>NC_141700.1:427161603-427761603 GCF_964263255.1 Lissotriton vulgaris | reverse complement strand
CGCCGAGCGGAGCTCTCCTTTAAGGCGCCTCCTGGCGCTTCCCTGGTGCGTGTGGAGCAGCGCCGCCGCTAGGGCCGCCGGGATATGTAGTCCCGGAGCGGCGGCGCTGTAGGCTGCTCGAGTGGACTCCTGGCGGTGGCGGCAACAGTGAGGGCTTGCTCTCCTCCCCCCTCCTCGGTGCCGGTAAGATCGAGTGCCCCCCGCGCTCCGCCGAGCGGAGCTCTCCTTTAAGGCGCCTCCTGGCGCTTCCCTGGTGCGTGTGGAGCACTCATTATACCATCTTAAATGGGGTGCTGTTGTGGTAGATTAAATTGTTTTATGGCCCTTCTTACCTTTCATCTCTGCCTCACAAGTAATCTCAAGTCAGAAATAGAAACTAATAAATGCTTCATTCATAATCTACAAGAACACAGATATGAGGTGGAAACCAAAAAACGCAAACAAGCATAAAAAAGTGACAGAAAGAAAAATTTGTAAAATGGTAATAGGGAAATTAGTTAAAGGCAAATGAATCGTAGTGGAAAGGAGACAAATCAGCATGCAAGTAATAAAGGAAGGAAAGAAAAAGAAGTATGATAGAAAGCGGGTGCAAAAACCATGAGAAATAAACAAAAAAGTTGTATAGGAAGAATGAATAAATAAAATGAAGGATGGAAAGAAGATAGTAGGAAATGTAACAAAAAAAGAAAAAAAGGAGAGAACGGAGGAAGGAAAAAATATTATGAAATAACAGAAAAAATAAACGTGAGATGAAAGAAAGGGCAATTGGAAGATAAGAAGAGAAAGAAAGAATTACCAAATTAAAGAATACAAAGAGAAAAGATGGAAAAAGGTGTGAACGAAGGACAGGAGCATGATAAAAAATAAAGGAATAAGAAGAATAGAAAGCTAGAACAATTGACAAATGGAGTAGAGAACAATGGTTAGAATAAAAGAAAGATGTAAAGAAAAAATGAATGAAAGACACAAATATAAAGAGAAGTTGATGAAAAGAAAGAAGCATATAAGGTAAGACAGAAGATTAAAGAATGAATAAGATAAATAAGTCAGTATTGGTAAATGTGTAGTTTAGAACCGTGTTATTTAAGCTCATGCTGTAATAGACATAATTTTTCACAATTTTTTGCAAATTGTCTGCAGGGGTACAATTCCCATAGCTTTTCATAGGAAGTGTTGAGACCACTCTCTTTGCTCAGCCATTCAGTGATATATATATTGTTAAAAGTGGGGGGAAGTTTATTTTTCTGGCAACTCCCTTTACCATAGCTACCAGGTGGTTGAGCTCGGCTTAATTGAGTGTTTAGTGACTTTAGGGTCCACCCTGCGAAGAGTTTTGATTACTCCTGAAGTTGGGCAGTCACTTGTTCCAAATAATAATCCAAATTCATACATTTACCCACTGGCCTACCACAAAAAATAATGCAGAATGTTATTAGCACATCTACCCATGGAGGAAACTATGTACTCTCTTGCTCAGAGGCACGAAACCACTGTTCGTTTTATTATTTGCTACTAAATAAAAAGCCATTGCCTATTATCTGCACCCTTTCAATTGTATTACGTTAAATTTGTTAATAGTCAAATCAGCATATTTTTGACATCTCTACGATTAAAAAATATATTTTTATATAATTTGGTTTAGTGATGAAGCTGCACAATTCTGAGCCTGGGGATGTGGATTAAGTTTTTGTCCAACCCTAGATATGATTATTCTTCATTTTCTAATCATTTGCCTATGTAAACTGAAATAAAGTGTGCAATTAGACTCTCATATCAAGTGTTTCTGGTAAAATGAAGGTCTGTACCGGAAATCACAAACCCCATTGATGTCACAAATGCTGGTGAGATTTCGGCAGCAGATAATAGCTGAAATCTTCTCATATAGAAGGAACTGTGGAAAAATATGCTGCAATCGGCGCAGAAACCCAGTTTTCCGCATGTTATGTCTCAAAACGTGTAATCCCAGTTATTTATCTCACCCCAGCATTACCTGGAACCTAATAATGGGAATTCAATGGGCGAGAACATAATTGGCATTATTCTGGGGAACTCATCATGGGTGCCTTGGTAGAATTATCTCACTAGACCAAATATGTTAACCAGTCTGAAGAAATTGAACTTTGCAAACATTCTTATGTTTAAACAAAAATATTTGAAAAGGCAATTTTGAAGATCAATTTCTCTTTTAACTATTTTTGAGACTTTTAGCGGACAATAAATCCTTGCAAATGCTCAAAAGTGTTTGAAAAAAAAATAGCTGCAATATTGCAGTGTATTGTTGTGAATGAATGATCGTGTACATTTTAACCCTTCAATGAATGAAACAAACATCAAAGTTTTACTGTAGAATGTTCATGCAATGTGCAGAAAACAAGGGAAATAAAAAGGGGCCATTTTTCACCTGCGTGAAGCACCAGAGAGTAACAGACAAGCAGGAAGGCGGGATCACATCTATCATCGAGAGACCTGTAATTTAAATCGTGTACACCTGATCAAGGCTTCCACTCGGCCTTGTAGGTATTTTAATACAAACGTGTCTTTCATTTGACTGATTGAAGCTCTACAAACTGCAACACATGAAACATCTGATCCCCGTGAATCCAAATCACTTTTTCTTTGATAATGTTTTGCTTCTATTCCTCTTTTCTTTGTGCTCTCGTGAGAATCAGATTTCCCTTCAGAAATAGAAAGAATGTACGGTATAACCTGTTTTTTTAGAGGAGCTGAGAGCCAAGGTTTACTGTGTAGTTATTAATGTATTAGGATAGTGCTTGTTTTGACTGAGGGCTCTTGGCGATGTGCTGCACAAGTGATTCTCACACTCGCCAGTGTGCTACAACAAGTGGTCATTGTTTGAAGGTAAAACAACATAAACTGCTGGATTAATTTTCCATCGAAAATTATCTCTGGACTTAAATCTACTTGTAAAATTCGCAGTCGCCTTTGAGAATTCTTTGCCTAACACATTGTACTTTCATATTGAAAATGTACTGTAACCGTGGGGCGGCATAGGCGCCCGTAAGGAACAGGCTCGAATACTAGAAAGCTCCAGATTTCATTCTTCACAAAAAGATGAAATGAGTACTATTGAGTTGGTTAATAAGTTACCTTGGTGTCCTAGTGGTCAAAAACAGTTCAGTTTGGGCTTTGCACACATGAATAGCTGGTGTATTTATTGGATCCAATCTATAACTGAACGAATAAACCTATTTTTTACGTTTTCGGTTCAACGCTATTTAGGGCCTATGTCTGCAAGTGTTACAATACCTGCAAATGTATTTACAAAACTTTTAGCGCCCCTCTCCCCTTCGAGTCTCAAAGTATTTACCACACCATACTCACAAAATCAGGAGGCGGGCTTGCTTAGTATGAGGCACTGCGTTAACACCATCTACACTCTAATTCATACAAAAAATTTGAACCAATCCTTCTCGAAAACCTCATTTGCTCTTTTAGAAAAACCGTAATCCTATGTTTCTACTCCCTTTAAAATTTGTTGACTTCTTTTAAACTTCTCAGTCTTAAACTTGCATTCTTAAATCTCCCCTTTCTGTCTCTCATCAATCTTTTCCCTACTATCCTATTTCTTGATCTGATTAAGCATCAGTAGGAACGTATTTACTCTCCTAATAACGTCTTCCTCAAATATCCTGCTGCCTGCACACACTAATGGAAATGGACTGTCTTTCAAAGTTAGGCTGTTGGATTTCCAATTGGTGGATTCTGTAATCCGGTGTGCGACCTAAAATTGAATGCTGGCACCATTATATGATACACCACTATCTAATATGGTCAATTCTTTCAACCAGACTGATCCCTGCAGTCTTTTCATTCTTGCACTACTATTCATAAAGGATCTGTTGTCTTTTAATTAAGCAGCTTGTGAATAATGGTTTGTAGTGCTTTTAATCTGTCTATGTATTTGATCAAGATTTCTTATACAGCACTATTCTACCCTCAGGATGTTAGAGCGCTATACGGCAAACAAACTGTACCTGAAGACCCCCATGTGCACAGATTATGGTTGAATATAGCTCGCGTATTTTCTGTGTATCGTAATCACAGCAGAGTTATCTAAGAAATCTGTGAGATTGCGATTGAATTATTCCTTTTGTGCTAATAAATAGCGAGAAATGCAACAGAACACAAACCTTGTGTGCGATCAGCCGCTCGCAATCTCCAAATGTGCTCTTGGGGTAGGAATGTCCCCCAATTTATTACCATCAATTAACTCTATTTTATTAGGGCACAATATCCTCCTCGCTTCCAAAGTGCGAACGAGGATGCAATTTGCTCTAAGAAATAGCACTAAATTGAAAAGAACATGAATAGTTAGTGCAAGCAACTATTGGGAAGGATTTACCCCCACCTTACTACTGTCACTATTTTGTTATTGCAATATGCATGTTGCACTAAGAAACATCGCTAAATGCGGCAGAACATGAATAGCAAGCATGAGTGACCGCTCGTATTCGCTAAATGTGCTCTCCTGGTAGGGTATTTTGTGCCATATTACTGCTAATTATGCAGGGAAGAGTAATCTCATAATTATCGATAATTCCACATCAAAGAGTTAAGCAGAATCACTGAAATTAATCCGGGCCCTCCAGCGTAATCAAAATTCTGCCCAGGCATAGTACACATACCATTTTAGGAGTAATTGTGTTACTGTGTTTTGGTATTGATTTATGGTTGCAAACCTAATGGCGTTTACTATGTCTCTAGTAGGTTTGCGCTAAGTGCTGCAGTGAACAAGGGGCTCTGGGTAGGGCCCTCTCAACAAGCAACAGTACTTGTAAAACACATGTTCCAGATCGACTTTTCTAGGCACCTATACTGTTTTTACACAAATGGAGTGACTATGAGGGAGTTGCTGGTTTGTACAACATTTTTATTGAAGACCTTCACTCCAAATCATTTAGGTAATAACTGAGAGAAAGAAGGTAGGTTACCCAAAATAAGACTTACACAGAAGAGGACTGGGATGAAATACTAGAAACACATGATTGAGGGTTTCATGAAGGGTGGCATAAATTAGGTTACTTACTTTATGCTTTTGCATGACGTGGACCCGTTCTCCCAAGACTATGGTTTGCCAACCTCTCCATCTCTTTGGATTGGTGGAGGTGTGGAGGCAGTACGGAGACATGATTGATCTGTTGAGGTCCTGCAAGTCTCTGCATTTGTGTTGGCGTGTTGTATCAAACATAATGGCTATAACGTATGGGATTGTTCCCCGCACTTGTCTTTTTACTTGATACAATGGAACTTACAAAACTTAAACACCAGAAGAAAAGGCGGATATACACTACATTGTTAGTAGACAAGATGTCCCTCTCTAAACAGTGGATACAATGCCATCCTCTATCTCATGTCGACTGGTTGCGGGTTACAGTAGTGACGTTAGCCCAAGAGATACTAATCTTTTTACTTTCAAATAGGTACATAAATAAGAGGCTATGTGAGCTCCTTTAATGTCAGCCTTGGTTAATAAAGAAATTTAGAAATATTAAAGCAATTTATAAAGTGCATGGCTACTTAAACAAAAGTGTCCCAGCGCTGACAGAGCGCTGATATGGTCTATCTGTCAAGGTAAGCAGAGGCATGAAGAAGGAAAGAGGAACTACCTAATAAAAGAGGTTTTAAAAAAAAATATGAAAGAAGAGCTCTGTCTTAGCTTGATGGAGTTTCAGAGGGAAAGAATTCCACGATTTAGAAGGAAGAAAACTCAAGGAACTGTCCCAAATTCAGACTTTCTTGAAAGCGGGAACCTCTGCCAACAAGGATCCTGAATATCTCAGACACCTTAACGCAAGGTACCGTTTGCTAAAGCGATGAAGGTGATTCACCTCCGTTTTGTTAAAGGCCTTATAGAAGTAGCAGAGGGCCTTAAAAGACACATGCTTCTTAACTGGTAGCCAATGCAATTTGTGCAGGGTGGAGCCCATCAAGGCCCGCCTGGGTAGATTCGGCAGCAGGTGAGCCGCAGAGTTCTGTACACATTGGAGTCTCCTAAGACATGACTGGGAGATTCCCACTTATAAAACTTTACAGAATTCCAACCCATGAGATGTTAGAGGCCTGGATTACTGTTTTCTTGCGGCTTCAGGCAAAAGCCCAATAATCTTTTTGAGAGATTTTAGCATACCAAAACACTTGCCGGCTAAGGCTATGATAATGCTGTCAGATTTCAGGCTCGCATCAAACAGAATGCCCAAGTTCTTAACAACGGGCTTCGGATCAGGAAGGGAGCCAAGCGATGCTGGCCATCAGTCGGGAGTCCAGATAGAGATCTGACTCCCCCGGATAAGGATCTCCGTTTTGCCAACATTTCATTTCAGGCCGTTGAGGTCCATCTAGAGGGCCTTCTCAGACAGGCAAGTCCTGAAAGAGATGGTGGCCGCAGTCGCATTCTGAGACAGGGTGACAATGATCTGAGTATGATCAGCGTATGATAAGATGTCAAAATCATGCCTCTTGATGATATCCACCAGGGGGGTGCATATAAAGATTGCATAACTTAGGGCTCAGAGTCGTGGTACCCCCTGCTACAGTGGCCAGACCTCAGGATGAAAAGGCTTCTGCAGAACCTGAAAAGTATGACCCTGCAGAAAGGATATGAGCCACCGCATTGCCTACCAAACGACACCGTAGCTCCACAACCAGTCCGGAAGAATGTTGTGGTTCTCAGTTTTGAAGGCTGGGCTCAGATCAAGCAGCAATAAAGCTGCTGTGTTGCCTCTTTCCAGAATCTGGCGTATGGATTCGGAGGCCAATAACAGAGCTTACTCTGTACTGTACAGAAGACGGAAACCCAACTGTGTGCTGTGCAAGGGGTTTCTGGCCTCCACAAATGTGGAGAGATTGTGATTACAAACTTTTCAGCAACGTTCGCAGAAAAGGGTAGCAATGAGATCAGCCTGAAAGTCTCTGGCTTGGAGGAGTCCAGCGAAGGCTTCTTCAAAAGCAGCACCACTGGGACATGCTTCCAACGTGTGGGAACCTCTTCAGAGTCCAGAGATATGTTTAGCAGATTTTCTAGTACAGGAAGAAATTCCTCCTCTCCCCAGGGTCATCTTAAGGATTTTGGGGTCCATGGGCCAAACATATTTTGGGGGCCCCCGTTTGGAACAGCTTTGAATTTATGATACAATTTCAGCTCTTTCATGTTGTCTTTGGTTAGGTCACTGACAATGCACGTGCACACTAGTCCAAATTCTAGTGAACTTCAGGCCTTGGGCCTAAGATACGAAAAGGATCTACCACCGATTCTAGAGCAATGGATCTTGGGGATGGTGGCATAGTGTCCAAAAGTTAAATAAAGTGTCCAAAGTGTCCTGGCGGGTAAATAGCTGGAAAGCCTCTTTCTAAGATAAGCTGCTCTCTTATCATGTAGCGCTTTATGCGCCAGGACCAGTGTCTTGAACTGAATCCTCTTTCTTACGGGAAGTCAGTGAAGTGATCTTAGATGTGGAGACATGTGGATCCTTGAGGCCACATTCTGGACAACTTGCAACTTGTTTAAGAGGTATTCTGGAAGCCCCAAATACAGGACGTTTCCATGATCCAGTTTGTAGGTGATCAATGCCTGAACCACTTTTTTCGTGGATTCGACAGCTGGATTCTAAATATGTTTCCATCTAATATTCAGGGATAGTGATCTGTTTTTTCAATATTGTAATATAGTAGCAGCTCACTAATATTTTTGTAAATAATCTCTGTGAGCCACTGCTATTTCTCAAATGTGAGGTTCTGTTTCGATATAATAGTAACTTTTTTATAGATGTTGCAAGGTGTTGAAAAACATAAACACAACATTTGCCTGCATATGGTCTGAACAAGACTCCCACTCATCAACTTAAAGAAAGTGGTATTGAAAACACTCTATCTTTAAGAATCATTCAAGGTTATCAGGGCAGGACTGTCTGTAGAACAGAGCTGAATCTAACAACAGCCCCTTACAAGGCTTGAAGTCTGGACCAGACCCAATTTGCCCATGTCTTAAAATGTCTCTGCATCTACCAACTCTAAAATAGCGGGAGCTACCACACCAAGAGGAGAACCGGATTTGATAGAGTGCATCAGGGATTGTAGCTCATCAGGTGCGACCGGTTTAAACTGAAGCAGATGAGAGCAATCCTTCGAAGCTTCAAACAGTCTTGTAAGCACGAGGCACATCTAGACTTCTCTGGAAAAGAGTGATACAGATTTTTTACTTGGTCTCATATAGAAAATAGCTAGAGCATTGCTTACCTCCAAGAAGGAAGGACTGCAACAAGAAACACGATCCAGGCAGGACAGGGACTTGACAATTGAGAAAATTTCTCATAAAGAATTGAGTACCCCTTCAATTTTATTTGTATAAAATTCCTGTCTGATTTGTTTCATGTATTTATGATAGATTTTTAAATAAGGAGATACTGGGTTTTGCTAGAATCATCAAAACCCTTGTGCTACAGGCGCTCACAGCATTTACATTGCTTTTTAAGCGAAACTAGATCATAATTGAACCAGTCCACTGTGGGCTTAGTTCTGCGAACTACCCTATCGACCATATGTGCAATCAGGCTCAGAGCCCCTGTGATACTTTTATCAACCTGTGTTGTCTCAGTGTCAATGCAACTATCAAGATTGCATCATCTAACCACCAAAGCATGGGTTAAATCAGTAGAAGAGACTTTGGCCCACTTCCTTGACCTCACCTGAATACTAGAAACAGCCTTTTTCAAGGGATCACCTCAGAGGAACCTGTTTTATATGTCTGGGCAATTTTCCAATGAAATCCCAGCTTTTACATAAACTCCTCTTTGGTTAAGCTGCCTGGAATGATTGATCTTGTTGCTCGGAAGATTGTGGGTTATATACTGGGAACATGGGTTTGATGATTCATAAGTGGAACTTAGAACATTGTTCTATTCCTTCTAAATCCAATTTAGCTGAGTGAACAATTTTGGTTTCATTGTAGTTAAAAGATAGTCTTCATTTTTTCATTTTTCTTCTGAGTGTTCTCCTTTTTCTCCACTATACTCTACCGTAAAACATGTAACTAACTATATTCTAGATATAGTGTGTACTTTGTATGACCCACAGTGCTATGCTGTTATCTGGACTCGACCTGAGGATTTCTTGATTCCACAGGAATAAAAAGTGGAGAATTATAAACTTGTGTACTTTGAAAACCCAATAAAGAAGTTAGGATAGGAAAAGGAAATAGCAGCTCAGTATGGATCGTAAATTCAATTTTATGAGTTGGAAAAAGTTTCCTAGCTCATAAAATGGGGTTTTCTGCATTACAAAAGGGATTTTGTGGTCATGAACTTAGTGATTTTGTGATTTACAGGATTTGCAACCTCAAAATAATTTTATACATTAAGCTTATACTTCCAAGTGGCTACTGCTTTCCCTTTACACAAAAACCCCTGCTCAACCCCTGGGCAGCTTGGCACGAGCAGACAGGCTTATCCCAAAGGCAATGTGTAAAGTGTTTGTACTCAAAATATGAAGCAATACAGTGATAACACCACAAATGGACACCACAACACCATGGACACCAAACTCAACAAGACCAAATGACAAAAATCCAACATACAGGAAATAAGATATAACTTTAGAACAGTTATTGCAAAAATTAAGGTTCTAGAAAACAAATAGCTCTACGTGATGTTGTGGCAACAATAAATCCAAAGTACAGTGCCGACCATGAGGAGTGCGACATCTGGTGTTGGAAAAGAAGTCTATGATGATGCACGGCATCGTGGAGTTGAGGCATCGGTGTTGAGGTCGAGGCCGGTTCCTCGGCTACCACAGGGGAGGCAAGGCACTGTGTTTGCGAAGAGGCGACGTCTGGAGTCCAGGACAGGGGAAGACAGTTGCATTGGTGGTGAGGCGTTGGTTCCAGTGACAATGCGAAGTCGGCGAGTTCATGGAGTCACCCTCTGTGGTTATCGACGCCGCAATAACAGGATACAGGTGGTGAGAAAGTCGGTGCGAGTGCTGGTGTCGGGAAATGCTGATAACTGCAGGCATCAAAGGACGTTTAAGGGTGTCGGAACTCTGGAGCAGGTCCGGTGGGGCTTAAGTGCACTTCACGAGCAGTGCCCGGGCCTCAGTGCAGGTCACGGCATCACAGCGGCATCACTGACCGAGTCAGAGACCATTTTTCTTAATTCTCTTAGGTTTCTTCCAGCTCCCAACAGCAGGAACAACCTACAGAGGCCCAAAATGGAAAAGGCACCCCTGGTTAGTTAGAAATCTCAAGAATAGGGTTCAGGGGACCTGGAGGTGAAGTCTGTGTGTCCCTGAGACTTCAGAACGTGAGGCCAGCACACTCAGGCCCTTGGAGATTCTTCTTCAAGCAGGTTCACAGCAATGTTCCATTCTTTGTCCTTTCCTTGGCAGGAACAGCAACTGCAGGAAAATCCCACATAGCATTCAAAAAAGGGGCAGTACTCCTCCTCAAAGCTCTTCAGCTCTTGTCCTTGGCAAAGGTTCCTCTTGAGTCTACAGGTGGCCTAAAGTTCTGGGGTTTAATGTCTACTGCTTATAACCCCATTTTTTTGTTTTTCTCTTTGTGCAAGGTTCTCTGAGCCCAGTCCAAACCAGTTCTGTGCTCACTGGTGCAGTATGACCACAGGGGGTGGAGGCAGCATTGTGCAAGGGAGACAGGCCCTATTCAGGTGCAATGCAATCTCCTCCCACTACTCTTAATGCAGTAAATTCCCATTCAGTTCAGCTGTGAGGCCTCCAGGAAGGGCCAGGCATACCTCAAACCCCCAGTGGCTGTCTCCTGTGAATGCACATCCCAAGCCCTTGTCACTCCAAAACCAGACAGTTACTCCACAAACATGCAGAGGCACACAGAATGGTTAAACAAGAAAATGATCCTTTCTAAAAGTGGCATTTTCAAACACCGTCTTCACTAAAAGATGTGTTATTAAATTCTGAGATAGCGTAAACCTTATTTCTCTATCTTGTCCCAATGGGAAGTTATACTTGTAAGATGTTACAAAGTATCTCTCATTCCATCCCATGGGACAAATAGCCTTTCAATAGTGGAAAATGAAATTGGCAGTATTTCACTATCAGCACATGTCACCCACTCCAGTACATGTCCTATCTTTCACATATACTACAACCTGCCCATGGGGGTACCTTGGGCCTGCCATAGGAGTGCCTTACATTAAAGAAAGAGGAAGGTTAGGGCCTGGCAAGTGGTTTCACTCTCCAGGTCGACATAGCAGTTTAAAACTGCGTAGAAACCCTGCAGTGACAGGTCTGAGATACCTTTTCAGTGCTACTCATGTGGATGGCTTAATCAGTGCTACAGGCCCACTTGTAGCATTTGATTTACATACCCTGACACAGTCAGTGCAGTTTACTAGGGACTTACCAGTAAATCAAATATGACAATCAGGGAGAACTAATTGTAATAACAATTTACAGAGAGGGCATGTGCATTTTAGCAGTGATTAGCAGTGGTAAAGTGTCCAGAGTCCTATAGCCAACAACAACAGATCAGGAAAAAATAGGAAGAAGAAGCAAAGAGTTTGGGGATAATCCTGCAAAAAGGGCCAAGTCCAACAGAAGGTATTGAATTTGCTTCTGTCAGCTCAGAGTAGAGCAACATAGCAACAATTTGTTAAAATGGGACTAATCAGTTTAGGAGGCAGCTGCCGGGCAAAAGAGAGTATTAAGGCAATGGGCTAAAAGATCCAGAAACAGATGTTGACTGTGTGACTTGTGAATGACTGAAGTTGGTTTTATTTCTGATTTGTTTTCTAAATCCATTGCCATCTGTATTTTCTCTCTTTCCATTTTCCAGAACGTAGAGTTCCTGCATCGCAGAGAATCAGAATCAACAGTTTGCTCACTGAGAAAATGTATCAAAGCTGGCATACTGTGGTAACCTACCAGCAAAATATTTATATTTGACTTCTGGTTCAAGGGCAAGGTTTTAAACCACACTCTTTTATGCTCGTGGTTTATATGCAGATAAGTCCGTTTGTTCAGTCCTCGGTTGTAGGTGTAATTGTTTAACTATGGTGTGATTCAAAAATAATGGTGTTATTTCAGAGTTTCTACTATTGTAAACCACAGTTACAGATACTTGTTTCCACCGTACGTAGGTCTGTGGATGGTTAGTTTTTTTTTAACCTCTTGTTACATTTCTTCACTAGTGTTCTATCTGTTTTTGATTTTTGGCTGACCTGTAATCATGGAGGGGCTCAATCGATGTGAGCCTTTGCTGCATTCACTTCGGTGGTGTTATATACTGTCCCATATGCAGACAGCTATTTTTTATCATGTTTTAAGAGCTTCCTCAAAAATAAAAACAGTTTAGCATTAATTCCCTCTTCGACTGGAACTGTATATATCTAAACAGCAATAGCAACTTTTTGTGAAATATTGCTTGACCAAAAGTAGTTTAGTCGGCTTTGCACATCACATTAGAACAACATATAGAAACAATATAAATATGCATTAATTTTTCTTCCGATTGTATTTAGATTTGTATGGATTTTAGCAAATTATATATTAATAATAAAAAAACGAAAATAATTTTCCAGGCATACTGTATCTGCAGCGGTCAATTCATGTTTGCTATAAAAAAAGAAAAAAAGCTAAAAAACAATAGTGTAATTAAACAAAGATTAGCGGGTCATCACAATTATAAACATGCATTTACAATGCCAATAGGTCAGGCATTACAGGAATGGTAATGTGAAGCACTATAAGTAAATGTTAATGTTAATGTTAATGTTATGGGAATTTGTATCGCGCACGGCTGCCCCAGCCAAGGGGCGTCCCGGCGCTGCGAGTAGACAAAATGCAGAGAGAAGGTAGCACAGATAAGTAAAAAATTATTGAAAAAGATGAGTTTTGACGGCCTTTCTGAAGGTTAAAAGGTCTTGAATCCCCCGGATGGCTACGGGAAGACTGTTCCATAGCTTGGCAGCCAAGAAACTGAAGGAACGGCCGCCTACTCTGGCCAGTCTAATGCGAGGAATGGTTGCAAGATGATGCCCCTCTGAGCGGAGCGATCTTCTAGGAGTGTACTCAGACAGGAGGGGACTCAACATGGGGGGAGAGGCGGTTTTAAGAATTTTAAAGGCTAAACATAGAGCCTTGAACTGGATCCTTTTGCCCACCGGGAGCCAATGCAGTTTTTTCAAGGCTCCAGATACAGAAGAATGGCGAGGGAGACCAACCAGCGCCCTGGCTGCCGCATTCTGGACTCTCTGCAATCTGGTGGTTTCAGCCAGATTCGCTCCCAGTAGGAGAGAGCTGGCGTAGTCCGTCTAGAAAGGATTGTCGCCTGGACAATGAGCTGGCGGGTGCGGCAGTCAAAGAACTTCAGAATGGGCCTGATGTTGCGTAAAATGCCAAAGCGCGTGGCAGCCACTTTCTTAGTGTGGATGGTAAATTTTAAAGCCGAGTCCACCCAGACTCCCAGGTTTTTGACGCAGTCCTTAGGCTTGGGGGTGGGCCTAAGATGTCAGGCCACCAGTTGTCTCCCCAGGACGAGGTGTTTTTCCCCAGGAGCAGGATCTCGGTTTTTCCGGCGTTTAATTGGAGGAAATTTGCCGTCATCCAGTTGGTGATGTCAGTGAGTGTCTGTTTAAAGTGATGGGCTTCCAGACCACTGTTGTTATTCAGAGCCACCACCAACTGGGTATCGTCTGCATAGGATACCAGTGCCAGACCATTCCTTCTCGCCACCTCCGCCAAAGGACGAACATAGACATTGAACAGGGTAGGGCTAAGGGAAGAGCCCTGCGGCACTCCCTGTCCAATGCTATGCTCCTTCGAGATGTAAGGAGGGGTGGAGACTCTAAAGGACCTGTTAGACAGGAAGTCTCTGAACCATCCCAAGGCTACACCTGTAACTCCAACTTCCTCCAGTCTCGTCAAGAGGACCTCGTGAGACACCGTATCGAAGGCAGCACTGAGGTCCAACAGGACCAGTGCTGCAGTCCCGCCGGTGTCAAGAATGGAACGGAGGTCCTCAGAGACACTGAGCAAGGCTGTCTCGGTGCTGTGACCAGCTCTAAACCCGTGTTGAGAGTCATCCAGGATGTTGTTGGTAAGGAGGAAGTCGGACAGGATGTTGTTGACGTGTGCCTCGATGACTTTGGCAGGCCAGGGGAGCAAGGAGATGGGCCTAAAGTTCTCCGGGAGTGAAGGGTCTAAGGTGGGTTTTTTTAAGATGGGGGAAACCCAGGCCTGCTTCCATTTGGAAGGAACGCTGGCGGTGGAGAGTGACAGATTGATGATGTCTCGGATGTGTTCTGTAATGAGATCGTGGGCTTCACAGAAAGTGTCCGGTTTTAAGGGGTCTGCTGGAGAACCAGATTTAATCTTTCTGCAGATTTTTAAAAAGCTCTCTCGCTCAAGTGTAGGAAGAGAGGTGAGAGAGGGCCTGGTAGGATCAATGATGACCGATGATTGTGGGCATTTTGGGAAAGTGTCATATATTTTCTTGACCTTATCAATGAAGAAATTAGCCATGTTATTGCAGAGGTCGAGTGAAGTGATAGTAGTATTAACTGTTTTTTTTGCAGTAAGGTCTTTCAGAATCTTAAATACAGCTTTTGACGTATTGGAGCTATTGCTGATTTCACTGGAATAGTATGCCGCTCTAGTTCTGCAGACTTTACGGTGGTAGGCTTTTTGGAGCAGGACATAGTCCTGTTTAAGATTAGCGTCATAGTTTTTCCTCCAACACCTCTCTGCCTTTTTACATTCCTTTTTTAAAGTAGCTAGTTCAGAGTTATACCAAGGACTAGCTGTGTGGGAGCGGGCCTTGGTCCATCTGGCAGGAATTAGGATGTCAAGTGCCTGGGTGATCCAAAGGCAGAACTGATCATAGCCTACATCCAGGTCTTCACTCGGGAGTAGGGGGT
Source organism: Lissotriton vulgaris (assembly GCF_964263255.1). Taxonomy (NCBI): domain Eukaryota; kingdom Metazoa; phylum Chordata; class Amphibia; order Caudata; family Salamandridae; genus Lissotriton; species Lissotriton vulgaris. The sequence goes on along the minus strand of NC_141700.1, from coordinate 427,746,700 downwards.
TTAGTACCAGGAGATCGTGTAAGTCTTCAAGATGAAGTTTTCTCCATGGCCGTTTCTGAACTAGGGGAGTAGGAGCTGCTGCAGGGCTCGAGTTACAAGAAATAGACAGAATTACTAAGTGGTGGTCTGTCCAGGTCATGGGGATAGGCAGATCTGTAGATCCACTGGTGATGTTGGAGAAAATGGGATCAAGAAGGTGTCCTGCTCTATGGGTAGGGCCACTAACAAGTTGATTGAGTTCAAAAGCCGCAAGATCCGCTAAAAAAGTTGCTACTTTAGGCTCAGTATCCCTATCGAGATGTAAATTAAGATCGCCTATGATCGTGAAGTTAGCCGTTTTAATCACATTGGTGTCCAAATATTGTAGAAGTAAATTGGTGAAGGGAATGTCTGCACCAGGAGGTCTGTTAATCAGAAGGCCAGTTGCGCAGAACTGAGGGTTAACTTTAATAGAAAAGCGAGCGCTTTCACTGCCTCTAATATCCACTTTGATGAATTGACAATCAAAGTACGATTTAATTATGAGCGCTAACCCCCCCCTCTCGTGCTCCTGTTCATGGTGTAGATAGAGTAACCTGTGGGAGTTACCAGATTGCAGACTGAGTCCATATCGTCAGAGAGCCACGTCTCAGTCAGGAACAAGGCATCAAGAGAGTGGTCAGTTAGGAGATCATATATTTCAGAGTGGTGTTTAAACATAGATCTGACATTAAGGTGACCTAGCCTGAATGTATGGGCTTGGGGGGCTTTAGATTTACTTTTACTGGTGGTGCACAATAGGGAAGGGTGTGCGAGAGGATGGCGTATATGGGCAGGGTTACGTCTAGCGCAAGAGCATGAAGAAGGCTGAAGGCCCAACAGCGCAGCTTTAGAATAGCACATCCTACCGCCTTAGTAGCAGAGAGAGGTGCCGACTGCCTAGCTCCTAGCGCTACCTTAGCGCGGACGGGCGCAGACGGGCAGCTCTTTGGTGGGGCTGCGGTGGGGCTGCGTGCGACCGCTGCGCGCCCGAGATAGTGCGAGGGCTAAGAAGCCACAGGAAGTTGGACACTAGAGCGCTAACCGCTCTGCAAGCAGGCCAACCGGAAGTGTCCCAACGAAGAAATGCCGGGAGACGGCTTCAGCAATCAATCAGTTATGGCATGTGGTGCAGGGGGAAGTGTATTTTAAGTAAAGCACAATTTAGGAAGCACACAATACAATTCCAGCACGATTAAAAGTAAAGTTTTTAAAAACGAAGCTTTTCTAAAAACGAAGCGCTAACTTGCTTACACTGCCCAGGTCAGCTCGCAAAGCGGGTCGGGGACACTGCCACTGTCTCCTTCCCGCAATGCGCTGCAGCCCCTGCTCCGCCTAAGAAGCCACAGGAAGTTGGACACTAGAGCGCTAACCGCTCTGCAAGCAGGCCAACCGGAAGTGTCCCAACGAAGAAATGCCGGGAGACGGCTCAAGCAATCATTCAGTTATGGCGTGTGGTGCAGGGGGAAGTGTATTTTAAGTAAAGCACAATTTAGGAAGCATGAGAATTGATATATACTTGTATGGAAGCAAAGAATGAAGAATATTATGGGTGTATGTTAAAAGGTCAGGTGATAGTTGTACTGTCAGACCCGACCATAACATGTAAATATGTATGTATCTTAATGACTCCCTTCCTTCCATCTTTGCTGCTGCCAGAGAAGACAGCATACATTACTAGTTATTTAAGACACTATAATAGCATTACAGTGTTGTATGTGTGCCCCTGAAACTTCAAGGTCAGGCAGCTGGATAAATACACAAAATGATCACAGCTATGTGGCAGAAAGGTACTATGTTTGTGGAAGCACGTAACTTTTGCACAAAACTTGTACTCATGGCTCCCAACATGTGGGTAGAGACATATCCTATCTCTAGTGGTGCTCCCACAATAGTCTGGTGACAGCTGCACTGTCATGTCAGATATAAAAACATTATTGGGTGTCTCCTAGTTCATTCTATTGGTGGACAGTTTCTACAAACTAGCCTGAGGAGATGCAGAACTATACCTAGGAATGCCTGGGGGCTAAGATGTAAGTATTTGTGGTTGTGGAAGGGGCGCTAGTATGACATTTTGGGAAGGATAAAAAAAGATGAGAGAGGAAGAATAATAGATTAGGAGAGCTCAAATGAGCACTCTACCTCTCCTGTAAGAAAGTGGGTAATTAGATGGGATGTGTAGTATCCCCACTCGAATATTAAACACAATTCTTGTCAGAGTGAACCACCAAAGTCAACAAATAAACATGTGCTAAACCATGTGGTAGCTTAGCACAAAGCAAGCAGGTTTAACTTAGAGGCAATGTGTAAAGTATTTATGCAGCACTCAAACAGTAATAAAGTGAAAAAACAACACAAGAAAAATCTCAAACAATGTAACATAGAGTATTGTATTGTATGGCGTTTTTGTAAAGCGCGTGGTTACCAGAAGGCATCCCAGCGCTGAGACAGTTTCATACTCAGGGGGAGCGAGGGAGAGGAAATCTTTTAGGGAAGAGGAAAGTTTTCAGTGTTTTCCGGAAGCGAAGATGACCAGGTTCTGCGCGTAGTTTCAGTCGGAGAGATTTCGAGTGTGAAGCTGCATTCACAGAAAAGCGGCGGGCTCCGGTGCGTGCTTTCTTGACTCTAGGCACCGTAGCCAGGAACCTTTTGTCTCTGCGCAGAGGTCTATTGGGTTTGTAGGGGATGACTAGGCTTCTCATAATCAGGGGTTCTATGCCTTGCAGGATTTTGTGGGTGATGCATAAGGACTTGAAGATAATCCTCTCCCGCACGGGGTGCCAATGAAGCGATTTGAGAGCAGATTTGGCTGATAACCTGAGGGGGATACCCATTAAGAGCCTAGCAGCAGCATTTTGGATTTGTTGAAGCTTGTTGATTGTAGCTTCGGGGGCTCCTAAGAAAATTGCGTTACTGAAATCTAGCCTGGAAAGAACTAGACCTTGTATCAGTAACCTCCTAGAGTGGTACGGGAGGAGGGGAAGAACTTTACGGGCAGAACAGAGTAGACCGAAGCAAGTACCTGCAGTCTTTTTCACTTGTGTCTTGAGCAAGAGGTCCTGCTCCAGCCAGACCCCCAAGCTTTTAATTTCTTCTTTTGGGGTAGGTGGGTCCCCTAAACAAGCCGGCCAGGTGGAAGAGGGTATTGAGGCTGACTTGTGGCCGAACAACATGATTTCTGTTTTCGATCCATTTAGCTTAAGTGAGGAGTCACACATCCAGGCATGGATCTTTATCAGACACCGATGGAAGTTGTCAGGGCATTGGTCGAGTTGGGAAAGTGAGACGACCAATTGAGTGTCATCAGCGTAGCTTACTATTTTAATCCCAAAAGGGGCCACAACATCCTCCAGGGGGGCCATATATACAATAAACAATATGGGGCTTAAGGAAGAGCCCTGCGGCACCCCACACTGGAGGAGTATTAAGGCAGATCGTGAGTTGCCTTCCCAAACTTGAAAGGTGCGGTTGGAGAGAAAGGATGTTAGCCAGGTCAAAGCAGACCCTCGTATTCCAGCTTCGGCCAGGCGCTGGATCAAGATACGGTGGTTCACCATAACAAAGGCCGCACTCAGGTCCAGGAGGATCACTGCCACTGATCCTCCTGAATCCAGAATGTGCCAGGCCTCCTCGATGACGCAGAGGAGGGCCGTATCGGTGCCCTGGCCTGGGCGGAATCCGGTTTCAGAGTTAGGCAACCGATCGTTGGACTCCAGAAAGTGGGAAAGTTGGTGGTTCACCACTTTTTCTGTGATCTTACTGAGTCCAGGGAGTAAGGAGATAGGTCTAAAGTTAGCCAGCTCTAGAGGGTCGAGATGAGGTTTCTTTAGCAGGGCCTTGACAATGGCCCCTTTCCAACTGGGCGGCACAATGCCCTGAGAGAGAGAAAGGCTGATAAGCTCAGTTGCCGAGGCAGCGATGACGGTGGCTATCTCTTTCAGGAATCGCAGCGGGACTGGGTCGCTAGGGGAGCTGCTTTTGATGCTGGAAAGGATTTTAAGGAAATCCTCCTCGGAGACTAGATTAAAGGCATTCAGCTGGGGGTACGTGTCCAGGGGCAAATTCTCAGTACTTGCAGGACTCTCAGTTTGGGGTAAGGTGGATATAATATTTTAAATTTTCTGGTCAAAGTAGGTGGCTAGTTCGTTGCACTTGGACCCTGAAGGATCTTGGGGTAACGGGGGGGTCAGGGACCTTAAAAAGCTCTTTAACGATTTTGTAGGTTTCTCTTGTAGAGTTAGAGGCGTTTTCAATTCTATGATCATAAAATGTTATTTTGGCATTTCTGAGGGCAACTTTTTACGCTCTGATCGAGTCGCGATAGGTGTCTTTTTTTGCAGTGTCCCAGTTTCTTCTCCAGATACGCTCAAGCTTCTTACAGCCTTTCCTTAGGATTCTGAGCTCGGGAGTGAACCAGGGGGCGGAGCCAGCTTTGACCTGCTTTTTCCGCAGGGTTTTTTTTGGTATGACTAAGTCCAATGAGCTAGAGAGCTAGTTTTTGAAGTTGAAGTCGGCTGCCACGGGGTCCGGAGCGGGGGGAGTGGGGGAGCATTCAAGAATGTTGATCCACTTCTCCACCGAGAGTTTCGACCACATTCTATTGTGAGTGGACGCACTGAGCGTTTGTGAAGTTTTAAGCTCGACCTGCCAGGTGAATGTCAAGAGAAAATGGTCTGTCCAGGGGAGAGGAGATGGGAGGCTGGCCTGAAGTGACCTGATAATGGAGAGTATCGGGTCAAGGAGGTGTCCTTTATTGTGTGTGGCTCCTGTGTTCATAAGATGGATCTCATAAGATGAGAGATCAAGGAGAAGGTCAGTGGCTACTTTATCTGAGGGTTCGTTAAAATGGAGATTCAGATCACCTAAAATGGTGAAATTGGGCGCGGAAGAGGCTAGAACGGTGACCGTTTCAAGAAGAGAACTGGAAAAGTGACCAAGGTTCCCTGGGGGGGTGGTATACTAAGAGGTCTGTGAAGGACGTGGTGGGAGAAAGTTGAAAATGAAAGTGGCAATTTTCGGAATCCGAAACGCCTCCGTCCTTCATCCTTCCGGTTAAATGGTTTTTGTACAGTATGGCCAGTCCACCTCCTTTACCAGAGAGTCTGATCTGCGAGTGGATAAGATATCTTGGGGGGAGCATTAACAATGCCGGCCTCGGAGTTGGGGGATAGCCATGTTTTGGTTAGGATCAGGATGTCCAAGTTATGATCTTGTAGCAAAAAGTTGAGCTCAAGAGAGTGTTTTGGGAGGGACCTACAGTTCAGTAAGGCCATTCGTAAGTCATTACTTGCTGGGGGAATAAGCCGCGATCCAAGTGAGTCTGTGCTACAGATTAAGCATGGGCGTAAAATCCGTTCCGCTCGCGGATTTTGCGGATTTTCGGTAAATTTGCAATCCGCGAACTCTCGCGAATTTGCCAAAAATCCGCAAATTCACACGCGGTGATACAATATTGCGGCGCGCGGCGTTCACTTACCGTCATTAAGTGTTTGCCGAGTTGTTTTTCTCGATATTTTGCGAGTGCTGCGCCATTTTGGATCTTGCTGCGGGATCCCGCGGGAGTTTGGCGACCGCGATTACGTAATCGCGGCTTGCCACATTGCACAGCATGCATCGCGAGAGTTCGCAATTGCGAACACGTAGATCCGGCGGGCAGCAACAATCTCACACTCGGGAAATACGGAATTTGCAATTCTGCACAAGAAATCCACCAGCAAGCAGCATAAGAATAACTCCTTAGGTTGACATTTGCCTGCACTTTTTTTTGCAAGGAGTCCATTTTGGGGGGGGGGGAAGTGGGAGGAAGGAAGTGCCCCACAGTCTCCAACTTCCTGTTCCTGTCCAGCAGGCTCCTCCCAGTGCTTTCTTCATGTGCTGGTCACTTTCATTCGGATCTTGACCTGGAAGGATTACTTTTTGTGGATGCTGCTGGATATTTGGATTTGAGGCCTTTTTGACTTTCTTTGGATCACTTTTGGATTAGAATTTTCACAAGTAAGTTTGTTTGGGGCATTACAGTTGCTGAAACTACAATTTTGGAATTTTCGATTTTTGGGCTGTTGTTGGGGCTTTTTGCCCAGGGGTAGTAAGTGGTGCATGGACTGAGTCTTTCTGTGGGGTCTCTTTAATGTAAACATCATGGAGGGCATGGATGGCATGGGATTGTGCTGATTTTTGTGTGTTTTTCGATTCTTTTGGCTGCTGTAGTGGCCTTTTGCCCAGGGCTGGTGAGTGGTGCATGGGCCTAGTCTTTCTGTGGGGTGTCTTGAAGTTGAACATGATTGAGGGCATGGATGGCATGGGATTGTGGTGATTTATGTGTGTTTTTCGATTTTTGGGCTGTTGTTGGGGCCTTTTGACCAGGGCTAGTGAGTGGTGCATGGGCCTAGTATTTCTGTGGGGTGTCTTGAATTTAAAAAGTTGTGCTTCCCACTAACAAATTGGAAGCATCCCCTGACGCACAGCTGTTAAATCCTACTGGGAATCACCCAGAGTTCCTCAAAAGTTCATCACAAGATTTTTTTCAAAGTTCAAGTGTTTCTTTATTTCTTATAGAGATGACGTTTTAATTAAATTCATCAAATATATCACTTCGAATGCATTTTAATTGTACTCAAGTCCAATGCATTTCGGTCAATTAGACCTTCATCTGGGACCACATGAGCTGAAACAAGGTATAACAAATGTCATGTCACAAAACATAATAATGATAAATTAGTGCATGCTATTCATTGCTGTAATGCTACTAATAGTGACTATTTGTGAAACACACCCAAGTGCAAAACCAACTTTTGTGTCATGGTGACATGTTATCACAAAAACGCCCAACCGGGCACTCACATTTGCAGTGTTTGAAACGTCTTGAGCATTACACTTGTGGTCACATTCACGAAACTGTCAAAGAAAACGTGTAAATACATTCAATATTGAACCTCTTTTCGTGACTATAATGGTTAAAAGAACTTAATTCCGGTGCACCGTTAACCTGATATTCACTCACTTTCTCGACGCATTTAACAGCGTCTCCTCTCTCCTGCTCTTAGCTAGAAAACGCGGTCAGCAGTCTTCCGGCATGCGCAAGACACCGGTCCAATCATTCACCATATAGCTCTGAGTACAGTAACTGTAGTACTATCAGTCATTCTGATTGGACGATCCCCGGTCATGTGATCGGGATGTCATCCAATCCTCATCGTTTCTAGTACGAATGGCTGTCAAAGAGGTATTTCAAAGCATAAACATAGTGTAACATTATATAATGCCATCTGTCGTTAATGCGTGTCGTTTGTGAAATAAAAAATACAAAACAAAATATAATACAAAAATAAAGGAGAAAGAGAAAAAGAAGACAACACCAAAACCCACTTAGTGATCAACATATCTAACTACTAGTTGACGGACCAAGAACTTGCAATATTGGAAAAGGGTACTTCCTTTGTTCCCACCACCTTGACGAACTCACTGGAACTGGAGAACAGTTTTTTCAAACTTATGCGTAAATTAAGGTTGCGTTATTTCTTTGATCATGTAGTAGATAAACCCTTGGCAACTGAACAGGATCAATTAAAAGGATTACGAGCCAGAAGCACTTTTATGGCACCCTCAAGTCATAAAACACTTGACTTATTTGAGACCATGGTTAAACAAGATTTGAACAAAATAAAGTTTGAAAAGAAACCACGTAAAAACCTGACCAATAAAGACTTTGATACTTTGAAAAAGCTTGCTGATAACAAAGAGATAGTATGCACCAAGGCAGATAAAGGCGGAGGCCTTGTTATAATGAATGCCACTATGTACCAACAAAACGTCAAAGAACATCTAGCTGATTCCAATACCTATGCGAAATTGAATTCAAACCCCACTAAAGAATGCACCAAAAAATTGACTGCACTGATTAACAAAGCGAGGGAGAATGGCACGATCAACGACAAAACAAAGAGATTCCTGTTGAAAGAAAATCCCAGTAGCCCGACGTTCTACATGATGCCGAAGGTTCATAAGAACTTATGGGACCCTCCACTACGTCCCATTGTATCTACGAAAAATAGCATACACGAAGCCACAGGCCAATTTATAGACAAATACATGCAACCTTCAGTACAAAACATGATGACATACATTAGAGACTCCACCGATTTTTTGACAAGGTTAAATCAGTTGGAGTTTGAAGATGATGAGGAACTGATACTCTGCACAGCTGATGTGAAGTCCTTATATACTTCGATACCCCACGGAAGTGGCATCGAAGCAATGGAACAAGCAATCCTAGCAACTGATTATGATAAATCCATGCAGATCTTTCTTATGGAACTGACAATTTTCACGCTATATCATAGCTACTTTAAGGCTAACGATGAATGGTACCAACCATTGGTTGGAACATCGATGGGCAATTGCGCAGCCCCTGTATATGCGAATCTATACATGAAGGCTTATGAGGAAGAACATATACTGAACAACCCAACATGGACTGACAATTTGAAAATAATAGTCCGATACATTGATGACATATTCTTAATATGGAAGAACACGGAAGACACGTTGCAGCAAGTACTAACGGAATTGAACCTGAGAAACGAAAGAATCCAACTAACATGGGAAACCTCCAAATCCACAATAACATTTCTGGATGTTAGGGTTAATCTACAAGAAAGAAAAATACAAACAGAAATGCACAGAAAATAGACTGACAGGAATAATACCGTTCATTTTCAAAGTTTTCATCAAGACTCATTGAAAAAGAATTTACCTGTATCACAGATGATGAGAGCAAAAAGAATTACCTCAGAGAGCAGTAAAGTTGATCACACCCTGAGAGCCATGGGTGACAGATTTCTAAAAAGAGAGGATATCCAAATACTCTTGTTGACCAATCGATTGAGAAAGTTAAGAAGATACCCAGGACAGAACTACTGAAGATACGGAGCAAGAATAAGCAATAAAGAATGACAGTGGTATCAAAATACTCAACTATGAGTCACAAGTTCAAAAAAATTATACGGACCCATTGGAGCATTCTTAGAGCTGAAATTGACTTTAAATCCAGTTTTGAACAACAACCACTCTTTGCTTTCACCCGAGGTAAAGATCTAGGAGAACTGTTGAAACAAAAAAGTTCGAAAGATGACAAGTACCGAGGAACAAGACCGTGTTTACAGTGTGGTCACTGTAATAACATCATACGAGGAAATACGATCACTCACCCCATGAAGGGACACAACATAAAGTTACATGTCAATGCAACCTGTGATACGGCTAACGCCATCTACATGCTAAAATGCCCATGCGGAAAAGCATATGTAGGAAAGACAATCAGAAAGATTAAAACACGATTAAATGAACATAAATCAAACATAAGAACGGCTAATGTGAAGTCTACAATAGCGTTGCATTTCAATGAAGCTAAGCATAATGTTTCTCAACTTCAATTCACGATCCTGGAAGTAATTGATAAAAAAGAAGGCCGTGACAATAATAGATTTCTCCTACAGAGGGAGAACAGTTGGATGTATCTGTTGAATACCCAGAAGCCCTTTGGACTCAATGACCGGGTAGAATTCATGTGTTATTTATGAACCTGTATAATTGAGAAATTTCAGCACAATTTTTGTGCTTTGCCTTACTCATACTGGCGGATGTAGTAGCCATTTACTTTTTTTAAAATTATTCTTTTGTTGATTTTGATGAATGCTGTCTAATTGCTGATATTGCTATTTTTTATTTCACAAACGACACGCATTAACGACAGATGGCATTATATAATGTTACACTATGTTTATGCTTTGAAATGCCTCTTTGACAGCCATTCGTACTAGAAACGATGAGGATTGGATGACATCCCGATCACATGACCGGGGATCGTCCAATCAGAATGACTGATAGTACTACAGTTACCGTACTCAGAGCTATATGGTGAATGATTGGACCGGTGTCTTGCGCATGCCGGAAGACTGCTGACCGCGTTTTCTAGCTAAGAGCAGGAGAGAGGAGACGCTGTTAAATGCGTCAAGAAAGTGAGTGAATATCAGGTTAACGGTGCACCGGAATTAAGTTCTTTTAACCATTATAGTCACGAAAAGAGGTTCAATATTGAATGTATTTACACGTTTTCTTTGACAGTTTCGTGAATGTGACCACAAGTGTAACGCTCAAGACGTTTCAAACACTGCAAATGTGAGTGCCCGGTTGGGCGTTTTTGTGATAACATGTCACCATGACACAAAAGTTTGTTTTGCACTTGGGTGTGTTTCACAAATAGTCACTATTAGTAGCATTACAGCAATGAATAGCATGCACTAATTTATCATTATTATGTTTTGTGACATGACATTTGTTATACCTTGTTTCAGCTCATGTGGTCCCAGATGAAGGTCTAATTGACCGAAATGCATTGGACTTGAGTACAATTAAAATGCATTCGAAGTGATATATTTGATGAATTTAATTAAAACGTCATCTCTATAAGAAATAAAGAAACACTTGAACTTTGAAAAAAATCTTGTGATGAACTTTTGAGGAACTCTGGGTGATTCCCAGTAGGATTTAACAGCTGTGCGTCAGGGGATGCTTCCACTTTGTTAGTGGGAAGTACAACTTTTTGGATTTTTCAGTGGGTGTCCAGAGGCAAGAGGCGCCGCCTTGACTGCACGCAAAAACAGACAAAGGCCATAAACTAAAGTTAGAACATATTACACTGAAAAGGGAGCAGTGCGCTCAATACCTCATTCTATTTTCGGTGTCTTGAATTTAAACATCATTGAGGGCATGGATGGCATGGGATTGTGGTGATTTTAGTGTGTTTTTTCGATTTTTTGGGGTGTTCATGGGCCTGTCCATGTGGGTGGGGGCCATTTTGAGGACTGGTGCAGGCCGGGCCAGTCCATGTGGTGGGGGTCTAGGGGCCATTTTGAAGCCAGGCAGTGTGCTTTGTTGTGCCATAGGCCTGCACCCAGTCTGCCATGCTTTCATCCATTATGCCCAGGGGTACTCCGGGGTGCATGGGCCTAGTCTCTTGAATTTGAACATGATTGAGGGCATGGATGGCATGGGATGTTGGGATTTGTGTGTGTTTTTCGATTTTTGGGCTGTTGTTGGGGCCTTTTGACCAGGGCTAGTGAGTGGTGCATGGGCCTAGTCTTTCTGTGGGGTGTATTGAATTTAAACATCATGGAGGGCATGGATGGCATGGGATTGTGCTGATTTTTCTGTGTTTTTCGATTTTTTGGGGTGTTCATGGGGACTGGCCATGTGGGTGGTGGCCCTTTTGAGGACTGGTGCAGGCCGGGCCTGTCCATGTGGTGAGGGTCTAGGGGCCATTTTGAATCCAGGCAGTGTGCTTTCTTGTGCCATAGGCCTGCACCCAGTCTGCCCTGCTTTCATCCATTATGCCCAGGAGGGGTACTCAGCGGTGCAAGGGCCTATTCTTTCTGTGGGGTGTCTTGAATTTGAACATGATTGAGGGCATGGATGCCATGGGATTGTGGTGATTTTTGTGTGGTTTTCGATTTTTGGGCTGTTGTTGGGGCCTTTTGACAAGGGCTAGTGAGTGGTGCATGGGCCTAGACTTTCTGTGGGGTGTCTTGAATTTAAACATCATTGAGGGCATGGATGGCATGGGATTGTGGTGATTTGTGTGTGTTTTTTCGATTTTTTGGGGTGTTCATGGGCCTGTCCATGTGGGTGGGGGCCATTTTGAGGACTGGTGCAGGCCGGGCCTGTCCATGTGGTGGGGGTATAGGGGCCATTTTGAAGCCAGGCAGTGTACTTTGTTGTGCCATAGGCCTGCACCCAGTCTGCCATGCTTTCATCCATTATGCCCAGGGGTACTCAGGGGTGCATGGGCCTGGTCTTTATGTCGGGTGTATGAATTTGAACATAATTGAGGGCATGGATGGCATGGGATTATGGTGATTTTTGTATGTTTTTTGATTTTTGGGCTGTTGTTGGGGCCTTTTGACCAGGGCTAGTGAGTGGTGCATGGGCCTAGTCTTTCTGTGGGGTGTCTTGAATTTAAACATCATGGAGGTCATGGATGGCATGAGATTGTGCGGATTTTTCTGTGTTTTTCGATTTTTTGAGTGTTCATAGGGACTGGCCATGTGGGTGGGGGCCATTTTGAGGACTGGTGCAGGTCAGGCCTGTCCATGTGGTGGGGGTCTAGGGGCCATTTTGAAGCCAGGCAGTGTGCTTTGTTGTGCCAAAGGCCTGCACCCAGTCTGCCATGCTTTCATCCAATATGCCCAGGGGTACTCAGGGGTGCATGGGCCTAGTCTTTCTGTGGGGTGTCTTGAATTTGAACATTATTGAGGGCATGGATGGCATGGGATTGTGGTGATTTTTGTGTGTTTTTCGAATTTTGGGCTGTTGTTGGGGCCTTTTGACCAGGGCTAGTGAGTGGTGCATGGGCCTAGTCTTTCTGCGGGGTTTCTTGAATTTAAACATCATTGAGGGCATGGATGGCATGGGATTGTGGTGATTTTTGTGTGTTTTTTTGATTTTTTGGGATGTTCATGGGCCTGTCCATGTGGGTGGGGGCCATTTTGAGGACTGGTACAGGCCGGGCCTGTCCATGTGGTGGGGGTCTAGGGGCCATTTTGAAGCCAGGCAGTGTGCTTTGTTGTGCCATAGGCCTGCACCCAGTCTGCCATGCTTTCATCCATTATGCCCAGGGGTACTCAGGGGTGCATGGGCCTAGTCTTTCTGTGGGGTGTCTTGAATTTGAACATGATTGAGGGCATGGATGGCATGGGATTGTGGTGATTTTTGTGTGTTTTTCGATTTTTGGGCTGTTGGGGCCTTTTGACCAGGGCTAGTGAGTGGTGCACGGGCCTAGTCTTTCTGTGGGGTGTCTTGAATTTAAACATTGTGGAGGGCATGGATGGCATGGGATTGTGCTGATTTTTCTGTGTTTTTCGATTTTTTGGGGTGTTCATGGGGACTGGCCATGTGGGTGGGGCCATTTTGAGTGCTGGTACAGGCAGGCCCTGGCCATGTGCTGGGAGGCAAGGGGCCATTTTGAATGCAGGCAGTGTTCTCAGGCCTGCACCCATTTTGCCTAGCTTTCATCCATTATGCCCGGGGGTAGTGAGTGGTGCATGGGCCTAGTCTTTCTGTGGGGTGTCTTGAATTTAAACATCATAGAGGGCATGGATGGCATGGGATTGTGCTGATTTTTGTGTGTTTTTTGATTTTTTGGGGTGTTCATGGGGACAGGCCATGTGGGTGGGGGTCATTTTGAGTGCTGGTACAGGCAGGCCCTGGCCATGTGCTGGGAGGCAAGGGGCCATTTTGAATGCAGGCAGTGTTCTCAGGCCTGCACCCATTTTGCCTAGCTTTCATCCATTATGCCCGGGGGTAGTGAGTGGTGCATGGCCCTAGTCTTTCTGTGGGGTGTCTTGAATTTAAACATCATTGAGGGCTTGGATGGCATGGGATTGTGCTGATTTTTATGTGGTTTTCGAATATTTGGGGTGTATAACTGAACTGATGTTCCTCTGTCTTCCATTGCTTTTAGGTGCACAAGACTCAAGAGAGCCACCAGTGCCAGGAAGAAGTCCTGCAGCGGTGTGTGTGTGCAGCATAACGTCACGCGACGTCACATCTGGCCACAGACAACTCTGCAACTCGTTCAACTGCGGCCTGCTCTTCTGACCTCTGAAGAAGATGGCCCCAAAAAAGTTCCCCGTAGCTCCTCTAGCAAGAAAGTTGCCAGTAAGGAGCAGAAGAAGCAAGTTACCAAGGAGACTGGTGTGCCGCCCGCCACATTTTTGGGAATAAAAAAAAAAGTACGCCTGCAGCAGTAGCGGGATCTGCTGGGGACCAAGCTGGGAGCAGCACCCCCGCTCCATTGGGCTCAGTGCTACCACCACTTTGCCAACTTAAGTCCAAGCCCTTGAGTCCTGCGAGGCAGGCAGTCTACTTGTTCAATCACCATCGACCATGTTGGCTCATTGCAAGAAAGTAGCAGCAATGTCCCTCAATCAACACAGGTTGTTGTAACTCATCTGACGAGTGTTGAAAACCCACAGCCGCAACAACAACCACATGTGCAAGTATAAGCTCAAGTACATGCGGAAGGAGAGGCAGCGCAAGGAGATGCGCAAGCAGAGGTGCATGGAGGGGCACAAGTGCCCACAATAGTTGTTCCTCCGGAAGTAGGGGCACATCAGGAAATCGACAATCAAGCCAAGGTATCATTTGAGGAAGCCACTCCTCCTGATGATCATTCATTGTCTTCCACATCCCTAGCAAGGAAAAGATCAAGGGTGGTGTCTACATCCTCTTCAAGCCCACCTCCTTCTGATGATACGGATCCAACTTGGGAACCACCACTGCCATCTGAAAGTGAGGAAAACCATGATCTGACAAAGGTAGCTAAGCGTAAAAGGAAGGTCCCCGAAACTCTCATAGTTATGGAGTGTGATGACTCTCAACAAGAAGTGATATACTCCTGCTGATGACTACTCTCACGACAACGACACAGTCATCATAGGCTTCACTCCAGCCTCAGCGGGCATGCACCTAACAGACGTTTTGACCCTAGCCCGAAAAGCTGCTGAGCGTGATGATGTTGTCGACGAAGAGGTAATGGGAACACCATCATTGGAGTTAACTAGTACACCACCACCTACCGCTTCCATATTTCTTCCTCGCCAGAAGGGACCTCCATCCACCTCGACCTCAATTAGTGGTGGTGAAAGTGCACAACGTAGTAAAGTTCGGCAATACACATCCTCCACTTCATCTGGCATTAGCAGCATGACCACCACCAGTATCGCCTCCTCCGGCCCCGACAGACATTTCAAGTCCGCAGATTGGGACTTCTTTAGTGTTTGCCCAAAAAAGGAAAACATAGCCATTTGTAGAATTCGTAAGCTTGCAGTTAGTCGTGGTATGCTTGGTACCAACTATAGGACCGGAGGCCAGAGAGGTCATCTTAAGAGACAGCACGCTGTCCAATGGTTTGCGCACCTAAAGGAGATCAAGGAAGCCCAAATTGCAAGACAACAAAACGTTGATGTTTCATTTGATGATGACGAGGAGGAAGAAGCGTCAAACACTTCACTTACACCCAGTACCCCTGTCAGCACACCCCCTGTGAGCCACACTAAGAGTGTGGGAGAGAGTGAGACACCAATACGAAAAAGTTCATCAGCGAGCGTAACTGGGTCGAAGAAGTCATCATCATCATCCTGTAAAATGGTCCAGGCCAACATTAGAACCATGTTGCTTTCAGAAGCGCCATACGAACGCAACCACCCACTGACGCGTCTGTATAACACTAAGCTGGCTAAAATGCTAGCTCTGGACCTTCTCCCTTTTTCTTTTGTAGAAGGGGTTGGTTTTCTAGAATTAGAGGCAGCGCTCAGCCCTAAATGGAAGGTTCCTAGCCGGTTCTATTTTGCCAGAGTTGCGGTTCCGGCACTACATGAAGATGTGCTGGAGGTGATTGGAAAAACAACAGGTGATGGACTGAATGTGGATCAATGTCACACACTCCCCCAGTCAAAAGATCTGGGCCCAAATCCATCGTTTTTTTGCACTCCACACCACCCTGGGTTAGACAATGGCGATATGCAAATCAGCTCTGACCCTGTTGCCCCATGGGAACAGTCCAGTCCGAACTACAAAAGCCATGTCCTTCCTTTGAGGTGATTGGGGCAGCTTTGCAGAAGAGTGCTGTTCACACTATACATCTGACAACAGACATGTGGACCAGTGGCGCAGGCACTGATTACATGTGCATCACTGCACACTGGGTCTTTTTTCAGGGGTTAAAGCAAAGCTAAACGCAGGTGTTGACCCGGACCAAGTTTTTAAAGCTGCTCGGAAACATGCAACACTAGCCATGTTTGGCTTGGAGAAAGGTCATACAGCAGAAAACATTTTGAATGAGTTTTAACACAAAGGTCTTTCACTGGCTGTCCCCAAAAAAACGCAAGATTGGTTATGTTTCCACGGATAATAGCGCCAATGTGGTTAAGGCCATGGATCTGGGTAACTATTTTAGAGTGCCGTGTTTGGCGCACTCGTATAAACCTGGTTGTTAAAATATTCTTGAGTGAAGACAGTCCAGTGTGCGAGTTAGTGGCCACCTGCCGAAGAATGTGCAACCATTTCAGCCATTCTTTTAAGGCCCGGAAGAATCTGAGGGGCCTGCTACATGAACGTCGAATGCCAGTGAAAGCACTCATCCAGGAGGTGCCAACACGTTGGAACTCAACCTTCTACATGCTTGAGCGTCTGTATGAGCAGTTTACGGTACTCGATCAGTATTTCTTAACACTGGGTACAGCTCAGAAGGACCTGAGGCTAGATTCGGCGCAATGGAAGCTAGTTAAAAGCCTGACAGACATGCTTCATCCTTTTGAGGTCTTCACGCGTGCAGTCAGCAGGGAGGACAGTAATTTGGGAAAAGCTATCCCATTGTTGCGCATGCTGGAGCACCAACTGAAGGAGGTGTCTTCTATGTTTCAAAAAGATGAAGAAAAGCAAGAAGCTTTTGTTTTGGCGAAGATATTATTAGAGCGCCTACTTGGCGATGAACGTCTTCAAATGATCCACTCAGAACAGCATTACATTTGTGCTACTATTCTGGATCCACGTTACAAAAAGGCGCTGGCAGGCAGAGCATTCTTTCCTTTTGGTGATGAAGATGTTACAAAGTACAAACGTTGGCTAGCCTTGTCAGCCAAGAGGTTTGAAAGAGAACAGCAGAAAATTGAAGGAAAAGGCAGTACATCAGCATCAGCAGGCCATCCCGAGTCAAAAGAATCCACTTCTGCACCTGTGGCTGTGGCAGAAGTGACCTCTCAGCCGTTAAAGACACCGGCAACCGGATCATCTGCACCAGACATAACAGTAACATTGGGGGAAGAAGAGGATTGGCTAACTCTGCTTGGGTTTGGTTCTCAAAAGGTCCCAGCAAAAAGTAAGCAAAGTGGAGGAACCGTGGAGAACCTTCAGTCGATGGTGCATGACTATCTGAATGACTCAACAGAGGTCTATGTTAATGCTGACCCATTGGCGTATTGGCATGGGAAAAAAGAATTGTGGGCACAGATCTCCAACCTGGCTATAAACTACTTGTCTTGCCCACTCACAAGCGTGTCTTCTGAACGTGTTTTCAGTGCTGCTGGTGGCATTGTAACTTGCAAACGGACCCGCCTCTCGCCCAAAAATGTGGAGAGGTTAACAATGATCAAAATGAATCAGCACCTCATACCACCAGTTTACAAAGTACGAGAATACACGCCGGAAGAAGAGGAGGACAGCAACTTAGATGAGGGAATTTCTTCTCTGTTAGGTGACACTGACCTACTCCTGCCTGAATTCGCAGAGAATGAGGACGAACTCTTATTCCCTGACACCAAGCCCTGAAAATGAGCTAATGAATCAATAACTTTCTTTTTCGTCCTTATTCACTTTTATTCCTGTGTGTCTGTCTTTCTTTGTTTTGCACAGTTAATATAATTAAAACTTTAATCACCTAATCACAAAAACAAGCCCATCAGCAGAACTGTCTTCACTTATTTGCTTATTGATTTGAAGGTGCCGCAGTCTGCATTCCTCAGGTTCACAAGTTCACAAGAACATGCTCCTCTATCCTCCTCCTCCATTCTCCTATTTCCCTCAAAGCAGAGGGCTGGATTATGCCCAATGAAGAAAGACTCTGCACTTGTGGGGGTGTTCTACTTCTTTGCGGGTGAGTTGGCGGGTCTTGGGGCATTGCTGAGAAGGTCTAATACCGGATAAAACTGGTTTTGACCAAACCAGACTTGAAAACATTTTTGACTTTTTGCTCACTATCATGTTTTCAGGGGCCTGTTTGGGGGGCTTCCTGGTGTTTGTGGGTGGGTTTCGGGGTCTGGGAGCACTGCTGGGTATATATACTTTTGATTGCAAGAGGTTTGAAGCAAATCCATGGTGGCAGAGGGAAGTTAGGGCCTAGCTACAGAGCGCGTGCGGAGTTATTTTGGAAATTGCCATGAAAATGACTAAGTCCCCATTTTTGTACTTTTGCTTTTTGGCTGTTTTGGGGTCTTCTACTTGTTTTCGCCTGGGTTGACGGCTCTGGGGCCATTGCTGGGAAGTTCTAATACCAGATAAAAGTGGTTTGGACCAAATCGGAGGCAAAATTCTTTTTGCGTTTTTGCTGACTTGCTTGTCTTTGAGGTGCTCTTTGGGGGGGTTCCGGGTTTTTGTGGGTGGGTTTTCGGGTCTGGGAGCACTGCTGGCACAGTCTAATTTTGATTGCATTTGCTTTTCAGGAAATCCATGGTGGAAAATGGGAGTTATGACCTAGCTGCACAGCGCGTTCGGACAGAAGGCAGAAAAATATTGTAAGTATGAGATTTTCCATTTTGGCTTTTTGGCTGTTTGGGGGTGTTGTGCTTTTTTGCGGGTGGGTTGGTGGGTCTTGGGGCATTGCTGGGAAGGTCTAATACCGGATAAAACTGGTTTGGAGAAAATCCATGCGGAAAAGCCTTTTGGCACTTTTTGTAACTTAGGGTTCGTTAGGGTTAGCCTAGCAGCAGGATTGCATGTGTTTCGGGGTGTTCTAGATTTTTGCAACTGAGTTCTGGGGTCTTAGAGCACTCATGGGAATGTGTAATTTTGGTTGCAAGTGATTTGAAGAAAATCCATGGTGGGAAAGGAGGGATTTGTCATAGTTAAAGAAAGTGTTTGCCACTATTCTTAACTTAGGGCTCGTTAGGGTTAGCAGTATTTGTATTGCATGTGTTTGGGTGGGGGGCTGTTTGTGGGGGGGTTTGCGAGTTTTGGAGTGATGCTGGGTATGGATAATTTTGCTTGCTTGCAAGTGGTTTGAATACAATCCACGGTGGGTAAGGGGGGATTTGGGCCTACTTTTACTTTCAAAGTATGTTTTGTCACCAGTTTTCTACTCGGCCTCGTTTTTTGAGATCTGATTGTGGGTCTTCTACATTTTTGCGACTGGCTTTAGTAAGGATCTGGGTGGGAGCACTGCTAGGAAGGTCTAATTTTGTTCTAAAACACAGTTTACAGTACACCTAGACCTAGCTTGAGGGGAAAGATCCGCTAAATTAATTTGCCCATACTTATTAATCCTTCAAAAGGAGACTCAGACAGAGTACGCACTTTCAAAAATATTGTACTGTCTATTAGGAAACTCAAAGTGTGACTTTTTGCACTACACAGCGTACATACCTTATATTTATTTGTCAGTGTTGTTCTAATATCACTTCCTGTTTTTCCATCAATAATTACAGACCGGGTTTCAGTCTGTGCAATGGGAAAAAAAGGATGAAGTCAGGCTTCACATTAGCGAGCCGCAATTCAGCATCCACCAGGCAGGCAGTGGGCAGGGTGTCTTCTGGTCACCAACATTGATGGACGGAGCATCAGCTGGAATGGAGGAGTGCCGCTAATAAGAGGAATGGTTTGATGCGTGCAACTTACTTACCAAATTCAACAGGACAACTACAACAACATACAGATACAGTATCCGTTCTTTTCTAATTATTTTTTAAGTAATGTTATTGCTGTGAACTTCTATGAGTGTGATTCTACATTTCTTGGATCTCTCTCAGCTTCTAAATTGATCCCTACAGCCATTCTATAGGTTTTACTTCGGCTATTTTTTAAACCTACTTTAATGTGAAGTGTTTCTCTGAGTGCAGAGATAGGCAAGTGAAAACGCTGCAGCCCTGTACTGTCGCATTCTGTCATTCACGGTTGTCGAAAGTACTACTTCCTTTTCAGTAACCATGCATGCAGTAGTGCATGCACTTCCTTTATGTCACTTAAAAGATTTATGGTTAGCTTTTTACCCAAAGATTTCTTTATCTTCAATTATTGTTTGTCCATGCTGTGCTTTTTTTTTCTTTTCTCAAAAAAACTTTCCCCAAATCCCCCATTCCCATCCTTTTTACAAACCCAAACCCTCTTCCCCCGGGCTGTGTGGTTTTGATTGATGTGTGACTAAATGACAGCAATAATTCCACACACTTGCTGGGGAGGATTAGGTCATAGCAACAGGCTGGTGAAGGAATCTAAGGATATATTCTATACTTACTCAGCTTCACACTCAGTCACTATTGGCAAATGAAAGCAGATTTTCATGTGCGCCATGCCGCCATTAACTTGATAGGTCATCAAGAACATCCTCCTCCTAGAAGTGGCAAATTATTACACTGCTGTGTCCTTCACCTTCAGTACTATTTCTTGTAGTAGTAGCCAATGTCAAAGAAATTCAACGCAAGTACTAGTTATTCTTTCAATACTTTACCATTTGTTAGGCTACATTGTGGCACTGTTCTAGTGTACTGTCACCTGCTATGTTCTCTATCGTACCGTTCTAATGCTACGGTAAGGACAAACAAGGTTTCATTTTCTTTTTTTTCAGATGCTGCAACTGCCACTGTGTAACACCACTAGAACCAACGCAATGATGACATTTCATCCGCCCAGGATTGCCAACCTTAATCGCCATTTCCCTGTGCCTAGCCCTATTTCCAAACACAAATTACAGGTAAGATAAGCATTTGCGGGGAGGAAGTATAATGGCGTATTAGGAGAGACGAGAGACTGACGCTAGTACTAATAAAGTCCTAGGACTATTGAATTCACTTTCTCTGTGAGAGGCACTTAGTTTTGAAAACATTTGGGCACTTAATTACACAACTTGAATCAAGATGCCACTTCAGTGTCACCAAAACAAAGTTACTGTTAAACCCCCACCCACCAGCCTCAAAAGCAGTAAAAAAACACGTATGCTAAGATAAAGTTTAAAGTATATTTATATCCCTGACAAAAATAATCTCCCACAAGACCCAACCCACCCCCACTCCCTAACCCCAACGAATGTCCGTGAAAAGTCCAAAAAAGTGAAAAAACCCAACTCCCAATTCCCACCCCCCAGAAGTCTTTAAAAAATGGGCAAGGGACAGTCTCCTCCTACTGCTGGCTGCTGCTGTTGAATTTCCGGGCCAGGTCGGAATGCTCCTTGTGGAGGGTCTCGAGCAGGGTTTTCGTGTTGAGTAGCTCCTGCTCGAGGTAGGAAACCCTCAGGGAAAGGCGGTGCATGTGTTTCTTGCAACTGCTGTGGGGGCAGCTGATTTCTTTGCTCGGCGGTGGGGGGTGGCTGCGGTACCCCGGCTCCGTACCGTTGGAGACCTGTGCCGTCTGGGTGACCCAGGGAGTGCAGAGGAGGATGTAACTGTCCCGGTAGATGTTGTGGTAGACTGCGTGTCCCCCTCCTCCTGGGCCACCAGCCGGCGATATTCAGCGACAGTGGCCTCCAGCCTCCGTTGCAGGGCCCGTCTAGCCAGCTCCTTCCGGGTTGGTTTGGAAGGAGCATCTGTATGAAGAAACAAAGACATAGTCTGTAACCAATGCTCTTTAAGATTAACAAAAAATGATTCAGCAGAAAGTTGTGTCACAGTAGAACTAGCAACTTGCAAGTGCAGTACATAACTATTGTGGCCAGTATCTATCTAACCTCCCACTTCTTCAGCCTTGTTCTAACATTAGTGGGAGTTTAAGGAATCAATTCTACGAGCACTATGGACTCACTCCATTAGAGTCGACTATGATAGTACACCAGTCTTATTCTTCTTCTTCTCTCTTGTTTAGCAAAATTGGTACATTAACTTCTGCAAGCCGGCATAATGCCAGCGCAGTCAACTTGCACCCGAGGAAAACAGACGCCCGCCATGATGAGTGAGACAGACTTGCGTTACTATACCAGTCCAGTACATGCAGGTGGTGATGCTCTTACTTTTCCATTACGGGTGGCACTGAGAATACTCTGTTACAAGGGCTACTGCTTAATTAATTTAACTTTCACCCTACAGTGCCAATGAATACTAGAAAAGGAAAATGAAGATAAATAATCTGATTATCTATCACAGCACATGGTATGTATTTACTTACATATGGGATGACTTTAGGTGCTTTGCTTTTTATTGAGTGAACAGTGATACATCCACACATGAATGACCAAGTTCTACTAAACTTATTAACAGAGGTAGTGAGTGGCCATCGTAATTGCCGGATATATGCTGTGCTTGTAATACAAACTACTGCTACTATTCATGGTAGTATTCGGACAAAATTACAACTTCTTTTCCTTGCCTATCCTACACTGGGACGGACGTGCGGGTGCGCTGTTACATGTTCTTCAAAGTAACACTTAGTTCATCCAGTGACCGTCTACTCTCTCTAGATGCACATATGCTATCTAAGAGTCAGATAGTACCATGATCCAGGCATCCATTCATTCAAACGATGGGGCAGATTAGGATTGCAGATTTCCCGCATCCTCCGGGCCGGCGAAATCCACCGCCGGCCCGGAGGATGCGGGAAATCCGCAGGGGACTGAAAAAGACCTCCCGCCAGATTAGGATGGCTGGGGGATCGTTTTTCAGTCCGCAGCTTTTCCACCGCGGTCGCCTCCCGTTCGCGGCGGAAAAGCACTAACATGGCTGGTGGTGTCTATCAGACACCGCCAGCCATATTAGGATGTCTGGAGGAACACATGCCTTTACACAGCGGCATTTCCGACGTACAAAGGCATACGGATTTTTGGGGGCCCGTTGCAGGCCCCCAGAGGTGAAGGGGGGTGTGGGGGGTGCACATGGGGGCTACCTATGGTACCCCCTGCATTTGCCTGCACAAAGCGGCAGGCACCGTGCGGTGCCTGCCGCTTTGTGCATGCAAATGCACAACTTGCATTTTTATCATTGCGGCGGGTGCGGCTTCAAGCAGCACCCGCCGCAATGATAAAAATGCAGGATGTGACCGCCAGGGTGGCGGTCACATCCTAATTACCACGGAGGGACCGCCACTGCCCCTGCGGACAGTCCCTCCTACTCTATGGTGGCGGACGGACTCAGGTCCGTCCACCATCATAATAGGCCCCTAAATGTCAATCATTCTTCTTCATGTCTCTCATCTGGACAAACCTTACATTTTCTCACGGGGAGCAGCACACTATGCAGTCTGCAATCTCAATAAGTAAGGAATATAAGAGCTTACCACTGCCCGCCACTACCGTGGCAACCCGCACAGCAGTTTGGTCCGGCACTTGCTCCGCCTCCTCCCCAGAGCTTCCCTCTACCTCCGCGCTGGGCCCAGCACCAGATGTTCCACCTACAAAGTACATTTAAGAATGTTAGATGTCATAGACATATACTCACTAGTATTTTGTCTAGGAATGAAGAAATGTGAATACAGAAACCAATCTACTAATTTGTGACTGTCTACTCTAAAGTAAAAATGTCCCTTTTTCCAGGGAAGGGTGTTGTCTTGCAGCATTATTTGGCACAACTGATGAATGCTTGCCTTTTAACACGCACCATTTTCCTCATAACAGACAGAAGCTTCACTTCTAAGAACAAATCATTAGGACGAAGGGACCAATGATTCCGCACCAAAAAGAAAAATTAAAGTTCAAACCAGGTGAGGGCTCGGTTCCCCCACAATAAATGTGTGAAATAAAAAATAAGTATAAGCACTTTTCCATTTTTAATCAACCGTTTATGTTTTATGACAAGCTTGATTTTAATAAATATTTTAACTTTTAATAAAGCTTTAAAACTTAAATAGACTCTGTGGTTTTTGGTCATGAGTGAATGAGCAAAAGGTTTTGCAATTTGCAAGCATGAGTCCGTACCTCTGACACTTCTGGACTCTGACTCCGTACTCTTGTCCTGCGTTGGATAATCATCATTGGGGCTCAATCATCGATGAATTCGGGAGCTAAATGACTCTGCCACACTATCTAGTCAGACCTGGTCAACGGCTTCCCAGCATATTGACGGCTTTAAGGAAATCCAATTAGCAGCGATCAAAAGAGGCCCGTCAGGAAGGGCTGCCGGAGGCCTTTCGATCTACCTGAACACTGGGATCACTTGGTCATATGATAACATCGACACAGGACAACAATGGATCCAGTGTATTAAAATAGAGCTGATGCCAGTTCTCGGCAATGGTAGGCAGAGGGCCCACAATACTTTTTCAATATTAATCTGTAACATCTATCTTCATCCAAACCCCAAGAACAAAGTGGAGAAAATCCTGACCTTAAAAGCCTTTATAAAATCACTACAATCCACGTACCCGCAGGCGGGGCTGGTCGTGTCTGGCGACCTGAACATGTTCCTGCTTCAAACAGACCACGCTCAACTCATTAACCAACATAAACGGATTGGCGGACCAATCCCAAGCATTATTACAAATTATCAAAAAAGGGACAAGATCGGTCAACAATGTGCACTCATGTTCGCTGAGGTCGGGATGATCGCATTGAACGGCCGCTTCCCACAAGACCAACCAGCATCATCAACTAGAATATCTAAACAGGCCCAATCAGTGCTGGACTACACCATCGTGGATCTAGAGGTTTTGCAAACAATCGCTAGTTACAAAATCATCCACAAATTGGAGAGCGACCACAGCCTGCAATCATTTGAAATCAACATCCAATATAATAGGGCTACACCGACCAAAGACCTGACAGAACCCCCAAGCCTCTACAACCTTAAGAGACTGGTATGGAACGGCAATAACATCAAAGACATAATGTTATTTGTGAAAAATATTGTTATTGAAGTGACCGGAGAAGATCAATCCGCACATCGGGAAAACTGGGAAAGACTGACCTCATCACTAACTGAGAGATTCGGCAACCACAGTAACATAAAGAAATCAAGTAATACCCCTCAAGCGTCTTTGGGCAATATAGTGCGCAAGAAAAGGACCCTTAATCAAGAAATCAGGAAGCTGCAAGCAACAGCCAGGTCAAAGGGTGATGATATAACCACTCAAATCTATGGTTTAAGGCAAAATTATAAAAAAGATGTGTGGTTAGAAAAATCAAAATACCAAACTAACATCTGGCAATCACTACTAGCATCCAGTCAATCAAATAACAACGGGAAGTTTTGGGCTGAAATCAATAAAGTTGCAAACGGGGCTGCACAGGTCTTCAGCGCTAATATTCTGGAGGATGACTGGATACAGCACTTGGAGCATACTCAAATCATCAACTATCCAGTGGGGAGCCCAGCGTTTCAGACCCTGCAATTAGAAACCAATCACGAAGCAGACCAGCTTTCGGATGAAAACTGGATAACGCCATCCCAGGTAGAAAAGGTATTAAAAAACTTGAGATCTAAGGGAGCCCCAGGTCCAAACGGTTTACCGAATGGTCTGTTCAAACAAGACCAACAATTCTGGGCAGAACATCTTTCCCCACTATTTAACAATGCATTCCAGACTGGAAGCATTCCCCAGTCATGGAGAGGCAGCATTTTTCATCCAATCTTTAAGGCAGGCACAAGATCCGATCCAGCCAATTACCGCCTCATAGCACTCATAGATGTCGAGGCCAAAATATACGCCTCAAATCTTTTGATGGCTTTGGAAGACTGGGTTTGTGCGAATAAGATCTTGCCGATCACGCAGACTGGCTTTAGGCCCGGAACCAACACCTCATGTAACCTGCTGGCGTTAAATCTTCTGGTGGACAAAGCCAGGGATAAGTCAACTAAGCTGTACACGTGTTTTGTCGACCTGAAAGCTGCGTTCGACACAGTCCCGAGGGAGGCTCTATGGAAAAAAATGGACACTTGGGGAATACCATCAAAGTTGCTGCGGGCCATCATGAATTTGTATTCATCCACCTGGGTTCGAATAAAATTAGGCAATGGCGATCGAACTACACGAAAAATCTACACCTATGTGGGCCTCAAGCAGGGCTGTGTATTGGCCCCAACTCTTTTCAACATCTTCACAGCGGACCTGGACAAGCACATTGCGGAGACAGAAAGCGATCCGCCAAAGCTAGCCCATCACAAAATCAGGAGCATTCAGTATGCGGACGACATTGTACTGTGCAGTCAGACCCCGTTGGGCTTACAACGTTCCATCATGAAGCTCCATGAATACATCAGTGCGCAGGGCCTGCAAATTAATTATAAAAAGACGAAGATCGTCTGTTTTGCTTCTCGCCCAGGGAGGAAATCTTTCAAATGGCACATCGCAGGCAACAAAATAGAGCAGACCTGCTCGTACAAATATCTGGGAGTAGTTGTCGATGCCAGGTGGACTCTGAAAGATCACCAACTGTATAGAAAGGCACAGGCAAATAAACTTCGTTTTGCCCTAAACATATTAAAAACAAAATTGAACTGTCCATCCAACTCGCACCTGTTGAAGGTGATAGCCGTCAAGTTTTTACCCTCGCTCACCTATGGTTCGGAATTGTATAGGGGTAAAGATGCAAATTTTCTGAACACACAGCAATCAGAGCTGTTCAAATATATCTTTAAGATTCCAAGGTTTGTATCTCAATCATTGATTCGCCTGGAATTTGGTCTATCAAACCAGCATCAAGTCAGACAAGCGGCCATTCTAAAAACATGTTGGAAACTAAGAGCAGCCCAAGAGGACACGCTAATGGGCCTCTGTTGGATTGAGATGAACAACCAGACCAAGTCGAAAAATGCTTGGAAACCAGTATGGGAGAACGCCCTGGCAAGTCTTAAGTTGGAGGAGGCATGGAATACAAATCAAACCTTTGCGGCTTTTAAAAAAGTAACCAACGGAGCAGCAAAGCAAAGTTCTTGGCTAGCAGACAAAGCCGCAACAGCACAGAAAAAACACAGTTGGACGGTCCTGGCCACGTACGTGAAAATGGAACCCCAACCGTACTTAGTTAATCACATATCCAATGCCGCCCAAAAAACACTATTACAATTACGGCTGGGCACCACCATTTTAAAAGATCATACACCTCCATGGAAGCAAACATGGCCGACCCCTGTCTGCAGACTATGTGGGCAAATGGAAGAATCAATGTTGCACATTTTGTGCATCTGCCCATCTTTGAAAATTTTGAGACGTTATTATCTACTGCATGTATTCCGTCTTTTTCAGATTAGATCATGCCGCCCAGCTGTCATGCTAGCACTGAATAGTTACCATCTGCAGACAGCTTGTAGGGCCGCCAGATTCTGTCAAAAGGCATTGCTGCTAGTAGTGAAGACTGAGAAAAAAGATTACTGAATGCTCGAACACGGATGCCTGAAGTGTTATGAACAGACTCTGAATCCCCTCTCACAAATATATCAAATATATAGACATTTTAGAAAGTTATTTTTTTTTTTTTTGTATTTTTTTTTTTTAACGATCTTCTAAAGTCGAATATTTTATTCTTAAAACATGTGTTTTAATGTAACCATATTGTAAAGGTTTTAATTAACTATATACAATAAAATTTACTTACTTAGTCAGTAAGGAGATTGGGAGTTCTTTAAAGTCTGATATCACTGAGGTATGTGGAAAGTCTACCTGCGCCTATTATAATTGATAAACAATGCACTATTTAGTGTCCATAGTTCTGTTTGTGCAGATTTGTCCCTGCAACAGTAGTAGAATGGATTGTCCTCCTATCCAAACCAAAAGTAAAGTAGTATCTTATTCTTTCTTCGTGGTCATTCACCTTTTTATTGTTGGCAATTGTCAAAGCATAAACATTTAGAAGACTTGAAAAGACATTATGGACAATCCCAGAGGACTGCACTCAGTGCATAGAGCTATTGCTGACTAGAATGGGAGTCCAATGGAATTGCCAAATGTGCAATCTTACTTAGCTACACAGACAGACTAATAAGAATAATCTAGTAATACCACAGGGAGTCATAGTCGAGGCAGGATAAGAATTTAGATACAGTCTACAAGAAGATCAAAGACGATTTAGAAAAAATCGAATGAGGAACGCTAGGAAGAAATAGGTACTCTATATTAAAATTAAAACTTACCGGGGCCAGCAAAGGAGCCCTCGCCTGACCGATCCTGGCCTTGTTCAGCAGCAGCAGCCTCCTCCAATGCCCTCTTGCCCCTGGGGGGAGCTGATGTACACCATGAAAGAAAGAAAGACCAAAAAACATGTATGATATTTGTCAACCAAATCAAACATTTCAGAAGAACAGTAACAAAATACTTTGGCGAAATAACAAATGGACAAGTATTCCACAGGATATATTGACCTATCTCATGTGGTCTACTATGATATTAGTATTGCTTGATTTACGGACCGTCGACTTGGAAAGTTATGTAACTCACTAAACAAACTACTAAAAAGGTTCGCCTAGGACTGGCAAGCAGCAGTGCGCAGCACGCCAAGTGACAGACAAAGTCCATCGTGATTGCAGATCAGCGACAACACTAAAAAGTTTCCTACTACATTAACCAGTCCTTGAAATACTCAAACTATCAATCCACCACCACTATTTCTTCTTATTGCCTGGTGTACAAAGGAAGGACTGGACTTGAGTCTGTAGGGGCTGATTTAGAAGCCCCTTGCGGCTCTTTTGCTCCATTGTTGCGTGACTTTTGTGACGCAGCGGCAGAACAAAAGAGGCGCCATGGTGCGGCGTATATTAACAACGTGACGCATATGGGAGATGCATCAAGTTGTAAAGCCCTGCGCCATCAGGGGGCGTTCCGGCGCAAGGGAGGGTGTTCCTGCGCAGGAACCTATCCTAAAAGTGGCTGAGGGAAATCTACAAGATTTCAATCAGTCACTTTGAGTACAATGATGCGTGACTCAAACCCTGCGCCTGCTTGAAGCACACGTACGGCTTGACGCAGCATTGGGGAGATAGGGCACCCGAGAGCATTGCTGGAGCTGCGCCATCGTTGCGACGCAACTCCAGCAATGCGCCGCCTTTATGGCACAGAAGCGTAACGCTTCGGTGACGTTTTGGGCCCATGGTGCGTTGCATTGTAAATACGGCGCACCATGGGTGGTGGTGGCGTGGCGCACAATTACTGGTGCATCCCTGCTACTTTGCAGGGATGTGCCGGTAATTAAAAATCTGACCCTTAGTGTCTAGCATTACGCAGTTCTTTAAACTACACTCATGCATAATTTCACAGGCCAATGAAAGGAACACAAAATCGAAAACAAATAAGCATAGTAGCAGTGCTACTAAGAAGGAGAGCAGTGCACCTGAAATGCACAGAAGATTTTGAAATATAATTTACCCACAATGTAATCAGCAGCATTATTGCTCTTGGTAAAAAGCAAAAATTTGCAAGATAATAACACACAGAGCAGGAGAAAACAGAGTAGTAAAGAAATAGCTACTACTACTCACCAAGCCCGAGGATCTCAAGGCCGAGTAGGTCGAGCAGATCGTGTTCCCGGTCCAGGAGATCCGTCCAACGGTGGGTGGCCTGGTTGTAGGTGCGCCGGACCCGAGAGTGTTGGTACATGGCCCGGCACACCTTCTCCCACCGCTTCCGGCGCTCCCGGATCCCGTACCCACTAGCGATCTTGCCGCCTGCCATGATGGTCCTGGGGAAGAGGCGCTGAACATAAAAAACTAGTGCGGCCACCTCCTCCGCGCTGAAGATCTCCCGGGCTGTGACTGTCTCCCCCCTCAAACGCCCGCACGGGAGCCGGGCACAGGGTGCGGGACCCTACCCCTTCTCAGGATGCTTCCCGGCTCCCTTTACCATGGTCTGGGCAGAAAGGAAGCTAAATAATAAAGAAGAAATAGAATAGGGAAGAAGAAAAGAAAAGAGTTTAAAAAAGTAGTTTAACCAAAAGTAGCAGAAAACACAAAAATATAGAGCTAGAAAAATAGAGGGATAGATAATAAGTAAAATAGATCCAAAAAAAGTTCAAACAAGCAAAGGATGGCAGAGATTCAGAGAGGATACAGAAAGCATGCCCAGAACCATAGCAATGAATGAGAAACAAGATGGCCGCGCCCTTTTACGGCCGCGTGGGTAAGTTCGCGCGAGATTTTCCTCGCGATCACACGCGAAATTGTACTAGCAAGCCGCACACTTTGTGAGATTACACATCGCGCCCGGAAACGGAAATACGTCATGCAAACAAGATGGCTGCGCCCGTGAACGACCGTTAGGGTATTTTCGCGCCGTTGCGCTACAAGCGGCTCGCTAAAACGCACAAAACCTTGCGAACTAACACGCCGCAAAAAAACAAATCGCATACTCGCACGAATTCGCGGCTTCTGAATTCGATTTCGCGCGCATTCGCTCCCCGCGAATCCCGCGAAATTGCAGAAAAACGAGTTTTGCAAAACTGAAAGCACTCAGCAGGTGAAAAAGTTCAAACTCATCATTAGTAACCATTCCCTGTAGTGCTTCCTGAGGGGCCCCTCCAGAGTTCAGTTGCCTACTTTCAACTATTCTATGACCCTGCTCTGACCCTCACAGCAGGTTCATAGAATAGCTACAAGTAGGCCACAAAGGTCCTTGGAAAAAAAATTGCACTGCAACAGAAAGCAAATTATAGATAAGGAAGCAGGTGCCAGCCTGGAAGTTTAAATTCAGTGACACATTAATAAATCAACCCCAAATTAATTCATGTCAGTTGAAGCAGGGCAGTTGTGCTTGCTTTCCCCCCCATAATCTACAGTGATGTACCAGAGGGTGGCAGTGATGTACCAGAGGGTGGCATGGGTGAACCAGAGGGTGGCAGTGGTGAAACAGAGGGTGCTGTGAACCTGTGATGATGAACCAGACGTGGAAACAACATAGTCGCGACAGTTGCGAGCTGACAAAAAAAAAATTCGCGAGAGTTCGCGGATTTTGCGGATTGCGAATTCGCGAACACGCAAATTCGCGAATGCCAGATTCGCAAAATTCGCCCATGCTTACTACAGAGATCGCAGCGTGTGTACGTATGTTCCTGTTTAAGCATGTAATGACAATGTCTATTCCTACGGGGTCTCAGGGAAAGGAGCTCACTTCGGGAATAAGAGATAGGGCTATCGCTTATAACGGACATAGATTCTCACCCTGAGCCCGGCAGTGCCCGGACGGACCCAGACGGGCATGCCTCTGGCGCGCCATCGGCGCGCCCGCTGCGCCTGCCCGCTGCGCGGACAGAAAGTGTGATTCATTTTATAGTGTTCTGGCCCCAAATCGGCCTGAGCACTGGAGCGCTGTCCTGGCCCTCACCCAAGATGGCGGCCGCTGTCTGCGCCTGGGGAGGAGGGGAGTATGATCCTGCTGAGCCTGTGAATCGGCCCAAGGAGGATGGCAGGAGTCCCAAGAGGGGATCGATACTGAGGTGAATATAATAAAAAGAACGTTATGAGTGCACAGGGGGTTTAAGAATATAAAGTTTAAAAACTGTGATTTTCAGATTATTTTGCAGTAAACAAATACAGATAAGAGAATGTCTATCTCCCGGCTTCCGCCTCAGGAGTATTAGCTATCAAGTCTCTAACTGCCTTTTGGCGCTAAATTTATAGTGTTCTGGCCCCAAATTGGCCTGAGCACTGGAGCGCTGTCCTGGCCCTCACCCAAGATGGCGGCCGCTGTCTGCGCCTGTGGAGTGAGGAAATAGAAATTTTTCGTGGCCAGTGTGTCCCCCACTCGCACCCTATCCATGTACCTATGCCCCATGTATGTCCATGTCATCATGTAATTCCCTTTTCATGCCTGTAATAATAATGCCTCTGCATTTCCGTCCAATGTTAGCATGTCAGTTATTAGGCCTTCCATGAATGAAACGTTAATTCTGCACTGAGGCCTATGTTGCCAATGCATTTACATGGTACACGTTTAAAAGTCGAGATGCACACGTTTTTGTGACACAGCCGAGCCAAGACCCGAATTCAGGCTCCAGGCCTCCTCTGACTCTGAAAGTTGCAGTTTAGTTATGTATCCCTGACCTCTCCCTTACTTCCTGCTCAGCCGAGAGGAGCCCAGTCTGGCCTGCCAAGACGGTATTTTGCCTACAGTTATCTGCTCCGCTCCACAGAAAGCACATTCCAGTCTAGTGAAAGGGGTAAACATATTCCGCCTGCAGAAGATACGGCCTAGCCTTTCTGTCTCCATTCAAGTGATTTACAGAACCCGTTTCCATAGAAGGCCCATGGCCCCCACGCAATGCACGAAGAAATATATGCACACACTAGCATTTAGTGATGAGCAGCCTTTGCTTGAGTGACCTTTACTTCAGACAATACATCCTCCAAACACAAGATATCAGATATGCCAAAGGTGCAGGTCGTTCTGACATCCCAGACTCCTCTACTAGTGCTAAAGTCAGCTCCCCCCAGCTTCCCCCAGTTACACGTCAATTCCACGTCATGACTAGTTTTGCGCGCACAAGTAGGGTAAAGGTTCCTGCTGACCATGCAGACCCCCTCTATGCATCCACCCACCTATGACTCATCAAGTGAACACCCACGTGTATGCCTCCTTACACGCCTTCTTTCACGCCCATGTGTTCTTATCTCTCTCTCTCACTTGCTCCGCCTGAAGCGCTCCGCCTTCTCTATCCAATGCAATGTATGGTTTAACTATATATAATGTGTTATGTGAATAAAGATTTAGATGAAGATCCTTCCTGAACCTTAGTGGTGATGGAACCCGATTCTCCAGTAGCTCGAGCTATTGCATTAAAGCCCTTTTGAATCAGACACCACGGACTCTGCCTCTCATTTTATGAGCAATCCTTATTAATGTATAGAAATTATGACAGGGTAATCAATTATTTACCACATTAATCTGGCGCCCGAACAGGGACTAGTCCCCTTCCCCACGCGCCGGCGATGTAGGTCCAGCCCCCTGACCCCTTCTATAGCCGTGACGGACTTCAACTGTACACGACAGCGGGACTTCCTGCCTACTCCCTCAGGCCCACGGAGGAGACGGAGACTGCGACCAGGCATCCACATGAGGTGGTGAGGATTGCGGACCATCCCGACCAGAGCCCAAGCCGAGAGAGCAAGGTCCGAGGTATCCCGAAGCCCACCTGTTCCGAGGCGCATGCGCAGCAGAAGCAGTAGCAGCAGTCCAGTCCAGTATCGAGTTTCTGAGGCCTTCAGTTTTGCTTCCCGGTGAGTACCGTTATTGGGAACGCATAAAGACGGGTTCATTTACTTGAGCCCGGTAAAGACGGGTCTGGGTACACAGACCCGGTAAAGACGTGTCCATTTAGGTGGATGCGGTAAAGACGTGTCTCTTTACGGGACCGGTATGGTTGTACTGTTTTGCAGTGCATAAAGTAAACTGTTTTTCAGGATTGTGTTTTTTCTATGTACTAGTTAGGATGTATCTGTTTTTAATGTTTTAATGTCGTAGTATGAATGGTTGTTTACAGACTATTCTTGTGTATATTGTGTTTTCGTTCAAATTAGTTCCAACATGCCACTGTTTCCGAAATTACGTCAGATAGGGACCAGGAAATGGATACTCGAGGAGGCAGTCCCCGTCCCGCCTAGGGACACCCTGGCCATTTTATGTACCAGAAACACGGGCTAGATGCCATACTGTTTTTAGACTTATGGGTAGATTACACGAAGGATCTGGAAGAGAAATATAGATGGCCTGTCTCAGGGACATGGGATGCTGAATGCATTATGAGAGTAGAGGAAGCACTATGGAAAAAGAAAGCTAGACAGTCACAGAAAGATGCCATTGAGTTATGGCGTAAAGAAGCGCATAGGAGAACAGAGAAAGAAATAAACAAAGCAGAGAGAAGTAGAGAAGCAGCAGAAAAAGCCAGCGAAAAAGAGCTAAAGGAAGAAGGTGAACGGGTTAAGGCAGAACAAGTAGATAGACAAAGAAATGCCCTTATTAAAGGCATGTATCCCGTCCTCGCCGAAGGACTACCTAAAGTGACCCCGGAAGTACCCAGTAATTTGCCGCCACCACTGATCCCGACCAAAGTACATAGTCATAAACAGACAGCAGCGGACATTTTTCTTTCCTCCTATTTAGAAGACGCCGCTCCGGATTATGTTAATGCAGATTTTCCTCCCCCTCCTCCTCCTGGTAACAATCCTAACAATCCTTTTCTCCCTCCACCCGTATCACAGAATCAACCCACACCAGTAGTGACAATGACAGTGAAAGACGACTCAAGTCAAGGGGCAATGGGAGGGGGGACCATTATAGACGTACCGCGAACACCACCTCCATTACGAGCATTGCATGATTTAGCATTACAACGAACGCCAAAAATGACAGCCACACCTCTTAAACAAACTGTAACGATTTCACATTGTATATATGATCCAGTACCAGGTGTAGGTTCAATGCTCATGTACTCAGTACGATTACGACGCGTTGCAGACTATTTGATCACATTGCCAGGCATGAAGGACAATTTAGACAGAATATACAATTTCATTAGAACAGGGGAGGGACCCGAGAGTATACATGAGGCCATGGCGCAAAGAAAGGTCGAGATTCAATGCATGCTTTTACGTTTTGTAATTAATTGTCTGATCAGGGAACAAGACCAGCTAGGTAAAGGAGTAACTAAAGGTATGATTGATTGGAGTGACAATATAGCTGCCGGTAAACATGATACCATGGCAACAATAGAATGCATGTACAGGAAAATTCGTAAAGAAATTCCGAACTTACACAAGAAAGAGCAAGACGAGAAAGAGGACGGCTTAGCCTCTGAAGAGGGTGAGCCAGAAACAGAGGAAGTGGATAAATTGAATTACGTAGGTAGAGCAAGACAGTTTGACAGGCCCAAAGGCCTAGATTACAGTAAACATGGCCCTCCCATACCAGAAAGATATTCTCTCGAACACCTATTCCAAGCTACTGAGAATGCACTGAAAAGACGAGTAGAGCACGATAGACCACACACTATACATGAACAGGAACTAGCCCGGTCAGCCGTTCAATGGGCTTGTAATTCGAACATATATAATGATGACGTAGTGGCGCAAACTTTTTTGAGCCTTCCTCCGGAAGAACAGCGTTTAGCTGGTATTTACATGGTTCAACATCTGATCACGTTGTACGAGAGTCAACATTCTGATCCAGGTCCCTTGTATAAATTATTGGACGATCTACTCCTAGAGAGATGGAGAGGCCTAGGTACCGAATTAATTAATGTCATTCTAGACCAACGACATAAGTACTTGACTTTTCTGACCACGCACTTGATTCCTGCCCCACACCGTGACAGAAAGACCTTACACATAGACAGACAGAACCCCCTACGAGAGGTACATCCTGTTAGAAACACAGCGAATGAGCTCCAACGAGTATATGTTTACACACCCTTAACGAAAATAGAAATACTGGAAATGAAAAAATTACTGCCTTGTCATGATAAAGACCCAGGGGGATTCCACCGTGAATTAAAAGACATTCTCCGCATAGGGGATTACACATATGCTGACATCATTAAATTATTGAAGGTACTGTTACCAGCAGGCATTTATGAAAAGCTTAAAGAAAAAGATTGAGAGGTGGGAGAGAAAAAGATATGTTGGGCAGAATTGGAAGATGAGGATAAACTCCGAGGCCCTGGTGTTGGTCTTGGGGAAAAAGCTAAAGCACTACCCAAATTATTGATACAGGTCCTGCCGAGATTATTAGTTACTAAAAAGGAAGATTGGGATGCTATTTCAGCCTGTAAACAGAAACCAGATGAAGACACCAGTGATTTTTATTCTAGATACGAAAAATGTTTTATTATTAATAGTGGCCTTAAGACAAATAGTGAATCGTACCCACATCTTTTTGTGAGCAAATTAGTAGAGAATTCCTTACCCCCGATCAAAAATAGAGTACAGAAGGTTGAGAGTACCTGGCAAGCAAACAGCCCTTCCCAAATGTTACAAATGTTACAATATCACCAGAATCGAATTAGAGAGGAACAGGAACATGAAAAGAGACGCATGAAAGATACGAAAATGAAAGTACTAGTTGCACAATCAGTGCCAGCTGATGGACATAAAAAGGGCACGGCACCTGTTAAGGGAAACTGAAATTATTGCAAGCAACCAGGCCACTATGTGAATGAATGTGCTGTCCTGAAACACAACATAGCTACAGGCAAGACAAAAGAAAGACCGCGTCCTCCTAGACAGGATAACACCCCGCAGAACACGCAAACGCCACAGAACACGCAACAGACTGTAGCTGTACCCCAACCAATAGCTGCCACACAACATGTCACGCAACAAATGTACCAATACGCACAGTCAGACTATCCTGAATATCAACAGTACTCATGAAACAGCCTAGAGAGGGAGGTTGGCTTGCCCCTTATTGAGGTTCCTGTAGATCAAGAGGGTCCCTATGTACATAGTCGTGTATTGGGGAAAGACAGAAAATTTCTGATTGACACAGGGGCGACCAGAACTACCATCAGTCATGACGAGGTTCCAGGGGCACCCCTCTCAGGCTCACAGAATATTTCCCTGGGATTTTCAGGAAAGCCTATTGTTAACGAAGTGTCAAAGCCAGTTTCCTTAGGAGTTGGTCCATTGTCCCGTACTACAGACTTGTTACTTACTAAATTGTGTCCAGAAAACTTGCTTGGTATAAAGACATTGAAAGAACTAGGAGCAGTGATTTGTTGTTCTCCGGAAGGAGTGAGATTGTTTTTACGTGATTTTAAAGGACATTATGTGTTGAGAGATTTTGATCCCAGACTCCAGAATGTACCACAGCATTTATGGGCGCAAGGTCCGACTGATGTAGGTTACATGCACATTACGCCACACCGTGTCACTCTCAAACAAGGAGTTGTACTGCCACGAATCCGACAATACAAGTTACCACCTGATGCCGTAGTAGCATTACTGAAAATTGTTGACGAACTCATTGCACAGGGAGTGGTTGTAGAAACTGACTCAAATGTATGTAATTCCCCTATCATTCATATTCTTAAACAAACTGACCCAAATGCACCACCAGTCTACAGACTTGTGATTGACCTCCGAGAACTGAACAAGTGCATAATACCCCAGTACCCAGTGGTCCCGGACATTTCTTCATTACTGACTGCAATTGATTCTGAAGCGACGTTCTTTACTGTAATCGATCTCAAGAACGCCTTCTTTAGTGTCCCAATACATCCGGAGAGCCAGCATCTCTTCGGATTGTGTTTAAATGGACGCAGCTTCAAATTTACGAGGGCTCCTCAAGGATTCACAGAAAGTCCTAGTATTTACAGTCAAGCATTGAAAAGACAACTAGACAGTATTCACATGCCTACCGACATCGCACTGCTCCAATACGTGGACGATCTATTGATTACAGCACGAACAGAACGAGACTGCGAACGTGCATCACTGACAGTCTTATACTTTCTGGCAGACAAGGGGCACAAAGTGTCCCCTTCAAAGTTACAATTCTGTGCCCAGCAAGTGGTGTACCTTGGACACTTGCTGTCCAAGAGGGGTAGACAGCTAACACCAGACCGCATTCAGTTAATTGCAAATCTTCCACAGCCCAAGACACAAAAGGAAGTACGGGCCTTCATTGGCCTCACTTCTTACTGCAGACAATGGATTCCCCAGTATGCATATCTAGCCAAACCACTCATACAGCTAACAACACAGGAGGCAGCGTCTTCGACTGTCCTCCCTTGGACACAAAAACATACACTTGCATTTGAAGAATTGAAAAAAGCTCTATGTCAAGCACCAGTTTTAGCGACTCCATGTTACAGCAAACCTTTTACACTTTTTGTCACTGTACGCGAAGGCACAGCATTATCTGTCCTTACACAAGATCAAGCAGGAAAACACAAGCCTTGTGCTTACTTTTCTAGTACATTGGATCCAGTGGCCCAGGCTCTGCCTGCGTGCCTAAAATCAGTTGCAGCAACAGCTCTAGCAATAAGACAGAGCGATTCCATAGTCTTAGGACATCCCCTGACAGTGCAGGTTCCACACTCAGTGGAAGTTCTCTTGAACAGGACTCAGACTCAACACCTGACTATAGCAAGACTGACAGGATATGAACTGACATTGTTCCAGCCACACATAAAGATCAGACGATGCAATACCCTGAACCCTGCTACACTCTTGCCCTCGAGCACAGCAGACACTGCACCACATGACTGTGTGGAAGTAGTTAATACAGTAACGAAGCCAAGACAAAACTTGACAGACATTGCACTGCCAGACCCTGACCTGACACTTTATGTGGATGGTTCATGCATGAGAACAAGCACAGGAGAGTTAGTGGCCGCATATGCAGTGACCACTGATACTGAAGTCATAGAGACACAACAAATTGACACACTGTCAGCCCAAGCAGCAGAGCTCATCGCTCTGACACAAGCCTGTATACGAGCCAAGAACTTGAAAGTAAACATATACACAGATTCACAGTATGCCTTCGGAGTCGTTCACGACTTCAGAGTCCTGTGGCAGGAGAGAGGTTTCCTGACCTCTCATGGGGCCAAAATTCAGCATGGTCCCCTCATTCAGGCTCTGTTAGATGCAATACACTTGCCTACAGCCATAGCCATCATGAAGTGCAAAGCACATACTAAAGTCACCGGCACCATTTCCCAGGGTAACGACCTGGCAGATCGAACAGCTAAACATACAGCCCAAACTCAAACAGACATTCCAACTGACACGACAAAGACAGAAGCACCATCACTGACAAATTGCATGACAGTCAGGGATCCCTCACAAGATGTACTCGACATACAGACACATGCCACTCCAGACGAAATAAAGAAATGGACTGAACAAGGAGGGGTCCAGACAGACCAGGGTTGGATGACAAAAGGCAATGCCACATGGTTTCTCCCTGACCCCATGGTTCAAGTTATCATAAATACAGCACATAGTCCAGCACACTTAGGAGAAAAGGCAATGTTAGACAGTTTACAGAATATCTGGTTCAACAAGCACCTACGTGCAGCAGCAAAACAGAAAGTGCGTACCTGCATGATCTGTTGTGAGTTCAACCCAGGCAAAGGCATTCCCGTGGAACAAGGTGGATTTCATCCTCCTGACCACCCTTTTGAAGTCCTCCAGATGGATTATATTCAGATGGACAGATGTCGAGGATACAAGTACGTCCTCGTAGTTGTATGTGCATTATCTAGATGGACAGAAGCGTACCCAGTTCCAGATTACACTGCTGTGACCACTGCCAAGCAGTTGGTCCGAGAATTCTTTCCACGGTACGGCTTGCCCCGTGTCGTGTACTCAGATAACGGTCAGCCATTCTCCTCTGAATTAATGAAACAAGTATCTCTTCTGTTAGGGTACCAGTGGAGATTCCATTGCGTACGACACCCAGAGGCAGCAGAGACACAACCAGACACTCAAAACAAAACTAGCGAAGGTCTGTGCAGAAAAAGGCGTGGATTGGATGGTAGCCTTGCCGGTTGCCCTCTTTTACATGCGAATGGTAGCTCATTCCAGAACAGGACTGTCCCCGTACGAAGTGGTTTTTGGTAGACCACCGAATATGTGGGGTACGCCTATGCCAAAAAGAATAACAGATGTCGACAGTAATATGCTGACAGATTACCTGGCTTCCTTGATGTCTGCACTCCTTTCTTGTCGTTCACAGGTTGCAGCTGCCTTCCCCGACAACACCCAGGTGAAAGAACATTCGATTGTCCCTGGGGATAACGTCTTCGTTCGAAACTTTGATCGTTCAAGTCCTCTCGAGCCCCGCTGGCGCGCACCGAAGCTGGTACTGTTAACAACGAGGACCGCCGTCAAGGTCGAGGGAAGAAAGGGCTGGATTCATGCCCACCACGTTAAACGTTTCCATGGACTTGGATCAGTAAACAAAACTAAGGACTGCCCAGATATCAGTGACTCGAAACTCCCTTTGCTAGAAAAGACTCCACAACAGGAGTACAAATTGAAGCTACGGTCTAGTAAGTCAGACAGCGTTTAATTGTTTAAGTCCCCCTCGGGTGAAGCGGTGAGACAGGTTCCTGACATGTATAAGATCCTAGACCCAAATAGACAGAGAGATAGACAGAGAGATAAAAAAGAAAAATATTGCAAAACCTTACGCAGCAGATGCATAGTAACTCTGATCATTATGTTTTTTCTAAGTATATCGATTATATGTATAAGCCTGACGCTACATGTTTTCTTTCCTCCTCTTGGTTCACATATACATTCTTCCTTCAATGACACTGTAGAGCACACATTCAGTGACCTGCCACCCCATGAATTGTCATATCGACTAGCACTGCGCAACAATACTTTTATTCGCATGTTACACCATTCTCACCAGACCAGCAATGTAACGAATTGCTGGGTATGTGGCCGACTCCCACCTTATCAGAAAATGAAGGAGTTCTGCTCCTCTTTCCTTATCCGTTTTCACACAATGGTTCGTGCGGAGCATGGTTTGCTTTAATGTCATCATTACAAGACAGAAAGTTCACAGATTCCCAGAGTGGATGGATTTGGGGGGACCTGAATATAGTAATGAATAAGGCATCTTTCCCCGACAAAGATGGTTTTCCCCAAAGGAAAGGAACAGACTAGGAAAATGAAGTGTACGAACTAGGAAATGTTTCCCTTAACCTTATGATTCTGAATGTCCAGTCCGAGACAAATACAGGTTCACGTTCATAACAGTTTTACCAGTAAAAGGTGAATCATGCGTTAGAAAGAATGGTTCAGTGCACCTAGGACACAGTGATTGTAATACTGTGGTCGAATTCAATGATAAAGGAAAGTCTACTTTTAAAGCCTCCCGCCATTCCTATTTCATTTGCGGTCAGACAGCCTATGTACGTCTGCCCTTAGACTGGGGTGGGACGTGTTATATAGCATTTCTATTGCCACCTATTTTTCTGGCCCCATCCCATTATCATCGAGACTCACGACTAGTACATGTTAGACACAAGAGGGAGACCGATTCCCCGGTTGTCGATCAGACTGAGACAGCGTGGGAGCAATATACAGATTTCAATAAAGGATTCTTTTTCTTCATAGGTCCCGTCCAAAACAGTAAATTAATACGCAAGTTAACCAGAACTTTGGAAGCAGTAGTGAATGAGACTACTTCTGCCTTAGGAAACTTGACAGAGGAGCAGTCTGCAATGAGACTTGTTGTTCTTCAGAACCGCCTTGTTCTTGACGTCATCCTGGCAGATAGGGGCGGGGCTTGTAGAGTGATCGGCTCCAGTTGTTGTGTGTTTATTCCTAATAACGCACCATCCGTGTATGCAGCAATAACAAGACTCCATAAGATAGCTCACGAGATACACCAGAATCCAGGCACCTGGACTTGGTCCGGTTGGCTCTGGAGTGTGATATCAGCCTGGGGATGGAAAGTACTGTCATTCCTAGGAATAATACTACTGGTTATATTCAGTTGCTGTCTCTGTCTGCAATGTGGCCCAGCGATTTGCGGCTTCTGTGCCACTGCCTGTATTCCCCGTCCACGTTCACGTGCACAAATGAAAAAAGACGAGCAAATTATGCTATATGAACAAATAGATGGTCTCATGAATATAGATGTGTCCTAAAGGGTACAGTAGGGGACAAGGAGGGAATGAGGAAATAGAAATTTTTTGTGGCCAGTGTGTCCCCCACTCGCACCCTATCCATGTACCTATGCCCCATGTATGTCCATGTCATCATGTAATTCCCTTTTCATGCCTGTAATAATAATGCCTCTGCATTTCCGTCCAATGTTAGCATGTCAGTTATTAGGCCTTCCATGAATGAAACGTTAATTCTGCACTGAGGCCTATGTTGCCAATGCATTTACATGGTACACGTTTAAAAGTCGAGATGCACACGTTTTTGTGGCACAGCCGAGCCAAGACCCGAATTCAGGCTCCAGGCCTCCTCTGACTCTGAAAGCTGCAGTTTAGTTATGTATCCCTGACCTCTCCCTTACTTCCTGCTCAGCCGAGAGGAGCCCAGCCTGGCCTGCCAAGACGGTATTTTGCCTACAGTTATCTGCTCCGCTCCACAGAAAACACATTCCAGTCTAGTGAAAGGGGTAAACATATTCCGCCTGCAGAAGATACGGCCTAGCCTTTCTGTCTCCATTCAAGTGATTTACAGAACCCGTTTCCATAGTAGGCCCATGGCCCCCACGCAATGCACGAAGAAATATATGCACACACTAGCATTTAGTGATGAGCAGCCTTTGCTCGAGCGACCTTTACTTCAGACAATACATCCTCCAAACACAAGATATCAGATATGCCAAAGGTGCAGGTCGTTCTGACATCCCAGACTCCTCTACTAGTGCTAAAGTCAGCTCCCCCCAGCTTCCCCCAGTTACACGTCAATTCCACGTCATGACTAGTTTTGCGCGCACAAGTAGGGTAAAGGTTCCTGCTGACCATGCAGACCCCCTCTATGCATCCACCCACCTATGACACACCTATGACTCATCAAGTGAACACCCATGTGTACGCCTCCTTACACGCCTTCTTTCACGCCCATGTGTTCTTATCTCTCTCTCTCACTTGCTCCGCCTGGAGCGCTCCGCCTTCTCTATCCAATGCAATGTATGGTTTAACTATATATAATGTGTTATGTGAATAAAGATTTAGATGACGATCCTTCCTGAACCTTAGTGGTGATGGAACCCGATTCTCCAGTAGCTCGAGCTATTGCATTAAAGCCCTTTTGAATCGGACACCACGGACTCTGCCTCTCATTTTATGAGCAATCCTTATTAATGTATAGAAATTTTGACAGGGTAATCAATTATTTACCACAGGAGGAGGGGAGTATGATCCTGCTGAGCCCGTGAATCGGCCCTAGGAGGATGGCAGGAGTCCCAAGAGGGGATCGATCCTGAGGTGAATATAATAAAAAGAACGTTACGAGTGCACAGGGGGTTTAAGAATATAAAGTTTAAAAACGGCGATTTTCGGATTATTTTGCAGTAAACAAATACAGATAAGAGAATGTCTATCTCCCGGCTTCCGCCTCAGGAGTATTAGCTATCGAGTCAAGTCAAAATCAAGAGTACAATTCAATAAATACAATGATGCCACAACAATAAAAACCCAATTAGTAGAACCGGAGCTATGAGATTTTACATTTTGGGTGCAAATATCACTAAAAAGCACAAAGTGTCTCTTACGGTTATCTGGTTGTGCTGGACCGGGGGAAAGTCACAATCTCAGGATGGCTGTTATGCATCGTGGGCTGAATACAGGGTCTAGGATCATTCTACTGAAGAGTTTGCGTCTCAATTGCATGCGCAGAGCTGCTGTTCATGATGACAAGGGCAGCGAGGAGAAGATCTGACATCATGAAGTCGCTGTTGTAGCTTGAAGAGCCGTGTATTTGAGTAATTGCATTGACAGTGGTTACAGACTGTCGCTGTCAGCGTGAAATGTCTGTCTCACATTGAGGGTCATCTTGGATGGTCACTGTTGGCGCGAAGAGCAAGTTCCTCTGGAGGTTAGCGTTGGCAGTCATCATGGGCAGTTGATTCTCAAAACAAAGAGGTCACTTCACAGTCGTGAGATGCCCAAAACATCTTTATCTTGACCATTTCATCAGGAGGAGTTTACTTTGATACAATTTAGAGTCCAAGACCAAAGGGGTACCTCTTTGAGCTCTGGACACACTCTAGCTGAGGCTAGCAGCAGGGCTGAAGCAGGTCCGGGTGGGTCTTGTTGG
The DNA here is from genome assembly GCF_964263255.1 of Lissotriton vulgaris. Lineage (NCBI taxonomy): Eukaryota > Metazoa > Chordata > Amphibia > Caudata > Salamandridae > Lissotriton > Lissotriton vulgaris. Next base: position 427,703,282 of record NC_141700.1, on the reverse strand, counting down.
CTCTGGTCAGCTGGGAGGTTGCAAGGAGGCCTTTGGAAGCATTTTGTGTCCCTGAAGCTCCAACAGGTCAGGCCACTGACACTGGGAGCCACTTCTAGAGAGCCTTGATTGAAGTCAAACAGGTCCAATCTCCCTTCTTTAGACATCATGGCAGTCCCCCTTTTAATAAGAGGTCCTGAAAGTGTCAATGTTGTCCTCAGTGCTAGCCTCTGGGTTTGGAGGCCCCCTTTAACCAATCTTACTCCTTCCTAGATTCAGCTCCAAAATGTGTAGTGATGAGCTGCATTTGTCAATGGCAGGTCATTCAGCCCTTAGAAGTCACGAAGGGAGTGGGCAAACCCTGCGTACAACCCCAGCACATCCTGCTCTGGACAGGAATGCCCTGCCCCCCTCCCCACACCCAAGGTCTGAAGGAATACACAAAAAAGCACCTTCATGTGACCCTGAAAACTGACAGAAACACACATTTGGTTACGGTTGAACAATGCTAACTTTCTAAAAGTGCCATTTTCAAAATAGTAACTTACAATCTGTCTTTTTGAGTTGTGCCCTACCAGGACATTGAAAACTTAAACCCACATGTCAATTTTTTTAATTACTGTGCATCCTGCCCTGTGAGCCTGTAGGGCCTTACTTAGGGGTGACTAAAATATTAAAAAGGAAGGTTTAGGCATGGCAAAAGGTGTATCTGGGCAGGTAAACATTTGTAGTTTTCAACCACATTACACGTGGCAGTGACATATTTTAAAAGACTACTTTAGTGGGTGGCAAAATGGTGGTTGCAGTCTACCAGTACTATTTAATTTACAGGCCCTGGGCACATGCAGTGTCATTTACTAGGGATTTATATGTAAATTAAGTAAAGTTAAGTGAATTAAGTAAAGTGTAATTTACAAGGGATTTATATGTAAATAAAAGGTGCCTATTGGGTGCATGGCAGTTTTACCATGAGAAGCACTTTGCCACTGGCTGGCAGGGGGGAAGTATGCAGAGTCCTAAAGCAAACAAAAATGAATTCAGCAAACATCAGAGTGTGAAGGTAACATTTCTGGGGGAATACCACACCAAGAATGTCAGGTCTAACATTTCCTGATTGTTATTCCCAACTTCTTTATTCTCTCTGCTTTAGTGTGTCTTCATACGTGGGAACAACCTTGGCAGTGAATGATTTTGGAAATATCAGAAATATTTACCGCTATAATTCATGATGGTATTTCATCAGTTCTGCTTCACAGACACGGATTTGAGATGAAGAGTCGGACTAATAGTTCTTTACAATTGCTTTCTTAGATATTAGTAATGCAAAATCAATGAACATGCAATGTGATGTATCACACCTGGACCTTGACATTTGCCCTAACATGCACAGTTCAGGTGAATCTAAATTGTGTTTGCCTGTTAGTGTGATTAGTTCATCGGGCACCCTTCCCTGGAACTTGGGTTAAGGTAACTGAACAATATGCTAAATGAGTCTGCATCAGAACCACCAAGTCTTTCGCAAGTGTTGCACGCCCCTAGATAATCATGTACTGTTTATTTATGTTATACAGGTATAGAGCAAATAGCTTAAATCTGGCACTTCCAAATGCATCTGCCATATAGCTTAACACCGCTGTCGTTTCCTGATCTGAGATCTATCAAAATCTGTTGCCCAACTAGTAGTTAAGTCACTCAGAGTGGCCAATCATTTAGCTCTCATATCCCTGTGCAGTAGTGTCACTTGTCTCTTAGTGACACCTAGTAAGGATAGGGCACTGCAAGTTACATGTGTGCACAGTTCTGCTATGTCTCCTCATCAAACATTGTATGCAGCACTCTGGATCATACAGTGTGTCATGAGTTGCCCTTTCTGTACTCTTAATTCCTACCTCAGTTCAGCACTGTCGACTAGCTGGCATTTGACGTATAGGTTGCCAGTGCGTTTGACACCTGCCTATTGCCAAGCTCTTCTGGAAACCTTGTGAACCTTGTGAACACCTATTTCACCAAAATTTGACAAGTCCCTAAATGAAATCTTCGATAGTTTTGGTTTTGATCTTCTCACAACAGCTACAGCACCAATTTCTTGCTACCTTTACTGCTTTAAGGGCAGTGTAGCCTCCACCCATTAGTGCCTAAGATACCGTCTACTTTGTTTCAGAGCATAATATCCCAAATGCGTAGCCTACCTTCAGTGTGTTCTCTGTGTGGAATCACTTCACTAGCCACTGGAATTGGCCTGCCAAATGATACGACTGTGTTTCTGATACCCACTGACTACACTGTGATACACTCTGTAAGCAGAACCTGCAACTTGTTAAGAGTACCAGCACACCAACATAATTCAGGTCTTGAAATCTGGAATGCTAGATTCTCATGGGTAATTTATCAACATAGTATAGCAATCTTGGTATCACAACCATTTTAGAAAGTGTGATTCTCCCCATTAAGTAAATTGGAAGGAGATGGAGTTATATATCCCTGTTGTTGCCCTTTCAAAGTTGCCAATTAGTGCCTTGGTGTTTCAGTGGTAAAACATTAATACCTAGGTATTTAAAGGTCGCTTTCTCCAATAATAGTGCTAGATCACTTATGTAAAGTATTTTACACATATTCTGAGTTTTTGGAGAGAAGAGAAACCATTTTTTCCTGTTGATTTCAAGCTATGCTTTCCCACTGAATTTGTCGGGTATCCCCGGCACCAGTGTCCAGTTTCCAGCACATAATCAGTATAGACATATATGATCTGTCACTTGTTATTCAGGTGCATCCCATGTAAGGATTCCACTATCCTCATGTAATTAGCTAGCAGCTCCATGGCAAGTGCAAACAAGAGCAGTTCACAAAGTGTATCCCTGTCAGGTGTCCATCTTTATTGGCTATATATTTAAAAGAACAGAGGTCCTTAGCATTTTAAACAAATAAGTAAGGAATAGCATATAGAACACAATAGGCTACTATATAGTTCCTATGTCCAGCCGGACAAGGATTTTTATTTTGTAGTTATTCAAAAAATGGAATCAAAGATATCAAAACAACATCAGTTGCAGTAGGGCACAGTCATGAACCATACTTGGAAAGGGAGTTAGGAAAAGGAGGGACATACAACATTTATAAGGTTACAGGCAAAGACTGAGCAAAGTTGGCCACAATTGTAAGTATTGCCAAAGTGGAAATCACAACAAGGTTATACACAGTGGTGAGTTGTGAAACCACCAGAGAAAGTCGACGTTTCGATCCCTGGCTCAAGGTTAATTGGGATCATCATCAGGACTGAAACAATACATTTGCCTGGTGTAAACAATTAAAGCCTGTTTGGAAGGAACAGGGGAAAAAGGAAACAGTGACCCCCCCCACCCCCACTTCCCCCACCTCAACACCCCTGTTCCCTTTCAGCCGCCGCTGGTAACATTTGGTGAACAACCCATCACTGCCTGGCATTGTGCAGTGTGCTAGGTATTTTATCATGCTCTTGATCACTTGCAAAAGATAATGGCATTTCCAGAGTTTCCTTCATATCGGATGCAAATTCTTTTAAGCTGTGTCACACCACAGGTTTAAAGCAGTGTTTGCTGCAAGGTACATTGAATTTCTGGCCTTTGCAGGATATGGGTTTTATTTTCCTCTTGCTGAACCCCAGTTCAGTTAGACGCCGTTTCATGAATAAGTATCGCTCTCAAAGTCTCGAGAGATTTCGGGAGCGACAGCCATTGTGGGTGATGTTAAAAATAATGTGGTCAAACTGCAAAGTGTTGTTTGGCTTCTATTCCCTTCAGAAAGAATAACCTGTATCCAGTTTCTAGCTTTAAAATGTGTGTTGTCGTCCTTCTCAGCATTTCTGATATCTCTGCAACCACTATAGAATCAAGTTTCAAAGACCGTTTATGCTTTTATCCTCATCTTTGCTCCTGCACTCGTTCGGAAAGGATCTAAGACCAATTGGAACTTTGGACTAGTAAGAAAGTTATTATTAGGTTCGACTCACCGATATAGGAAGGCTCTGCAAAGGAAAGGTTGGTAAACAAAACAAAATATATTAGGGTCTGAAAACTATTTGTTCTGTCAATATTAATCGGAAAAACTCAGAATGAGAACCATTGTAATGGTACAGTAACACAACCTGCAATAATTAAGGATTCTTTTTTTCTTCTTTGCATTTTTGGTCTGTTTGATTTAACATAAACGTGGACCTTCAATCTGATTCGGTAGGCATGTGAGTGATTTTGGACTGTAAAGTAATAATGAATATTGAGGTTTCACTGATGCCATTATGATTATAAAATCGTCCTATCATTTATCTGCCCTAACTGTAGAGCTTGCAGGGGCAGACTGCTTTTAAGCAAACATTCAGAGCAGTAAGCTGGAGAGACTGACCTTCTGGTAAATTACTTTCAAAAGTCATTTTGTTAAATATCAACACAGATGCTTTCTGGGAATTGTAGTGTAAATGATTTTCCTAGTATGGTTTAGATTCTTATGTATTATTTTATTTGAATGTTCTTGCAGTTGTGCCACTCATTGTTCGAGATCCCCTAAGGAGATTAGTGAAGGCCCAGTGGAAGAAGGCGCATTATGATATCTCCTCTCTCTTTTACTAATCCCCTTCCTCCTGGAGCTAATTCTTTTTAACACAATGTTTTTAACTTGTACTTTAGATGCAGCTTCAGGGAACATTGTTGAATAATCTTAATTTCTGAGAAAACCTGGAGCTCAGTTGAGGAGAACTTGATCTTGACAAGCTGTGCATTTTGATATAATCATGAAATGAGGCGCAATGCACTGTGTCTGGTCTAGTGTACAGAATTGAATAATGTTCAGCAATTACTGCATTTTAAATCTGACTGGGTGTATCTCAGTGTTCCATCACTATGCGTCAGTTCTGCGACAGGCCAGTGCTACACAATAAATATATGCCAGTCTGACTAGTAGCTATGCCACTTTCATATGTTTTTTAGTTATGTATTCCCTATAATTAAATATGTTTAGCTTGTCCTGCAACAACGTATACTATACCCTCTTGCGGCTTAACTCTGCTTTCTTATTAAGCCTAGTCACTGTTGTCTTTTATTGATTGTTGAATCTCCCTTTCGAGAACTTACATGACTCTGTGTATAATCATAAGGACATCATATGATGCTTTCATGCATACTCATGTCATCACTATCTTGAATGCTTCCCACTCCGATTATATATCCCTCACTGATCCCCTGTCTTCTCCAAAACAGGCAACTATAAAGTTGCTAGAAATTGGGTTTCTGGTTGGCAGAGGTATGCACCCTGTCCAAGCAGGAACCACAAACCTAGTCAGGATAAGTCTGATACACACCCTAAATTAACCTGTGCTCACCCTCTGGTAGCTTGGCACAGAGCAGTGAGACTTAACTTAAGAGGCAATGTGTAACATAGGTGTGAAACACTTCAAACAGTAACACAGTGAAAGCACCACAAAAAACCTCCTCACCAGTTTAGAAAAATATTTATAATTTTACAAATAAAACAGGACCAAAATGGCAAAAATCCAATAAGTGGAAGTATAGATATGAAAAAAATGTGTCTGTTTTAGAAGCAATAAACCCCTATGAGAGTTATCTGGTCACGCTGGAGTGGGGCAAAGTTTCTGTTTCTGTTTCTGTTTGGGTTTTGTAAAGCACATGGCTGCCCAAGGTCTTCCCCGCACTGGTGAGTGCTGAACTGGGTGACAGTGCCCAGTAACTTTTAATGAGGGAACAACCAGACCTCTAAAAGTGAGTTCATCTTGCAATCATCTTAAACCGTGTGGGAGACCATTCCATAGTTTTGGTACTAAGGGGCTTATTTACAAACCCATTGCGCCGCCCGTGCGTCACTTTTTCCCATGTTACAAGTAACGCACTGGCGGCGCAAGGGGCTTGTAAATAAGCCCCTAAGTGTGAGAATGATCTTCCACCCCATCTCCCATCTTGCCTTTTTGACTCTAGTCGTGCAGAGAAAATGTAGTTGAGAGGATCTTAAGAATCTGGCTGGGACATGAGAAAATACCTGATCCCAAAGCGTTGCTGTACCTTTATTCTTTATGGCCCTGTGTAGAATGCAAAGGGATTTTAACGTAATCCCTGTCTCAAAGGGCAGCCAGTGGAGCTGTTTAAAGGATTCTGTTACCGGAACGTAGCTTGGAACCTTTAACAAGAGCCTTGATGCCACATTTTGCACCACCTGAAGTCTCTTCATTGCATACTTAGGCGAGCCCACATAAACAGAGTTGTTACCCTAGTCCAAATGCGAGACTATGAGGGCCTGAATCACAGTTTTTCTTAAATGCTCCAGGATCAGTGCTAACATCTTCCTGATTATTCTGAGTAGCCCCGAGCCGATTACGGACAATTTGTTTGCTTGATAATCCATTGCAGGGCTCCATCCAGCAACATTCCCAGATTTTGTATAGGGGATTTGGGATCAGGGGGGTTGCCCATGTAATTTGGCCAGCTGTCCAGTGGTCTGGGTATGACCATGTATCCTAGTACTGTTAGTTTAGTCTTGTCACCGTTCAGTTTGAGACAGCAGGTGTGTAGAGATTACTAATGTAGAATGTTAATGGTTGCCTAGCAGCTTAGAATGTTATCTCTTGAGAGATGAAACTGAGCTGTGAAGCAGGCTGTGGATGAGCTGGAGGTTCCTGTACTTACTCTTCAATAAAGACTACAATTATAATATTTCTTGGACTCATCTTTACATTAGCGGAGTATTGCTCCAAGTTTGTGAGAAATTTTACTAATATTGTATAACCATTGCGGATATTAATGAAAAGTGGTGTTGAATTTGTATGGAGTGATGCTTGTGGAAAAGCATTTCAGGATGTTAAAGATGGAATATTGTCTGCACCCAGCCTTGGACACTTTGATGTTAGAGCAAAAACTTTTATCACCACTGATGCGAGCGCTATAGGTATTGGTGCAGTTTTAACGCAAGTATGTAATGGAGAGGAAAGAATTATTGGGTTTGCATCTAGAAGACTACAAGGTGCTGAGAGGTCATATTCAGTGATAGAAAAAGAGGCCTTGGGATGTTGTTGGGGGATTAAACATTTCAAATACTTTGTATGGGGTTTACCATTTAGACTTCGTACTGATCACAAACCTTTAGTTCATTTGTTTAAGGGGGGCAAAGGTTTAGAAGGGAGTGTTACTCCGAGGATATCAAGGTGGATTTTATCAGTTTTAGAGTACAATTTTGAAGTGGAATACATGAAGGGATTGAAGAATATAGTAGCGGATTGCTTGTCGAGAATACCTGTTGTTGTGAGTGATATTGAGTCTGAAGCTGATGTTGAGGAAGTGAGATATACTGAAGAACAAGCTTTTGGGTTGGAGCAATGGAATGCTGCAATGTTGGAAGATGAAGTATTGGAAAGAGTTATGTTTTCTATTTCTAATGGATGGGATGCGCAATTGTGCAATGATTTACGGTTTAAAGGTTACATTAATGTTGCAGAAGAGTTAAGTGTAAGAGAAGGGAAACTGTGGAGGAGAGACAAATTAGTACCACCGAAGAATCTTAGATCTAAAATTCTCATCATGGCACACGAAGGTCATTTGGGGAGAAATATGACTAAGCGACATGTACGTCAGTCATTCTGGTGGCCTAGTTTAGATAATGAGGTTGAAGCAGTTGTCAAAGATTGTTATGCTTGTGCTGCTAGTGACAAGACCAAAGTTTTACGTCAACCTCCTATTTCTTCTGTGAAGTTTCCTGAGCGTCCTTGGGAAAGGTTGGCTTTAGATTTCATTGGTCCTATTTCCAAGTTGGGAACAAATTGCAAATTCTTAATGGTTTTGGTGGATTATCATTCCAAGTGGTTTGTGGTTGAGACATCTGAGAGTATTACAACTGAAAAAGTAATTAAGTTTCTTGAGAAAGTCTTCTTGAATGAGGGGATTCCAAAGGTCTTGGTGTCAGACAATGGTCCGCAATTAATTTCTAGGAAAATGGTGGAGTTCCTGTGTGGGAAAGGGATTAAACATGAGAGAGTTGCTTTATTTAGGCCACAAGCCAATGGCTTAGTTGAGAGGATTAATCGCCTGATCTTGGACAATATACAACTTTCTTTGTGCAATGGTTTGTCCTGGTCTGAAGAATTGAAGAAGCTGATGTGGTCTTATAGGGTAAAACCACATTCCATGACTGGAGTGTCACCTTTCATTTCTCTTAAAGGAAGGGAACCAGGTTTGAAAGAAGTACCAGGCTGGTTGAAAGACAGGGAATGTGTATGGTTGAATCGTGATGAGGTTGGAGATCAAGTGCTTAACAAACAAATCATTGCTGCCAAACATTATGATCACTTAAAAGGTGTCAAATTTCCTAACATAAAATCTGGTGATTGGGTTGTAGGGAGACGTGGAGGTTTTATTGTCAAGGGTGATAGCAAGTTCTCTAAACCTGTTCAGGTGAAGGAAGTGAAGAAGAATGTGGTGATTCTGTGTGATGGGACTACTTGGAGTTTGGGAAATGTATCTAAGTGTTTTTCTCCTTGTAGTTAAATTGATTTTTACTAATTTTTCTGTTCTGTATAATAGTTTCCTTCAAGTTTTTGTTGTGGGATATATAAGGGGGAAGGTGTGTAGAGATTACTAATGTAGAATGTTAATGGTTGCCTAGCAGCTTAGAATGTTATCTCTTGGGAGATGAAACTGAGCTGTGAAGCAGGCTGTGGATGAGCTGGAGGTTCCTGTACTTACTGAAAGTGTAGGGTAGAGCACCGCTGTTCAAACTGGTTCCTGTACTTACTCTTCAATAAAGACTACAATTATAATATTTCTTGGACTCATCTTTACAAGGTTATCATCCAATTGGCCACTCTTTCCAACTAAGGTGCCAATTGTCTGTACCCAGGATTGGGCCCATTTGTCAGAGAATCAACCAACTGGGTATTGTCTGCATTAGAGACAGCTAAGATGCCAGACTGCTGCACTATGGTAGCCAACTGTCGAATTTAAACATTAAACAGAGTAGGGCTGAGCGAAGATCTCTGTGGCACTCCATACATGAATGGCAAACTGTCAAAGAAAGAGGCCTTTTCCATAACTTGATAGGATCTATTCTCCAGAAAAGAGGTGCCAATCCAGGGCTCTATCCTGAATTCTTACTTCACTGAGCCTATCTTTCAGGATGGTATGATCAACAGTATTGTACGCCACGCTTAGGTTGAAAAGTAGGATAGCGATGGATGCCCCATTGTTTAGTAGAGCCTTAATCTCCTCCGTAACCACAAATGCTGCTTCATTAATGAATGAATGCTTCAGTGCTATGATGTGTACGAAAGCCTTCCTGGGTCGGATGGAGAATGTCATTATCTTCCCAAATTTACATATTTCTCCAGATGTTTACCCAATAAAGAGAGTGATGATATGATTCAAAGGTTCCTGAGTAATACTGGATCTAAATGCGGTTTCTTCAGTAGTGGTCTAATTACTGCATGCTTCCAGTATCTTGGAACAAATCCCAAGTCTAGTGATCGATTGGGTAACTCTGTTAGCGAGGAAAGAATTACACTTATCACTTTGGATAGGATATATGGAGGTGCAGGGTCTAGTGGGGATCATGATTTGGTTACCCTTATCAGGTTACAATTAGTTTCTTTGTTCATTCTGGGAAACTGAGATAAAATTGGAGTTGAGGGCAATTCCCTGACTTCAATTTTCTCACCAGGAACTGGTTCTGCTTTATCCTGAAATTGATCATAAATATCTATCACTTGCTATTTCATTACATCTTTTGTGGCTTGTGGGAGAATTTACTTTCTTGAGTGGTGGTTAGTGCTTTACCTAACTTAAATAATTTCTATGGGGAGTTTGAGCCCTCCAAAAAATGTTCCTCATAAAATTTAACCTAACCTTTCTTTATTTCGTTGGGATTGGCCCTGATTAAGGTTTATATTTTGTATTGAGAGACAGCTTGTACTCCTTCCTCCAGCTCCTTTCCAGTTTCTTGCATTCCACAATGGAACACAGGCCAGATAGAGGACCATGCAAGGCCGGCCGAATAAAGTACCTTTTTCCTAGTCGCAACAGTGAGATAAGGGCTGAAGCTGAGTGATGCATCGGTGTCACTCAGACAGTCGAGGGGCAGAGAGTAACAGTCAGCAGGGCAGCACAGCATAAAAGCAGTTCTTCCTAGTGCAGTAGTTCATCAGAGTGTCAGTCCTTGTAGCAGCATAGCAGTCATTCTTCCTGGCATAGTTTCTTTATAGGTTCAGAAGAATCTGATTTGGTGGGGTCAGAGACCCAGTACTTACACTCAATTGTGCCTTTGATGTGGAGGTGACTTCAGAGAAGGGGCTTTGAATTGCACAGAGTTCCCCATCCCAACTCTGACTTTAAACTCACTACAGGAGGGTATGCAACCCTTTGTGTGGGGACAGAACACTGCTCACACAGGTGTAAGCATCAGCTCCTCATGCCCATTCAGCCCAGGATGGGCCACCAGGATGCAAATGGCCGCTCAGTCACACCCACCCTTCTTTTGTGTGTGGCTGTCTAGAGGGAATGCACAAAGTCCAGCTGTCACCCACCCCAGACGTATATTGGAGACAGGCTGCAGGCACACAGAGCTTTAAGAGCAGAGAAATGCCATCTTTCTAAAAGTACCAACAAGGGATGTAGCTTGGGGAATTTTTACATGACTTGTCATTATTTACTGATGTCTATCATTTACATCAATAATTAATTAATTGTGATTCAAATGAGCATGACACATTTTGTGATAGAAATAAAATAATCATAACAGCAGCTGTATCTGTTTTCCAATTTGTAATAAAGATGAAGCACAAAACTAAAGAATACATAGGATATGAAATTAGGGGTTCTATATCAATGATATTTCTACGTACATCGACTATGTCTGGTTTTATACCGTCGTAGCTTGAAATTATTGACATATGCTAAAATACTCAGAGCCCACTTGCTAAAGATATCTAGAGATTGTATGTCATATGAACATAACGTAAAACTCAATAGATATTGCAAATTATTCAAAAGAAAGATGAGTGGTGCCCAATGAATAAGAAAAATGTCATGCATTTAAAAGTGAATCCAGAACATGGCACGCTTGGCTGTTGTTTGCTGTTGTTCATGGTGTGGTGGTTGGGACTCTGTGTCCCAGCATCCATTGTGCAGGAGGAGGGGTCGAGATCAGCCTCCTCACGCAGCATGCTGAAAATCACCTATCACGGTGCGGGACACATGCAGGCCAAAGGCAGGTCCACCGCTCCCATCAGAGACTGGAGGAGGCTGGTCTTCTGACACTGAGGCGGCTCTCATTTATATTTATCTGGTGGCTGCCAGCAAAAGGAAGAGCAAAGAGAGGTTATTTGCCCGGAAGATCTTGGGTCAAGTGGGAAAAGCAGGTAGGGGCAGTTTATATCCTTCTCGTTACACCGGGGGAAAAGACATTTACCTGCAGAGATGTATGTTTTTTATCTTTTTTTTGTCCACACGGAGGGCTGCTGATGGAGGCCCAAATAATCTGGTTACAATTTTTATTTTATCCATGCTGCTCCCCATGGTACCTGTCTATTGGTGGGCTAGTCCCCAGCACATTAGCAACAACAGTGTGCCTATAAGTGTTTACTTATTGTCTTGTAGCGTGGTCTGGACAGTTTTGTGGATTGCTCCTCAGGACCTTTGTGACACCCTATTTCTGTGTTGTTTCATGGGGAAACGCAAGTTGGTGATGGCAGCCCCTAAAGCCTCCGTGAAATCAGCAACCACCATGGATGCCTTTTTACATCGAGCCGCTGGTTTTCTAGACAAGGAGATAGAATTGGTCACCCATCGCCTCTCACGTTCCCCTTTATATCATCTACTTGCTGGCTCTTTGGGCACACTAACATGTGTTCTGCAGGCTTCAGTATTAACCACCACCTTGCCTACAGACCAGGAGAAGGGCTGGGAGGATTGTAAAACTGTTCCGTCTGATGGCCAGCCCCTGACTGACCTATTCCATGCTTTGCCATGACACCCAAATATTATTGTTATCGGACACCCCAGTTGCCCCAGTAGTTCCAGTAGAGGGCCCTAGATTGGAAACAGGAGCTAAAAGAAAGCGCTCTTTTACTGTGTGTAAACCTAAGTTCCCAAAGTTTGATGGCCCACGGTCTAGTTTACATGACTTGCAAGTCTTGGTCAAATCTGATTTGGTGATCATGTTGGACCTGCTTAAAGACTCCCTCCTGGGTGCTGCCTTTTCTCTGACTTGTGGAGGGAGTGCTGGTGTTGCTGCTGGGGACTCCTGGATATCGCTGACCCTCTTTGTGGAAAAAACAACTTCTCGCGGCCCCACTGCGCGGGTGCCGCTCGCATTGTGGAGTGAGAGGAATCCATCTGCCATCGGATTGAGAGGCTGACCCAAAGATCGCCCGCGGGACTGCGAGGACCAACGTGCACAGCGGCGCTGATTAGCCGCAGCTGGTCCTCTTCCCGCCCCCACCTCCTGTCCGGTTAAATCACGCTGTGGAGAGCGCCTACCTGGTGCTGCCTTTTCTCTGACTTGTGGAGGGAGTGCTGGTGTTGCTGCTGGGGACTCCTGGATATCGCTGACCCTCTTTGTGGAAAAACCAACCTCTCACGGCCCCGCTGCGCGGGTGCCGCTCGCATTGTGGAGTGAGAGGAATCCATCTGCCATCGGATTGAGAGCCTGACCTCAAGATCGCCCGCGGGACTGCAAGGACCAGCGTGCACAGCAGCGCTGATTAGCCGCAGCTGGTCCTCTTGCCGCCCCAACCGCCTATTACTTAACCACCACTTTGCTCGTGCACGCGGGACGCACGCGGGCGGGCGCTGGTCCGGGGCCGGACGAGGCCGGGCTGGGCCACCCCCCTAAGACTCTGCTCAACATACAGTTCCACTCCTAGGTGTACTAGTCGTTTTGACAACCCTTACGGGCTAATTTGTTTCGTGTACACAAGTTTGCTGCACGTCAATCCATCAACCGGAGTCTTGTACTACTAACATGGCTGCCCAGTCGGACAAAGGGTGTAAGACTGGACTTAAATCAACCAGTGGAAGTCTAATGGGAACTCTAGACAATTATATTACTCGGGTCGCAGCTGCCCTGGATCAAGAAATAGTTGATGTTGAAAAAAGATTGTCATCCGAATTTTTTCCAAAAGGTCGTCCTTGGGATTAATTCAACACTGCACAACTCCAGAGAACTGTATAAGCCAACGTTTGAGTGACTTGGGATTGCCACGGACTAGCATAGCGTTAGATTCGCTCAGTAATATCTCCTTGGGGAATAGCTCTCAAAATTCACAGACAGGTAGCACTATTCAGGTGTTAACTGCCCCCTGTGTAACTCCTCCCCCGATGATTCCTATTTGCCATATAGTTGATTCTCCATCTTCATGCACTTTACCTACAGGCAAAAGAAAGCGAGGGGGAGGTGGACAAAAAGGTAAAAGAGCAAAAATCCCAAAGTTAGTGTCTAAAGGGGCTAAATCTCAGGGCACTCTGAACCATATTCAGTCTGTTACTTCGGTCCAACCTCAGCTAATGATTAAGCCAATAGCTGCTGTACAAGGAGATGGGGCCTTGTTGGGGCAGTTAGAACACACAATTAGATCCCTGATACTTCCCCTAATAGAGAGACTGAAAATAATCACTGCTAGTTTAGGCAAGTTGGAACAAGTTACTGTCAACCATTCCAAAATGTTACACTCTTTATCTGCTAATAAGAAGGTGGGAGCTGATTCTACTCAAGTAGGCGAACGGGAAGTTAACAATGATTCCAAATTAATATCCCCTTGCAAAACTGTATCCCAAATAGCAAAAAAGCTTGCGACAAATAGTGATAACAGAGTAACTGACTTGAGGGGTAGAGATCTGGGCATTGAGGCAGGCCAGTGCCTCACAGGGGGCCTGCAGTCTCATCAGAAAGTAGGTGCTCAGCCATCTAAACCAGGCATGGGCCCCATCTACTCTAATAAGCCGGCCCAAGGTATAGGCAACCAAACTACCCTAGATCTACCCCCCCCAAGCACTCCTTTAGTGGTGGTTTTGGCTAAAGTCCCACCTCTCCGTCAAGAGGAAAGAGAGGACTATTTTCACTTAAAGAATATAATAGTGAAGGAGGGCATATGATAGGTCACAATATAATTATCGCCCACCGAGTTGCATGGTTGGGAAGCTCTAGGAAAAATTGTGAGGGAGATTGTATAGTCATAAATTTTAACAGCACGAAACCAGTAGCTAGGATCCTCAGGGAGGCAGAGCGAAGTACAAATGGACAGGGGATAGAAATACTGCCTCGGGGGGTTTTCTATAGACCAGGTAATCTGGGTAAATTTAATCACTGGAATCCCATACATAAGATGCCTGCAAATAACCTCCGCTTTCCATTGGGAACAGGAGGATGGAATATAGTACCTATGCAAACTAATAGTGCTTGGCACAGAGGAGACCCAGGATATATCACAGATGTCGAGGTCACAAATAGATTTAACGTACTCACAGACCTCAATGACTGCGACTGACTGCGTAATAACCGAGCCAGCTGTCACTCGCAGGAAGTCTTTAATCCTCTTCCTGTTTATCCTTTATGTCGGGTTGATATGATAAATAAAAACATTGATCCTGTTGCAGAGATTGGCAACGCTGCTGCCTTTTCTACTCCCCCAGTAGGCATCCCCCCAGGACTTTCTTATGGTGAGAGGGATGGTGTGGGAAAGCTAGTTTCATGGAACATAGCCGGCATGCGCCTTAAACAGGAATCGCAGGATTGGTTAAACTTTGTTAACACTTTCGACGTGTGCATTTTTCAGGAGACGTGGCTGTGTGAACCCTCCTTTGCCCTGGGGTATTTGAACTATTCTGTCCCAGCAACGAAAGGTCCTAAGAGCCACCCTATGGGTGGCCTGACTATCTGGGTCCGGCAAAGCATGTCGCTAACTATCAAGGTGGTCAGTTGGAAGTAAAGATATCCAATATATTAAAGTGGATTTGGGTTCTCTAGGACGGCTTGAAATTTATAATGTCTATGCCAGGGGCAACAAGGGTGGGAGGTCAGACGTTTTAGCGGCCTTGGCCTATCTCCTTGAAACCCATTCGCTGGACAATAACATTATCATAGCTGGTGACTTGAACCACACTTTTGAACCTTTGGCCATTTGTGACGACTTTGCTGGGGAGGAAGAGGATAGGCAATCGGGGGGTCCCCAAATTAGAACTTAATCCTGTCACTCGATGGTCGGAAGACATTGTCTGTTTAAATGCTAAATGCTATTTGCCTCGAATGGGGCTTAATGGCACTAAACGGGAGGACCAAGAGTGACAAGGCGGGGGCATGCACCTTCGACAACGGGCAATACAGGAGTAGAATAGACTATGTCTTGTGTAGCTTGAAACTCTGGAAATTAGTCAGCGACATGGAAGTTAAATGGAGGATTGAAAGCGATCATAACCCGTTGTGCGTTGATCATAAATGGTGGACATCGGACAATGAAACCTCGACTCCAGGGAGGGGTAGTGCCCCCTCGGTTGTCCCTACAAATGATATGCGTAGATTAAAATGGCCTTATGTTTTGTCCAACCAATGGTCTATGGATATCATTAAGGCAGAGGCTGTTAAAGCAATAACGGCCATGGAGCAGGTCAATCCAACCATATCATGTCCAAACCCAGTAACAGAAATCCATGATAATTGTTTTTTTTAAATCAGGAAACATTTTCTGAAACTAATAAAGAGGACTAGTAGGGTAACTATTAAGCCAGCAAAGTGGTATAATTCCCAGTGTAGGAACGCCCGCTTGGCTTTAGGCTCCGCAATCAAGAGGAGAGAAGTGACGGCTATTCGTATTGCTAGAAAGGCCTATAAGGATAGCATATTCACAGCCAAGAAAATGTGGGATGAACTCCATTGGAATGAGCTAAAGGAAGTGAGTGAGAAAAAAGACTCTAGGCTCTTCTGGAACACTGTAAAGTGGGGCAGGGGCAGTGTTTCTGACCCTCCTGATAATATCGTATCGGAGGAGGACTGGGTCAACTATTTTAAGCCCCAGTATGCTGAAACGCAACCCGGTAGGGAGGTGGCTGGGTTTAGGCCGGTTTACTTTAAAGATAACTCCTTTAGCAACTATGAAGTAATGATGGCCCTCAGTTCAGTGACTAGCTGCAGATCCCCAGGCTTGGACGGGGTCCCGGCAGATCTCTTTATTAATGATAAAGAGCTGTGGTGTAAATATATTTTTCTTCTTGTTAATGCAGTAGCGCAGGGTGCTCCCGTACCGACATGCTGGCAAGGTGCAATCATAATACCTGTATTCAAGAAGGGTGATCGATCCAAACCCCGGAATTATAGACCCATAAGCTTAATTGACACCATCCAAAAGGTGGTGGGGAGGATGGTTGTCAATAAGCTCATGATCTGGGTGGAGGAGATCAACGCCCTGTCTCCGTTCCAAGCCGGGTTTCGGATGTCCGTTAGTACGATGGACCAGGTATTCCGATTTACCTTACTGCAGTGGCGGACTGTGTTGCTGGGCGAGGGCAGTCGATTTGCGAACTGCCTTCGACCTGGTACCAAAGACGCAGCTGTGGTCGGTACTGAGGAACCTGGGTCTACCAGAAGAACTACTGACAATGATAATGCAGCTGCATGAAGCGAATTTTGCCAAGGTTCAGTGGGGGGGGGGCAAGGAGTTGTCACCGCAGACTTCCCGGTGGAGCGGGGAGTCCGGCAAGGATGTTCAATGGCCCCCACACTCTTTTCCCTGTTTATTAATTGTGTAGTGTCTCTCATTCTATCTGCTAACGTGGACGCTCCCTCTTTGGCTGGTATTAAGATACCGATTTTAATGTTTGCAGATGATACCCTGATTTTATCTAAGACTCCTAGCGGCCTTCAGCGAGCATTACTTATCTTTGATAACTTTTATGGGGAGCATGGCTTAGAAGTCAATGTGGCGAAAACTTAGCTAATGGCCTTCAACCCCCATCGAAGTTTTAGATCTAAGCTGAGTATGAATGATCGACCTCTAGAGATAGTCAAAGCTTTTATGTATCTAGGTATTTATGTAACAGATGATCTTAGGTGGTCCCAGCATATAGATATTGCAGTCTTTAGGCATAGACAATTGGCAGGTGCCCTTGGCTCGGAGAACAGAAAATCTAGGACTAAACCGATTAAGCCAGCACTGCAGGTCTACGAGGCCAAGGCCCTCGGCTCTGCACTATGTGGAGCCGAGTTGTGGGGCTTTGAGAGGTTTGAGCCATTACAAACATCAGAAAATAAGTTCCTCGGGGCAATCACTGGTCTCCCCAAAAGTACTCCTTTACTCCCACTTAGGTACGACCTGGGTAGAAAGGCTGTAGTAGATCTAGCGAGGCTCCGTCCAATTCTATACTGGAGGAGACTCTGGACCACTCCTGAGCTTCACCATTATGCAGAGGGATTTCATTTTTTTATTTTTTTTATTTTTTTATTTTTCATCAACATCAGAATTACAAATTCATAAGACATTGCTAGAGAAGCAAAAGTAACTTAAAATTCAGAAAGCATTATCATCAGGTTCAAAACAAATAAAGCATTTTTCAAAAACACAAAGAGCTATAGACTGGGAAAAGTGAATCATAAGAAGGGAAAAAGTCATCCCAAGAACAAATAGAAAACCATCATTAAGAAATATCATACAATCTTAATTGCATTAAACTTTCCCCCCATTTCATCTTATATCTCACCCAACCTCCGTTTCCATTCAATTATTGGGGCCCATATCCTCTGTCCGGCTTCTTTTTTTCTCCTCCCCCTTTTTTCATATAGGGCCATTTCTGAGATATATATGGCCAATACCCGAGAGATCCATTGCTGTAATGTTGGGGGGTTAGGATCCTTGCCAAGTGTGGCTATGCATAGTCTACTGAGGGTCATAGCTAAATACAGAAACTCATGGTGTAGAACTTCTACACCCTCCCTCACTACACCCAAAATGATAACTTCATCAGTCAAAATTAAATGAATCCCCAGAGAGTCGGCAAAAAATTGTTCCAAAGATTTTTTATATATATCTACAGAGGGGCATGATGCAAACATATGAATTGTATCTGCTTGCGTGGATTGGCATCTTGGACAGATGCCCCCGCTATTTCCCCCCCACTGCGCTATTCTATGAGGTGTGAAGTAAAGTTCCAACATAATCTTATATTGTTGAGATTGTAAGTTTGCCACTCTTAGAACCGAATTTGACAGTTTTAATGACTTCTCTGCCTCGTTTCCTGTTAGACCTAGTTTGACTCTCCACTTCTCATACATTCTACCACAATCATCCTCTTTATATTTACAGATTTCCCCGAATAGTTGCGAGATAGAGGATCCCCCTTCATCCCTTACACATTCCAACAATTCAACTCTTTGAAAGTTCATGTCTCCCCCCTGTTTCTTTAGCAAAACTTACCTCACTTGTAGGTACGTAAAAAAGTCTCAACGCCCTAAATTATATAAGCGTTGTGCCTGCTCAAAGAGATCAGACCGGCTGCCCCTATAAGATCCCCAATGGTCTTAACCCCTAATGCATCCCAGCCCCTCATAACTGGGTCATGAAATACCCCCGGCAGCGATGGGTTCCCATACAGAGGGGTATAATAGTTCATTCTCCCTAGTTTTAATGGTCTCCTTATCCCAGACCAGACTAACCTTGCGGCCACCAAAGTCTTGAACCTTACTTTTTTGTAATAACTCCTCTCCTCATATGTAAGTAACCATTGATTAGAATCTTTCACTACAAGTTCGTATATGTCTGGGACACAATCTCTACCTCTCCATCTGTCTGTAACACTCCCCCCAGCATACCTCTGATGTATTGCAAGACCGTTGCCCAATAATATGCCTTAAAGTCCGGTACCGCCAGCCCACCTCTCTCTCTCTTGGGAGTGACAAAAAGTTTTGACTGCGGCTTGTTTTGCCCTTAGCCCAAATAAATCTATTTGTCACCTTCTCTAACTCCCTGAACCAGCTATTGTTAAAAATTAGCGGTATGGTCCTAAATAAATATAGCGCCTTTGGCATAAACACCATTTTAATAACATTGCAACAACCAATTGTTGTTAGGTGTAGGTTGTTTAGCTTGTCAAAATCAATTTTAGCATTATCTATAATGGGGCTTAAGTTCTTTGACACCACTTTAGAAAGGTAGAATTCCAAAAGGGTCAAGGCAGCAGACCTAGGTCAAGCACTACTGGTTCTATATTTCTAAATTTCGGGTGGTGCAAACTTCTTCCTACACCTGCTACCAATAGGTGTTCAGGTCAAGGATACAAAAACATAAGATGGAAGGTGCACACAATCAGAGTCCAAAGGAAGGATAGTGTATTATGTATCTTCTTCTTTATTTAACAGTTTTTTTCAAAAACAGGCACAGCCAACGCGTTTCGTTCCATTAGCCTTGTGGAACTTCGTCAGGGCGAATTGGTTTAATTTCGGAGTTTTTGTCAATCTATTTAAACACCCAATGTGGATCAGACAGCAACTAGCACTGGGATTTCAAGGCATGTAACCTTCTTATATTCAGCGATGATGTTCAAACTGGAAACGAGTGGGTAGGCCCAGTGAGTATTCAAATGCTGTATCCAGCAGAGTTCAGAATATTGGAGGCCCAAGTGTAACGATTATTCAAGGTGGTGTGAACGTTCGTCAGAGAGTCTAATTTTCGCAAGGAAAGTTTCTTTCTTCTATTTCTAATGTCCAACTCCGGTACAGGCATAAATTGAAGCTGTGGAGGTCCGTAGAATAACGCGGTGGTCGTAGTAATGACCACCGAGCACCTGTGGTCGGGTGCTTGGATTCAGTATGCAGTCTCGTGGCGGCGTCCCGGACTTTAGAAAGGTCTGAGGTTATACGAACCCCCAGATATACTTCTGTTTCTACTACTCTTGGGTCGGCTAAAGATATTTTCTGATTTATTACCACTTGGGTCTTGTTTGCATTTAATTTGTGCTCAAACAGTCTTCCAAATGCAGCCGCTTCCTGTTCTATTTCTCTTAGGGCTGACACTGGATCGCTTGATGTTATGGCCAGGTCATCCGCATATCCTAGGATTTTAGTTTCATGCCTGTTCAGTGCTATGGGCAAGATGTTTCTGTTCTGCTCTATCCTCCTAATGAATGAATCTATATATAAAGCGAAAAGTAGCGGGGAGCAGGGGCACCCTTGCCTAGTTCCTCGTCCAATATCTATTATACCGCTCAGCTCCCCCATGGTTCTAACCCTTATTCTTGGATTGTGGTATAAGGCCTTCATAGCCCCCACATAACCCTCCTCCAGATTCAACTTCTTCAGCGCAGCCCAGAGAAATCCCCACGAGACCCTATCAAACGCTTTCTCAGCGTCTAAAAGGATCAGCGCCATAGGGTCTCATGAGGATGCCGTGCCATCGAATAACGTAAGCACTCTTCTAACATGCTCCGCTGTTCCTCTCCCAGGGATAAACCTGTGCTGCCATGGAGAGACGATCTTCCCAATTACAGCTCCTAGCCTATTTGCCAGCATCTTTGAGTAAATTTTCACATCGCTGTTCATTAGACTTATCGGCCTATAAGACCCAGGATTGGTTGCCGGCTTATCTTTTTTCAGAAAGACTATCATAGTTGCCTCTCCCCATGACTCCGGGGGTATCGCACCCTCTTGTATATTTACAACCATCTCATATAGTTCTTCTTCTATCTCGGCTAAAAATGTTTTGTAAAATTCCAAGGGTATAGAGTCTGGACCTACCGCTTTACCAGATGGTAAGTCATAGATTGCCCTCTGCATTTCTGTTTTATTAAATGCCATTTCCAAGGTCCCCCTATCCTCTGTCATTAGCTTCTCTAGCCTGACACTCCCAAGATACCTCTCTATATCCTCGCTAGGTACCATGTAGTCAGCTTCATATAGCCTCTGATAGTAGTCCCGAAAGCTAGCACATATACTCTCGGGTGTTGTTACGGCACTTCCGTTCTCAGCCCTAATCTCAGAAATATCCCCCTTAGTAGCAGCCTGCCTAGTTCGAACAGCTAGCATGCGGCCTATCTGCTCACTATACTCATATTGGGCCTTTATCCACGCCAAATACTTCCCTGCTGCCTTAGACGCAAATATCTCCTCAACCACTGCCTTAGCCATAGCAAGCTCATATGTTATTCTAACAATATCCTGATTCACCCTGACTGCGCTACTAAGTTCATGTTCTAGTCTAGCGACAGCCCTTATTCTCGTTTCTACTTCCTCCCTCTGTGCCTTATTCCGCCTAATTGAGTACCTAATTGTCTCCCCCCTTATACCTGCTTTCAGCGTATCCCACACTACTGCAGGGGGGGGCAGAGCCTTTATTTAGCACTAAAAATGTTCTCATCCATTCTTTCATTAGGGCAGTATACTCCGGATCCTGTAACAGGGCTCTCTCAAATGTCCAATTTGTCACCTTCTTTTGTTGGGCAGCAGTTGTTATATCTAAGATAAGTGGGATATGGTCGGACATTACCCGGGGTAGTATGCTAATATTTGCAATAGATGCTACTGCTGGTGATACCAGAAAGTAATCTAGCCTTGCTAAAGCCTTATGAGGGGCAGAATAATATGTACTACCACTCAATGAGTTATTTTGCAGCTCCCATATATCTACTAGACCGTTATCACACATCAATTGAATCAATGCCCTGTGACTTCTCTTCTTCCGACCGGAGAATTTCCCCGGATCGTTCTTCCACAAACCATTCAGGCCATTGACATTTAAGTCCCCACAAACTATTAATGGCACTGGCCAGTTGGCTATTTGTATGAGGGATTTCAAGCTATATTTAAAGCGGATGTGTTCCATAAAATAGGCTGTCTAAATGTCCTTAGAACTATGCTGGGCGATCTTGGTCTCCAACTGCTCTGGGATGATCCGACAGGTGCCCTATTCCCAGGCAAATAAGCTTTAAAGGAAATTTATTGGGAATATGTGGCTACCCGAAAGTAGAGAGACACCAAGGCTGGTTCCATGGCTGGAGGCTTTTTAGAAGCTAAATTGTATCCCAGTTTAGAACTCTATTGGGACATTAGAACCTCGGCCAGGGAAAGGAAGCTCCTCTTTCAAATTAGAGCTGGTGCTCTCCCCCTTAGGTCTTTATCAGGCAGGTGGGGGGGTTTATCTAATAGCAACTGTCCAGCCTGTGGAGCACACAAGGAAACAATTGGCTACTTTCTATTTGCTTGTAGAAGCTATGCAGAACCCAGGCGCATTTGGTTAACACCAGTGTGCAAAAACCTAGGTACTACCAGAAGTGACGTAGCTTTAAGAATTATTTGCACTAGCACTTTTGTGCCTTTAGTTATAGCTACAGCCAAATATCTTGGATGGGCATGGACTATCAGACGGAAGGTTTTAGGCAGCTGATTGTTTGTATTGGTCTCAGGGATTGTCTGTATTTTACTTACCTGTATATTTCATTCACAATTTTTATACATGAATTAATGTCTTCTAAATGTAGTGTTGCTTTTTTATATCAATGTTTTTATATCTGTGATTGTATGTGCTTTTATGAGAAAAACCCGAATAAAGCATCTTTGACTTGACTTGACTTGATTCTCTCCTAGCTGCTATGGATGCTAAACTAGATCAAATTAAGCAATGCTTAATAGCAACAGATAAGGAATGTATTAATCTTAACCAGAGTAATTCAGCTGGTCCTACAGCAGTAGATACTCACACATCTGTGTTAACTGGTTCGTCCAACGCCGAGAGTCATAGTGATCGGGCACGTGGCACCAGGAGCAAGGAGCCACTGTCACCTCAAAAATCTGAGGATATTACGAGTTTGTCATGCCCAATCAAGCAGTCTGCCTGCCCCTCCATACTGACAAATGTGTGGACATCTTTCAGAGGGAACCCCAGGCTCAATCATAGACCTGGAGCTGTTAATAGTAAAATGGCAGAGATGCCCAGAGGAGCGGAAAATGGACCACAGTGTGGTGCATCTAGTAATCTCAGCCAGAGACCAATTACCTTAGATTTACCACCATAATCAACTCCATACATAGTGGTTTTGCGGAACGTACCCCCGCTTTTACAAGGAGTAATGAAAGATTTTGGTCAACTTACGAACAAAGTCTTGCACTGGCTGAACCTTAATACTTTAATTGACATTCAGGTTGAAAGACACATCAAAATGGTGTTTAGAGTCAAGTGGGTAGGGAGATCTAAGAAGAGTAGCGAGGGTGAATGTGTTGTCATTCATTTCAACAGACCTCTTGTGGCAGAGAGAATTTTAGCAGCTGCCAACCAGTTACCCCCAGTGGCTCTACCTCTACCATTGTGGTTCTTCTCCTGGGATATTTGTATAGACCCTTGAGTTACCCATCACAGTCTGGCGCCAGGAACCATATTAGGTTATTTGACTCTGTTCAGGTTGGCTGGCAGACGGTTGCTCCCTACATACCCCTTTCTAACAGTCTTTTCTGCCCTTTCTGGTTCCATATCACTTGATTGCAAGGAATGCAATTTTATTTCCTGGATTATTGCCAGCTTGGCAAGCAAGTTTACTAATCCTGTATGGTTGTCCTTTATAGGAAGTTTTGATGTGATGTGCCTGCAGGAAATTTGGACCATCGAGAATTTCTTGTCTGTTATGACCCACTGTCTCATGTTAGCACAAATCACAGGGGCAGGAGTTAGAGCGCCTGTGAAAGCTGTGGATGGGGTTAGGAAACTTAAGTGGGAACATATAACACCAGACTCCTTTGATGAGTCTTTGTTTGTTCAGTGCCGTAAGGAGTCTTCCACTTGTTTGGACCAGCCTTGTTAGAAATGGGGTTTCTGGTTGTCTAGGGTATTCACCTAAGCCAGGCAGAACACACCACTCTAGTCTGTGTGAGGGAGTTACACACCCAAGATAACCCCTGCTCATCCCCTTGGTAGCTTGGCCGAGCAGTGTGGCTTATCCCAGAGGCAATGGGTAAAGCGTTAGCGCAACACACACACTTGCCAGTGACACATTAGGCACACCACAAAAAGAGACTCCACACAAGGTTATATAAAAACATCCTTTGTATTATTCCTAAAACACATTAGACCACAATCACATAAATCACTGTGCCATTGGGCACTTGTAATGACATCACATATATTCATAAATCACTTGGCCAATTGGGCCATTGTCATAACAGCACATGTAGTGCAATGAGTAAATATTTTTAGATTGCACAAGTTACCCACATGTGATGGAAAAATCACCTTGCACCATCACTGCACATATCCTGCCAACTGCTGCTTTACAGCAGGGCATAGCACATAAGAAGCAGATAGGTTACAAAAACAGTATGTATGTATGTATGTATAGGCATTTATATAGCGCACTACTTACCCGGAGGGTCCCAAGGCGCTTCGACCGCTGCGAAACCCTTCCTGGCTTCCCTGAGAGATGGTCCCTTAATGGGTATCTCCAGGGTGAGACCAGGCATCCCCGGCGGTCTGGTGGGGTTGTTAGTGAAGATGAGGCAAGCTAATGCCCAGAGTTGCCGAGTGTGATAGCTGATCAGGGTGGGCACCGAGGCGAGAGAATTATCGAGTCCGCTGACCCTGGTCCAGTAACCTGCCACGCCAGGAATGGAACCCTGGTCCCGGGCCGTCCTCTGCTCTCGGGTCTGCCGCCTCTAACCAAGGCGCCACACTACTTCACAAGTAGGCATAACATCATGTTCTAACATTCCTGCTCATTTAGGGGTCGATTACGATACCACCATCGTGGTGGTGACCAGGACCGTCCTCAAAACATGAGGTGGTTCCGCACACCAAATTAGGATGCAATCGCCACCATGGGGGGTCATATCTTGCATTTTAACATTGCGGTGGGTGCTGCTGACATCAGCATCCAATGCAATGTTGGAAATGCAGGTTGTGCATTTCAGTGCACTACGTTGCAGGCACTACACGGGGCCTGCCACGTAGTGCACTGAAAATGTAGGTGGGTACCATGGATCCCCCCCGTGCACACACACCTCCCCCAACACATTGGGGGCCCACAACGAATCTCTGCCAGCCTTTCCATGACACTTTCGCCATCATGGAAAGGCTGGATCAAGCCTGCATCATAATATGGTGGACGGTGCCTGCTTGGTACCGCCACTATTTTATGGATGCAGTCTGCTCCGCCAGGCAATCGGTGTTATTGCCTGTGGCGGTTCTGTGGTCAACGGTCTTTGCGTCCGCCATGGTCACAGTGTGGATCCGCCCGCCATCCTAACTTGGCGGTGGAGAATCCACGTTTGATTGCGGATGGATCGCCACCGCACAGCTGCCAGGGGTGGTCCGTCCGCCCTCATTGTGACCCTCTTAATGTACACGCTGATGAAGTGCCTGTTATCCTGATAGATGCAAGGCATTCATGATATAACTCATAACATATGGGTAGGCGATGCAAAACTTATGAAAATACCAGAAGTCACCAAAACATCAACACACAGATGCAGCAGGTGGTGAGTAAAAGTACTATCACCAAAACACAAGGAAGCAGCGCACCTGCACTTCTACTACAGGTTACACCGGCACCATCATTGCCCATATGGCATTCTGCTTGTTATAATGGTGCTGCAAACACACCCATGTGCATTTTCATTGGGTCTCTTGGGACATAGAAAGAAGGCCGGTAGTAGGGGAACCAAAACTAGGCCAACTGCCTCTCTGTGACTTTTGAGCCCAGATCACCAGTTCTCCAGTAGGGCGGCCCTCTGTAGCTTGTGAGGGAGTACCCTACCCATGGCCAACTCTCCTCCAGGTGCCTGTCCAGAATGCCACAACTCTGGGGTAGTGGTCCTGCGTGCATGGGTCTCACCCACTAGCCCATAACCCAAAGGCCCCAAAAGCTGTAGAGACCCACCGGACTGTGTGTTGCGGTCTGAGGGGGGGCCTGTGCTCTTGCACCGGCCCTGCAGACTTGCTCGTCCCCACCCGACCTTTCACAAGAGGGCTCTGGGTTCACAAGACACCCCGCCGCTGTCCCTCATGGGAGTCGGCTGAGGACAACTCCTCTTCAACGCAGGCTCTGCAGGGCTGCTCCTCCAGCACAGGCTTTCAACCAGCATCAGTTCCACCAGCGCGCTTGGGGTACAGGTACACAAGAGCACTTCCTGGCAGAGGGAAACCCCACCCATCTGTCGGAAGCTCAGCACAGCAGACCCTGGGGTCCTGGCCCTAAGACCCAGCACCTGCCCAGGGATGTTTCCCTGCCCACAGAACACACTGGAGACGTATAGGAATTAGGCACTCACCATGGCTAGGTGCAGGGGGAGTCAACAACGCTCTCTGCCGACAAAAGAACCAGGGGTACACAGCAGTGCCAGTCATGCGGTGCTCAGGGCCAGAAACAAACAAACCTTCAGCCAAACAATATAGCTAGCGCTCGCAACACGCCATGTTGCCAAAACACGCAGGGCAGACCACCACGCCCTGAGAGATCACTGGGAGCCCAAGCAGGAAGCATGCTGAATAGAGCACACAGGCAAAGTCCAGATGGCGGGTCCCTGGCAGCGCAGCAATCCTCTGGGGCAGCATACAGAACAAACTGCATCTGGTTAAAAATCCATGCAGTGTCTCCTTTTCATAGGGTTACAGCCCCTGTAGTTATAGTCAGAAAGTCTCTGTTCTGGGGGAACTTCAAACACTGTTTAGAAGTGCACTACACCTCCATTCACATCTCAAACCCTGGCCTCAGATGATCTTTAGGGGCGGGGACAGATGTGTAAAAGGCAGGCACAGCCCTATTCAGATGCAGGTGCAACTCCTCCCACCGGTCTAAATGCAAACCGGGCCTATTCAGTTGCAGGGAAAACTCTGCCTGCAACTCTAAATGCAGCCAAGGTCTTTTCAGCCTAGCGCAGAGTCACCCAGGAAAGGCAGGACACGCCTCAACCCCCCTTTTGACTGTCTAGAGTGAATGCACATCCCCACTTTCATGTCAGTCTGAACCAGATGGTGAATACACATCCAGGCAAGGAACAAAGACTCATAAGCACACAGAAATGCCCACTTCTAAAAGCGCCATTTCTAAAATAGTAATGACAAATCTGCGTTCACCAACAAGCAGGGTTTATCACTACCATTGCAAACATACCAAACATGGTCACGCTACCCCTCTCATATCAGAAATTAACCCTGAGGAACATTTAATTTACAGACCCTGGGTATATGGAATACCACTGTACAAGGGACTTACAGGTAAAAAAGATATGCCAGACAGGTGTAGACCAATCTTACCTAATTCACAAGGGAGAGCACATGCAATTTAGCACAGATCAGCAGTGGTAAAGTGTCCAGAGCCATAAAACCAACAAAAACTGTTCAGAAAAAAATACAGGAGGAAGGTAAAAAGTTCTGGAATGATGCTGCACAAAGGGCCACGTCCAACAAGCACACTGAGCCACCAGGCATAGGAGAGGCTTTTGCTATTATCACGAGCACTATAGCAACCTTACTAAAGGCTTCAGCTGCACAGCATCATGATGGTGTCCAAAGATGATTTGACTGTGACTGTTCTTGTGCATCTAGGAAATTGAAGGAAGCTCTAGGTAATAAACCAAGGGACCACCGCTTAGTCAGGGATTGTCACAGCCAGTACAAGGCTGAATTGGCAAGACGTAAGGCTGTCTTAAAGGATGAGGCTTGGCCAGATCTTATTGAGACTAATACCCAGAAGAATAGTTCAAAGCTCTGTAGCATTATAAACAGTCCTTTTGTGTCACCGAATACTGCTAACTTATTGTATGCTCATATTACGGAGGATGACTCAGTAAGTCATTTCAAAGAAATGTTTCAGTGATCTTCCATTTTGAGCGAAGGTCAGAGCATGGGCGAAGGGAAACCCGCTGTTGTGTTCTCAGCTCAGGAAGTAAGAAAGGGCATAGCAGGGTTGTCTAAAAACAAGGCCCCAGGACCAGATGGGATTCCACTCGGTCTTTATAGCTCCAATATGGACAACTGGGTACCAACCCTCACCTCTATCATCAATGCAACAATTGTAATTTGTCCCCTGGGTATTTGGGCAACATCTACTATCGTCCCTGTTTTTAAAAAGGGAGACAGAGATAGTACCCAGTGTTACCGGCCAATCTCACTGCTTGATTTGGTGGTAAAGGTGGTTTGACGCATTCTATTAGGTTTTCTGTATGGACGGGGAAAAAACAATATTTTATCAGAAGTTCAGTACGGATTTTACACAAGACAGCCAATGGTTGATCAATGTTTGAACTTTTACAAGATCCTTAATAAGTATACAGTTGCCAGTTCTGGTTCTGTCCACTTGGATTTTATGGATCTGTCATCCGCACTTGATTGCATTATTAGAACTAACCTTTGGCAGAGCATGCTGTCCATCGGAGTAGACAGAGATATTGTTCTTTTTCTAAGGGATCTCCATAGAGACACTGAGGTAGCTGTTCACCATACAAAAGATCTGAAGGTTACCCAGCAATTCTCAATAATGAGAGGGGTCTGGCAGGGCTCTGTCTTGGCACCTTTCCTTTTTAACTTATATGTTAATAACCTGGGGCACATCCTCTTGGAGCTAACTCCCTCCAATTGTACTATGGAATATCGAGCATAGGAACATCTTGGTATCAGAATATCATGGACAGAATGTCAAGGGTCCAAATATCGAAAGATAGTGCATATAGAGGAAGTATAGAGTTACTAATCTTAACTCCACACCTACATATCTTGGATGTGTGTGTGTGTGTGTGTGTGCGTGCACGTGTGTGTTTGTGTGTGTCAAGTTACGCCTCTGTTGAGTTAGGTACAGGAAATCTCTGCTTACTTACCTTTCTGTATTTCAGCCTCAATATTCTTGTCACAATAGTTTGTGCCATCGAGATTTGCATCTAGATATCCTAGGGACACTCTCTCACTGCTAGCTACAGGAACGTGGCATCAGGAAAACATCCTTCGCTGGATCTCATCCTAATCCTCCAACTGATCTAATATCATGTGCTGTCCCAATTCAAATCACTGTCTTTCAGCATGCAGATAAGCATCTATCAAGCATCAATTATTGATCCTCTCCTCTTCAATGTCTTCTTCAGCTCACCACTGGATCTAACGATGTCCTTCACTTTGACATACTACAACTAATTGAATATATGGCGTTACAACCAATCAATCAATCAATCAGAACAATTTGTAAAGCGCGCTACTCACCCAGAAGGGTCTCAAGGCCATTGCATGGTTTTACAATGCATGCAAATACAAAGCATATTTCAAAACTATCATTACAACACATACCATTACAATGCATAATACTTTTAGGGCAACAGTAGGGTAAGTGTTGGCTAGTTTTGGGGTTAAAATTACTATTCCTACTCCAGTTAGTGCAACAGTGGGGTAAGTGTTGGATAGTGTAGGGGTAAAAATGACTAAGGGGTCGATTCCGATTTGGGAATAAAACGTCCGTACGATTTTCATCCGGAGCCATCGCCGTACGATTCGTACCCGTCCGTCCGAGTCGAGTAGTACGATCTGTATTCCGTCAATCCGTCCGAATCGTCGCGATCCGTACGTATTGCAAGGCTGAAACAGTGAACCGTACGACTCTTACACATGCCGTACGACCCGACGAGTACGATCCGGACCGGGGAATGAGAACGCGATTCGTACGTTCCATGTCAGGTAAGGGCGATTCATACAGAAAAGCACACAATCAATTACACACCGTATGTTGCGAACACCCCATGATCGCAGGGGTACGGTGCGTACCCCTGCGATCATGGGGTGTAAGCACCTTGCCCCGCGATCGCAGGGTGTACGCACCGTACACCCAGCGAACATGGGGTACGGTGCGTACACCCCAAGATCGCAGGGTACGGTGCGTACACCCCATGATCGCAGGGGTACACACCGTACCCCTGCGATCATGGGGTGTACACACCATACCCAGGGGGGGCCGTTCCGTACCTGTTTCGGGGCGAACTCTGCTTTTATGGCAGTTTTTTGAGCTGCCATAGGAAAAGGGTCGTACGGTGCGTACCCGACACAAATCGTTTTTTGCCGGGTCGGAAAAAGTAGCAGCGAACCGTACAGATGTCGCGTACAGCGGGTTCCGAGGGTGATTCGTACGGGGATTTGAATCGTACAGTCTCTGTACGATTTGTACGGAGTCCAGCTCATGGTACGAATCGTACTTCATCGTACGTACGGGGGAAGTTGCAGGGTACGATTCGTATGGGAAAAACACTCCGAACGGCTAATCGGAGCGGTTATTCCCGAATCGGAATCAACCCCTAAGTGTTGGATAGTGTAGAGGTATAAATTACTATTCCAACTCCAGTGAGTGCAACAATGGAGAAAGTGTTGGATAGTGTAGGGGTGAAAATTGCTATTCCCATGTACCCCAAAACCCATACCCACCCTAATGCTAAAAATATCTCCACTACTTACCCTATAATGGGTTGTAATGGCATGTGTTGTAATGGCATGCATTGTAGTGACATGCGTTGTAATGGCATGAATTGTATTGACATGCGTTGTAATGGCATGCATTGTAGTAACATGCGTTGTAATGGCATGCACTGTAATGGCATGCGATGCAAAGGCACTTGCATTGTAACAGTTACGTTGTAAAGGTAGGTTGTTGTAATGACTGTGTTGTAATTGATGTTTCTCCAACTAATCTGATATGTTTTCATAGACAAGGGAACCCAAAGGTATTTAAGGGACCATGGGTACAAATATTTATAAAGGAATGTCACTAAGCATAATTCAGAGATGAAAATTAAATTGTATGTTTGAAAATCCAAATGGATATATATGAACATAGACCAATAGTACCATGACTATTGCAAATGTTTCTTTCAAATTGTAATAGCATTGGTACTCCAAACTGACTTGTGACAATAACTGTTTATTGCATCTACAGTCACTGAGAAATGTCTGAGTCTTGAAAGTTCTAATCCTTTTCTCCTGTTCCTTCCCACTATTAATTTTATTGTGTGTGCTGTATGATTGATTAAATATTTGCATATATATTCTAATATTTCTAATATAGAATTTATTTTTTTTCTATGTTTTATGCTTAGTGACATTCCACAGTAAGGGGCCTCTAGTTCCTTTATAAATTCAACTATTCGAACACCATTGAGATCTTTCTAAAGCTAGAAAATCCTATGGAGCTTTATTGCTCAGAAATACATAACAAGCCCCGAGACAGTGACAAACTAATGTTGAGTAATCTCTTTAAACGTAACTCGTTCAAATCAGAGATCCTGGCATGCAAGACTGGAAGTACTACCACCCTATGGCAATCTGACCCCAGGAACTTGATGAGGCGATGGGAAAACTAGCAAACCATGACAATCTTGTCCCAGGAACCTGATGTAATACCAACAAGGTAGTCCGAAAAGGGAAACCTGGGTCAGGGGCTTCAGCTTCTTCCTAGTTCCCCAAGTTAAACAAGACACAAAAATACCGTAATACTGCATGAACCACCTGGAGAATGTCTCTATATGTCAGATCTTCTCAGAAGCTCCTGACCTCTGCTTTCCTCTGTTCAGTCCAGCCTTGTACGTAATCTGCATATTTTCCCCCCTGAATTTTAAGGAAAATTATGGAAAAGTAAACAAGGTGTGTAACAGAGTTGTTGCATGATATTGTGTATGACATTTTAGGTGAGGACGTTCTTCGTATAGAAAACGTATTTAATGTACTGCTAGAGCATAATTCAGGTACAAAATGTCCTTCAGCAAGACATTTTCCGCCTAGGAGCTAACCCCCAGATTCATCAAAGTCACATTCTGCGAATTCTGAATTGCGAGAATTACCGAAACGCAATTTAGAATTCGCAGAATGGGATTCATTAAGAAATGCGATTTAAAAAAGCGAATCGCAATCGGCCGCAATTGCCGTTTGCGATTTTGCTTAAAACGCAAAAAAATCGCAGAATCGGCCTTTTTCCGTGTAGAAATTGCGATCTCTTACCGAAATCGCAAATTGCAATCTCGCTAATTGTGAGATCGCAAAAACAGGAATTTGCATTTCGAGCACATTGATGACATCACAACCAGGAAGCAGGCAGTTCCCTCCCTTATTCAGCACACTGAGCCTGAAAGTGGAAGCAGCACTGGCTAGAGCTCCACTACAGACCACCTTCAGCTGCAAATCAGGAGACAAACCACCCCTGAAAATGTCCCAGGAAGCTGCAGGGAGCAGTGCCACAGGAAGGAAAAGAAAAATCTAATTTTCCGAGCAGGAATTGGAATATTTAATTGAGGGAGTAACCAAAGACCATGACCGGCTGTTCGGGAAGGTTTCACAGAGTGTGCCTGAGGCGGACAAAAGGCGAATTTGGCTGTGCATCCGTGCTAAAGTAAACGCAGTGGGAGTGACCAAGCGCTCCATAGACAACCTGAAAAAGAGGTGGTATGATCTCAGAGGGCGTGCAAAGGAAAGAATTGCTGAGAGGCTGGGGGAGCGACTCGCAACCGGAGGAGGAGAGCCCACTGTACCACCCAACACCAAACTGGAGGACCTTGTGGAGGACACCCTGAATCCTGAGGCATGCGTGGGGGTAACCCGGCTGGACTCCTCCCGACCCACCCAAGAATCCCAAGGTAAGTGCCATGAGACTGCGACCCTGTACCCTAACAATTGCCATGACTCCAGACCTACCCATTAGAAACCCCAGTTATGCAGGCCATGCACACCAGAAAAGCCCAAATGCATCGTGGGACTTGCAGTGTGACCACATTTTCAAGGTAGCCCCATACAGCCAGACCTGTCCAGTGAAAGTCATTCCTAAAGTCAGTCAGGGAATGATAGCCTGCATGCATGTAGCAACCTCCCATGTGCAAGAAACATGTCATTAATCACCGTCCCATTTACATCACAGGTGGCGTAGAACAACCCAGCACCGATAGTGAGGCCCTTCACATTGACGACAACCCCGAGGACACCGAGGGAGAGGGCCATCCTACCCATCAATCAGGACCATCACTGCCATGACCAGCAGCAGTAGAAACACCATCTGCCCCTGTGGACAGGGCCAACCCTGCAACAGGCGCGCCACAACCACCCGGAGTTACATCCATGCCAGTGGCACCGGCAACTACAGCTGCAGCACGGAAGCAGACAAGTCGCACAGCCACTGTCCGTTCACAGTCCAGCGGACTGGTGAGGGAGCCGCGCAACACAACACCATGCGCTGGCAGGAGGGTGAATGTCCAGGTACCTGGCCTGTCTATTGAGCGTAGGATGCTGCGTGTACATCAAAAGCAGGCACGTCAACTTGCAGCCATCCACCTGCAGCTGCACAAGACAGCACAAAATGTGGGACAGCTCACTGACAGCATGGAAAGAATGACCGCTGCTGTTGAACAAAACACCCTGGTCCTGTCGTCCCAGCAGGATGTCAACCGCCGCCTCCACCGCCAGCTGCTGACCCGCCTGTCAGCGTACACACGCTCTAACCACATAATCGGGAATGCCACCTCCCAGCTATCGCGTTGATCACTAGAGATGCAAATACAAATGGTGAAATGCTGCCAGGATGTCGCTAGGGCACTGGAGCAAGTCACTACTGCAGTGCAGAGTCTGCAGCCGACTGGCCATGGCCTGGCAGGTGGGGGGGATGATGCCAGTGAGGGCAATTCCAGCCACAGCAGCCTGTCGTTGCCGCTGGTGACGATACCCCGCCGCAGCACCAGGCCCAATGCAGCCTCACGGGCTAATGCTGATGTGGAGGAGGTCGAAAGGCGACTGGGAGCGTCCGCCCGGAGGCGCCACTGACTATTTATTATTTGCCATGCAGGGCCATGCTGATGATACAAGCATGCCCTCCCCACAAACATGGGGATGTATGAGTCAATACAGCTCCCATGCAATTTATAGAAATATATTTACAGTATTGTGAAAAAAACAATAAGATTTATTATGCACATGTTAATCTGACTCATGTCATTATTTCAATTGTCATGCATGAGTGAAGTGTTGGGTGAGGGGAGTGGGTGCACTAGAAACAGTTCATTGTGATTTAGTTGCGGCGCCTGTGTCCTTCAGCAGGATTCTCCCCGCGTGCATGACGCACATGTGCAGGTGGGCGGTTGTCCCCTTCCAACTCAACGCCAGACATCTAATCAGGTATCCTCCGCTTGGTAGCAATGTTGTGGAGTATTGCACACACGGCCACGATGCGGCAGCAGACCTCAGGCTGGTATTTGAGGGCCCCACCAGTCTTGTGTAGTATGCGGAATCTGCTCTTCAAAAGCCCAAATGTGCGCTCAATGCAATTTCTTGTGCGGATGTGTGCAGCATTGTAACGCCGTTGCTGTAGTGTGGCAAGGTTGAGGTATGGAGTGAGGAGGTACTCACGGAGACCGTAGGCGCTGTCCCCTGAATGTAAGGAGCAGAGGGTGAGTGCCAGTCATGCGCAGCTACATGGTCGAAATCTATTGTCTGTTGGCATGTGAACTTACCTAGAAGGTGTCCTTCGCCAAAATCTCCCCGGCCAGTCGTGTGTGCATGCCGATGTGCCGGAATATGAAGGAGTCATGTTTGCTTCCCGGGTATTGAGCCACTATGTCCGTGATGATTGTCTTAGTGTTGCACACCGTCTGGATATTCAGTGAGTGGTAGCACTTGTGGTTCCGGTACATGTATTCTGTTTCTGCAGGTGAGCAGATGTGGATGTGGGTACAGTCAATGCATCCAATTACATGGGGGAATTGCGCAATGTTGTAAAATTGTTGCTTGGTGTGATTCAAGTCCTGTTGGGTGGTAGGGAATGTTATGTAATGGTGTAGCCGGGTCAGCATGGCCTTCAGGAAACTCCTTAGGCAGTGGGACATGGTGCTCTGGGAGATCCCCCCTGCATATGCAACTATTCCCTGGAAGCTTCCCGAGGACAGGAGGTGCAGGCTGCACAAGACCTGGACATGGGTGGGCACGGCATTGGTCCTCCCTGTTGGGTGCTGCATCAGGGGGTCAAGGTCCCGGATGAGCTTAGTAATCATTGCCCCATTCAGCCGGTACTTTGAGTAGATTTGCTCCTCAGTTTGTCCCAGAAGTTTGATCCAATGGCTGAAAATTCGCACCTGGATCCTGCGTCTGTTCCTTGCTGCAGCCTGGAGCCTTCGCCGCCTAACCACCATGTAGAGTCCTGGCATTGGGAATGTCCTCATGCTCCTACTGTGTCTCCTTAAGTCTGTTTGGCCAGGGCCGCACCTGTGGCTACTTTGGAGGATTTTTTTTTTTTAGTAACTTCATGGTTACCACCTGCTTTGGCTTCTCCTTAAATTGCGCCTCGCAAATAGTGATTTTGGGCTTTTTCGCAATTTGCGATTTTTGATGAATTTGGTTTGTGATTATTTAGCGATTTTGCAATTTTATTCGCAGAATCATTGGTTTCTCGCAACTTGCGATTCCCTAAGGGGGTTCCACCTAGATTCTGCGATTTTATTTGCGATTCCGCAAAATCGATTTTGCGAATTCGCAAAATTGTCTGTTTGATTTTCATGAATTGCGATTCTTTCAATTGTGATCGCAATAGCTAATTCGCAGCTATTGCGAACGCAATTTTGGTTGATGAATCTGGCCCTTAGCGTTTTATTACTGTGCGCTTCATGCTGTGTTATGATATATATTATACTACAGTACCTTTATGTTAAGTTGTACTGCATTGTCCTGGCGCTTGTGTAGATGACAACTGAACTGGTGTGTGTCCTCGCCAAGGCATGCAGGCACTAAGGCAGAGCATTCTAGAAGCAGGAGTTGCCACGTGTACAGAACTGAAGATCCCTCTCTTTATTTGGAGTTTTACATAGCTCGAACCCGATCCGAAGGTATCAGAGGCTTTACGTGAGCACCAGCTGGATTACAGAGGAACAGATTAATTTCTAGGCACGGGGAGAGTAGGTGATTTGCCCAGAATCACGGGGTATTTGAGCCTCCCGCCTGACACGAACCTGATTCCCCAGGTTCAAAGTCGGCCGTTGTAGCCGGTTAGCCACATCCTTCCCAAACCAAACGCATTATGGGGGGGGGATTGGTATCCCTGCATTGCTTCGGGTTATTGGAGCTTCATTCTCCAGGTTTTATCTCACGTGAGGCTCATTTGCAAAGAAAAATTTAATTCCAT
The DNA here is from genome assembly GCF_964263255.1 of Lissotriton vulgaris. Taxonomy (NCBI): domain Eukaryota; kingdom Metazoa; phylum Chordata; class Amphibia; order Caudata; family Salamandridae; genus Lissotriton; species Lissotriton vulgaris. Next base: position 427,667,211 of record NC_141700.1, on the reverse strand, counting down.
GAAGGAGGTATTGCACGAATTACACCAATGGTCATATAATCTCTTTGACATCTGTGTAAAGGCTCTCGTGCCAAAGCAGGCAGCACACAATCACGTCATCATCGTTTACCAATTACCACTGAGTGAGACACCACAACCTCGTGGTTCTACTCAACAGTCTCTTTATACTACGCAGTTTGTTTTGTGTGGCTCATGTAGCACCGGGACTTGGAACTTTCTGCGACGAGAACGGGGGCTTGGGGGAGGGAGCTGACCGAAGGGAGGTCTCCTCCCCCGGGCAGTTTGGGAGGGCTGCGAGGGTTTTTTTGCCAGCAGTTGCCAGAACGTTCTGGAATTGGGCTGGCCTAGTAGGTCTGGCCAGCCCAAATATATATTCCTGTTACCCCGCCTCCTAGCCATCATTTTAGGTTTGTTGACCTGGTGGCTAGGAGGACAGTTAGCGTTTTTTTGTGTCAGTTAAGTTTTGAGGTGTTAATTCAGGGTTGTTAGGTAGCTCTTTCTGTTACTTTTCCCCCTTTTACAAGTCGGAATGGAGGATTATAGAGTCTTGGAGGCCATGAGGCTGCTGTCTGAAGCAGGTCGCATGGACTTGTTGGTGGGAGGGGGGGCCAGCGCGCCCCCAGCGCCCGGCCTCCGCTGGTGTGTCTGCTGCTGTTTTGGCGTGTTCATCGCCGAAGAAGAGGCGCTCTGGGCAGGTGAGTGAGAGGGGCCGGTCTTGTACGAAGAAACCGACCCCTCCGGGTCAGGCGCGTGTGGTGGTTGGGGCGGGGGGAGCTCCAGCGTTATCTGGCGCTACTGTTACTGGTGCGCTTTTGGTGCATCCGGCCCCTTCTGCCTCAGCGCGAGGGGGCGCTTGCGGTGGGGGAAGCTCCGGCGGTGTCTGGTGCTTCCACCGGGCTTCCGAGGGAGGCGGGAGGCGCTTTGTCTAGCGCGTCGTTTATGCAGGCGGGCGGGGCTCATATTGTGCAGGGCTTCGGATCGGCAGCACCGGCTGCTGGGAAGCCGGTCGGCAGGAGGGGGGGGGTGGAAAGCGATTTGGGAAGCGCTCCGCCTCTGACCCGGTTTCTGCTAAGCGATCGGAGCCTGTGAAGGGGCAGACAGTGCGTGGAGCGCGAAGAGGCTCCCTTCAGTTTGTAGAATTTCAAGGGTCATGTCAGCATTTGAGAGAATCGGTGGGGCAGCCATTAACCCCTCCAGGACATGTTGTTATAGAAACACAAGGTGTAGTTGGCTGTGAGGAAGGGACATTATTAACCCCTTCAAGGCATGTTGTGATACACAGAGGCCTGTTGTGGAAAGGAATACTACATGCAGGTTTTCTTCAGGTGGGTCAGAGGGTGTTGGGGGTTTGGGACTTCAGGTGGGCCAGGTTTTATCTGAGGCTCATACAGGTATGGTTCTTCAGGGATTAGAGGGTAATGTGAGGAGTCCTTTGCTGTTTTCTACTCCTGGTTCTTCTGTGGGTGCTGCATTGTCGGTGGGGCGGAGGGTTCCAGGGCAGAGGGGGAATGGGCTCAAATGGGGGGGGGGGGTTCTGTTTCTGGTGCTGCTTTGGATTTGGATGTTTCACGGCCTGCGGATACAGGGTCTTTTGGTCTGTTGGATGTGGATGACCGTTTTCAGTGGGAGGGTAGGGGTCGGTCACAGGTAGGCCAGAGAGCTTTTTATTATTATACTAATGTTGGAGGGGCAGTGGTGGGTCATTCTGCAGGGGAATGGCAACCTGTTTAAGGAGTGTGGGGGGTGTTGGTTTCTCTGACAAGGCACCAGTACATGACGGGGCTTTCACACAAGTAAGTGGTGGGCCTGTGCAGGGCTTTAGGGAGGCTGTTCCATATTGGTCTGGGGGTGCGGGAGGCCCCTCTTTCATGTTTGGTTCTCCTGGGTGGGAGCATTTTGGTGCTGCAGGTTTGGCGCAGCGTGGTTTACAGAAGGATGGTGAGGGTCAAGTTTGGAGTGCAGGGGCCCCTCTTCAGGCTTTTTCTTCAGCGGTGGCGGTGGATAACTTGGATGAGAGTGATGATGAAGAGGTGATAGGCGACTCTCCGGTCAAGGGGGTGCCTTTGAGGGGCTGTATTAGAGGGCGTTCTTTGGATAGGTTTCAAGGGATGGTTGTTGGTTCTAATTTGCAGGGGACAGGGTCTGTATCAGGTGTTGTATTCAGGGACCCTAGCACACCAGTCCAAACTTTTTCTTTTAAGGATAGGGGTAGGTGCGGCGGTCCAGACTTGGCAGGGCACGGTCCAGTCCAATTTCGCCGAGGTGAAGCGAGGAGAATGCCTAGCGCGGCCCTCTCTGTTCCACCGAGGGAACCCGCCGCGGTCAGCACATGAGGGTCCGGCGTGACCCCGCTGGCCCCAACGAGTAGCAGGTATAGGTGGCCTACCTTATCGGCGGCTATGGAGCCACAGAGTCAACGCAAGGGGAGTTACAGGCGGGTACAGTCTGCTCCCCCCCTGGAGGTTCTTCACAAACATTAAAATGTACTATTGTTGATACCGGGTTAGGTAAGACCCGTGGTGATGTGTTGCCTACTGGTTTTGATTCGGTGGTCCTGGACTATGACGAAGATAGTCCCGAGGAAGGAGAATTACGGGACGTGGAGGGGGGGAACCCTCTCATGTGTCTGGTAGTGTTTTTCAGGCTCCAGCGGTGCAAAGTCAAGTGCAAGTGAGAAGAGAGCACGGCCCGTCGGTCAGGGCGCCTCGCAGACAGGATACATTGGCTTCAGCACCACGGGCGGAGCCTTCGAGAGTGGTCTCTTTGTTACCAGGTGAGCAGTTAGCTGCACAGGCCAAACCTACTATGGTGTCTGTGGGCACAGGAGGGGAAAGCAATGTTGTTATTGGTGAAGGGAGGTTGCTGAAAGGACGTTATGTTAAAGACACCGCTGTGGGCACTGATGATGTTTTGGAAGTCACAGGAAAAGTGGAGAGTGGTACTAGCACTGATGCTCCTAGTGCAGTAAAAGAGCCATTGGCCAGCAAGGAATTGAAAATTAAAAAGTTGCCTTATATGGGGGTCACAAAGCCTTTGGGTGCCCATTTGATGTTGGCTACAAAAGAACATATTTGAAACGGTGAGTATGTTGAACTTCTTAAGCTGCTACACCGGGAAGTCTGGCCCAAAGAAGGGTCCAAAGAAGAGGAGTTTGAGTTGGCAAAACGTCTTAGAGTTCCGTTAAACATTGAAAATTGGACGGCTGCATTCCTTATTTATGCGAGTGTATACTGTGAAAAGTTTCCAGAGCGCAGCGTGTCTCTTTTTAAATACAAGGATGTTATACGCAAGGCGCAGATTACTGGAGGGGGGTTTGCTTGGTCCCAGTATGATGAGGAGTTCAGGGCCAGGATGGCTTGGGATCCGGAGGCCAAGTGGGGGGAGCTGGACAATGACTTATGGCAGCATACCATGGGATCTGTATCAGGGGGTAAGACTATTTTTACGGCAAGTGGTTTCCCCTTAATTTACCGGCCCTTTCAGGGCAAACCCACCCGGGGAGGGGTGGGGGCTACTTCAACCACACAGTCTGGAATGGGCACATGCTGGACATTCAACAAGGGATCTTGTAGCAGAGAGTATTGTAAGTTTAGACACAAATGCTCTGGCTGTGGTAGGCGACACCCATTGTACAGATGCTGGGATAACAAGCCAGCAGGAAGTCAACAGGGGAAACAGGCAGGTGCAGGTGGCTCGGGGACGTCCCAACAGTTTTCAGGGGGAAGGGGATCCAGAGGTACTCAAGGTGTTGGGCCCAAGGGCTCATACGCCGGTTAAGTTGGAGAGGTTGCGCTTTGCACTTCAGGATTATGAGGATGAAGCTGTAAAGAAAAAATTGTTGGATGGTTTTGAATTTGGATTCCGGTTGGGTTACATGGGTTCCAGGCAAAGGAGATGGTCTACTAATCTGAAATCAGCGTCTGAGCATGGCGCAGTAGTGCAAGACAAGTTAAATAAAGAAGTCCATGAAGGAAGGATGGCTGGCCCTTTTCATGATTGGCCGATCCTTAATTTGATAATATCACCTATTGGAGTGGTCCCGAAGAAAGATCCGGGACAATTCAGGCGTATTCAACACTTGTCATGGCCGGAAGGGTCGTCTGTCAATGATTTTATTGATCCAGATGCTGTTTCAGTCTCTTATTCCTCAGTTGACGTGGCCATGTCACTTGTTGTGACCGCGGGCGCAGCTGCTGAGATGGCCAAGTGTGATATAAAGTCTGCTTTCCGGCTGCTGCCTGTCCATCCGGATGACTGGTGTCTCCTAGGTATACAATTTTCAGGAAAATGGTATGTGGACAAGGCTCTGCCGATGGGTTGCTCCATTTCATGTGCTCTTTTTGAGTGTTTCAGTACTTTTTTACAATGGTACTTTACTCATCAGTCTGGTCACTCACTGGTAACGCACTACCTAGATGACTTTTTCTTTGTCGGGTCCCCGGGCTCCACGGAGTGCCAGTCTGCTCTGGACACTTTCCAAGGGCTCATGGAGGATCTGGGAGTTCCTTTGGCTCCCGAGAAAACTATGGGTCCTGCCACTGTTTTGTCCTTTTTGGGAATTGAAATTGATTCTGTGGCAATGCGGGCTTGCTTGCCTGAGGATAAAAAAGTGAAAATGCTGGAGTTGCTTGAAAACATGTTATCAAAACGGAAAGTGTCGGTGAAAGATGTTCAGGTGTTACTAGGCCATCTCAATTTTGCATGTAGGGTCGTGAGAGCAGGAAGGACTTTTTGTCGCAGATTGGGCAGGGCTCTTGCAGGTCAACATTTGCCTCACCATCGTGTTCGCTTGTCTGCTGGTGTCAAGGAGGATTTGAGAATGTGGAAATGTTTTCTCTCTTCTTTTAATGGTGTTCCTTTGGTTCGGGACGTTGACTTCCAGTGGGATGTGCAAATGTTTTCGGATGCAGCTGGCAGTGATGGTTTTGGTCTGTATTGGAATGGAAGATGGTGTGCGGAACGTTGGCCGGATGAGTGGTTGAATGGTGGTCGCAGCATTACCTTTTTGGAGCTTTTCCCTTTGCTGGTGGCTTTGACCCTGTGGGGGGAGGTCTTGTCACACAAGAAAGTGCTTTTTCGTGTGGACAACATGGCTGTGGTGGAGATTGTTAATCGACAGTCTGCTAGGGATGAACAGGTCTTGAAGCTCATGAGAGTCTTCGTGCTGGGCTGTTTGAAACACGACATTCACTTTCGTGCTTTGCACATTCCTGGTGTGGACAATGACATTGCGGATGCTCTGTCTCGTTCACAGTGGGGGAGATTCCGTGGACTGGCGAGGGAGGCAGACAGAGCACCGACCCCGATGCCGATTCATCTGTGGCACGTAGGCAACGTCGGGTCTTACAACTGGTGATAGGTTCTTTGTCTGTGTCTACGCGTGCTGCTTATTCTCTGGCCTGGAGGCAGTTTCTGGAGTCCGGCGCTTGTAGGCGTGAGGAGATTTGGCGTCGTTCTGAGGATGTGGTGAACTTCATTTTAGATCTCATGGATGAAGGTCTGACCAAGGTAACCATTGCAGGTAAATTGGCAGGGATAGCTTTCATGGGTAAGTTGATATGGGGTTATTCTCCTTCAGCGGGGGAAATCCGCAGGAGAATGCTCGAGGGTTGGGCCAGAGAGCAAGGGCACGCCAGTAGACTCAGGGCTCCTTTATCTTGGCAGATTCTGGCTCGGCTGATAACCATTCTACCTTCGGTTTGTTGAGATGACTTTGAGTCATGCTTATTTTCCATGTTAATGGCATTCATGTTTTTTGGAGCTTTTAGGGTTTCGGAGTTGTTGGGCTCGAAATGTAAGTGTGGCCTATTTAGGCGTGATGTTTTTTGTTCTGATGAGGGGGTGCATATCTGGTTAGCTGGCTCCAAAACTGATCAGACGAAGAAGGGGAAAGGAGTGTGGTTGCAAGCGCGTGCTCCAAGGATTACTTGGCCTTTACTGTTGGCGCGGCGCTGGCGTTCTTTGTGCGGGGGTGGTGATGATGCGCTTGTTTTTCAGCATATTGATGGCACCCCTGTTACAGCATACCAATTCCGCATGGTTTTGCGCAAGGCTTTGCACCACTTGGGTCTGGATGGGAACTTATATGGGACACATTCTTTCCGGATTGGTGCTGCAACTGAAGCCTTTAATAGAGGTTGGACACAAAGGGATATCATGAGGTTGGGGCGTTGGTCTTCAAACTGCTTTCAGCGCTACGTGAGAAGTCAAGCGGAGGAGGCGCATGCGTCATCTTCCTTCCCATGAGCTTTAACTCTGTTTTCTTTTATAGGATCTGTTGCTGGGCCTCGTTCTCCTGTGGTGACAGTCTGGATAGTTGGGCATTCCTTCGTGAAATGGGCCCGAGTCCAGGCGGCGCAGAGTTACTTCGGAGAGCTTCTGGGTTTTAATGCTCGCATGTTCAATTTGGTTTGGAAGGGAAAAGGTGGTATGCTCTGGAAAGAGTTAATTCCATGTCTTAATAAAAATATGGTGGGCGGAAAATGTCCTGATATTCTGGTGATTCATCTGGGGGAGAACGATCTTTGTACCACTAAGGGTGTTGTATTGTTGCGAGCTATTAAGAAGGATTTGAGCCTTATCAAGGAGTTTTGGGCTGGGTGCCATGTCTTCTGGACTGAGTTAATTCCGCGTAGGATTTGGAGAGGAGCAGTCAATCCCAGAGCTGTTGACAGAGCCAGGAAAAAAGTAAACTCTGAGGTTTCTCGATGTTGCCGTTGTCTTGGTTTCAGCAGGATTTCCCATAGAGAGATTAAATTTGAGACAGTGGAATTTTTCAGGGACGATGGTGTTCACCTGTCCAGAGTGGGGATGGACCTATATTTGTTAGAGTTGCGTGAAGTTTTGGCACGTTCGTTAGCAATGCAATGTTGATCTTTGTTCACTTCTGCTTCTATTTTTCTGGTTGGGGGGGGGCAGAAAGGGAGGTGGTGTAGTTTTCTCTCCCCCCCCCTACCTTTCTGGGTGGCGGGGTTTTTGTTGTCTCGGTGCGGTTTATTGTAAATTTTTGATGAGTATTGGGCTGATTCATTGATTGACAGGTACAGGGGAAGTTGGTCATTGTTTGACCGTTCAGGTTTTGGGGGGTATTGGCAGGAGTGAAGGGTCAGGCAGGGTTTCTGGTTATCGAGGGCCTGGCTTTCAATATGTGATTGGGGTTTGATGACGTAATGGGTTAAATGATGACGTAATGATTTGATTAATGACGTAATGTTTTATTGATGATGTTATGTTTATAATGTTATTGTAATGTTTTAATGCTGTATTGTTGGGTGGGGGAGGGGCCAAAGAATTTTAGGGGAGGGGGTGGGGGGCGGGGTTTGTAGTTAATTATTTATTTAGTGAGGTATAGTTTTGTACGGCGTTGCCAGGGTTTTATATTTGTAATGTGCACCTGTTTCCTAATAAAGCGGCCTTTTTCACACTCAAAACATTTTTGGTCTACTTTTCTCCCACCCCTCGCCCTCCCTCCCAAAGATAACTCCGTCAAATGAAGATGGGTCAATATTGCAAATCTTGGATCGACCGATTCCGACTTGGGTCACGGCCCCAGTTACTGCCCATTATTAGCCACTGGGCTCGGGCATGGGGGACACCCTGCTTAACCAGGACAAACCCAGTTTGCTACTGCATGTAGGTCCCAAGTTCAGGGCCCTTTGCCACTCACATTTACGAGATAAAGAAGGTGGGTTTATAAGGTACAATGCCGCACAAGGGGAAGCTCGTGTTTTTCCTGGGTGGCACCTATCGCGTCCATACCATGATGCAAGATTTGTAAAGGGGGGTTTTTAGAGAAACGAGATTCATCGCAGATGAAAACAGTTTCCTCCGCACCAGTCTCAAGCATCGATTATGGGACTTAGTGTTGCATCTTAAAAAAATGTAATAATCAGTTTTACTTTTCTGATCGGTGCTACACACTGCAGTGGCGTAACGAAATGTGAGCCCACCTCACCACCCCTAGCCCCTGCAAAGTACATGGAAGACGGGTCCGGCGCACCGGACCCAGTCAGAAACTCTCAGGACAGGGGCCTATGCACAATGCCGGAGGAGGGCCCCCCGAAGCTCTGCTACCCCCCTTCCCCTCTCCCGCACTGCGGGGGCTATTGTTACGCCACTTCAGTAACACACTGGCAAACTATTCTATACACAAACGCCTGACATGCATGCCTTCTTATGAAGGGCGTTCCTTCTCTGTGCCTCTGCTGAGATGCTGTTTGGCCCACCCACATGCACTTATTGTGCCGCACAAATGTTCTGCTAAAGCAAGCGTGAATAAGTGGTCACAGGTACTTTGCTTCTCTTCCCATTGAACCAGGGCCACTTCACAAAGAGTTGATGCTGGTGTGTGATAGAAAAAAAAAAGGACTTAAGTGGTTCACCTGCTTGCCAGCCCAGCTGCCCTGCCCTCGTGTCACTCTTTGCTAACCCTCGACAATGCCTTTGATCCCGTGAAGACATCAATAGGAGTCACTGTCATCACCCCAGTTGCTCACCCCCACTCCCTCCCCTGGCCGCCTTCCCCCTCCTGCCCCTGTGATGGTGTCAGTTGCACGTTTTATCCTGCGTGTGCGAAATACGCGCAGGATGTATTTCTGTTTAGTAAATGTCAGACAGTTTGCAGAGCAGCTGCAAGGGGCCGTCCGCATGTTTACACTGTTTCGAAAATGCCTGGGAGGCTGGAATACATCAGGACTCCATGCTAACTATTTTCCTGTGGTGTACTTCCTAGACTCGTGTCTAAGTAACACTCAAATTAGGAAAGGCTGGCAGGTCTATTACACAAAATAACCGTGAAATTGTTAGATCCCAGTTTGCAGAATTTTTTTTAATGAAAAAGATTCAGGGTACTTCAGAGAGAATTATAGCACCCCTCACCTTTTCAACTATGATGATAAATCAATTATTACACTAGTCCAACAATTCGGTGTGTTTCCATTGGTCTTGAGGAATATTCAAATATTATAGTAATTTAAACCTACTAAAACACTGAGCTTGAATACAATTGTTAAGATAAAGTGTACCCTTAAAGTAACAACCTTGTGTGTGCTGGTTTAATGGCACATTGGATAATCTGGGTCATGCAGCGTTTTAAATAAATCATCTTTCAACACAAAATCAAAGTTAGTAACCTGGATTCTTTAAACTGGACCAACCTGCCAAGCAATACTGTCTATGGTGTGACACCTTCAACCTGTCCTGGCTTGTTACTGTGGTCGAATTCCTTTAGAAAATATGGGAACCGTGATCCTGCGTATAGCGAGGGCATGGTCAGTGAGTCTGGGGGCAGGGTCAGACACATAGCTAATAATAACAAAATGCTATGTAACTGTTTTGATGGCCGTTGATTTAAATATAAATCAAAGTAAAAAATAATGTGCACACTTTAAGGGAAAAATGAAAGCAAGTTAACCTAATCTGTGGAAAATGCATTGCTATGAAAGCCCGACTGGGCACTGATTTGCATCCAGTTGGTGCATTGGTTAATAGGGGCATGTGTATTTATATTGCTATGAGCTCCAAGTCAGTCAGCACCCTTAATATGCAAGTCAATAGTTTTAAAAATGTATTACACACGGTACGATAGGCTCCTACAGTTTAAAATATGTATTGCTCATGTGTAAGATAGGCTGCCCCACAATGTGAACGGATCAGTGTTTAAGTGCTTATAGTGCATTCAAAAGTTATATTTCTAGTGGTACGCAATCATACCATACCTGTGCAAACCTTTTTAGGTGTAAACCTTTTACTCAGTGCTCAAAATTCAATAGAAAAAAAAACACACAAGATGATGGACGGAATGTTGCACAATGGCAAAACATTCACCCCCAGGCACAGATATGGGTTTAATACATTGTTAAATTTGCTCACCACGCCACCCAAGTTCAGACATGGCCATATGCAAATCAGTCTTGACCCTGTGCCTCATGGGAACAGTCCAGCCCGAACTGCCAAGCCATGTCTTCCCTGGACCGGAAGCAAACATCCTAGGACTGGTTGTTGGCTATCAGCTGTCATCAGCCAGGATAGCTTGACTCCAGTGGCGTAGTGAGCAAAGGAACCCACGTCTGGGCATACCCTTCCCACATAGGGCGAACAGCAGAACAAACAAGATGATGGACGGAATGTTGCACAATGGCAAATCATTCACCCCCAGTCCCAGATCTGGGTTTAATCCATCATTATTTTGCTCACCAAGCCACCCCAGTACAGACATAACCATATGCAAATCAATTTTGACCCTGTGCCTCATGGGAACAGTCCAGCCTGAACTGCCAAGCCATGTCTTCCTTGGACCGAAATCAAGCATCCTAGGACCGGTTGCAGACTATCAGCCATCATCAGCCAGGATTTCAATAGAGACATTTGCCAAATATAAATAGTAAACATAATTCCAAAATTATTATCGACACCAAACGGGTGACATATAGCCAAGATATTTAACTCAACAATCAAGCAATCATTTACATGCATCTATGTATCTATGCATCTTAGTATCAAGACTTTGCTCATTAACTTCAAGCCTTGGGCAATGATCCCGAAGGTGGTGGGATGGAGACAGGAAAGGGAGTACAAAATACATCAAGAAACACCACTCATATAGAAACTCTTCTATTGAATTGTCCATTCAGCTTATATTCGGTAACCATACTTCAGTCCGAGCCACATCTGTAAAGGTAACTTGAGGTAAATAAGATCACAGCGAGTCTCAAGGTCACCTCTCTCCGTTGTACTTATGACTCAAGTTGACCCAACTGTTGATGCGTCCCACTGAGGAACTTCTTAAATGCTTCTGGATTCACAAATACATTGGTCTTTTCTCAATAATGCTCTCCTAGCTTTGCAGGAATTGGAGGGACTCTTCCAAACAAAGAGTGGAGAACTCCTCCTTCATGGCCTGTAGCACCCGTTTATGCCTCAGGGTTGCCAAACTCAAGTCAGGGAACACATGCACCCTGGAGCCAATAATATCAGTAAAGATTTTCTTATTTGCCCGTCTTGACCACTCTTTCATGCTGATCAACAAGGACTGTGCCAGTGCCTCCTCTTTCTCCTCCAGGAACTCCTTTCCACACCAAGACTAACAGTCCGCGCTTGCCACCCATTACATTCTCATTAGGTACTGTTCCACTTATTGTCTCTAATCTCCATCCCATGTTTGGACTGGAAACTCCATGACACAAATCTTGGGGGCTTTTTGCCACATTTAGTAGATGTTCCATTGGTGTTTCAAAGTTGGAAACCGTGATGACCAAACACCGCGTTACTTGCTGGATTGTCTATATGTCAGTTTAGTGGACTCTCACAAATAATGTAACTGCTGCCATTTGCTCCTTCAGAAAATAGACCTCTCATTCTGTGGCTGTGATATGACACTGAAAGTCCACTATGATCTTTTGCATTGCAGTTACCTTCAACTCTATCCACATCTTAGTGTCCTTTTATTCAGACATGATCAAGGCCTCCCCCTGTGAGATTCCAGTTTTGTTCTCCTCCAAGGGAGTGGTACTCCGTCTCTGTCTTCCTCTTTCTTTCATGGCTTCAAGGTGAAAAGGTCCCATTTGCATTGGAGGAGCACTGTCTGCTGTTTTTAGGAGGCATTATTACCTTTGTTGATAACCAGAAGTCAGTTCTACATATATATTTGCTCCAGAGGCTCAATTTTAGTGGGGGGCAGGCCTTGCGCACAGGTACAATGTGGCCTAGCTCTGCCAATTTTGTATCATCTTCACTACCTCCTTTACCTCATCACCACTTCACCATGTGCTGCCCATGGTTTTCCCAAAATCTGGTTCAGCCAGCGTACGGATCCTCCCTCCAACTACTCCTGCTTTTTGGCTTTCAGGGCTGCTGTAATTCCAACCACCAAGGAAGCAGAGACATGCACTTTGCTGCCTTGATAGTCTACAGTTCGCCATCCCTAGCTATATCTGCCTACCTTACTGAGATCTCTAGCCTTGTGAGGAGCTGCCATTAAGGCTGCTCCGATAAAGGCAGTGTGGGAGTGCTGAGTGGCCACCAGATGTGCTAGAAACACTTTATGTTTGCTGAGTGGCCACCATCGTTCATCCTTCCAAATACAAATCCCCAAACTGTGAGCTTATTTTCATAAAACAGCCAACAAATGCCTGTGACACCCAGAGACGTTTCTCCAGCGTGTGATTTTATTTTTATTTTCAGAGCCACCAGGCTTTCCTTGGCAGTCCCAAACAGGAAAACGTATGTGTTGACATCAGGCCTAAATAGGGCCTCATGGTCTGAGGTACTTAGTCCAATGATCCTATATCTATGCCGCTCTTGGTTTAAGGTTTCCAGCGGCAGAGCCAGCAGGTGGCGCCACTGGTGGAAACATGACTGTTTGCCCGACTCTAAATAAGTAAATTGGATACTAAACTCTAACCACAGACGTTTTCATTGTAAGGGGTTAACTTAAAAGTCATACACAGTAAAATATTGCAGCAGATACTTTTGAAAAAGGACCAGTACTCTCTCTGCACTCTAAAGAAAGCCTACATGCGACCATGTGTTTTTGAACAAATAAAATCAGTAAATCAAAGATGATTTCTGGACTGCAAAGTGAAACAAATACATAGAAAAAGGTGATAAGCGAATAACACAGTGTCTTGATGAGATCCTAATTTATCAAAACTGAAAGCTCTTCCTGAGAAAATCCATAATTTAGCAATTAAAAAGCCATTGTGTCAGTAAAGTAAATATATCAAAGAGCACACACACTAGGTCTCAAGCTATGTGTAACATCGAACAATGGATAAATACTTCCTGGTCCCATCATCCAATCCTAATGGGATAAAGTAATCATTCTCAAAATGCCATGGCCTTGATGGACAGCTCATTCATGCAATGGAAAACCTTAAAAAACATATGAAAGCAAATGGCTGAAGGGGGCTGGCCAAAGGCCGCTTTCTCCTTGTCGGTCTTTTAGCACTTTTTGGAAAAATTCAAAACAGGAGTTCACAGATACAGTGCTGTCTGCAGCCAGGTCCAAAACAAACTTGCGAAGAACTTTTGGCTGAAAAGCCAGGACTTGCTGACATATGTGACATGGGGCCCCTTGGCTTCTATAGATCATGTACTGCATGCCGGCATTTTAAGAATTTTAATATTGTTTCTTATAACTGCAATTTGAAAGCATTTTTGTGTTTAAGTGATTTAAAAAAAACGTTTTATTGCATATGTTGTCTTTTTTTTATAACCATATATAGTATGATTTTAATTAATCAAACAATAAAACCGTACTTCTACTGAGAGTGGTAGATAGGGAGGGCTTGCAAATTAATAAGGGAAGCGTGCAAAAACAGTAACAAATCTAGTAGTAAACCAACTAGGATATTGGATAAGACAGACAGCGGCCTTTCTAAGAAACATCGCCTTTGCAAACGAGGAACGTGTTAAAGACATCTTTTAACTATAACTATTAAGACACCCACAACAACAGGTCAGTGTTACAACATGGAAACATTTGTACATCTCTTTTACCATAAAACACACGGAGACGCACGATGTTCAGATCTCTTCATTAACACGAGACAGCCAATGGCGTCACCACACGGCTCTTGACCGCCATAAATATTTCAAAGTGGTCTCTTGGCATCCCTCTTGCAGCCAGCTTTCAACAGCGTCCGCTGGATAGTTTTTCAGCCGATTGATGGGTCCCGGCCTCTGCAGCAGGGATCTATTACACAGACAGAGATCAAAGTTGCCGAGTTGGCAAGTACTTTTTAGAACAGTAAACAGCCCACATGGGCCATCCCCACTTCCACTCGGCCAGCTGGAGCAGAGGAATTTGCTTTATTGCTGTTGACCAGGCTTTGTACAGCTCACGGGCTACTTGCGTTATTAGCTTGTCAATGATTGATGTCTTTGTCTTTCATTCCACAAAACGAAAAACGGAAATATAAACGTGTGACTTCTGGGGTGACTGCAAGAGCTACAGCCTTTCAATATTTAATCCGAGCTTTTAAAGATTTATGTCTGGAGTGGTTTTCTGCTGTGGGTTACACAACAACGTGTTGCTACTGTTCTCTAATGTGTTGCTCCTTGTTTCTGACATTCTGTAAAACTCTAAAAAAAAAAAAAGGGACAAAGGGGACAAGAGTGAAATGGCAAAGTTGTTTTGAAAGTGCAACAATACATGTAAACTTAACGCACGACGACGAGCTGGTAAATTACACCGCATCCGAAAGAAGAACATGCAATTTAAAGGTAAGACAAAAAACAGTACAGCCATTAAAAAAACAAAAAACTCTTAAAGATAAACGGATCAGCCAATTCATATGATATCACCACTCCTATTATTGAGTAGTATGTCCATTTTATCAGATTTTCCTGTTCCGTTGTCCCAGGACCTGACATGCAATAAATGCCTTGGTCATTATTGCATGATGCGGGTATTGAAACATGTCTGTATGGCATGTATCTAGAATAGTGCTTCCTAAACTCTTTAGAACCACAATGCAATTCTCGGAACAAGAAGCTTTTGCGACCCCTCTAGCTTTAATTGACATGAGGCGGACACTTTTAATGTATCTAAAGCATTGTGTGGTAGTGCACTGTCATTAACAGACAGCTTTTTCATTGAAATGGCAACTGAATTTGCACAGATATACTGTTTTGCTGCTAAAATTATATTGCACACAAATGTAAAAGTTTGGAAATTGAGTTTCAGAGAATATTTATCACTTGTGCATCATCAAGTAAAGTGTCTTGATTTTTTTGATCCTATTAAAATCTTTCCATCACACTTCAGGATTACAAAAATAATGTGCCTCATTTTTGCTTTTCTATTTGTGAATATGTACAGTTTCATTTACAGGTATTTACATTTTGTTGTGTGTCACAGAAAAAAATAGATCCTACAGTCTTTCCTTTCACGCTTCCTCCAACACAGCAAGATTGTCACATAATTCACTTTACTTGTCTTTCTCTGACTGCAAACTGAGAAGAGTTTGCAAAAATAAAGCCTCATGCTAAAAGAACATAAGCAGATATTTGTTAGAAGATATAGGGCCTGATTACGAGTTTGGCAGATTGGATACTGCGTCACAAACATGATGGCTATCCCGTACACTGTATTAAAAGTTCCATAAGATATAATGGAATTGTAATAGGGGGACGTCAAGTTTGTGATGGAGTATCCCATCCACAAAACTCGTTATGAGGCTCATAGTCTGACATTTTACCCCAGTCTTTGAAGTGCAGCAAATGTGACGAATACATACAGAATTTAACGGTCTTTATTTATTGCTTGGACTTTTCACAGTTTGAGACACGCTGATCTACAATAATAACTGAATGCAGTGCTTCTCTTGTTAAAAAAATCAACAAGGTTTCTAAAGTATTTCTTAGGCTCTATCGCCACTCTACCAAATGCCATTGCTGCTGAAAGCTAAAGTCTGACATAGACTTCATTCCGCATCACTCTTTCTTCCAACACTCTACATTTCCTTTTGCTTTATCTCACACTTGTATGTTAATTTTCATTCCTGTTTTCTTCCTGTATCACTTTCTTCCTATCTTTCTCTTTCTCATTTTTAGGTCGAGACTAGTGTCAGCACGCATGCGCTGCTTGCTCCGAGATACTGCTGTAGGAGAGCATGGGAAAGAAGCCGCTCCCACTCTCCACCAATATTTTTCATTGGCTTGTGTCATTGTCTTTCGTAAATGCTGCCTTTGGAATTGTTAATAGGCTTGTTTGTCTCTCCTTAGTATAGCCTTGTCTTCATTTGGAACCCCCCATGGTTACTGGACCCTTTACTTGGTTGTTACACAGTATGTGTACTATTTTATTTATTGAGTTTTTCCTACGTTAGGCATGACAACATACTTTGCTTGCATTCAGCGGACCATGCCCGCTTTCACTTTCAAACCAGCTGGTACAATGGCAGCCGCTTGTTTGTAATGCCATAGGTCTCACATTTAAATGCGAGACCTATAGCATTGCCAATATTTTTAATCAAGAATGAAGTTTTTTAATGTGAGGACTAAAGTTACAGATGGTTTGTTTTTGTGAGCAACCTATTTGATTAAACATTGCTCTACATATGAGGTGAGGATCCAGGACCCAGAACCCCTGAGGTTTTTCAGGAACATCCGTCAGAAAGATTGGATACTACCAAAATAAGGAGTCTGTGCTCATATAGGTGTGATGCTCTGATCTGTACTTTTCTATATTAACTGTCCCCATGACTTGTTGTATGTCACGATATCCTCATTGTTTGGTCTCTCCCAGTTGGGAGATGATTCTCTGGCACTTGCTACCTGTCCTGACTGCGATGGATAGGTGAGCTGTGAGCGCCCAGAAACACCCGGCCAGCGCTGCTCTTCTTTCAGCCTGTGCAAGCCGGGTGACTCACCTGTACTCAATGGACAATGGCTCTCTTCAGCGCTTTCCAAGGAGGTCACGTCCCATTTTTTGATTGCCCACCATGCCAGAGGACAACCCCCCGAGACAGTTCAGTGAGACACACCTGGTGAGTAAGAGAGGGGGAGGTGTAGGATGGTGAGGCACACATGATTTTAAGTGCCCGCCGGCATACTTGCACCAGCTGTCGCCTCCTGTCACATCTGCCCATTCAACATTACATTCTCATTTCGAAGCCAACAACTTCGGAGTGATGTGAGTTTTGCGCCGATTTCTTGGTCCAAAACTAATATATTTTTGCTTTGGCTGTATCAAATGTCATTTGGTTGAATGAATGAATATCTGATACTTTCATGTTGCACATCTCTAGTAATCTATTATTGAAAATCTTTGTTACGGTTTTCACAAGACAGCAAAAATGTTGCTAAATTCGTTATTAACGCGCTTATTCCACTTTTGGGCATGACTGGTGCGCAGAAGCAAGTAATCTAGAGTAAAAGTCATATCACTTCGAAACTTTGCATTGTATTGACCACGTCGACATTGGCAGGAAGCCTACGGCAGTGTTTGCCTGCACTTTACAAGTTATAACATTCATCTTAAATCAATGAACTTAGCATGTTGTAAGGTGCCTTTGTCCTCCAGATGCAGCCAACCAGTAACAGCTGCAGAAGCCAACCAGCTGGATCACTGAACCACTGTCTGTTCTCCAATCAATGTTTTTATTTTTATTTTTGCTTGTTCTAACTTTTTATTTTATTTTATTTTTCACCATACACGTCGAAGCGCCTCAACGTTTTATGAACCTATATTTTATCCTCGGACTTAAAGAGTGGTGCAGACACAACGCTGTCCGCTTATCGAAACCCTTCAGAAGTCAAATTATTTTTCCAAGAATTTGCCGGGTCAGGTAGGGGTAAAGAATTTCAGACTGCGTTGCGAGTTGGTTGAACAGGAGCATTCCCACCAGAGCTCCTTGTTAATGTTAATGTTAATGTTATAGTGATTTGTATAGCGCGCGGCTGCCCCAGCCAAGGGGCGTGTGAGTGTGCCTAGAGGAACAAAGAGATTATGGAAGATTAAAATAAATGTATAGGTAAGAACATCATTATATCATAGCAGAGTTTATGTCCTGTGGAGTTCTGCATCCCCAAAACACAAGACTGTGTTGAGAGGGCCCTGAAACATCTAAACTCACCGGTATTTCATAGGCCGTAGGACGGGGCGAGGGGGCTTAAAGGGAGGGAGAAGGTTCCCAGTCCTGCTGCAGCTACAGATGCCTGGGTTTTTAGCATCGATATTGAAAAGGGTTTTCCAACAGTAGCTGTAAGAGGGACGGAGTTCAGCTAAATGTGTCTACTGGGTCTGTTTACCTTTCCGAGTCAAACTGCTTCCACATCAGAACAAGCATTTGCAATGCAAAGGGTCTTGTATTCACGCGAGTTTAAGCCATTGGCTATTGTAAATGACAATGCCTTTTATTTATGATTTAAAAAACAAAACATAAATAAAAGGCACTGTTATTTACAATGCCAATAGCTCAAACTCACATAAATGCGAGACCTATTGCATTGCAAATACTTGTTTCTCTATTTCCTGCCCATGTGGGTGTAGGGAGACAGCAATTTTGAACCCCCAAAACCTTTCCTCAGCCGAACACCTACAATTCAATGAATCAGAGAGGGGTTAAAATTTCAATTTAAAAAGGCAATGTATTCCAGAGGCAAGGCACCTCCCAGCGCATCAAAATATCAAAAAATACTCAATAACTGAGTTCTAGAAAAGTGGAGTGATAAAAAGATTTTATTTAACATTAAACAATTAGGTAATATAGAGTCAATGCCATGAAGGCTCTCAGAAAATAGGGCATTACAGAGGAGTACAAAAACGAAATTTATTTTAAGTTCCAAATGGGCAACAAAATAAAGAGCGAAATGAACAGAATAACTAGCAGCATTTGGGTCTTCAGGAAGGTCTTCTGGCTCTCCCCCCAAAATCTAGTGTTTTTATACAATATTTTAGCATATAAAAATAGTAAAACTGCACATTCATCATGGTATGATCGAATATGTGATGCAAATCAGAGCACAATTCTATTAAGCACCATATTGCCTTAGCACCTAAGCACTATCCCACTACGTGAATATTTATTCTGGCCACTCTATGCTAATTCCATCCGGAGGTGGTGGAACAAAGTAGATACAAGAACTACAGCAAACTATTATAAATGAATAGGGTACTGTGAACTAAAAGAAGGACCTTGGAAACAGATGCAATTTTGAGACTGGGAAGGAGAAGGTTCATCGAGAACAGAATGAACAATTGCAAAAAAAAATGATCAGGTATGATTTTGCTTGACTGTGTTCTGCAGAAATAATGAGCATTGAAATGTGCAAGGGGAGTACAGGAGAGACATATATTTAAAAAAAAACATAAACATAGGCCCTAAATGAGTCCTAGTTAACAAAAGTCAAGAATACACACTTCTGTACATCATAGGAAACTTGTTTAAAAGAAAATACCACATTATTATTGTGTGCATGTGTAATCATGTGTAACACCATCTTCACAAGAAACCTCGAAACCTGGCTCTTCGACAGACCCCCTCCTTTATGGACTGGAACCTGTGAATCCCCCTCCCCAGCGCCTTGAGACCCTCATGGGTGAGTTGCAGCGCTTACCAAACGCGTGATTGATTGATTCGTTAATACCACATTTTGCAAATTGTTAATATTGCATAAAAACAGAAATACACAGAAAATCCTAAGTATCACTTTCTTTCCTGCTATTAGTAAAAGTCAGATTATTAAAAGTCCTAGGTCCTCAAATTTGAGTACCTGTATCCACCACCTGAAAATACCACTACAAATTAAGCAGTGGTTGGAAGCAATCTTAGGCCCCTTCATTATGAATTACGGGCTAAATTCCAACACCTGTACAAACACATGTGATCACACCCTCAAAGTTTCCCCTTGATACTTTTAGTAGGTCAAACCTGATGAAAATTATGAAGGGGGAAGGTCCGGAAAAAGGCAAAGCATGCAGCATTTGTTGTTTTAAAAACAGATTTGGCAGGTTATGCTCCATTTATCCTATAAAACTCGGGATAGGATGTAATTACCACAGGGGGTAAATACCTCACCCTAGGACAATGGTATTTACCATGTGTGGTAAATACCTCATCCTATTGCAATACACTAGTAATGAAGGCCTTAATGTTCACATTTGCTCACTGTAGACAGTTGGCCTTGAAAGGTTTACGGTCCTTCAAATGGGCTGTCTTACATGAGTTTGTTTTCCTCTAGCTGTGCTTATCAAAGCATAGATACAACATAGTTGCTTCCGCTATATCTATCTTAAAGTGTGGCTACTTGATATATTAAACATGTTGTTTGGACTGAAACATCCTCTGCATGGAAAAGACATGTACCCCTACCCTAAGTGTCCTGCTGTTCTGTTGTCTGAATCCCTAATGCAGATTTGTTTGTAAAAATTGAACATGGATCATGTGTGTGTGCCATGACATAGGCCTGTCTCACAGATTGTGGTTTTGTTGGACGAGGAGGGGTGCCCAAACCAGTACCCTCATAGTGGTGGAAGGCTACCACATTCACTAGGAGTTAAGCAACATGAACATGGTGATGGCAGCATATCATGTAGTGATCAGTAGTAGTGAACAGAAACTTTTCGCCCTGTGTCACTGGAGTGAGGTCTACAGGCTCACTTATCTGTTTAAAGTTCCACTGCTGTGTGCTTAACTCACCCTTTACCTACATCAGGTAAGGTCTGGAGTGTTGCACAGCACAGAAGTAGTGACTCTGTGTTGGTTGTATTTGTGCCTGGGAAGGGTACAATAAAAGGATCGAGCAGTACTCTGCAGTGCATGTATGGTTAGTACATGAGAGTTGTAGTGCTGTGCAGTGCATGCACAGGGAAAATATTTGCTGGGTGTATGTGTGCTGGCATACAAATACATCCAGGGTGAAGTGCTGTGCAACATATAGTGAGTGTGTGTACGGGCAGTGTATGCGTTTGTATGCCAAGAAAGAGATACTGTTGACTGAGCCATGAGTTGAGTACCATGCAAGTCTTGCTACACATGTACTGATTTGCTGCAGTAGCCCCATGTGCCAGAGGGGGCCACTGGTAAAGTTACTGCTTCAAGGAGCACCAGGACTTGTGTTTGTCTGAGCCGGGGTGCTTTGCATGAAGAGCCTGCTACCATATAACCATGCACCACGGCAACCCCATATGCCAAGAGAGTCTGCCAGTACCAACGTTGCCAAAGGATTTGGGACACCGCCCGAAGGAGAGGCTGAGGCTCTGATCTGTAGGTTCACCTGCACTGTGAGGGTACTGTCCTCAGTTCACCGCAGAGGACTGTCAGAGACACTGTGGATGATGCTCTTTCCTCACTGGCTCCAGTTGGGAGCTGAAGAAAGGATGCGAAATGAGCTAAACCAACATACCTTATCTTCATGAGCACCAAGCTGCTCCGAAATCTAAGAAATTCTGGCAGAGTTGGTGAGAGCCTGTGCCAACGGGTGGTGCAACATGGGTCATGAGCAGCCCAACTTCTCCAAACCGAGCAGGACTAACGGGTGTGCATTTTTTTGTGTGGAGTTTTATATAGCTCGAACTAGACCCAAAGGTATCAGAGCTCTTTCCATGAGCACCAGTTACGTTACAGATGGTCACATTCATTTTTGTTAGGCACGAGGAGATTAAGTGATTTGCCCAGAATCAAAGAATGTTGAGCGTCCCTGCCGAGTCTCTAACCTAGTTCTACAGCTCCGAGGTCGACCGCCCTAGCCTTAGGCCACATTCTCTCCCCTTGAAAGCTCTCACTGCACTACTGAACTCCTCCGTGCCGCAAGAGTGGGTAAGATGTGAACTGGGCCAGTTAAGCCCCAGGGAACTCACTGCTAACGGTGTTGCTGCACCATAGACACTTTTGACAAAATTCCTAAACAATTAAAGGGAGAACTTTTGATTGCAGCTTTAACCCATGTGAAAGACTTTTCAGCATCCCTCTTTTGCCAATAGAGGGCCTTGATAAACTGTGCCAAGAATCAAGCACTGTGTGGAGGACGCCAAGCCCATATGGCCTTGTTGCAGTGACCCCCTATGCCAGAGGAGGCTACTGGTGAAGAAGCTGTGTGACCTGAGTGCAGGACTCATGAATGAATTAGCGGCAACACCACATGCCAGGAGGTACTGCGGTGATATGGGGGATTTCACCAGAGGAGTCAACAGTGTGTCCACAAGGTACTGCTGCAACCCCATATGCCAGGACCAAGTCAACCAAAACTTCGGGCCGTCATCTGGGACTGAAGTGGGGCTGTGACCGGCATGTCTAGCCTCACCAAAAGACTTGCCCTGACTGACCCCCATGGACTAGAAGGACTTCGAGGAAAATGGGTCACCCTCATGGGGCTCCAGTTGGGAGCTGAAAGGCTGAATTTCCCTCTCTCGGAAGAACATGAATATGCATTCATGTGAGCTGGAAGCTGCTCTGATCACTGGAGAGAGTGGCCCCTCCACTGTGGAAAGTGAGCCTGTGCCCACCTGCTGCTGCCACATACACCGCAAAGAGCTGGACCTCTCTGAGCAGGATCTGATTTTGAGAGTGCCCGTGCTGAGGGCACCAGCTGTAATGCTGAATGCTTCCATGCTGTAGGAGCGGGTAAGACATGAACTAGGGCCTTTAGGGCACCAGAGAATAAATTGCTGAAGGTGCTGCAGCACCACATACACTTTTGAATGAAATCCTGAAGTGTCAAAAGAGAACTCTTCAGTACGACTTAATAGTTTGCATTCTTTGATGCTGCCACCAGTGAATGGGGAATAACCCTGAACACATTGCATGAAAGTGGGTGGGACTGGGATTCGCTGACAACTATTAGAGCCCCGACCTCAAAAGGGATTGTGTTGTTGCTTCTGAATGTCATAATTTGTTGCATGTGTAGAGTTAGAAATAAAATTCTACTTTTCTTATAAAAGCAAGCCTTTGGACCGACATTGATTTATTTTTCGTACTGTTTGTACTTTAGGTAATGCATTGTGTTCACTCACCTATATCGATATTCCTGTGAGGGAGCATTGACTGTTCGACCACAGCTACCACTGAAAGTCAAGTGCAGAAGTTGTACTTGACCCAGTTGAGCAGGAACCATAGTAGGTCAGACCCCTGAACATCAGGAGTAAAAGGCCTTGAGCACACGGGTTGGGCCCACTAAACCCTGTGTACCTTGTGACCTTCTGAAAGAGGTTCTGACACATGTTATTTTAGACTTAACCCTTCAATAATGTCATCAAATTCTATGGCCCTCATTACAAGTGAGCTAAGAAACTACGATATATTTCATAATTCCTGTTACCACACATATCAAAATTATGAGCATTGTGAGAAAATCAACAAGTCAAAGCTGCCAATGTTTATCAGGGGAAATATCCCCAGTATTCACTAGAACATGTGGAATTTAATATGTTAATCAGCAAAACCCCATGTTATGCCTCAAAAAGTTTTGAAAGTTGATCATTTTTGCACCCATAAATACCAAACACCTCAATTTAGATTTTTATTGATTTTGATAACTATTACATCTGATAGTGCCAACTCATATCGAGGGCATTACTGATCTGTGCTGCACATTTCTTCAGATGAAATTACTTGATTGGTGATATTACAATGATCGGACCAGGCAAATGTTCCCTGCCAGAAATTGCCCTTTTTTTTACTTGTTACTCAATAGAAAAGACATCAACACCAAATATAGATTGGTAACAACCATTTCTACATGTTGATATTTAGATGTAATGGTTTTTCTGTACTTCTGTTCACTTGCTCCATGTTTTTTATTTCTGTATTTGGAAAGCCATCTGATTCCACCCGATACATTTCTTCTTCCTGGTTATTTGTTGCTAGTTTATATTCCAACCCTTGGTCCTCTGCCTCCTCTGTTACCTTTGTGTTATTTATCTTTTTTTCTCCCACATTGGAATCGGTAAATGTTTTCCTGTGGACCATTACGAGTGCCTTGTGTTTACTTTGCATCGAAGTACTAGGACTCCCTGTGCTATCTGGTGCTTTTATTCCTGGACTATGTTGCGCTACCTTTGTGGATTTTTCATCTCGGTCAATGTTTATTTTACTTGACTTTTGAGTGAAAATTGCATAGGTTTGACTTCTTTCCTTAATAGCATTTTTGCTGGCGTTGTTCCTTCCTTTCCTCGCTCTCTTACGTTGTCTTTTTGTTGGGTTGACTAATGAACTTTGTGTATCTGTTGATTTATTTCCGCTTTGAACATTACTTTCTTTGTTTGTTTCCTTTACTTCCATCAGTTTTATACTATCTTCATGCGGAGGAACACGCCTCATCTTTCCTTGTCCTTCAGTTCTTGTTTATTCCCTATTATGCGCTATTAAGGATTTTTCTCCTGGCTTTCATGAGTATTGTGCAACAGGCAAAATTTCAGTCAATATTCCAGGAAGGGATTCCAGTTTATCTATTATTTGTCCACATCCGCAACTTTTATCTGACAATTTGTATTTACTTTGTGCAGCATTATTGTTACCTTTTGTGATTTGTTCTGCGATTATGCCCAATTTTGTATTTATTCCTGCTATATGCACTGCAATTAGGTTCATAAGATCTACTTGAACCTCTAATTTATCTGATTGAAAGTTTAAAACACCAATTGCTTGCTGCAGAGACTTTAGCAATGATTCACTCCAAGTACCAAGTATTTTTTATATTATTATTGAGTTGCGTCAAAATCCCTGATATTGAGTCAATTCTGCTGACTGATGAGATCATAATTGGCGACTGTATTTTTTCTCTTTCTTCGGGTCGACCGTTGTTCTCGTTATTTTGTCCCTCTTGTTGGTCCATGTTGAATGGGATTTTAATGGATGTTGAAGCTACCCCCCCTTCCTACGCCTTCCTCCCGCATTTTCCTTTTTTGATACGAGTTGGATTCTATCGTGTTCATTTCCCTATTTGCCTGATGGACCTCTTCCAATTGTGTATTACATTCTAGAGCTTGGATAAGTTCTTTTTCCTCGGAAATTGAAAAGGATCTTGACAACTTTAATTTTTGTACGTTGTCTTGGTTTTCCGTTTCGCCTAAATTTCTTTATTTCCTTTGCCTTTTTTCACTTTCTCCATTATCGTCCTCCTCACTTTTTCCTTGTGCAATCAATGATTGATGAACCTGCGCTGTTGTTTTTATCAGCCATTTTTTGATGGAATTTTTTTCTTGAGCAACTGCTCCTGCACTTTTTTCCTGTCCACTTCTAGTGGTATTTTGTTGTTGTTGTTGGTTTGTTTTTAGTTTCAGGTGCAAAAGCCTAATTTCTCCTGTTTCTTTGGAGTTATCAGGTTTATTGGTTTTATAGGGTTTTGTAAGCCAGACGTCTCCTCAGTGGGCGCGTAAATAGCAGCCATTGGATCTTTTAGGAAATGGAATTTCTGCTTCTGGTTCATCAATCCAAACTTAAATGGTTCAGGAGTTAAAAGCGGGACCAATCTTTTTTTTTGTAGTATAGGCTCCTCTTTTATTTTACTTTTGTTTGCTATCCGGGTTGGATCTTTTGTAAGCACTTTCCTCCTGCTTTTGCGGGTAGGTGCCTGCAAATTTTTCCTGACCTCATACCCTCTATAGTTGTTTCAGGTACTTTTGCTAGTTTGTCTTTGCTTTTGAGCGCAAGCACCTGAGTAGCGTTACCAAATACTCTATTTTAGTCTATTGTGGTCCCACTTTGCAGGGAATGTGATGGAAAACGAATCTGGATAGGGAGACTGGTTTTCTGCTCCTCAGTGACTACCACTGCACCTACTTTCTCTTTCTCCAGACGGAGAGATTCACCCCCACAGTGTCCACAACCGCACCCGCAGTCACTAGCTGCGCCCGATGCTTTCACTGGTAAGTAATAGGAGGAGCTGGCAAGTTCTAGGAGGTGCTGCCCGAGAGGCAAGGGTCCACAGAGCCTCAGTACCTCTCAGTGCCTCGATGCCTCAATGCCTCCTACCCAAACTCCTAGCTCTCCTGGCTCTCACACTTTCACTTCTCGCCCTAGCTGGGGGTCTCATATACTACGAGTGCTGCGGAAAGCACCCCTAAAGGAAGCTGGAGTTTTTCGGGGATTTACGCGGACAGTTAGCAATGCAATGGAACAGGGAACGGGGAAGCCACTGAAAATGATGGAGTGCACAGGGAGCAGGGAGCGAGGATCAGCGCGTCTCCCACCTCCTCACTCGCACTCGTTTCCACCTGGGATGCAGCTTCTGGCTACTCCTCCCTTCGGCCATTTCAGTCTCGAGGCAGCTCAAAACCAGCAGTGTTCAATGTTTTCTGCTGCCTTTATGCCTCAAGACCGGGTGCCTTTAAGCGGGGGTTGGTGAGATTGGCATGTGCCCACCTGTCTGGGACCAAGGGGGTCGCTCCGATGATCCGGCGGCCACAGGCCACCGGTGCGCAGGTCGCAGGTCACGGGTCTCAGATTACCCTCACCAACGCCGCTCTAAAGTCCCAGCGTTTCTACCCTCAGCATCAACGCTGCTTCAAGTTCATAAAGTACATCGTTTTTCCTCTCTGAATTGGCCACAGGTGGCCACGGGAGTCGTGGGCCGCTGCCCGCCACTACCACCACACTGTGTGGCCGCACACCGTGCCTCAGCCCACGACCCCCCACCAACCGCTAATGAGGGCGGGAGTCCGGGCTGAAGCAAACTGTGCGATGCTCACAGGTGGGCGCGGGAGCGGGAGTGCAAGTGCAAGCTGCAGGCCGGGCCGAGACAGCAGACCTCCCTCGTCGTCGCCCTCAGCGTCCTCAGTCGGACCTCGGGCAGCGAGTGCAGGGCAATTCCAAGATCCAGCTGCCAGCCCCAAGCAGAGACCAGGGACTGGGCATCGAGAGAGCATCCACGCCTGCCGCCAGCTGCTACTGCCGCTACTGCCTGCTTGCTGCACGCAAAGGCGAAAACACGGACTGGAATCTCCACCACTTGATTCTAGCCCTCTTGTTTTCTGATATAGCTTTTGCTTGCTCTAGAACTTTGTGAACTTTACTACTGCTAACCAGTGCTAAGTGCTTGTGCTCTCTCCTGTAAACATGGCAGTATTGGCTTATACCCAATTGCATATTTAATTTACTTGTAAGAGCCTGGTAAAGTGGCACTCCCTGTACCCGGGAACTGTATATGAAATTCTACTAGCAGGCCTGCATCAGTGATTGTGCCACCAACCTAAGTAGACCTTTAAATATGTCTCCGGCCTGCTAGTGCAGCCTGTGTGTTTAGTTTTATACTGCCATTCCTACCTGGCAAAATAAACCTTTTGCCAGGCCAAAACCTTCCTTTTTAATACATATAAGTCACCCTAGGGTAGTTCCTGGACAGCCCAGAAGGCAGGATGCAATGTATTTAAAAAGTAGGGCATGTACTGTTAAGTCTTAAATGTCATGGTAGTGAACAGCTCTTACATTTATTTTTCACTACTGCAAGACCTACCTCTTGTTTGGTGTCTATGGAATTGTAATGAAAAATCCTAATTTATGATGAAGTCGGATTTTACCTTACAATTTTGAAATTGTCACTTTTAGAAAGTTGCCATTTTCCTACCTTATCCATTTGGTGCCTGCAGCCTGTCATTGGGTCTCATGACTTGGTGTAGTTGACACTTGGGCTTTCAGTGCGCACACAAGGGAGCTTAGGTGAGCCTCGATGGCCCATCACTGGCAGGATGGGAGGGAGGAGATGGGCACAGCCCCACTTACACTTGAATAGGGTGTGTACTGTCTCCACACAATGGACTGCATACCCCTTCTAGTTAGGCTGGAACCGGGGTGTGGAACGAGGACAACCTTTGCACTTCAAAGGCAAGCCTCTAGAGGCTTCTCCCACTTCAAAGGCACAACTGGGTATAAATATTGACCCCAGACACCAACTCTTCAGTACAATTCTTGACCTGCGGAGTCTCTGCTAAGAAGGACTGCTATGCTGCTGAAAGGACTGCTGCTGTTCTGGACTTCTGTACCCTGTTGTGCTGACCTGCTGCCCTTTTGCCAGGGTGAGAAAACCTGGGCCTCCATCTGTTGCACCCAGGATGCCTGAGACACTCCGTGGTCTAGTTGGTTGGCCTCCTGGCTTGAGCCTCAGACACAGAAGGCTTCAACAACCTGAACGCTAGCACCTGGACTCTGCTATCTATGTGTTTACCTGGCAAGTGGGTCCACCCGTTTTGGACACTTGGAAGAGGCGTAAGGTGGTCCGCCAACCAGTGTGGATCCAGCAGAACTGACAGATCTTCTCTGTTGCGTGGCACCATCCCAAGCAGAACCAATACATCATCACCACTGCGTGGGTCTTCCTGGTCAGAAGACCTGCATCACAGCCGCCACCTCATCAGAACCGCTGCTGTGCACGCTTCCTCGGTGCAGGCCCTCACAACCAGCATCTACAGCAGCCTCGATAATGATGCTGGACTCTGATTTCAGCCTTGCTTATCCGCTAAACTAACATATTGCCCAAATTGCATGACGCATCCTAGACACTGGAATTCACATTGCAAACCCTCATCAACGTGATCCTTGATGATGCAGGACCTCACATCGCAGCCTCAACGCATCTCTGAACTGACGCATCACTCCGGTTGTGACACGCATCTCGATGAGGACCCTCACAAGACTTCACAAACTAGGATTGAAGGTACTTGCTCAGTGGGCCTAACCGGGTCCCTGTAGTGCCCGTGCTCCATCGCTGTCAGCCTGAACTTGTGACTTTAGCCCAGTCCAGCGCGTCCAGATATCCACAGTTGGCACTTTGTGCTTTTAATCTGTTTTCATTGAAATCTTTAAACTTGCATATCTCTGGTTCTACTGATTGGATTTTTGTTGTTTTGGTCTTGTTTATTTCTTTATAAATTGCTCTATTTGTCTAATATGTTGTGGGATCCTTTTTGTGTGGTGTTTACACTTTATTACTGTTTGAAGTGTTGCACAAATACTTTACACATTGCCCATAGGTTAAGCCTGGCAGCTCTGTGCCAAACTCCCAGAGGGCTGAGCACAGATTAATTTAGGGTTGGCTTGTGTCTCACCCTGATGAGGAGTGTGGTTACTGCTTGATCTGGGCTCTCACCCCTGTCAACCAGTAACCCAGTTCTTTACAGTACTAAAGCCAGAAGTCTGGATACACTGTTGGGAGCATTTAGTATTGTCTCTTTAATAAGGATGTGTGTATATCAGTAAGACTGTGCATGTATTTGTGACATTCTAACTTCAGCAATATACCAAATGTACCAAAAATCCAGAAACTTCATCAGTTATAGTATGCATTGCAAAATGCCTTGCGTTTTCTTGGTAAACAGTATTTCTTTTTTGACATGCCATTGCAAATGAGTTTACAGAGGATGGCATATTGCATGAGTTATGGTGTTTGTTATTTGTTGTATACTACAATTGGAGAATGTCATGGCTTTTTCAGATTTGTGTTTGCTGGACCATATTTAACCTCTAACTGTGGCTTTTAAAAATGAATTCCTGTATTTATAATGATATTCTGCATTTGACTACCATGTACCCAAGCAGCGCTCACCCAGCGTGGTCAATGGAGAACTTTTATATTTTTTACATTTGGGTCTGCGAATGGTCTACCGAAAATATTTTAGATGCCATAAAGAATGTGTGAACTATGAAATTTATGGATAATCTGTGGATCTTTTGCCATAGTTCACAGATTTAGGGCAGATTTTGCAAGTTATAAAACCTTTGGGCCCTTGTTGAGTACCCTTCGGAAGTTAGTGGACTCTGAAGAGGGGTGGGGTTTAATGACTTGATTTTAAGTCACTGAACTATAGACATATTTGGGCACTGTTCAAAAATGTAAAAACATGTATTTTTCTTAAATTATTAGTGTTGGAGCGGGTCCAAGTCAAATTGTGATTTATAGGAGTTATTAGTAGAGTGAGCCATTTAAAAAATTTGAAGAGTCAGTCCACTTCAACCTTTACCTCAAACCTGATTTGCTTAACAGTGAGGGTAGAACTTATTGTAAAGCACTTGGAATTAAGTCCATTGGTTCTTTGTCAAGGGCATGAGTGTTCTGAGGTTTTCATTAGTTGAAAATGACAGTGCTTTCCACACATGATAAAGTGTCTGTTTCTAGCAATCACAGTAATTTTGTCAAGAGTTGGAGACATTTGGAGATGGTCATTTAAGTGTGTTTTGCATACCACTGCCAAGCCGTGATAAGCTCAAGCTTAAACAGAATTCTGTAACCCATGTTGTGCACCTCCAAACACTGTGAGCAGTGGGTGATGGTCACTGGTGCGATTTCACAATTGGATCGAGCATATCATCAAAAAATCCCAATCAGAAATTCACTAAAAAACTCATATTTAAAATGAACATACAGTTAAAATTTGTTATTAGACGTTAACATAAGTAAAAAAAAAATCTGTAATAACATTAAATAAAACAACAGTTCAAGTAGGGTTAAGGCTGTGAATTAACACTGGAAAAACACTGAAGTTCATTTGCTGTGGTTAGCTCCAAAAATCTTAACTTTACAACCATGCACATTGACACAGCAAATACAATGTTCTTGTCCTCACCCTTGATGCAGTAATAAATGGTAAAAGATGATGTCAAAGGTGAGATTACATACCGCATCAGTATTAACACTAGCAATGAGTCTACTATAATTGTAGCATTAATTACTGCTTTCTTTATGTGTTGCTATATAACAATGTTGAGCTTTAGGTATTGTTACTTAATATTATACGTTTTGTGAGGTCATAAGCATTGTATTTGGTGTGAGAGTTATGGTGTGCATCGCTGTTGAGTGATTTGGTTTGAAGTATCCATAAGAGGTGAGTTTTAGTGTTCATTTTGTCTTAATTCAAACCATACCTGTAATTTAATTATCATTCATCAAGTGAATTTGAGAAGTTTTTTTAAACATTTGTTAAGGTCTTACGTATTAAGCTTACCATAACTTCATTTTAATTGTTTTATTTTCAGTAAATGTCATTTTGTAATGATCTACTAAATTCACATATGATAGCATATCTTCCCTGACTGCACATAGCTTTTGGCTCTGTGCAGCGAGGGATTGGCCATGATGCTAGGCTTCACCCAGATTCAGTGACCAACCTGCCGTAGGTGGCCATTGGCCATCCCACCCCTGGGAATGGCTTCTGGAAGTTTGCATCAAAGGGTGGCAGGAAGACCTCGCTATTGTTCAAGCATACTCTCAACCTGCTATGGCTAGAGAAACCATCCTGTGCAAGGCCTCTAGCCCTGTGCAGAGGCTATTTGATGCGCTGTTCGTGGGGTAGGTTACTCGGCTTGGACCGCGCGCCGCCTGAGGTACCATACCCCTTGCCGGTCCCACGGGAGCAGTCTGCGGGGCACCTTAGGGAACTGCCCAGGGTCGCTAAACTATAGCAGGACCCATTGGCCTGCTCATCCACAGACCTATTTAATAAGGTTGTAATTTAATTCTTTTTCTTTTTCACTGTGTAGTACCAACACCTAGGTCCTGAAGAATTGCCATGATGGCAAGAAACATGTTGACCTGACCTGAGGGTAGTAGATATCCTGCTTTGGATCTTCTTGGCACATATCTCCCCTCCCACCCCTTTTAACCAAGGGAGTCACCCACGCTAATAAAGTACACTGTGGACTCACTTACCTTTTTTAGACACACTTCACTTCACGACTACACTTTCCCTGCCCTCTCACACGCATGCACCATATGGCTGGAACAAAAGATCTCCGATAAAGAGCCCCGGTTTCGGGAGCCCGTCAGACATTGCAGCGCCAGTCTGACGAGGAGCAGAACCCATATGATGAAGCATGACACCTAGTTTACTTGGTGTGTGAGGGTTTTAGTTCCATCAAGGGAATTTCCCTTCCTTTCCTCTTTTTCGCTCTTTACTACACTCACACAGACTTTCTTTACCCTCCCCTCCCTGGGGAACTTTGTACTCTCTTTTGTGTTACCAGAGGCTATTTGAAGCAGAGCCTAATCTTTGTATATCATACTTTTTTTCTTGTGGTGGGCCTTTGAGGCCACGACCTAGCTCTGGGTTTTATGGTGTGCACACTGTGACCCCAGTATGCCCCTCTACCCCTATTTTGCCAGTAAGGCTCTTATACATATGTTAACTATTTTGTTTTTCTGTGGCACACAGCTCTACACGTAGCAGGTCACAGACACAATTTTATGGAATACAGTTAGTGAGAAACCATTTCACCTGAGCTATTTATTAGAAATTTGAAGCACGTATGGTATTTACCATTTCATAAAAAACAATTTGTAGAATGTCTTTTTTTCCGGAATATACTTTTGCATGGTTATTTTTCATATTAAATATTTGCAGGTCCTACTTTTGGAAACATCTTTGTCTGATGTATCTATTTCAGTGCTTTACTTCAGGGCACATTATTTCAGATGTATATATTTTACATTATCAAACAATTACTTGAATGATTTTATTCACTGGCCCCTCACCAACCATAACCACCATCCATACTTGGCCCTTCACAACCCCTAAAGACAATATTTCCTTTTCACCACTAAACTGCACCCATTCTGGAAACCTAAAATCCCCTTCTACCCTAGACTACACCCATTCCTGATCCTAAAATCCTTGCTATAGCCAAGCTCCACCTGTCCCTGAGCACATGAAAGCCCCTAACACTCTAAATTCCACCCATTCTTAAACCCTAAAACTCTTGCTACCCATAAAATCCATCATTCTTACCCCTAACACCCTTCACCACCACTATGCTCCAACCATTCCTCAACCGTAAAATTATTCATCACCCCTAAAGTCTACCCATCCCTGAACCCTTAAAGCCCCTCACCACCCTAAGCACCACTTATCTGTAAGCCCTAAAAACCCAGCACCATCTTAAACTCCAAGCATTCCTGATCCCTAACAAAAGCCTTACCACCTCTAAAATCCACCCATCCCTGAACCCTAACCCTAAAAAACCCAATTGCTGGTCCTGATCTCAACTCATCCCTGATGGCTTGAAACCACTCATCACCCTAAACATCACCCATTCCTGAACCCAAAACCTCTTCACTACCCATCAACGTCACCCAAGTTTCATGTAGTTTTGGAGTTTTGCTTAAAATATCTTTTCCTTTGAAACGTTTCCTTTTACTTCTGATTGATTTGTATTTTCTTGAAATTGTTTTTCCTTAAAATCAGTTTCCTCCAATGTGGTTTCTCGGTTTTCAATGTTCTATTAATTGGAATGCATACTTTCTTGCTGGACTGTTCCTACTGAAACAGGCTAAAAACTGATTTTCACACAGATCATTTCTGTCTAGATTGGCCAACTGAGTAACAGACAATGGGCAGGAATTTGGACTGAGTGCTCGGCAGTGGCTGAGATTATTAAAGCACTCTATCCATCACTTTGTTCTTTGCTGCAGTACATGCCCTCTTTGTAATGAGTGTGCATAGAGGAAGGTCCTGTGATCACCGTGCCACTGGACTCAAGCTATACCTCCCTAACTTGGTTTAAGATGGCCTAGATTCATGAGCTAGAATGTTTCTATTGGAGCAGGATTCAGAAGGATTGGCTTATGGTCAGTTTCTGTACAGTGTAGAGTAGTGAGTTACAAACAATTGGCTGTAAAGTGGCCTCAATCACCAGTGGCTGAGATTAATTCAAGTATTTTTCCATTATGGTTTGGTTTCTCAGAATTGAGAAATGCTCTGTCCCTGACTATAGCTGTAACATGATTGGCTCCATTGTGATCGACAGCTGTTTCTGTGACACAGAGGAGTCATTTAGGTTACAGCTGTCCCTTTCATTTATTACTCCCCATCCCTTACACAAAATGAGGCATGGGGAATAGGCAGACACTAGTTGAGCCCTTGGGCATGGCTTGGCAGTTGATTAATTTGAATCTCTTGCACTTGAGCAGGGATATAAGCACACAATCGTCCCTCTTTTGGGCAAGGCAGGGATAGCTATTAAACCCCCCCATTCCTTGGGCAAAGTGAAGGGCTGATGCCTAATTCCCCGAAATTTTAAGCAAGGTCAGGGTTTTAAATGGCCTCATGTCATATTTTCAAACATCTGTCAATGTTAATAAATTTGGGAAATATTTTAAAAGAGAAAACTATGACACTACAAGCCCAGGTTTTTCTTTCCTACACTCCTCACGTTAGGTCAAGGTTGAAAGGGAGTTGAGGACAGGACTACCCCAGCCTTTGGCCCAGGCATAGGTGTTGGGGCATCTACAAAATCCCATCATACACTGATATACTGGACATCAAACAGCCACACATTCATCATAATACACACAACGCCACCATCAAACATCCACAAAACCAATATCACAAGCTAACACGCAGAAGATTGCCTGCCTATACAGCCAACATCATATATCCAGACAATCAACATTTTATCCCAACCCACCCACTATCATATGCCAATGCACCCCTCATCATATGTTCACACAATCAACATCATAGACTAATGCATCCAATGAAGGGGCCGGTGTTCAACCTCATGGTCACAGGTTAAAATCCTGGCGGGTCCACTCAGCCTTTCATCCAACTGAGGTCCCTTGAGTTGGGTAACAATAAACATCTGTTATTCAGCGCCAAGATACCCAAGGGTGAACGTGCGCTTTACAAATACACGTTATGTTATCAAATACCAACAATTGCTTCATGATTAAAAGGCGCAGGTGAAATTTAGTATTAAAGGCACAGTCTCACGGTCTTTCTGGCATTTCACATTTAAATTCTTACTTGAAATTCCAGAGATTTATGTGCCACTATATAATTCTTATGGAAAGCATGCGTTTGAAATGGATGTATGACGTTACAACGCATACTTTTACTCTGCATACCATTACAACGCGGTATTTACAACGCATACCGTTACAACGCATAGCGCTTTGGGGTGCTGGATAGTGGTAAGTATAATTTACTATTCTAACTCCAGTCCCCGTGGACCCTAGGGAAGGTGTTGGATAGTAAATTAAACTTACCTCTTATCCTAGAGCGCCCCCCAGCGCAATGCGTTGTAACGGTATGCGTTGTAATGCCTGCGTTGTAGTGGTAGTGCGGAGTAAAAATTGCGTTGTAACAGGTGTATACCGTTTGAACTAATTGCTTGTAGGTGTTGTTCCCATCAAATGCAATTTTGCACTAGATTTAGTCCACAATTACTCCTTAATGTTTGCGCATTGTTAACTTAGCTGGCACACTGCTAGATCATTCTGCTCACAGTAGATATTTTAGTTTAATTCATGAAACACTTCGTTTTCTTTGAGGTCTATACCCCCTGCCATTCAGGTGTGTGACATGCGTTTTTAGAAGGCTGTGACATTCGGAAACTTTTTAAAATTCATTCTGACCGGCTAAGGATTGACAAGCTTTGATGCGTCATATTTAATGTATGACGCATCATGTCGCAAGGAGTTACAGATACGTCAGTATTTCTGACATATCTGTAAGCGCAAAAGTGACGCATTGCTGGAGTGTGTCACAAAAGTGACGCAACTCCAGCAATGCGTCCTTTCACATGGGGCAAACCCCATGTGAAATGGCCTGCGTCAGTCTTACGCCTGCTGTGAGGCAGGCGCAAGATTTTAACGTAACAGCGTCCTAAAAGTGACGCAGTGAAATCTCATAGATTTCACTGCGTCACTTCTACGACCCTTCCTTGCGTCAATACGCCCCCCTTGCATACATTATACCTGGCGCGGGTATAATGTGGCGCAGGGGTTTACAAAGTGACGCATCTACCTAGATGCGTCACTTTGTAAATATGGCGCAACAAGGCACATTTTTTACGCCTCTGGTGCGTCACAAAAAGTGACGCACCTGCGGCGTAAAAGTGACGCACGGCCTCATAAATGAGGCCCCTTGTATCTGAGTACTCTTTTGAGAGTCTTTGTATGACAGCCACGCCCTGGAATCTGGTGCGTCACGTCGTTATGATTACCATGTGTATCTTGTTTATCTATACCCTCAGCCTTCCCTAGACACTGCGGCCTTCTTACTAGTATTACTATCCATTCAGGACTGGCGTACACCCTTAAGCCCTCCTATTTTAGCCATATCTTTTTCCTCCCGCTTTCAATTCTGAAGCAAGGAAGGAAGACAACGCTGCAGCGAACTACAAGGTTGTAAGGAAAGCTCAACTAGATTCCAAGAATTTGGGGAATAAATCACGCCTCACATTCCTCACCCTGATTCTAATTTTTCAAGGTGAATCTTGTTAATGCGAGAAGCTGCTTGCAAGTTTTCTACTATACTAAGGGACTTCGGGGCATATTATCAAGGGATTTATCTCCGCTTTTTTGGCTTTAAAAGCCAAGAAAGCGGAGATAAAATTATCTCCCTATTACCTAGCTGTGCTAACACCAGTTAGCGACAGCTAGTAGGAGATAGCGACCATCTTGGGCCCCGCTTTGCATGTCAGAAAAATTTATCACTAATGACATGCAAAGTGGGCGTGCCAAGATGTTAGCGACTGGAAACAGTCGCTAACATCGCTATCTCCTATTACCAACTTTTGGAGATATTCGCGCTAAGCGCGAATATCTCCAAAAGCTAACACCTGCCCTGAGCAGTTCTTAGCCATGTTATCCAATGGGAGGTGGATAACATGGCTAAGAGCATTTGCTCGGTAATGCACGAATATCGCTGACTTTACAGCGATATTCATGCATTTCAGCCGATTTTTATCGTTTTAAAGATAAACCTTGCTAATAGCAAGGTTTATCTGCGGTAAAAATCGTCGAAGCTCGGCGATAAATTTTTATCGCTAACCAAGCAATAGCGATAATTATCGCTATTGCTTGGTAATAAGCCCCTTCATCGGCTGCATCTTGAGGTGAGCAGCGCGTGTGTTTTCGTCCATTTGACTTAAATAGCTTTGTACTTGTTCTAACACTTTATTTACGAATTATACTTGATTTTTCTGAGAAGTATCCTTTTGGGATCCTCTTAATGGATTTCTGCACTATTTGCCAATTATAAGAACAATAGGTAAAAGCGGTTACCCAGAGAACTTCTATTTTTTTTTAAATCACTTGATTTACTTTTTTAAGACAGAATTGTACATTTATATCTTCATTTACGATTTTCGCTACGTTTGGTCCCCTTTCCATTCTAACCAGGAAGCCTATTTATGGGCTGTCCTTTATTGTCGTGAGTTATTAGCTGGGTCTCCTGTAATTTTGTTGAACATCACACATAGTCTACCTTTTTTCATATCATTCTCAATACGGTAAGACTGGCAGTGGCAGTGTCGGTCGACCCCGCTTGACGCCAGGTAATTGCAGAACATATTGTTGATGTGGTGACTCAGAAACGCTAAGCCTAACGGAAGGAACCGTTTTTAAATTGCTGATTTTAAAATGATGGTAACATAATTTTAATACAGTCTGAGTTGATTGACTGATACTTATACCCGTTTTGTAAGCTCACTCGCTCCCTTTAGGCGCTGCCAGGGGCTCGAATCAGGTAAACAAACACCCAGTGCTCTGTCATTCTGCCTGCCCGCCCCGGTCCGACTCGGTATCCAATACCGTTGAGCGGAGGGCGGGTCAGGTACGAGCCTGGTGACACACTTCCTGTTCCCGTTGTAGTCAGAGCGGTTAGCGCTCTAGCATTACTGCAACTGGGGCTATTTAGGCGGCGAGGAGGCGAGGCGATTTGCGGTAAGACTGGCAGTGGCAGTGTCGGTCGACCCCGCTTGACGCCAGGTAATTGCAGAACATATTGTTGATGTGGTGACTCAGAAACGCTAAGCCTAACGGAAGGAACCGTTTTTAAATTGCTGATTTTAAAATGATGGTAAAATAATTTTAATACAGTCTGAGTTGATTGACTGATACTTATACCCGTTTTGTAAGCTCACTCGCTCCCTTTAGGCGCTGCCAGGGGCTCGAATCAGGTAAACAAACACCCAGTGCTCTGTCATTCTGCCTGCCCGCCCCGGTCCGACTCGGTATCCAATACCGTTGAGCGGAGGGCGGGTCAGGTACGAGCCTGGTGACACACTTCCTGTTCCCGTTGTAGTCAGAGCGGTTAGCGCTCTAGCATTACTGCAACTGGGGCTATTTAGGTGGCGAGGAGGCGAGGCGATTTGCGGTAAGACTGGCAGTGGCAGTGTCGGTCGACCCCGCTTGACGCCAGGTAATTGCAGAACATATTGTTGATGTGGTGACTCAGAAACGCTAAGCCTAACGGAAGGAACCGTTTTTAAATTGCTGATTTTAAAATGATGGTAAAATAATTTTAATACAGTCTGAGTTGATTGACTGATACTTATACCCGTTTTGTAAGCTCACTCGCTCCCTTTAGGCGCTGCCAGGGGCTCGAATCAGGTAAACAAACACCCAGTGCTCTGTCATTCTGCCTGCCCGCCCCGGTCCGACTCGGTATCCAATACCGTTGAGGGGAGGGCGGGTCAGGTACGAGCCTGGTGACACACTTCCTGTTCCCGTTGTAGTCAGAGCGGTTAGCGCTCTAGCATTACTGCAACTGGGGCTATTTAGCCACTCGTCGGGAGTCAAGCGCGCAGCGATTGCGCGCAGGGGGCGCCTTCGACGCGCCTAAGACAAGCCAAAGACCTGCCCGTCTGCGCCCGTCCGCGCTAGACCGGGCTAGGGGCTATGGCAGGTCCTGCTGTTCCACCGCCGTCCAGCGCAACGCCGAGAGTTACATACTCCTCTAAGGTACTGCGAAGTTTAAATGTTCCGTACTTACCAAACGCTAAGTGCCCCTCCCATCTAGAGGTGGTAGGCCCCTTTTCCTGCAAATCCTGTTGTGCACAATTTACTACTGTTCACACTGTAACTCCGCGTATACACTGTGAGGATTTGTTGATACCCATGCCATCGCCTGCCGTAGTTACCGCCCCGCGAGGGAGGAAAAATATCTTATGCAATATAAGGTCCCTATCAAAACACACGGTGGAGGTATGGGATATGATATCCTCTAGTCAACCGGAGCTGTGTTTTCTTACTGAAACATGGCTCAAACCACATTGCACACCGGCCATCACTCTTGCAATTCCATGTAACTACAAATTACTGCGACTGGACCGCCCTATAAAAATTGGTGGCGGAATCGCTGTAGCATACAAAGATGAATTAAAAGCAACAATTTTAGAAGCGTTTTGTTCCCCTGACATAGAAATCCTGATTTTTAAGATACAGTCCTCGAAGGAAAACTATAGAGGTGCCCTAGTTTACAGGCCACCTGGCACCTACAAAAATTTCTCCAACATTTTAATTGAATTACTTGCCCCACATATAAATAATGATGGGGAGTTCACATTAGTGGGAGATTTTAACGTCCATGGTGAGAAACACGACTGCAATGATGCTCAATCACTGATAACAGACCTATCTATGCTAGGTCTGACATTAAAGAACAAAGGACCCACGCATCAGGCTGGTCATACTTTGGACTTAGTTTTTTCGAATATTCACGCGATTTCATGCCCGCCTGCCACTCAGGTGAGCTGGACCGATCATTTCGTTGTGGAATTTATAACCCCCCCCCAGGCGCATAAACCCACGCACCACAGCACACTACCTTGCGTCCGTAGACAGTGGCACAAAGTTACTAATTCCACTTTTAAAGATAATTTTAACCCTCCCACAATACGACATTTAAATGACACTGAAGCAGCTCTCAAGAAAGTTGATGATGAAATCAGGAAAACTATAGACAGAATTGCCCCATTAAAACTTTTTAAATCCAAGCCAATTAGGAAGCAAGAAGTCTGGTTCTCCGATAAACTAAGAACCCTCAAACAAGGAGCCAGGAAATTAGAGAAAATTTGGAGAACATCCCATCTTCTAGGAGACAAAGAAAAATATTGGAGCGCTCTATCCTCCTATCATAAAGCAATTCGCTGCGCGCGTAAAGCACATATTGCTACCCAAATACAAGAAGCTGGAAACTCCCCTCGAGTTCTTTTTCAAATAGTACAGACATTTGCTAAACCAACAGCATGTGAAGCTCCTGATACTTCGTCCCAACAGTTGTGTGATGAGATTTCATGTTTCTTCACCAACAAAATAGATAAAATCTACGATAAGATTGTATATACCAATCAGGCTTCAACTATTACCCCGGTGAACCCCTTACCTACCCTCCTTGACTCCACACCAGACTCACAATCTCTGGATATCTTTCCCCCGGTTTCATTTCAAGAAATATCGCGACTTATAAAACAAATCAAAAGTGGCAGCCCAGAGGATGCTATACCAGCCAGACTAATACCCACTTTGGATGAACACCTTAGCCCACTGATTACAGAACTAGTGAACCTTTCACTCATCTCAGGCACTGTCCCCAAAGAATGGAAGCGAGCTCTTGTCAGACCTTTGAGGAAGAACACCGCCCTACCATGGTCTGACTTGACAAACTTAAGACCCATCTCTCTGCTTCCTTTCATGGGGAAAGTCACAGAAAAATATGTCAATCAACATCTATCTAGACATATTGAAGAAGTACATGCCTTGGATGAGTCCCAATCTGGATTCCGCCCCAAATACAGTACTGAATCCACCTTGCTGTCTGTTACTGATGATCTCCATGCCTACCAGGACAAGGGCCTATCAGTCATCTTGGTTCTATTAGATCTATCGGCAGCGTTCGACACCGTATCTCATTCCATCTTAATTCAACGGTTGTCGAGCGCTGGCCTTAAGAACAAAGCCCTGGAATGGCTAAAGAGTTTCTTAGCTGATCGTACCCAGAGAGTCACCATGGGCACATATCGCTCGGCGGAAATTGAGATTTCTAAGGGGGTGCCACAGGGCTCATGTCTGAGCCCTACACTCTTCAATATCTACGTGGCCCCCCTGGCAGGAGTGTTGCGTAGATACGGATTTGTCCCCGTATCCTACGCAGATGACACTCAACTCCTGTTTCCTTTCAAATCTCTTTCCGCCGAAGTTAAGAACTCTTTTTCAGCTGGCATGAAAGCAGTGGCACATTGGATGTCCTCCAACTACCTCCAATGCAATGTCAGCAAGACAGAGATCATGCTGTTTGGAGAAGCTAAGATACTCTGGACTCCGGATTGGTGGCCTGCTGAGCTGGGAGCTGTCCCTGAACCCAAGAAGATTGTGAAGAACTTGGGCATTCGACTGGACCAAGATCTGTCTCTTAAACAGCATACCAGTTACATAGCAGGGATATGCTTCCACACTATCGGCCTGCTTCGTAAAGTCTTCCCTCTTCTACCTAACTCAGTGAGGAAAATCTTGGTGCAAGCACTTGTACTGAGTCGGATAGACTATTGTAACGGTCTGTTAATCTCAGCCAATGAAGGAGTGCTAGACAAATTGCAGGTCATTCAGAACACGGCAGCTCGCCTTGTTCTGAATGCCCCTCCGAGAACTCCCTCCAAACCACTCCTTGAGCAACTGCATTGGCTCCCAGTCAGACAAAGGGCCAAATTTAAAATTTGTTGCTTAATCCACAAGTGTCTGAACGGACAGGGACCTACTTATCTCGAACGGAGATTTGTTTCTTATGTCCCAGCGCGGTCCCTCAGATCAAGCACCAACCTTTTACTTGTGGTCCCCCATGTCAAAAAGGTCAGGCATGGAGGTAGAGCTCTATCCACTCTAGGACCAAAGATGTGGAACAAACTGCCTCTGACCTTACGACAATGTAGTGAACATTTAACATTTCGTAAGCAGCTAAAAACCATTTTATTCAAAAATCAAATCTAAACATCTCTCAGTATATCAATAAGTTCGTGGAGTTACCGGTCAAAAGCGCAGAGATACGCCTGATGGAGTGATTCTAGCGCTATACAAAACCACAAATAAATAAATAAATAAATACACGGGCTGTTAATTATTCAAGAGTCCTGAGAAAGACCCATTTTGATGATTTTACATGTACACATGCCTCCAGGGTCAAAACGTCAACGATATTATCACTACGGATCCGCGTACTAGGCCAACAAGCCTCACAAACGTATTATATGTGAAATAGGCTTGATTACACTGAGGTGATTTAAATAATGGACCTGAATCAAAATGTGTGTTATCGTGCACTACGTTGATGTCATTTGTTGATTTTTGTTGTTGTATTTTGTTTGTTCACATCATATCACTCTGTCACAAAAGCCACTTGTCATCTTTTGTATAACAGTCATGTAAGAGACAGGATGTCTCATTCTCACGTAGAACTTGGATATGTGAACATGATTACATCAAGTGGTTACAGACTTATGTGTTTTGTATTACATCATTGATTGATCTCTCCAAGAACTACTATTGACCACAGTGGTGGTATTGATCATTTCAATCAGAGTACTTGTAAAGCGAGCTACTTGAGGTTCTCAAGGCGCTGAGGGGAGGGGGTTCCGCTACTGCTCAAAGAGCCAGGTCTTGAGGAGTCTTCTGAAGGCGAGTAGGTCTTGGGTCTTCCGTAGGTGGGTAGGGAGGGTGTTCCAGGTCTTGGTGGCGAGGTAGGAGAAGGATCTGCCGGCGGAGGTTGTTTGTTGGATGCAGGGGACAGCGGCGAGGGCAAGACTGGCAGAGCAGAGCTGGCGGGTGGGGGTGTAGAAGCTGAGTCTGCTGTTCAGGTAGGCTGGTCTGGCGTTGTGGAGTGCTTTGTGTGTGAGGAGCTTGAAGGTGATCCTCTTGTTGACGGGGAGCCAGTGTAGGTCTCTCAGGTGGGGGGTGATGTGGCTGCGGCGGGGGACGTTGACGATTAGTCGGGTGGAGGCGTTTTGGATGCGTTGTAGTCGTCGTAGGTGTTTGACTGGGACATCTTAATTACACAAAGGAATTGCGTTTCCTGACAGAACTCACAGTAGATTTATAAGAGGGTGAAAAATGAAGGTGTCATAAACGACATTTCAAAACTTCAGTTATATAGTGGTACTGAATTATGTGAGAGATTATGCAACTTCAGTTGAAGGACCGCTTCTGCCTATGAATCTGAACTCTGTCCAAGAATGTTTGGTCAATATCTGCGTGATCATTTCTATCCTGACATCCACCTAGATGGTAAGGGTGCTTTCAGAATGGGCTTTCAGTTTGGTCAGGAAGGGCCTAGCTTGATAACCACCACTCCTTACCCATTCATCAAACACATCATCCCACTAAATTCACTTTCTCTTCACCTCTCTTGTTTAACCTAAAATAGATACATGCTTCCTTCATGCAGTTAGTCTATGTCTCATATATTTTTGTGTGCATCCAAACCATTAGTGATTTTTGGAAGCTGCACTTTCCTGTGCCTTGCACCCTAGGTACGACTTTTGGACCTGATTCCCTTGGAGTGGTCTTCCTCCAAATATTTTGCCCTCATCCATTCTGGTTTCTGCAATTCATTTTTTTAGTATTAGAACCCTGTGCCTACTACCACTGTTAACCAGTGCTGAAATGCTTTTGGTAAAATTAGCGTAGAGCTGATTGGGGCAATTAATTTACTTATAAGCCCCTATTATATGGTACTATACGAACCCAGTACCTGCAAATTAAATGCTTCTAATTGATCTGCATCACTAATGATGCCACCCACTAAAGTAGAAATTTAAAACATGGCTCAGGCCTGCCATGGAGACCTGTCGGGCAGCTAAAAACTGCCAACTCCTAGCAAAATGAACCATTTGCCAGTCCGAAGCCTTACTTTTTTAATACATATAAGCCACCCTTATGGTGAGCTCTAAACAGCCCATAGGGCAGAGTGCATTGTAATAAAAAAGTAGGACATGTAACTTTAAGTTTTACACGTCCTGGTTGTGAAAAACTCCAATATTTGTTTTTTACTACTCTAAGGCCTACCTCGCCTCTAGGATAACATTTGATTACCTTTTAACATTTATTAACTGCTAACTTTTGATTGAGGACAAGTTTAAATATCATGTTTGGACTCAAATGAATCTTTAAAGGTAAAATCAGATTTTAAGTCGCAATTCTGAAAATCCTGCGTTTAGAAAATGACATTTTCTTTTCCCAACCACGTGATGCCTGCTGCCATTTATCTGGGTCACATGGCTGTGAACAGCTTCACTGTTGGGTTTGTGTATTCCCCCAGACAGTGAGACAAAAGCGGATTAGTTATTGACAGGATGGCCAATCCTGCCAGGAAGATTGGGTCTGAGTTGTTTCCTGTCCCCCTTACATTTCAAAGGGCTTCATCCCGCACGCACAAAAAGAAACCTCACACTAGCCTTTTGTCATCCCAGATTTCTTCAAGTCTTTGCAGAGAAACAGAAGAAGCTCTGAGGGGCCCCACTTGGGTGCTCCCTCCAACAGAATTGTCAAACCGTAGGTCAGCCACCTTGGTAGATAACACAAACCCACCAGGCAGTGCCCAAGGAACCAGATACTGACAGATTTCTTCTGGGGCATTGAACGACCAGCATTTGATGCACCTACCCTGCCCATCAGTCAACAAGCAGAGTGGGAGCAAGAGGGAAATGGTCTCCCTGATGTCTCCACTTTTCAGCTTCCCCTGCTCTCACTGACACCACAGGGAGACAATACTGGCAGTGATTCCCTGCTGACTGTGTCTGGTGCGCATTTGGGGCTATGAAAGACTTCTGCTCAGAAGAAGCTATCAGGATATCAGGCGGTTGCAGAATCTCTGAGGGACCAAACTCATCTACCAAAG
Source organism: Lissotriton vulgaris (assembly GCF_964263255.1). Lineage (NCBI taxonomy): Eukaryota > Metazoa > Chordata > Amphibia > Caudata > Salamandridae > Lissotriton > Lissotriton vulgaris. The sequence goes on along the minus strand of NC_141700.1, from coordinate 427,623,173 downwards.
GTTAGAACCCCCTTCTCCTTGGTCCATCAACCAGACTTTAGGTAACAACATCATGAATGGCTTCTCTAGATTTGTGACTCTCGCTTTTGATGCTTTATTCCTCAGTACAACACCAAAAAGTCAAATATCCATGATTCAGGGATGTTTGACCAGAATGGCTCATAATGTGTCAATGCAAATGCTGTCAGCATTAATTACTCGTGAGAAACCGGAATAGCTTTGCAAAACTGTTTACCCCCTCCCTGATCCCCTTTCCAGTCCCCTTCAACCATTGCCACTGGGACATATTTCACATGGAGCATGGTACACCTACACAGCTAGATACATTATATTCTGGTGCCAACCCCTCTGCCCTACCACCCTGTGCAAGTGAGACAGCTTCTGTTGTTGTAAAAACTCTAAGGGAGGCTACTTGAACGAACCAAAGGATTGCTTTCTTCCTCCTAGTGGTGCAGACCATTCTCTAGTAACTGCTGCCACATTAAAACCCCAGCCAGACCTTCAAGAGATATTTTTCCACTGTCTGATACCTCTGATGTATCCTACATCTTGGACGATGATTCTTTGTTGGATTCAGGAAAAGATACTGATTACTGAGAAAACCTGCAAGAGCAGCTTAACACTGGATCAACATGGGGGGACATTATGGAGTGTCATGACTTTGTTATATACTCCGAAACAGCCCTCGCCAGTGATATTAGTATGTTCTCCTGGCATTCACACAAAGTGACTTAACCTGCACTCATAAACCAGACGAATCATGGCCTGTCACTACAATGACAATATGTTGTGGTATGATTTGGCTCATCAGTTTACCCCATTTAATAAAACTACCACAGCCTTAAATAGCGACTCATTTAGGATTCGTCAGTGACTGGAAGGCAAGCCTTCTGCCTCAGAGTCAGCATTAAAGCCAACTGATGAACACACTCTGAGCACTTTATATACTCTTCTCAGCTCCAATCATGAGAAATATCGCAAAGACTCTGCTGCTCAGAGTATTGCACACCTTAAAACTCAATCTGCAGGTTGGCACATGTAAAAACAAGTAGCCTAAACTGGAAATAAGAATAGTGCAGCAGAGGAGCAGACTAGCAAATTGGAGAAGGGCTCACTGCTTGCGTTGCAACAGATGCTCAATCAGGAGCGACAGCTCAGTAAGATAAGGTTTAAACTGAGAAATGCCAATACTGGAATAACTTGAGAACTCTAGCTATTAAAGAGGGCTTGGAGTTTTGTGGTACAGCTGATTTAGAAGGCTTTACCTCCTTACGGGTAACGGGTGCACTCAGCCCCTTTTTTTAAACCAGAGGCCACACAAAATGACGCTGGCTTCAGAGCAATTTTGATTTACATTGAAAAATTTGTGTGTTTGGCAGCTATTATATTAGCTGGCTCTACCTGTCAACCTGGTTAAGAAAGGCTCCCACATTTTCTTTTCCACTCAGATTTCTGTCAGTGTATGTTGGAGATTTTGAACACGCTCCAACCCCTCTGCCTTGGCCAAAGGCAGAGGTAGTGTGTGCCTCCATGCCCTCTCCACCTTGACCTAGAGTGAGGGATGTATGAAAGGAAAACCTGGGCTTGTAGTGTCATATTATTCTCTTTTTAAATATATCCCATATTCATTAACGTTGATAGATGTTTAAAAAAAAGGGCATGGGGTTATTTAATATCTCCACCGTGCCTAAAAATGCAGGCCATGAGGCATCAGCCCTTCACTTTACCCACGGAATGTATTTTTTAATAGCTATCCCTGCCTTGCCCAAAGGCGGGAGTATTGTGTGCCCTCATCTCTGCTCAAAGGCAGGGGGTTTAAATTAATCAACTACCAATCTATGCCCAAGGGCACAGCTTGTGTGTGTCCACTCCCCATGCCTTAATTTGTGTGAGGGCTAGGAGGAGTAATAAATGGAGGGGACAGCTGTAACCTAAATTACAAATCTGTGTCATGGAATCAGCTGCTGATCACAGTGGATCTGAGCAGGTTACAACTATGCTCAAGGACAGGGTGAAATAATGTAAGTATGGAATTAGGAAGAGTTGATGATGAATCTAGAAGTAGGTTTATTCTTCAGTTCCAGCTGGAGTAATTATTTGCAAGAATAGTAGATTATAAGGTGGTTAGCTGTTTCACTCAGGCTTGCTTAAAATAACCTGAACGTCAAAAAATCATAAAAAATTCACACACAGACATTTCTTCAACACAGAAGGAAAGGTGATGGAACTCTTGAATGCATGGACAAAGAGTCCACTTTCTTACAATGATTAATGAGACTGAGAGTAATGGATTGTGTGATTAGTCTAGGGTACTGGATAAGGATGAGTGAGTATGGGCAGCTCTGGAGAGCAAAGAAATATGTTGGGGCTAGTTGGTGGAGGAGGAGAGCGGAATTGAAACATAATGAAAAAAAGCCTTTATCAAAAGTAAGCCTCTAAAAGTATATTCACTAACAATGTATTTTCTCGTTGAATTTGAAATATCTTCTTTCTGTCTGAGCCATATCTCCCATGTCACTTAAGAGGAGGTGAGTACAGATGAGCATCTGTCTCACACGATCCACAATGTGGAGTAGGATGGGCAAGGCGCTGCATGTGGGGAGGGGGCAAGGGGAGTGGATGCAGGTAGGGATTCTGTTTTAGAAGGATAGATAAATGCATCATGGCAAGAAGGGGTGGCGTTCAGGTGACAGCAGGAGACCAAAGGGGAAGAATCAGCAAAAAAACAACCAGAATATATTCAAAGATGCATTTAGTTTTAAGAATTTTATATGGTGTGATTGCAGTTGAAATACATTCATGTTCATCTAATACTCAGTCATCAAGTGAAATTAGGTTACAGGCCTGGAACTTCAAGGGCCTGGGCGCTAGGTAAAAGATTTATCTGATTCAGGAGGAGCTATCTTGTATTGCCGCTCATATTGTCTGTCTAAAAGAGATACACAGGACTAAGCAAGATAAGGGCTAACAGTTTTAGGGTTATACAATTATTGCCCCCACCTGGTTAGAATTTCCCATTAGGGGATTGTGTTTGTGTTGCATGCAAAACACCTCTTTTGTCATTTCAGAAGTGTAAACTTGTCCCCAAAGGATTTTGGCTCATCTGCAACTTGACTACACAAATACTTTACACAGAGGGTCCTAGGGATTCAATATTTAAAGACCAGGCATTGTTCTGTCCCCATACTACAATCTGAAACAACACAAAGAAACTACCGGTCTATGAACAGTGAGACAAGGAATGGCAGAAAAGCTAAAGTGCCTGGGTCAAAAGTAATAATACATATTCACAAAGCAAAATGGAATCCCATCACCCCACCAAAGTGACAGAACTTCATCATCTGGGATTTGCTGTGGGTTGCACAACAAGTGTAGCCAACAATGATCGATGAAAAGCTATACTAGATTCATAGCCCATTGATTGATACAGCCACAACTTAATCTTGGTCAGTGGTGCTGAAGATTTGCAGTGCAAAAAGTGACAAAATAAAGAGTGTGAAAATATTAAAAGTGACTACTTTGACACCACAGAAATTTTAATAAACGCTATCCCAGTGTCAAGTCTAAAACCAGTGTGCTGACAGTTTGAAAAAATAACTATCATAAGCGATGAATTGGCGGGTCTACATGTTTCAATCAAAAGGATTTCTTAAATCCAGGCTTTCGTCAGGACCAATACATTACAACGCTACTGCAAATATGGTATGTAAAATTGTGCAATAAACCAAATATAACAACTTAAATGGTTGGTGCCATACACCCTACCATAACCTGTGAGTCCCAAAACGGTGGTCGAATCTCACAGGAATCTCGAATTCATTCCCATCTTTGTGTGTGAGTACTCCTCACCTGGCAACTGCTCAGGGAATGAGGCCCAGCTCTATCCGTAGGTACCCCAGGCTTTCCTGAGACAAAAGGGAGGTGAAGGACAGAGCTGGGCCTCATTCCCTGAGCAGTTGCCAGGTGAGGTGAGGAGTACTCCCACACAAAGATGGGAATTAATTTGAGATTCCTGTGAGATTCGACCACCGGTTGGGACTCACAGGTTATGGTAGTGTGTATCGCACCAACCATTTAAGTTGTTATATTTGGTTTATTGCACAATTTTTCATACCATATTTGCAGTAGCGTTGTAATATATTGGCCCTGACGAAAGCCTGGATTTAAGAAATCCCTATGTCTGAAAGATGTAGACCTGCCAATTCATCACTTATGATAGTAATTTTTTTCAAACTGTCAGCACACTGGTTTTAGACTTGACACTAGGATAGCGTTTATTAAAGTTTCTGTGGTGTCCTAGTAGTCAGTTTTAATATTTTCACACTCTTTATTTTGTCACTTTTTGCACTGCAAATCTTCAGCACCACTGACTGAGATTAAGTTGTGGCTGTATCAATCACTGGGCTATGAATCTAGTATAGCTTTTCATCGATCATTGTTGGCTACACTTGTTGTGCAACCCACAGCAAATCCCAGATGATGAAGTTCTGACACTTTGGTGAGCTGATGGGATTCCTTATTGCTTTGTGAATATGTATTATTACTTTTGACCCAGCCACTTTAGCTTTTCTGCCATTCCTTGTCTCACTGTTCATAAACCAGTAGTTTCTTTGCGTTTTTTCATCTGTAACTTGTTCAAATGCTCCTTTCAGATGATTATTTACAATGTATATGCCCCTAACACATATGATCTAGGCATGTATAAATAACTTCTAATGGAACTCCGTACTTGAGAGGGGCCTCTGATCATTTGCAGTTTCAATAATTTTCCTCTAGAGCCTTTGAAAGATTCAACCAGTACTGCCACAACTTTGTATGTGCAGCAATCTAGAGCTGCCTTGCTCCATGTTAAGACGTCCCTCTGACTCGCAGATGTTTGGCATCACTCAGGATGGAGCCTGGATATGCTTATTATTCTGCTTCTTTTAGACTTGATGTCTTGTTGGTTTCTGAAGGTCTTTTACCACATCTCAAAATCCGCCTATACCTGCGAGTTAACTCAGACCACAAATCCTTTAGTGATGATAGTTGTAGCTCAACTGCTCAATGAGCCCCAGTGTCATTGACAATGGACCTTAGATTGAAGTTTTCTAGCCTACGACTGCTACCAGATATAGTATGCCACGAGTTCCTTTTGAACAAGCTGACACTCGTAAAAACACGTATTAAAAAATCTACAATGGGAAGTTCCCTTTGCAGAGTATATCACGGTCAGCTTCAAGTCTATGAAAATAGTGGTAGAGTGGGGAAGATTCTTGCTTCTGCATTTAAGAAACAAACAGCCAAAAATGGTATTCCCAAGATTGAAAACCTACATTGTTTCCTTACCTGAGATAAGGAACCCATTTTGCCCACTTACTTTAAATACCCAACCCTCAATCTCTGCAATAAATAGCTATATTGATTAGCAGACCGGACTTCCTCCTGGATTAAGCAGTCAGTCAATCCAAGGCAACTTGGCTTCATCCCTAAAAGAGGCATAACTCATCATGCTAACCTGGCTCTCTCTATTCTAAATCACCTCCGTCCAAGAGGTGGAGGCCGGCCTGGTACTCCTCAACACCAAGGAGGTATTTGACTGTGTTTATTGGGCTTTTATTTGGCTGGTTCTGGATTGTCTTGGATTTGGTAATTTTATTTGAAATAGCATCAAAATGTTGTGTAAGAACCTAAGGGATAGAATAATGATTTTTTGGTGGTTATTGGGAAAGCCTCAAAAATTAATGAGGAACCCATCAAAGGTGTCCTCTCTCTCCTCTGCTTTTCGTTTTATATTTGGAACCCTATCTCAGTCATCTGGGCCACTCGTGAGTCCTTCCTCCACTCATTATTAACTGTTGTCTCCGTAAATAGGCTTCTAATATAGCTGACATGACCATCTTCATGTCTCATCCTTCAACTGCATTGATAGCCATAAAGGAAGAAGCAACAAAATGTAGTTGCATCTCAGGATATCTTCTAAATCTGAATACGAATCAAGTGCCATAAAATAATAAGCGTTACAAAAAGGATAGGCCCAAAATTCACTGGGACCTGTGTATTGAACAGTACAATACAAAATAATTAGTGCCAGCAGGCAATTATTCAACATCAAACATGTCATGGAAAGAAAATAAACAGCATAGTAAAAACAACCATGTTGTGTACTTGATGATTCAGTGTTGTTTAATAACGCTAAACATACACTAGCTTTTGTATCAAGAATGATTGGATCCAACAATATCAAAAAACAAGTGCCCAGAAAGGGAAAAGGGGAGATGGTGTTGGGAAAGTAGGGTGAATAGAGTGAGGGTAAAAGGGTATGAAGATAAAGAATATCGTGCAAATCACATAATTCTTTACATAAAACAGCGGCTCATCCTTAAGCAATAAACATCAAAATAATATCCGAAAACTGAGTGGTCATGGTTGAAAATGCTATTGCAGTGAAACAATTGCTGTTGATCCAGCTGGCAAAACATAAAGTGTCAATGTTTCAACCCCTAAGAAAATGTAGGTTTCTGAATTCCATATGAAGGGGTCTTCCTCAGGACTGGAGTGAAGGGGAACAGGGGGCACCATAAACAGCCCCTCACTGAGGGCTGATTGGAAGCCGTAGGGCGCGCAGGATCCAAGCAAACAAGAGCAGAAAAACGTCACTTTGAATAAATGAATATCTAGTATGTCCCTTGCAAAACTTCGCCGGATCAAACCAGTTTACTTGGCTAGTTCACTCAGTTAAAAAACTGAAGGATTCCTAGGAACACATAGGCAGCCCGTTTGGTGCACAGTCGCTAATCAAAGGGATGCGTTGGAACATACAGGTGGCACGTTTGTGCAAAATCGCTACTCAAAGGGATGGCACATTCGCTGAATAATTGCCTACTAGGAACAATTTTGCATTGTACTATAAAATAACAAGCAGCACTGGTAGATGCTTCAACTACCTTGCTTGGTGTTAAAATTCCAACAAACTACGTTGATACTTTTAGTCTGAATTATGATCCACTGAGACAAACATGAATAAGTTGTCGAGTTAAGAGGAACAGACTTCGCTTAAGCATTCAGGGCTATTGTAGTGTTATCAAAATGACAATCCTCCCTAAATTCCTATTTATGTTTCATGCTCTTCAAGTCCTAATACCTAATCCATGTTTTCAGGATTTAGAATGATCATGATCACGTTTTGTATGGAGCCATATAAAAGGGCGTTGTCCTCTGAATCACAACTGCACATCTTAAAGGGGGGGGAGCTCGGCTTTACCATCTTTAAAATGTTACGATTGGGCATCTTTATACCTTTACTTCTTTTCTATCAATATTTAAATTGCAATTTTGGATACTTCAGACCATCTTTTTTTTTTAAAAGACTATATTTAGAACATTGTCCATATATGATCATATCTAGGATATTTTGTCAAAGAAATTATTAATAACAAAGCTTACCAAAATGTACGATCTATACAGTACTCTGGTATAACCCGTTTACCCACTTTCTCTCACGACCATCATGTGACGCAATGGTCTTGCACTAAATTGCAAAATATTGGTCAATTATTTGTGGGTAATACTCTTACATCTATCTGTATTCTTTCATCTCATTTTTCCATATCAACTTTTAGGCTTTTTAAATATTTGTAAATTCAAGAGTTTTTCTCACAAGGAATCTAAACTAGAGAGCTCTTTGTCTCACCTATTAAGTTCTTGAATTATTCTCATCTACTGTTGAGAAGGGCTTTATAAACCGCGTGTATCAATTGGTAATTAATGGTCAGGATGATCATTTACAACAGATCGTTGCTCGATGTTCTGTTGAGCTGGACACGAGGTCTAGGCTGATTGCATGGTTAGATCTAATTAATAGCATTTCAAATTGCAATAAATATCTTAATAACTCTGGGTTAAAAGTTTACCAGTGTAAATGTATTAAAAATATTTATTATATCCCAAAAAGACCGCATAAATGGGGCTGTATACCAGACTCCAACTGTTTCCTGTGTTGAGATCTCGGAGTATACACAATGCTATCTTTATTACCTGTGGGGCATTTTGGAACTTCTCAAAACAGGTTTTTTAGAAATAAGTAAAATGATTGGTATTTGGATTCTGCCAAAACAGATTACACTGGACACAGTCAAATGCGACCTTGAAGTCCATAAAGCAGAGGTGGCAAGGTTGTTTAATTAGTTTCAATTATCTATTATCATTTAAAGTGCCAAAATGGTGATTCGTGTACCCTCTCCACCTTGCGCAAACCTTGTTTGGTTTGGAGGGATGATGTTGTATTTAGTCAGCATCTGATGATATTTTACTTGGAATTGGGCAGACACCCTAACTGTACAATTCTGATCTAGTGATTGGGGCAATAGCCTTGGGGAGGTAATTTATAGCCAGGAGCTGGTTGGAATAATAACCCCCAACTGCTAGAGAGGGATTTTACCAGTTCTGTAATATATCGAGCATTGAGATGGATATCCTGAGCGTCTGCAAGCAATAGAGGAAGCCGAGGCATACCTGGAGACCAATGGCGAAACCTCTGCTACCCCTGGGGTGGATTTGATTAATAGCAGTGGTGGGTCAAGATGAGTTGACAAAATGGTGTGTCTTCCCTACTGTAACATGTTCAATCCACGTCATGCCTTTGTATAGTTTCTTGTATGTAGGACGTAATTAATTTTGTTTGATGGTATGAATTTCAAGGTGTGAATACATTCTCTGGAATAAATAATGTGTATTTATCTGAATTTCTTCTCAGGGGCTTCTATAAATGAAGAATATTATTGTTACTTCCCCTTTTAAGCTATTCCTGCTTCTTTTTTTCTGCACCTTTTCCCATTTTGCAGGTAACTCACAGTTTCTCGCCTAGCCCCAGGTTTGTCAGACAATGCTTTTCAGCAGGTTGTTCAAGCACTGTCTCTTGTGTACCCCACAAACTCATGTATACTGGTTTTGGCACATGAAACTTATCCATAAAGAAGTATCTGAAAAATATACTTGTTTAAATTACAACCTGTAATATAATTGACTCCCGGAAGTTAAGCTCTATGACTCCAGTGCCAATACCAAATTACCAACAAGTTATTGATAGCTGGTCTGGAATTACCCATAACCAAAAATAAGTGGGTCCTGGAAGCAATGATCCTGCCACTCAAGAAACCAAATGAATGAATTAAATAATCAGAAGAACCCTCATGTTGATCCATAGACTACTGTAAAAGTGTTGTCTTGAAGTTGTGCTCTCCCAGCTCCAGGGTGACACCAGATTTAGAAAACAAACATCTGGAATTTATATTCTTAGAGGCTAAACCACCTACACTTCCTCTTCTTGGGGGCCCATAAGCACTGCTAACATTTAGAAACTGAGCATTCTGCAATAGACACCTCAGCAACTCCCTGAATCCTTTCATTCCCATACAAAAACAATTACAAAACCCAAAAGCTCTCATCTACTATGATGTGACTATGAGAAATAATTCCATACCTAATTATGTAACCTTACTATCCCTTCACATTCAATCCTCCATCACATTCTTATTCCTGTCCTGCCATACCTCCCTTTATCCCTTCCCCAACAACTCCAACCACATTTCCTTCAATAATAGCCCCCTTTCTCAATCCATTCTTGCTTTTACAGAATCCATAGCATGCAATTCCACTCTTTTGATCCCTTCATCACCCTCTCCTTTTTAAGTCTTTCTTATTGATACCATATTTGGTGATACATTCATCCTTTTATCTCCCCATTATAATTAGTTTCCTATGTAATTCATTCTCTTCCTCTCTTACATCTTCTTGAGTGAAAGATCAATAAACAAGAACTTTCTGATGATCCATGATAAAGTATAAGGTTAAGCTCTGATCTGCTCTTCATTACAGAAACCTAAATGAGTGATGATGGGGCTCCTACATTGCACAAAGCCTTGTACAAGCAATAAAAAACAGGTCATAAAATGTCCCGGTAGGAAGAGCAGAGGAGAACTAGGCATTGTAAACCAATCTCTCAAACTACAAATGCCATTTAGGTTTGAAACTTTCTATAATAATTTGTAATGATTTACATATCTATTCCACACAACCCTCCCAACAATGACACTCTGATGGCTTGAAATACATTATTATAGCTGCATAATAGGGGACATTTACACCTATTTCAACAACTGCACCAGTCTAAATTCCTCCACTTTAACCTAAAATTCCTTAAAATGTATAACCTAAAGTTTTAGCCATCCCCGAGGAGTTTGCAATATTAGCTCCCCATAGACTCACCACTAAGACAAGAATCAGAGAGCAAACCAACGCCCTTTCTTCCAATGAGTTTGCCAGCTTCATCTAGGCTTGTTGCTCAGCAAGTTCAGCATCAAACCGTTGCCTGGAATACATAATCAGGAACATCCTCCTGATTCGATCAGTAGTCGTTATGACCAGAGATGAATCAAACACTTCTTGGCATCTAGATTATTCTTAAGATGACCAAAGACTCTCCTATATTGAATCTATACTAAAAAAAGAGAGAAGGACAAAGCACAAGACAAAATATCAACAAATATACCATCACACATTATTAGTCAGGAAAAGCAACAGAAGATCAATATTCAGGAAACCATAAGCATTCATTGATGGAAATAATCCTCTTTCAGACTACTTAGCCTGATGTTATTTTAGTTGCAGTACAGAAGCCAACTTGATTGCACATTGGACAACAGAAATGGGCTGATTACGATGTCAGTTGGAGTTTCCTCCGACCAACATCCCTTCAGTTTTGAGACCATGGACCTCGGCTTGGCGGTCCGAAACCGCACCTATGATGCGACCACACATGGTGCGGTCAGAGTTGCCCATTTCCCTATGGGAGCATGTGCGGCGGTCAAAAACCAGAAACTGTAATCCCTGCACCATGTGGGAGGCCCCTCATAGGTGCCCCCTCGGTACACAACTGTCAGCCACTGGATGAGGGGGCCCTACTAGGGACCCCCAAAGTTGCTTTCCAACAGTGTTTCCATGCTGGAAAAGCCCAACACGGAAAGCCTGTAGGAAACTGACATCATATTCCAGATGGCGGAAACGCCATCAGTAAGGGATTATGTTCGGAGTCCGACTATATGATGTGCTCCTTGAGCCTGTCGGAAGCAAGCTTGAATGACTGCCTGGTTTGAATTGCGACCCCTGTAATTGTAATACGTAATGAAATCAAACTAAGGATGTCAGTCGGAAAGCTTCCAACCTGGTATCGGAGGCTTTACCAACCGACATCCTAATTAGGCCACAATCTTCTGTTGGCTCAAATGGAGTTGTGGCCCTTCTGCTACTAAACATTCCCTTGGCTTTTGATACAGCTACAGACACTTGAGGGCACTGAAATGCAGGATGCTGTTTTGCACTAAATTGCCCCCTTTCACACAGACAGATTCAACATGATATAATTTGTCATTAATATCATTCCCTTCCATAGAAGGCATCCCTCAAGTTTCCATCATTACCCCACTCATATTTTAAAGTGTACCTCAGCCCTCTCTCTGACTTCATCTATTTCTTCAGTCTCAATTGCTACAACTAGACTAATGCTGACAAATCATTCTAAAGCTCCTCTGTGCCTTTCCTCCAGACACTCAGAAGACATTTGCTCCTGAACCACTGGCTAAAACGTCAAAATTATTGACAACTTGATGTTAAAGAAATACTTCAAGTTAAGCTCATCTCATTAAAAATTGAGACCCTCAAATGTTAAAAGTCTTCCAGGTGCCATCCTTCCACCATCCTAGGCCAAATTTACAAAGAATAGGGTCGGTAGAAGTTGTAGCAAATTGAGCACCGTTTATACCAAATCTATTTTAATTTTCCGTACTGATCTATGCATAATTAGATCCGTTTGCAAAAAAGAGAAATCTCATGGCTCACAATATGACTCACCTCATGAATTTTAATTATGTAGGTCTCAATTTGTGACCCACTATGATCTGATGCCATCACAGGGAAAGTGCTGAATGTCATTGCTGTTAAATAAACCAATTGTATTTAAAACACAGCCCACGTTCCTTAAAGGAAAAAGGGTTGCATTTAAAAAGTTGAGCTTACATTTTCAAGAGTTAGCAGTGGTGCATGGGACCCCTTCCTGTACCTAAAAATGGTTTTGTCAACATTCACAAAGGGGAAAGGATCCTTTGGGGACCTCTTACCATTTGTGAATGGTATTCCAAAGCATGTTTGTACTTGGTAAAGTATTAATGTTTTGCAACCATATTTTGATTGCAAATATTAATACATCCCACTGTGAATAGGTATTTGGAAGGGATGCCCTTACAAATACTGATTCAGAATGTAGTTGCAAATACAAATTGCAATTTGTTAACATGTTACCGAATCGCAATTTGGATTTCTTACATACCTAAAGGTCTTTCTGCAGCCACAAACTGCACGATTCTGCAAATCAGACCCTTTGCGACTGCAGAAAACCTTCCTACATCTTGACTTAGGTCTCTCACAATTCCCGTAAGTCAAATATTACATTGCTGAGAAAATATGGATTTCAAACGTTCCTTTGCATCTCAATGAATCAAATTATCAAAGGAGCGTTCTAAATTATGTGACTCCCATGGCAAACCTTTCCTAATATACAGGTTTTCCTCAAAGAGTACAGGCCGCCATCACCTTGGTGCTTTTTTCCTTATGACTCTGCCAACAGTGTATGGTTCAGAGAATTCTCTGCCTGTTTCACAGGACACAAAATATCCAGAGCACAGCTTCCTGCTAAAGCATTTATCTATAAATGTACAACCACTTCTCACCGGATGTATGTCATTACAACGCACACTTTTACAACGCATACCTTTACAACGCATTTTTTACACTGCAACATCCATTACAACGCACGCCATTACAACGAATTCTTTGAAACTACCTTTACAACGCATTCCACTACAACGCATACTACATTTACAACGCATACCATTACAACGCATACCATTACATTGCATCTATGGTAAGTATTGGATAGTGTAGGGGTAAAAATTACTATTCTAACTCCAGGGGGTGCAATAGTAGGGTAAGTATTAGATAGTGTAGGGGTAAAAATTACTATTCTAACTCCAGGGGGTGCAACAGTAGGGTAAGTGTTGGATAGTGTAGGTATGCGTTGTAATGGTATGCGTTGTAATGACTGCGTTGTAATGACATGCGTTGTAGTGGTATGCGTTGTAGTGACATGCGTTGTAATGGTTGCATTGTAATGGCATGCGTTGTAATGGATGTTGCGTTGTAAAAGTTTTGTTGTAAAGGTAGTGCGTTGTAAAAGTTGCGTTGTAAGTGTTGTTTCCCCTTCTCACCGTAGCTCCAGTCTTTACACTGGCTGCAAGTTGCAAGATGTAGCATGTTTGAAGCAGTGTGAATGAATTTAATATGTTTTCATGTATGAAGAAAGTGACCGTTGCCCCTGCCTGCAGGGCTGGTCGCTCCACACACTGCGCAGCTCCCTCGCTGAGTGCCGGGACCCCCGACCCCCTCGCTGCTGCCTCGCACAGGCGTGTGCCGGGACCGCCACTCTACCGGCTCACCTCCTGCTTGTGCCCCTGAGCGCCTTAGCAGTACTTTCACCCGTCTACAGCGTTTGTTGTGATTTTTGGTAACTGTTTACATTTACCTGTGCTTTTCTTTCCCCTTTGTGCCTCCTGTGCCGTCCTCGTGTCCTCCCCGCCGCTTGTCCCCCTCCCCGCTCCCCGCCGCTGCTCCCCTGCGGCCCCACCCAGCTTCGCTAGCTTTTGCCGCCCATTTGCCCACCCCGCTCCCGCCTCCCAGCTGCCCCGCCCTTGCTCCGCCCCCCACTACGCCATTTATGGCGAAGTCCACGCGTACGCGCAGCGTGCAAGCGCAGCGGGCACGCCGCTTGCGCGCCGAAGGTGCGCCAAAGGTAAGCCGTCTGCGCCCGTCCGCGCCTGGACCGCGCTCAGTGCCAGGACCCCTGGCCCCCGCAGACCCCAGCCTACCCGCCGGTCGTACGGCGCCGCCAACCTCAACACACTCAACGCCGGCCGAGTCCCGGGCTGCTACCGAGCCACCCCGAGACGCACCCACGGACCCTTCTACTGCAACTCCTGCAAGTTCACCTGCATCCGGACCTGCACCACTCCAGCAGTGCCCAAGACCTCGACGAGCAACAGCAGCAGCCACCTGAGATGCATCCTGCTCAACACCCGCTCCGTCCACAGGCACGCCATCGAGATCTGGAACCTGCTCAACACCACAGCCCCAGACGTCGCCTTCTTCACGGAAACCTGGATGAACGCCTCCTCTGCGCCTGACATCGCCATCGCCATCCCAGACGGCTACAAGATCATCCGAAGGGACCGCATCAACCACACGGGAGGAGGCATCGCCATCGTCCAGAGGAACACCATCCGCATCACGACCAACACCGATGACACCCTCACAACCGCCGAGCACCTGCACTTCCAAGTCCACATCAACCCCAAGACCACCCTCAGAGGCACCCTCATCTACAGACCCCCTGGACAACGCACACAATTCAGCGAAGACATTGCCGACTTCATCAGCCCACACGCCCTCTGCTCCGCTGACTACATCCTCCTAGGGGACCTCAACTTCCACCTGGAGAACAACAACGACCGCAACAGCACCACCCTGCTGGACAACCTCGCCAACCTGGGACTCAAGCAACTGGTGACCACCCCCACCCACTACGCCGGACACACACTCGACCCCGTCTTCTCATCCAGCAAGGACATCGCCTTCAGCCACGCCACCGGACTCCACTGGACGGACCACAGCTGCGTCCACTTCAGCTTTGCAAGGACCACGGTCCACCACCACCAGCAACAGGCTGCACGCAGGAACTGGAACAAGATCACAGCCGACCAGCTCGCGTCCTCCCTGAGCATGAACCCTCCCACCAGCACAACGAACCCTAGCCAGGCGGCCACCAACCTCACGAAGTGGATCAGCGACTGCGCAGACGAGCTCGCCCCCTGAGGACCCCGCCCAGGAGACCCGGCAGCAAGAAAGCCCCATGGTTCACCGACGAACTCAAGAGCTCCAAGAAGAACTGCCGAGCCCTCGAGAGAACCTGGCGCAGAGACCCAACACCGGACAACATGACTGCCCTCAAGCTCGCCACCCGAAAACACCACCAACTCATCCGCGCCACCAAGAAAACTGCATTCAAGGAACGACTGGACAACAACGCACACAACAGCAAAGAACTCTTCAACATCGTCAAAGAGCTCTCCAACCCCAACGCCGGAAACAACGACATCACCCCTTCGCAAGACCTCTGCAACTCCCTCGCCTCCTACTTCCACAACAAGATCGCGGACATACACAACAGCTTCAGCACTCAACCGACGAACACCACGACCGAACCACCGCCCCCCACCACCACCCTCCGCGCCTGGACTCCGATCAGCACCGAAGACACCGTCCGCACGATGAACTCCATCCACTCCGGATCTCCGACCGACCCCTGCCCTCATCACGTCTTCAACAAGGCCGACGCTATCATCGCACCCTACCTGCGGGACATCATCAACACCTCCTTCGACACCGCTACCTTCCCGGAGAGCTGGAAGCACGCCGAACACAGCGCTCTACTCAAGAAGCCATCGACTGACCCCACCGACCTCAAGAACTACCGCCCCATCTCGCTGCTCCCGTTTCCTGCAAAAGTCATCGAGAAGACCGTCAACAAGCAGCTGGCCGCCTTCCTCGAGACAAACGGATCCCTCGACCCCTCGCAGTCTGGCTTCCGGGCCAACCACAGCACCGAGACCGCCCTGATCGCAGTCACCGATGACATCCGAGCGCTGCTCGACAACGGAGAAACAGCAGCCCTCATCCTCCTCGACCTCTCCGCGGCCTTCGACACTGTCTGCCATCGTACCCTAGTACAACGCCTCAGCAACGTCGGAGTCCAGGAGAAGGCACTGGAGTGGATTATCTCCTTCCTTGCCGGAAGGACACAGAGAGTCCGCCTCCCCCCGTTTAGATCTGAAGCCACCGAGGTCATCTGCGGCGTCCCTCAAGGCTCCTCGCTCAGTCCAACCCTCTTCAACATCTACATGAGCCCCCTCGCAGACATCGCACGCCAGCACAACCTCAACATCATCTCCTACGCCGACGACACCCAGCTGATCCTCTCCCTTACCAACGACCCCACCACCGCCAGAGCCAACCTTCACGAAGGGATGAAAGAGGTAGCCGAATGGATGAAGAACAGCCGCCTGAAACTGAACTCAGACAAGACGGAAGTCCTCATCCTGGGATCCTCACCCACCGCTTGGGACGTCTCCTGGTGGCCCCCCGCCCTAGGCAGCGCACCCAAACCAACAGACCACGCACGCAACCTGGGCTTCATCCTGGACTCCTCCCTCTCCATGACCAGACAAGTCAACGCTGTCTCCTCGTCGTGCTTCAACATCCTGCGTATGCTACGTAAGATCTTCCGGTGGATCCCCACCGAGACCAGGAAGACGGTCACCCAGGCCCTCGTCACCAGCCGTCTGGACTACGGCAACACCCTCTACGCCGGAACCACCGCCAAACTCCAGAAGAGACTCCAGCGGATCCAGAACGCCTCAGCACGACTCATCCTGGACATCCCCCGTCGCAGCCACATCTCCGGACACCTGAGAGATCTGCATTGGCTCCCGATCAACAAGAGAATCACCTTCTGTCTCCTCACCCACGCACACAAAGCCCTACACAGCCAAGGCCCAGGATACCTCAACAGCCGCCTCAACTTTTACGCTCCCAAACGCCAGCTTCGTTCGACCAGCCACGCCCTCGCCGCCGTCCCCCGCATCCGTAGAGCCACCACAGGGGGACGGTCCTTCTCCTACCTCGCCGCCAAGACATGGAACTCCCTCCCCACCCACCTCCGCCTGACCCAGGACCACCTCGCCTTCAGGAAGCAACTCAAGACCTGGTTGTTCGAGCAGTAGCAGATCCCCCCTCCCCAGCGCCTTGAGACCCTCTGGGTAAGTAGTGCGCTATATAAATACGATGATTGATTGATTGATTGACCCTATTAGGGCCACCCGGGTCACTCAAGACCATCTCTCAGCCTTGCATACAACGACAGTAGAGAATACAAACCAAGTTATTTATTGGTATTGCGATCAAGTCCAGTCTGACTAGCCTCCTAAGATGCTACAGAGGGGACTGACTGACCCTCACAACATTACATCAGTTGGCATACATTTGCAATGCCCAGCAGGATCCGCCCAAACTGGAAATTTCCAGTTGGAGCAGGTTAACAAAGGATACAAAGAAGATGAGCTTCACTCCTGGGATGGGGTACATGTTATCTAAGCCTCAAGATTACTCTGTCCTTGCCCGCCACTATAAGCATGACAACAGACCTATCTAACAAAGAAGGTATGCAAAGGCACATTCATGTATTAATTTAAACAACGAATCTCAGCCATGGGAAAATGCAAAAAAATATCGGAGCTGCTTTCTGCTGAGACAGACAAAGTGAGACAGAAGTTAGTTTCAATCATCACACAAAATGGGGGCTAAATGCAAAATGGTGCAGTAAATGCTAACTTAAGCATAATGCCAATAGAGAGAGTCGATTGGACGTATTTTTCTGGCCCAACAGACCCCATTTTAGCACTTGCTAACTAATTCTGCTACTATGGAAAGCTAAACCTCTCTGCATTATGTATTGAACATATTACAAATCTAAGCACACACCATCAATACTCAAAAATGCTCTTGTCAATGCACATCAAGTCCTGGATATCCTTCATCATCATTCATGGCCTTGTTCTTAGGGTCATTTTTGAAGGGCTTGGGGTGAGGCATCAATATTTGTACACAACAGGCATAGCAGGCAGGAAGGCAGTGTTTGCACAGACAACATGTTAAAATGATACCAGATATGGTGACCAGGAAGATGAGAATCTCCCAACCCCAGGACATGAATAAGCTCCAAAATCACCCAGTGAGAGACCATGTACCATTCTCTTGGTGTATGTCAGAGGCAAGCCTATGGAGCTTCTGTATAGCAGCATGTATATTTGAAGCGTGGTCCGGTATGTATACACAGCAGCTAACACCATTGGGTTTTGAAGGGCAACGAGTCTTGTAGCCTGGAGCTCAGCTGTAATATTGGTCAGAATACCAGCAGTTGCATGTATTACTCCTTCCACCACCCCGGTGAGCCTAATAATTTTGAGACTATTGGACATGAGATCCCAAAAGAGAACATTACATTTCATAGCATCAGTGAACTGCTGCAATGCGGTGTCTGTCTGATTTATGTCTGCAGTGTCAATAACATGTCTAACACGAGACAGTTGAAACACCCCTACATTGTAGTCGGTGATCCCTATGGTAATTGGATGACGCTAAATACACTGGGGGAAGGAGAAAGGAGAGATAACATATTCCAGACCATCCCTGAGGAAGCCAAAAACAAAGTAAACATAGTGAGGGGGCAGCAGAGGTGGGATATTTGCAGTGCTCAGTACACAGATGTAATTGCAATTACTCACCCCCACCCCAACTCCTCTTTTCCCTTTAACACAGAAACTCGCTGTCGTGTTAACCACCGGCACTGGCATTGCCACATCATGAGTAATATTACGCAGTTTGAAGGACTTGAAATATTCAGTGATATTGAAATCCCAAAAATAATTTTGAAGCCATGTTACATTTTGTTCTCTTTTGTACACATTCATGCAGGCTGTCAGGGACAATGTATCCTGGGTCCCTTGTTCCCCTGGGGTAAACCCTTGATGTACATGTATATAGTCGAAGACTGTTTCATAGTCAGCTAACATCATATTCATCGTATCAGAGTGATAATGAGTGTATACCATTGTGAAGAGCTGAAACCAGCCTTCACAGCTCCAGAGGTAAGAAAAGGGCATGGACAGCAACATGTTATTCTTGTGTGTTACATAAGGGAGCAGACTGAAGATCTAGAAATTTGTGACATTGGACGTACCATGGGCAACATTTGAAGGAACACATTATCTACATATGTCTTTCTGTGTTCACCTTTGTGGGGAGCCAGGGTGACAAACGTGTTCTAAGGGAACATGTGTTGTTCCAATCAAAGAGTACAAAGGGTATTTCTCTTCCAGAAACCACATTTTTCCTAGTAAGGCTATTAGGAAAATAAGGACAATCACTATAAAAACCAACTGGACCAACCAACCCCACCCCTCCGCAAAAGGCTGTTTCTCCTCAACAATGGAGCGACCAAAAGGATACAAGGTGATTAGAGGGGAAGAAATGCAATGCAATGGGGCTGGAAACAAGGAAACGAGGATGGGCAAAATCTTTCCAGCGTCCTTCAGAGCCTTGCTGGCAGACTCCTATTGTTCACCAACGGTGGTGCTATACAGCACTTTGATGGGGCAGCGCAATTGCGGCCCTATGAAGAACACCCACGTCATGTAGGATAGGGCACCCAGCCTTTCAGGAAGAAATCCTCCAGTTATCCTGTTCAGTGTCTTGGCCAATGCACCAAGCTCCCTTTTCCAAAGCTGTTGTTGAAACCACAGACATGGTACATGCACCCTATTCTTCATCCTTGCAGTCCACCCCTACTATTCTGACTTCTCCTTTGGTGCACTGTCCCTCCATCGGGGGCACAAATTGTACCTAGCCACTCCAGGCACAGAGTGATCATAAACCAGAGCTCAAATTCAGATGGGTCAAAGGATTGGGGCTCAATCACTTGTGGGCCTGTTGAAGAAGAATCTGAATGGCCTTTATTTCTGGTGGCACTGCCTCATTTAACACTGTGTTGTTCTCCTCTGTTTGCACCCACGTCAGTCGGGCATCTGAAAAAGGGATGAAGCGTGGCACCTGCTCCGTCTCATGGTCACCAATGCCATTGATCACTCACTGATCATAGGAGAGAGGCAACGGGACCTTGAGGTCGTGATTGGTATGTATCCATTTCTTCCGACCAGTCACTTTCACAGCACTTCTGGTGGCGAGGAGCACTTGCAGTGGCCCCTTCAAAAGGGCTCCAAACTTCCTTTCCTCTGGAAATGCTGCACCAGAATAAAATCACCAGGTCGGATATCATGCCAAGCCCCTCTGTTTGTGGTTGCATCGTGTCCTGGATGTGCTGATGAATAGAACACAAATTTTTAGTCAACTCATAAAGATAATCCACTAACAAAGGACATTCAATGTCAGAGAAGCGTTTTGGTCGCGAGGCACCCCACACATTTAGTTTGCAGCCGAAAACGACCTCATAAGGTGACAATCCTGTCCTACTGTGAGCCGCAGCTCTACTTGACAAAAGAGCTAACGGTAAAGCATCTTGCCATTTCAGTTCTGTGCTTTCCTGAATTTTTGCCATTTTCAGTTTGAGAGTAACATTGTACCTATCAACCAAGCTTGCTGACTGGGGGTGGTGTGCAGCATGGAACTTCTGACTGATGTGTAGGCCATCACACACCAGCTGGATGACCTTTGAATTGAATTGACTGCCGTTGTCACTCCAGATCAAATGGGGCAAACCAAAGTGAGGGAAAAACTCCTATAGGAGGGTTTTTTCAGTCACTAAGCCTGTGTTCTCCTTAGTGGGGTATGCCTCAACCCATTTACTGAATGCACAAACAATCACTAACAAATATTTCAAATTGTTGACCGTTCCATCTCAATGTAGTCCATCTGAAGGACTTCAAAGGGGAAGGAAGGGGGGTTAAACTTTTCCAGCGGGTGTAGGAGTACCCTTTCCAGGATTATACAATATGCATACCAAACAATATTTTAGCAAATGAGCAGCAGTTTTGGGGATGTTATCATTCTGCCACATGGGGTCTAGTAGCTTGCTTATGCCCTTGGAGCTAATGTAAGCTGTCCCGTGCGTCATAGTGACTTATCCGTTCAGCACCTATCCTGGTCTAAATGTACTGTGCTTTCCTGCTATATTGCTAACTCCTCAATTGTTGCCTCATTTTGTATCTCTTTCACACTGTCCAATGTATCCTTAAGCATAGTAACATCGGGTATCCATCTAGCAGGACCTGCCACAAACATCTTTTTCATCTTTGTTTGAGCCTTTTCCTTAACTGTTTGATCTGCAAATGCATTTCCCCTTCCCACATTTTCAGTAATTGCCTTGTGGGTACTGCACTTCACTATTGCTAACTTCTTGGGGAGTGTTAGTGCTGACAAAAGTCTATGTATCAATGGGCCGTTCTGGATCTTTAACCAGTGTGAAGTCAAGAATCCTCTCTCTGCCCAGAGCCACCCAAAATTGTGGGCAACTCCAACGGTGTACAGGCTGTCAGTATAAATATTGGCAGCCAATAACTCACTTAGCTCACAAGCTTGAAAAAGGGCAACTAATTCTGTCTGCAACTTGGGCTGATTGATAAGGAACTTGTGATGTCTCAACTACTGTGCTTAAGCTAGTTGTAGCGTACACCGCAGTTGTTGTGCCATCCGGTAATTTGAAACAAGAGCCATCGACATATAGCTCTCCTTGGGGTTCAGGTAGGGAACATCAGTCAGGTCTACCCGTCTCTTCATCTCTTCCTCAGTCTGCAAAATGCAATCATGTATGTTTATTTCCTCCCTTTCAGAAGGTAGGGGTAGTAACATGGCTTGGTACAGGTTGGCACATCTTTTGATTGTGATGTGTGTTGGAATGATGGTCAGTTCATAACCAGTCAGACGTCCACTGGTGGGGTGCTATGTCTTCATTTTGTTCAAAAGGGTATCCACAGCATGAGGTACCATGACTGTGAGATTGGTATCAAGGACGAACCCTGCCGACTGTCGAATAGAGACGGCCACAGCCGCGACCCCTCTTAGACAGCTCGGGAGGGCTCTTGCGACATTGTCAAGCAAAGCAGAAAAATAAGCACACTGCCTCTTCTTACCTCCAAAGGCTTGTGACAAGACGGAAAGTGCGCAACCAGCCATCTCGTATACATACAACACGAACGGCTTAGCATAGTCTGGCGTGCCCAGCACAAGCACAGAGCAAAGAGTAACCTTTAATTGCTCAAAAGCATGTTGACATTCAGGTGTCCAGGGGAGGGGTTAATGCACATCTTTAGTGCTTAGCTGCAGCAGCGGCTCTGTTAGTAAGTAAAAATTTAGAATCCAGTGCCAACAACACAAAGTAATGCCATTGACAGCTCGCACATCCCTTTGAGTCTTAGGGATGGGAATTTTAACAATAGCACTAATGTGTTCAGGTGTTAGTCTCCTTTGACAGTAGGTTACCAAGGTAGGTGACCTCTTGTCGACAATATTGGAATTTTGAAAGGTACTCTTTATGTCCGTGCTGTGCCAAATGTAGCAATAATTTAACTATTGCATCTGTTCAACCTTCTTGTGTCGGAAGCAATCAAGAGATCATCCACTTACTGCAGTAATACATTACCTGGGGGAAGTTTGAGGGAATCCAATTGGCCTTTTAAAGCTTGACTATATATGCTAGGACTTTCAGTATAGCCCTGATGAGCTCAACATAATCCTGCCGGCAAGGGCACATCCAAATAGGTGTCTGTTATCTGGATGGATCGGAATGCTGACAAAGGCATTTTTCAAATCGGTAATGCAAAAGAATTTGGCAGAGGAAGGAATCATTGTCAGAAGGACAGTGATGTCGGGGACCACTGGGAACTGAGGGACCATATTCTTAAACTCACCTAAATCAATCAAAAAACGATAGACATCAGGATGGTCATCAGAGGCATCCAAGGGTGCCCTCTTAAGAATGGGAAGGATAGGGCTATTACACATGTTTGCAGTTGTCTCTTTAACAACCCCTGAATTAATCAAGTCCTCTATAGTCTGTGACATAGCTCGCTCCCCTGCTTGCGGTATTTTGTACTGAGGAATATGAGGCAAAACAGCATTGTCTTTGATCTTAATAGAAACTGGAGGTATCTGCAACAGCCCCACATCCGTATCACCTGTAGCCCACAACGTGGGCAGCACATCCTTAAATTCAGCAGGGAGGGGCGTGTCCTTGGACAAACACTGCTTGGTAGTTCATTGGGACCCATTGTCATATAGACACCTGTTAGGGAACAATAAATTGTAGCATGCAACGTCTTCAATAAATGCAATCCCATGAAATTGTCTCCGCAATTGGACGTCAGCAAATATGGCAAATCAGTCAAGAGACCAAAGATCAGGGCAGGGGTTTTGGATATGGGGCTCTCAACCGACACACCAGAAAAGCCTACCAAAACATTATTATGGCCAGACACGGCTGCCCCAGGGACCAGTGAATGAAAAACAGTGCTCTTCATTGCACCTATGTCCACAACAAATTGCTTAGCTGAGCTCTGCAAATCAGCAGTAACATAAGGTCCGCACCGATCTACAGGTATCTGAACAGGTCCCTTCCCCTGTCCCTGGCTGTCCTAACCATGGAACAATCCTGTTACTTAGTGCAAATCAGTCATCATGATAGTACTGCCACCCTCAAAGGTCATCAAAATTGTTCTGATTAGAGCGACCCTGCGATGCCTCATCTTCCTGAACCCCATCATGACCACCTGCTACTCGACCCAGCCCACGAGAACCCCGTCCTCTAGGGGCCACACCTTTCTGAAACAACAACGGGAACTGCCTGCACCAGTGTCCCTCCTCCTTACAATATGCATACTGATTCAGCCCCACAGGCGCAACATTTCTGCTAGTGCGGGGCAGCTGTCAGGCTGAACCAGTGCCACTTCTTCTTCCAATCCCCCGGATGCCTGCTGCATCAACACCTTCGTCTTTAATTCCTTATTTTTCTTCTCCACCTTCTCCTTCTTTCGTTATCTCTATGCTCATAATACTGTGCCATACTCAATATCACTGATGGAGAGGAGTTTGTCCAAGTGCTCTCTGAAACCTGTAACTGAGTTGTGATCTCGGGAAGCAGGTTCGTAACAAATCTGTTAACGAACAATTGGACACCTCTTTCCATTGACAAATCCTGTCCACTGAAATCCAAGAACACACCTTCAAACTGAGTGAAAAAATCAGATACACTTTCATCTTTCTTCTGACGACATGCAGTTAGCTTGTCCCAATCAACTCTTCTAGATGTAATATGAGAGTGCATGTAAGTAATAATCAGGACCTGGCAAAGCTAGTATCTCAGCCTTAGGCTTCTCACCAGGCTTCCTCTCCTTATCCCAGGCTCTGATCTCATCCGAAGTGCCACCTAATTGTACAACATGGTCCTGTGTGTGCACCTGCTGCCAAATATCAACTGGTACCAACAAACCAAAAAACAGCTCAATGTCTGCCAACGCCATCACTGTTGATAATGCAGCCTCTGTCAAATCTTTATAATATGCAGTAGGGTTTTTCCTAGGATCGGGTAACTGACTCTTGAGGGACAGAACCTCACTTCTCTTCCACAGGGTATAAATCCATTGCTCCCGAAGATGGCCTTCCACTCGCTGCCGTACAACATCATCTTGTGCAATCCTTACCTCCAGTATTTCGGGGTGATACAAAGGGTTGACTTCCCTCATCTGAAACTGGAGTATCACCTTTGGACTTTTCTGAATCAACCTACCTCGATAACCGAGTAACACTGCAACATTACCAAAAACCTGATCAGGTTCCATGTCAGCCACATATACATTGTCCCTAATATCATAAATGACCCGAGTGGCCTCCCCACCAAAACACTGCTACCATAACCCAATCTGGGTAGCTGGCATGTGTTTGAGCGCATGTTGCTGCACAAATGGCTCGTAGTCCTTTAACACACTCCACACATCCTCTAGGCTATAAATAGGGTTATGAGCCCACTGGGTGGATTGATCAGCTACTATTTTCTTCTCTTCCGATCTCTTCCACATCCGATCGTATCAGTACCAGTCCCAATCATTCCTTAGCAGCCGACAAATCCCCACTTCCAAATCCACCCACTGGTGTTCCAACACTCAAGGGTGTAAGGGTATGGGAGAGAGGGGAGGCAGTATCAATGTAAGCATCTGGTTCTACAGTTATCAGGGGGTTGTGAAGTGGGTGTGAGAACTGGGGAAAGAGATGCCAAAGCAACAGTTGTAGAAGCCTCAGGGAGAGAAGTTGAAAGAGATATCGGAGAGACAATGACCGAAGCAGCCAGGTCACTAGCAGAAGAAGCATGAGCCGTCTAGACAGGAGGAGCAGATGGCTGGGGCTGCGAGACAGCAGGATATATTATCTGTGGGCATATGGAGGTGGAGGACGTGTCGCCAGTACTTCCTCCACGAACAGATCATCTTCCTCCCTTGAAACATAAGACTTATCACATTGTAATCTGAACTTCCTATTCACACACTCTATTCCTTTCTCTATTTTCTGCCTATCACACACAGTAGCTTTCTGAGTTACGGTCTGCGTCCTCCCTTTGTGAGCCTCATTTTCTGCCTTCAGCCATCTTCTTTCGGCCTCTTTCTGCCAGGTTTGGAGTGAATCAAACATCGACCGCCCACTTCTTTTTGTGAATAACTTGTCCTGCAAGAATTCCATTTTTATTCATCAAAGGAGCCGGTCAATGGCCACTGCAACTCGGCATTGTCCCTCGTATATTTGTGCCATAATGTACTAAACATAATAGGGCCATGCCATGCTTTATATACATGTCAAAGTTTGGCATGCCTTCCAGAGGTGCAGGCTGACTCTCTTTGAATCGAGTTCCTATATTACCAATAGGCTCTGCGCATTGGAATAATATATCCTGTAGCTTGGACGTAGGACTGAGGTCTACCGGCTATACTAGACTTAATTGTGAGTGTCAGCTAGCTCAGAGGTCACTAGAAACTTTCTCGAATAAACAAGAAGGGATTATTTTCTGACAACCGCATAAAACATGACAACTTTGTTTACCAAGAATAAGAAATCAAATCTCTAGAGTCGCGGAAACAATAGATAACTATTTCACTCAGTCAATCGTGCATGCTTAGTTTCACCAGAGGTGCAAGAGAAATAGAGAGACGGGCGTTTTCAATAAAAAGGTATTTATTGAACAGTCTTCTTTCTCAAGCATTGAAAATGAACTGCTACAATAGTGAAGCTTACTATGAAGTACAATGCATATAATACGAACAGTATTATAAAGTAGTACTGTAAAAGCATGATATGGTTTCTAAGACATAAAGTGCATAAAATGTATAAAATACTTAAAATACATACAGTGATAAAAGGATGACTAAAATAATCAACTGGTGCTTCTAGAATACGCCTACCCAGGTGCACCTGAACGAAGTCTGGTAAGAGGGAGGGTGTATAAGAGGAGGAGTTTAAGTCCAGGAGTTCTCTGCCAGGAATCTGATTCCAATAATTCTCTCAGAGGTCTGATCAGCTCTGTACCTTTGTTCTAGAATGAAGGAGGTCTTGTATCTCGTTCTCGGGACTCAATATCCCAGATAATCGCAAGGGTAGCCTGGAAACACTGGAGCTGGATTTCTCGGCAGGAGAAATGACAGAGTCTCGCAGTGCGTCTGCTGGAGGGTCGGCTTCCTTCGGCACTTGCTGCTGCAGGGTGTCGGGCAAGTAGATAGTCGATCTGCTCCAAACCACTGTGTGTTTGTTTATGCAAATCAAGACATATTTATACTTTGAAGGTGCCCAGTTTGACGCATGTTTGGACTTAATAACGTCACTCAAAGGTTCATTTCTTGGAAAACGTCGGGAGTTCTAGGAGAACTTAATATTCAAGCAGGGGGAAGTCCCGGGCTGCTGAAGGCTGGTTTTTCCAAGAAACGTTGTTGATTCTTGGAGCTTAGTGGAAGTATCCATGCCGTATTTGGGCTGTATGGTTTAGGCCAAATATGGTAATGATTTCTATGCCTATAAAAGGGAATGATAAAGTACACCTATATAAGGGAATGAATCGGGAAATTTATACTAGGGTCCGAGATTCATTTACAACAAGGCATTCTCTCCCACAGACGCACGTTCACTATATATACTAAACAAGTAGTTGCAAATATCTTCATCAGAACAGTGCTACCGACCCCGTCAAATACTATTCTCAAGTGGTACCGTAACCGTTCTCAAAAAGAGCCCAAACAAAATTAAGAGCTTTTCCAAAAAGAATCTGCAGGCCCTATCCAATTTAAGCCAATGTGGCGCCACAATCCCA
Source organism: Lissotriton vulgaris (assembly GCF_964263255.1). NCBI lineage: Eukaryota > Metazoa > Chordata > Amphibia > Caudata > Salamandridae > Lissotriton > Lissotriton vulgaris. Next base: position 427,596,118 of record NC_141700.1, on the reverse strand, counting down.
AGGAACAAAAGCAAACTCACCTGGTGCACACAGATCAAACAAATGTATTCTCCACTGCCGAATGTTCGGACCAAACGGTCAGATCCAAGGGTTTCACCTTTCAGGACCCCAGCTGTAACAACAGACAGGTGGGGCAGCTGCCAGTACTAGGCTCTATCGTGCAGGGATCCCCAAGCTGCCCATCTGACCCGATGTGGCCCCGTCCCCCACATCCGTCCACTCGCCCGTTGGATGGGTCACTCATCCGTTGGGGTCACTGTTTGGGTGCCAAATGAAGGAAGTGACCCGATTAGGGCCACCTCTCAGCCTTCCATACAATGAAGAGTCGGTCAGACAGTAGAGAATACTAACCAAGTTATTTATTAGTATTGTGCTCAAGCAGAGTCCAGTCTGACTAGCCTCCTTAGATGCTACTGAGGGGACTGACCCTCACCAACATTACATCAGATGTTATACATTTTCAATGTATTCTACAACAAAGCCCAAATCCCTGGTCTTAGAAACACAGTTTCTCAAAAGATCAATCACAGAAACAAAAGCCACTTTCGACCCTGTCTAGATTCAGTATAAAAAGAGACAAAAAAACTTACAGAAATAAGTGAGAAAAAAGCGAGAGAAATAAACTTGAACCACCTTAGGATGATTGGTATTCCATCATTTACACAATCGCGTGCCCAGTTTCATCATCTGGAATTCCAAAAACCAACCATCTTGTGTCCACCCTTGATTTTCAATGGGGGAACAAAATGATACAGTTGTATCCTCTTGTGTAGCTCTCACAAGGAAAAAGTGCATAGGGATATTTTTTCATAAGTGGTATTTGTTAGTGCAGTGCAAGAAAATAATAAACAAGTGTAAAATGTATTATCTAAAAAGCGATAGACAACAGTCAAATAGCGCAAACCTTTTTTGTGCTTTCTCTACTGTGTCATCCTACTAAAAACAAAAGTGAAGCAAGTGAAGAAGAAGGACAGTTAGAAATAAATCCTTTGTATAGAATACATTTTCAATGCCCAGCATGACCCGCCCAAACTGGAAATTTCCAGTTAGAGCACATTAACAAAGGAGACACAGAAGATGAGCTACACTCCTGGGATCGGGTACATGTTATCTCAGTCTCAAGATTACTCTGTCCGTGCCCGCCACTACAAGCATGAGAACAGGCCATCTAACAAGGAAGGTATGCAAAGGCACATTCATGTATTCATTGAAACAATGAAGCTTAGCCTTGGAGAAATACATAGAGTTGCTTTCCGCTGAGGCAGACAAAGTGAGACAGAAGTTAGTTTCGATCATCACACAAAATGGCGGCTAAATGCGAAATGGTGCAGCAAATGCTAACTTAAGCATAATGCCAATGGGGAGAGTTGATTAGACATATTTTTCTAGTCCAACATGTATATATTCATTTAATGTGGTGATTTAAATGTAAAAATGTAGTTGTTAATAGTAATGTATAGAGTCATAGCAGGTTATTGGGTTTATAAGGGGATAGGGTGGGAAGTTAATTAAGTCATAATTATTTATTTTGTAATAATAATGTTTAAGTAAGTATGTGATGGATATTCATTATGTATCTAATGTGAGATTGGTTTATTATACTTATATTTTAGGAACAAGTTGTAACACTTGTAGGGTATAAGATGGGAAGTTAATTAGGCAATAATTAATTAACAATTGATGTATAATTTAATAATCATTAAACTGATTATTAATCATGTACACTATGTAATAGTGATTTATTTTTTGTTATATTTCAGTTGCAGGTTTCTGGATTTGTAGGGAGTATACAGTGGGAAGTTAAGTAAATATTAATAAAAAATGATTCACATATATTTAAATATTTAATTGACTATTAATTATGTAAATTGTTCAATAATCATATAGTTTAGTTATAGTTTAGGTGTTTGCTGCTAGGTTTGTAGGTGTAATGGATGGGAAGTTAATTAAGTAATAATTAATTAACACATAATTAATAATTTATGTTGATTATTGAATGATTATTAATAATGTACATTATGTAATATTGATTTATTTGAGATATATTTTGGTTGCAGATTGCTAGGCTTGTTGGTGTACACAGTGGGGAGTTAATTAAATACTAATTAAAAAATAATATGAATGTATGTTTAATTATGTAATTAGTTAACAATTAGATACTGTAGTAATCTGCTTCTTATGTAATGCATCTCCCTGGCCCTGGTTCTCTGCTTGATGCTCTAGCTATATGATATCATTTGGAATGTTACGGATGTTTGTACTTGAAGGTGGAACTGTTGGAGAAGATGGGCTGAGCAACCAGGAGGCTGCTCTTGGTGGGGCTTATATTAAGACTTACATTGGAATTTACTAAGCTGTAACTTGAAGAATAAACTACAATGACAAGAGCCGTCTACCAGACTTCACTGATTTCTACAGATACCTTGTGAAATCATTATATATTTTAGTTATATTTTAGGTGCAGGTTGCTGGGTTTGTAGAGTTGTAGGGTGGGAAGTTAATTAAGTAATACTGTATTACCAATTAACTATTCACTGCTATTTAATTATGTAATTGTTAATCAATTATGTAACTTTTAGTAAACCTATTTATTTGCAATACATTTTAACTGTTGGTTGGTATGTTTATAGGGATATAGAGTGGAAAGGTAATTAATAATTAAGTAAGCATTACTTTTGATTTGGAAATTAATTATTACATTGTTTATAAATTTTGTACATTTGATCATTGCTGTTTTTTTAATGTATACATATTTTATTTTAAGTAATAATGTTTATACTTAGAGTTCATATTTTTCTAAATTATTAGGGTCATTCAAGTATGCAATGTGTTGGAAGTGAAGTAGTTTACCTTCTGTTGCTTAGACAAGAGTGGGAATACTAAATGTTATCCTTCCGAATGCCAACACTTTCCCTGCAGTTGCACAGAATGGAGTGGGAATGGTAAATTATACTGCTCCAAAGTCCACCTTTTTCCCTATTGTTTCATAGACTCGAGTGGGAATAGTAAATGTAATCCTGCCGAAGTCCAACGCTTTCCCTACTGTCGCACAGACTGCAGTGGGAATAGTAAATCCTACCCTTCCGAAGACCAACGCTTTCCCTACTGTTGCAGCGACTGGAGTGGGAATAGTAAATTTAACACCTCAGAAGTCCAACAATTTCCCTGCTGTTGCATAGACTTGATTGTGAATAGTATATTTAACCCCTCAGAAGTCCATCGCTTTCCCTACTGTTGAACAGATTGGCGTAAGAATAGTAAATTTAACCCTTTTGAAGTCAAACATTTTCCCTGCTGTTGCACTGTTTGGAGTCGTAATAATATATTTAACCCATCCGAAGCCCTACAATTTCTCTACTGGACATAAAATAGTGTTCATCAGTTGATAGAAGTGGTCACTGCTATGTTTTTTAGGGCTTCAGAGACTCTCAGCTTTCCATATCCTATGTCTCAGGCACCAGTGACAGCATGATCCAGACATGTCTGCCTTCTGCAAGGACCATTGAGGAACAGCAGGAACCTGGTGAGTAGGCCTTCTGAGGCACCAACACTAGAGAAATGCACGCATATCATTTAGCGGTGCAGGTTTTGTGCAAAATCTGTGCTGCAATATCATGGGGGAGTCAATGGGTGCATAATCTCAATCCCACTCTCCTTAAACTCTCATTATGAGTCAACCAATAACTTCTGGTGTATTTCTTGATTAATCTTACTGCAAATATGTAATTTAAGAGTTTTGAAGTGTTTATCGCAGGGTTTAATATTAGGTCTAATAGGAAAAACTCAACCTATTATTAATTTTGCCAGGACGAACCTGTCGATATATTTCTGTAAAAAATGTTGGGACTGCAGATGTTGGTGTGGTAAGCATCAAAATGTTGAGGTTAAGCCCCATTTCAAAGGTAAATCTTGTAACAGATGATGGTTATTGAACACAATTATCTGTGTGCACATCTGGGTGGGTTTATATAGTGTGATCTATTTATGGCACATTAAACCCGACCACGGAGGGCTTTAATATGATTTGGAAACGATTATAGGTAGAATCAATTTCAGAATTCATTGTAGGATTGACAGTTGTCACGGATTTTCATGTGTCCTAGGGCTTGATAATATTTTACGGCTGTATGCAAAAAGGAATTTATTGCTGATTCACAAATCTCAAATGATGTTTGCCTGGAGATTTGGAATTTGATATTGTAAAAGGGACCAAAAGGACTTTTCTGCAATTCAGATGGGTGCCTGCTCCAGCATCAGGTGCACACTTAAAAGAAGGTCTTTCTTTCTATATGAGGTGTTTCATCATCATGAGAAGGAGGGAACTCTTTGTCCATGCACATGCTTCCATCAGAAAAACATGCCCTTGTGTTAAAATGACACTTTGAAAATGTTGAACTCCATCCACCCATAAATTTGTAGCATATTGGCACACCTACCATGGAGGAGATGTTTGGGAGTGTCACGGAGGACTCCAGGGTTGCATTTGTGTTCTATCTACAATAGGCGGTTCTTGCTTCTTCCGAATGGTGACAGGGGTCACACACTGACACCCTATGTACGTGTCTAGACTTGCACCAATATAATGTGCACAGTGAAAGTGGCACAACAGCCTTGAAGGGGGATACAGAAGACTCCACATGGCTTGAAGTAATCTGGGTCTACCACCTTCAAAAGAACCTTCAGACCTCCGTCAAGAGTTTGGGGCACACGTCACCCACTCATTGAGAAGTGGATACATCATTTCACTGGATGCTTATAGCTCCCCTGAAACGTCTTCACAGTTGATCTGAGTGCTTGCACAGTTGATCTGAGTGTTTGCACAATCCTTGGAAGGTTCTGTGCAATAAGACACGTGGTTCAGGTGGGCGGGCCCACGGCAGAGCTGGCCCATTCCTGCACACGTTCACAACAGTACCTAGCTCTCCCTTTTCTAACAAGATTAATGGAAACCTCTATGGCTAGTGACATACAAGAAAGATAGTTGAAGAGAAAGGGACTCACAACAGAATTATCGCTTTGTAGACTTAGCTGCACACATTTATAAAGGATGCATTTCAATGACCATACAACACCGTAGACATATTTTATGAACACTAAGGTCAAATCTCATCATCACGATGCAATTGTAAGGGACTAGCTGATAATACATTGTGACTACACGTTTGATGACCTAAACCTTTAGTAAAAGACAAAACAGAGATGTATTCTTTTTTATGGTCTAAGACACAGCATATAACAGCAATCACTGTGCAACAAATAAACAATCCCCCCCCAAACGGATGTAACAAGAACAAATAGGCACCAAAGGTATTCCTTTAAGTCACTTTTGCGTTTCCTAATTCAGTAGGATTCTCCCGAATCTTTTCTGAGTGTATGGATTGCCACTGGACGTGTGCTGAGCTGTAGTTCACCTTGAGACGTTTGCATTATGCATTCCATCAGGAAATACGAGAGAGCACTGGAAGCTGTGTAAACCCAGTAAGGCTTGAGAATAAAGAACAGGCTCAGCCGAGCTTTACTTTATATATAGGCAATCTCCATCTGAAATATTTCCTGTTTTCTCCTACATTGCTTTGGCAACACCTCAGCAATTCCTTTCAGTGTATGACTACTGCCACTGTCTTGACAGCGAGCGTCTTACTGCGATGCTGTTCCCTTTATAGAGAACATAATGAGGAAACCAAGAACACAGTCAGAATATGTGTACGGATACATAGACAAGAGAAATTCTACGACATGAAACACCCTTGACAATCACCCTGGAACGAAAGAAAATATACGCACAGCAAGCATGCCGGCCAGACAATCAAATGCACATTAAAAGGAAACTGCAAATCACAAAGCAGAACATTCTTTTTCTCCGGTACTTTAATTCCTATGCATAAAAAAATTCAAGGGAATCCTGAAATTCGGAAAGCTGTGAAGTATGACCTCGAAGACCTCTAACCATTTTGCAGCTCTTACTGATTCTATAATAAATGTAACGATTTTTTCTGATTTGGTCGGAATGGGCGCAGGCTCTCACCCTTGCATTTACACTATTTTGTTCATTTAAGTCCCCATTTTACTTGGTGCTGGCAGATAAACCTATTTCCGTCACCTATTTTCGATTTTTGTCCATTTCTTTTAGTAGTGACCAGTTTGCAAAAGCCAATTTGAAAAGAGGCTGGATGTATGCCAAATGTAACGTAATTTATTGTCTTGATTTTTGGACACCGTCTTTCTTGAGTAAATGATACCTTGACATAGAAAATAGAGCTCTGATGTGCTGAGCATAAAATGAAATGTCATTTAAAGGGCAGTGCAAACAGGTCCAGCATTGTAAGACAAAAAAACTTTTAACATTTGTGTCGTTCCCTCATTCCAATTTTGCACTGATATATAATGACCAAAACTCCCTTTTTCTTCTGGTTGGAATAAAATCCCGGAAAAAATATAGTTACAGTGTTACCGTATTAAGGACGTCTGTCTAAAGTTCAACCTCCCCAAAGAAACAGGAGATGACGAGTTTAACAATATTTTACTGTGTGAATCATAAAAAGTTGCACAACTATTATCGCTGTCTAAGAAAAATGTATTGGCAAATGTCCCTTTTGTGCATTTCAGAACATTGTGCCTGACAATGCAAGGGTGGCAGGATCATGGTACAGCGCATTCCTTAATTATTCCTGAAATGGGATGAAATTAATGCTTCACCCCAAAAATATCGGTTGCTACTAGCAAACCACTATGAGTATCTGACATGCCCAGAACTGCCTAGTGAAAAACGCATAAAATTTGCATCAGAAGGAAATCAACAATGTTATGTTGTCCGTCTTCCAATATTGTCCCCCAGCCCCTTAAATTAACTTAGAGGGGAATCAATTGAATCCATACATGCATATTACCCTGACTCACTAAAACTGGCCCTGAGATCTGTGTTGTGTAGATTGCTAGCATATTGAAAGTTAACTACAATAGTGCATAAGGCCTATGGTTTCAGATCAGAAACTGTACAGTAGAATGTATTGATAGACTGTTGCAGTGAAATGTATCTGTGTTGCTCAGATCCTTGCAATATTACAATGTGTTGGGCAGTCAGTTTATACTGCAGCCAAGTTTCTCTTTTAGGCGTGATTTGTTATTTCATGGCTTGAAACGTCTTTGCTACCAAGACATTCAAGGAGCACAACATGAAACTTTAGCCCAAATTAAAGATTAGTAAATACTTTTAAATTTGTGTAGATTAAGTTGAAGCACGCCTGGCACTGAAAATACCCCAGTCTGACTAAATAATTATGTTCACAATTAAAAGCTTCCCATGATGGAAGCCACTGGCCTAGAGAGCATACTGCCTGAGTTTCTGTCAATAGCCTTCATGAGCTCAGTACAATGTCCAACAGCCGTGACTAGAGAAAATCTCTACCCTACTGTGCATGAGGCAACCTATGATGCTTGAGCTTCCTACACACCTCTGTTATATATTTGTGATATTAAATATTTAGTTATTTGATATTAGACATGTGTCTCTCATACCAAGGTTGAAGCTATCAGATTAATATGACTTTATTCTTGGAAGGCCTTCGATCAACAGTCTGTACATATTTGTTGCCAGGCTAAAGCAAACTAACCCAGTGGCTTATGAAGAGAGTGGGGTTTTACATGTTGCTCTGATCCATCAAATATTCATCAGCAATACCCTGATAACGTGTCAACTAAATAGGCTATTACCATACATAACCTTAAATGCAAGGTTGAATATTGACTTAGTCCCCTTTATCATTAATTGGTAGAATGACAATGATCGAAATGATATTGTTGCCTAAATTCCTATACTAGAAATGAAGAAAACACAAAGATAGGGTCTGAGGGTATCCAATCCCTGAAGCACCCAGATGAGTTGGGATAAACTATATGACTGACATACAAACTTTGATCGAAGTAATCAATCTTGACATATGTGATTTGTAAGAATTCAAAAAGAGAGGCCCATGCGAGGGCCATAGGCATGATTAAACTCATGAAGCCAGTTGCCGCACCCATTTCCTTAGTTTAATTCTTCATTTCATGTTTTCTTTTTTCACTCGCTTTTCAATTTCTTCTTTTCTTTGGTCCCCTTCCTCATTGTTTTAAGAACAACCAACATCTTTCCTCCTCCCTCCTCCATACTGTCACCTCCCATTAATCTCTCCCCCTTCTTTCTCCATTACTGTGACTTCAGCCCCTTGGCCCAAGCTGAGACTAGCAGGCCTGCATGTGAAGATAGCGCAGAATGCAGCTGCCCGGTTTATTTGTCATGTTCCTCTGCATGTTTCAGTCTCAATGTATCTATCGGGAAGCAGGTCAAGTATAAAGCATTGTGATTTATGTACAAAGCTATGATTCATACTGCCCCTAAACACCTTACCAGCCTTGTGGCCCTGTTTATTCCTATTTGTCTCCTGTGTTTATGCAGCTCGGGCCTTGCAGGCAGCCTTTGGGTGAAATTGTCTACACGGCCGGGGGAGGGAGGGGGGTGAGGGGTGAGGGGGAGGGGAGGGGCATTCAAATTAAATATTCAGGGCTCAAACTGTGGAATGCATTGTCTCTTGGAGTAAGAACTTCTACCTTTCTAGAGATATTTCTTAGACTTAGAATTACTTTATTCGGTCTGTTTTGTAATCTACAGATCATAAAAGTAAAAAAAAGATATACATACATTTAAAACCATATTAGATTGAATATATGGAATTCAGGTAAAGCCTGATAAATTAATTAGTCAAGTTAAAAAAATCACAACGTCATCTAAGTCCTTTTAAAAACCACTTGAAGATATGTAAACATATTGAATAACAATTTCAATGATAGAAACAACTTGACAATCTATAATTTACATATGCTCAGAAAATAGCCCATACATAGTTAGCCATTAAAAATAACTAGCTTAACATGTTTAATGTGCAGTGACAGCCATATGTTTCCTTATTCTTAGACAGGCTAGCAGAAAAAAGGTGTCGCAAAACAGATATTTGGTTCCCCGAGTTGTTTCACATACAATAATGCCAGACGGCCTTGCCTAAACTTTAGCTTCTTTAGGATTGGGAGGATAAATCTATCTCTTTCCTTCTTGTAGAGCCCACAAAAAAAGGTATGAAGACCTGACTGCACCGACTCCCTATCACATGGGCATGCCGACAGGTCAGAGCTCCTGTTCCTTCTTGAAGGATATCCTAACATCTATGTAATTAAGCAAAATAAATCTGTTTACACTATTTCCAATGTAGGAGAAATCTCTCACAATTATAGGTGGTAATTGGAGATATAGCGTCACTGATTTCTTCTGCAGAGTTCCTTCCTGGTGCTCATATGCCGCCTTCGTGAAGAAAATTTCCTTCAGTTTGTACTTTGAGATTGTTCTACAAAGGTTAGGACTAGTGAACAATTCCTCTAAACCTAAGGCAGCTAGGTTTACCCTCTCATACTGAAGCCAAGGGAATTTACATACATTTTCTAAAGCAATACAACTTTTAATTATAAGCTGCGTTAAATCTACAGTATCTCTGCGCCATATTGAGTGCCACAAAAGTATCAGGGCGATCTTGATAATATCTGTTATATGCGGTAGTCCTGCTTCCGTGTGGCAAATGTAATTCTAACATGATCTGGGGAGAGAAAGTACTTTCTGAAGAAATTGGTCCTCTAGATTTTGGAGTTTGATTGCTGGGACCATTCCCCATGTACCTGCCCCGTATGTGGCTGCAGAGAGTTTCTTTGCCTGGTATATTGACTGTATATTGGCTAGTGGTTTTGTGCCCAGTCTGCTACCAAAAGAATGTATAGCTTCCATGCACCTTTACATCTCCAGAGCTCTATTTTCCACCATATTAGCCCAGGACTGTTTTTTGTCAAAATGGACACCTAGATATGAGAAAGAGTCAATCACCTCTAGTCTCCTTGTGCCTGGGGCGAAAGATTGTTATCTCTTTACCGCAGGAGTACCTACTATAAGAACAAAGGAGTATACTTCATTTACTTTTAGACCCACTGAAGCCATATGGGAAGCATGGGCAGTTATCAGTCGCTGAAGAGCCGCCCCGTACCAGCTATTAATACAGCGTCATCCCGGTATGCAAGAATCGGTATAGTTTGAGAGTAAAACATGGGCACATCTAATATATCTCCAGTCAATGTGGCACCAATCCCATTTGTGTGTAAAAAAAATAGGAAGTGGGCGAGAATGCAGCCCTGCCTGACGCCCCTTGCGATCTTAAATATGCGAGTGCACTCCCGGGCCTTCCAGGACCTGACACTGGCAGTCACATTTTTATACAGCTGCCAAATAAAACAGGAGAGTTCTGGGTCCACCCCATTTCCTCCATTATCTCCACAAGCAGGAGTCATTTACACATCAAAGGCAGAACTTAGGTCCAAGAAACACAGAAAGATCTGCCCTTGTTTTGCTCTGTTACATTTATCAGTTATCATAGCTAGGTTGAGGCACTGGTCTATAGTGACTCTACCAGCCTGAAAACCATATTGTGCCTGCATCATGACCTTATTCTCCTTTACCCACTCTTCCTGCCTATTTAATAGTATGCGTCCCATTAGCTTTGGTGTAGTATCCAATAATGAAATGGGTCTATAGTTCTGTGGTACTAGTTTGTCGCCCTATTTATACATAAGAACAATGATGCTAGTGTTCCATGAGGCTTGTGAGCTGGTTTTAGCAATTTCATAAAAAATATTTGTTAATAAAGGGTTGACTACCAGGACTTATGTGACCCTTTATTAACAAATGTTTTGATGGAGTTTTAGTACTAGTCTGGGACAGTTTTACTTTTTTCAGTAGTGTCTCAAAATAAAAGGTCAAAGGGAAGTATTGCCATCGCACTCTAGGCATTTTAGGACAATCACCATATTCTCAACTACGAATTGTGATATTACTTTCAACTTGTCTATTGATAACCACTTCAGCTGGTAGCCATTTTTTTGACAGGTAGGTTTCTCAATTTTTTGGTCCAAATTTCCCCCCTTTAGATTTATCAATAAAGAAGTGGAGAGGATAGCATGGTCACTAAAAGCAGTAAATGTTATTGCTAGTTGAGCAATACTACCCTTATTGGGCCTAACACTATAATATAATCTATGGTTGAATCATAATCCTTTCTATTGAAAGTCTTATGAAATTCACCATTTGTTATGTCCAACTCGTTTATCATTTCCAGACTACTTGTATGAAGGAGTCTGATTAAACAGTTTCCATACTCATGATGTGTAAATCAAAATAGATTTTCACCCTGTATATCTTCAAACCACAAGTCTTGTTTGATTTGAGCTTGCATGGCTGCACGTTAAAATCTCCCTACCACTCTATATTTGTATCTTTTTCCTCTTACCTATGCTAACTTCTCTTAATTCAATTTCTAGGAAACTCACCACTGTTTGAGGGTTTCTAAAATTATTATTATAAACATTTAATAATAGCCAATCCTGTTCGCTATCTCCCTCTATCAATAATAAATGAAAATATGGGCTTGGGGGTCACCATTTCTTTAATTTTGGTACACAATGTGTTTAGTATTAGAGTTAGCAAGTCTCCACTTGCTCTCCCTGCTGGAGAGGGAACAGCATTTGTTTGATACGATCAAAACCCATCTATGCGAATGTTTTCCAGGGTCCAAGTCTCATGGAAACATACAATATCATGGTTTTGCCACAATGCCAACCATGAGAAATTATTCTGTTTTTTACCAAAAACCTGCTAAGTTTCAGAAAGCTATTTTTACAAAAGTTGTATAACTCTCTCTAAAAGGGGGAATGGTACTCTCTTTCCCTTGCGTAGGAGACAATTGCCCCTTCAATAATTGACCTTGCGAGATTTGTGTTAAGCCAGGCATCGTTAGTCAATCACAGGCCTCAAGGTCTGTGAGGGGGTTAAGTCTATTTTGCATTGTTAACCCTACATTTTGGGTCACATTGACCATGTTCATTAGATTTGGGTTGTCAAGGGGTATTACAGAAGTAGATCTGGCCAGGCGTTTAACACATGGAGGTATATATCTGTAAAAGTACTCCAAGGAAGAAGGGAAGATCTGTGACAAAGATAGGGTATGGTCTTTCAACTGCGCCAACAATAATCTAGCTACTGTTTTGTTGTTAAAGCTTATTACAACACAATCTCCTGGGTACGCTTTGGGTCAGGATCCCACCCGTCCAACTCTCCTGGCTGTTATGATGTTATTAAACAGGCATTCTGTTGTTCTGTCATAGTGACCACGTTGGCTATTTATCCAGTGTAAAGACTTATCCATCAACTGTCTTGTTGTTTCCTTTTGACCTTACCCTTAAATTAGGCACATTTACCAGAACCAATACTAATGGTGACAAGGCAGGTCCAAATATTCTGACTGTCCTATCTTACTGTATTGGTTTCCTACATGTGGAAGTAAACCTGGCTGATCGACTACAGGTTGGCTATCCAAATACCTTGCTTGTATTGTATCTCAATTTAATAGAATAGAGCGGGCAGTTGTACATCTGGTGGGTGGGGCTGTTTATGTTTCCCCTTATTTTGGATGTTAGAGAATGTCTCTGGGTGGTCTTTACATTCAGGTTGGCAATCTAGGTGTACCTCGGGGTCTTCTTGCTCTATGTACCCCCTATTTGGGACTCCCCCCTCCGCTTGCTCAGAGCCGACTAAGCCCTGCCGTTTAAAATCCACAATCTCCCTGTTTGTTAGCATGCCCCCAAGCCTCTCTTCTATTTTACTTAGTCTAGTCAGTATAGACTGTAATGAACTAGCAATTAAGTTGTCTATTTTTTTACCAGAGTACTTCATCATTCAAATAATGGGGGAGAGTCCCCACAGGAATAACCTTCGTGGAAGGTTTTGGGTCATTTTCCTTAGCTAGTCCCCTCTTAAATTTGGCAGGTTGCTGTCGCGACTGTCTCCCGGCTCTCTTCCTTTTTACTGATGGCTGAGTACCCTGGATTGGGGAAGATGACGGGTTAAAATCAGTCTGACTGTTAGCTAGGCCATCTGTGAGTGGCTGTATATCCGCTTTTTCCATTCCTGTCGCTGGGTCTACAGTTTGACCCGGAGGTGTAACAGATTGCTCAATGTTCCGTGACCCACTCTCCAACGACAGCCTCCGCTCGGTAAGCTCAATCTCCTGTGTCAACACATTTGCTACTTTTGTTAAAAATGGTCTGTGTCTGTTTTCCTCTTCCCCATGTCTAAACAGGCACGATAATGTCCACTTGTGACAATAAAATCTATCATGCACTGACCTGTATTTTTGTGGTGCATCTTAAAGGGGGGGCCCAGCCCAGCCTTCTCCGGGCTACGTCAGGCGTGGATGGGCCCGTCATTGGCTCACCTGCGTCCCCTCGTGCGTTCTATGCCACGTTGGGGTGATGCGCTTAAGAGCGCTGCAGGATTGAGCAGGGGGAGATGAGATGCGTAGTACCCCCAGCGGGAGCAAACAAACACAGCTTCCTCTGTGATATTACTTTCAACTTGTCTATTGATAACCACTTCAGCTGGTAGCCATTTTTTTGACCTAAGGTAGGTTTCTCAATTTTTTGGTCAATATTTCCCCCCTTTAGATTCATCATTAAAGAAGTTGAGACAATAGCATGGTCACTAAAAGCAGTAAATGGTATTGCTAGTTGGGCAATACTACCCGTATTGGACCTAACACTATAATATAATCTATGGTTGAATCATAATCCTTTCTATTGAAAGTCTTATGAAATTCACCATTTGTTATGTCCAACTTGTTTATCATTTCCAGATTACTTGTATGGAGTAGTCTAGTTAAACAGTTTCCATACTCATGATGTGTAAATCGAAATAGATTTTCACCCTGTATATCTTCAAACCACAAATCTTGTTTGATTTGAGCTTTCTCCCAACCACTCTATGGGGCAGATTTATCAAGATTCTATTTTGCGATTCCTAAATAGCGATTTTTAAGGAATCGCTATTTAGAATTCGCAAAATGGAATGTATGAAAAAAATCGCTATTTTTTTGCGATTCCTTAATCTTCCTTATTTGCGAATTCGCATTTTGCGAATTCGCAAATAAGGAATAATTTCCCATGCATTCCTATGGGCCAGGAGTCCAATAGGAATGATTGTGAAGTAATTCTCAAATTGCGAATTTGCAATTTGCTAATCGCAATTTGAGAATTATTTCAAGGGTGCAGGTGTGTCTCAAAGACACCCTGCTGCACCCCTGAAATGTACATGTGGGTGCATATGACGCACATACATGCCCTATGGGCATGTGTGTGCGTCACATGCCACCATCAAAATTGCTAAATTGTGCATTTTTTAAAGACTTCACAAATTACCATCAACTACAACTTGGTGGTAATTTGCGAATTCTTAAACAAAAATCGCAATTCAAAAATGCTACATAAATAGCATTTAAGGAATCGCAAAATTGTGATTCCTTAAATGCCATTGCAAAATAAGGAATCGCAAATTTTTGCTATTTCTTATTTTGCGAATTTTTGATGCATGCCAAAACATGCAAAAAGACCTTTTGCAATTCGCAAAGGCCGAAATTCTGCGAATTTCAGCCTTTGCGAGTCGCAAAAGGCTTGATACATCTCCCCCTATATTTATATCTTTTTTCCTCTTACCTAGACTATCTGGTCTGCACCGGACCCTAAGAAGCTCAAACACTCTACTACTGAAATCACATAAATTCAAGAAGAAGAAAACCTACAACCAATCCTTCTCTGGCCTCGCTCCAAGAACATGGAACACTCCTCCCCCTGAAATCAGAACTAACCCCTCTACCACCTCATTCAAACTAGAAGTCAAAGGGTTGTACCACACAGCTACTTGCAACCATAGACTTGAATTTATCAACCTAACTTTTATCTCATGTTTTACAGCCGGGATCTGCCTTTCAACCATCTAATGCTTTGTTTTCATTTATCCAATATAATCACCCTATTTCTGCTTAACTTCCTTTGTGGTTTGCTTACATGTAGAGCGCTCTGATACCCTGTTGGGTCATGTTAGCGCTTTATAAAACGTTTCAAATAAATAATTTTACCCACGAAGCAGCTAAGCACTTCACAGGGTGCATTTTGTATTGTCAGGTGCATACCGAGCACACGGTCCATTACTTAGAACACTACAGTCAGTGATGTGATGGTGTGTGGTGCGAACATGTAATTAGGGCAGTTATAGCTAACTATTTAGAAACCCAATCGTTTAAAATGCTCACTATATTTCTATAGTATAGCGGGATTTGCAGTTCTGTCCCTCTTGATTTTAGGAAGAAAGGGAACGTGGCCTCCTTTAAGGCAGAACTAAAAAAAACTGACTTTCTAAGCTTCACACCAGAAGACCAACACAATGACACATGTTGATCTGAAAAATGCACAGTATTATTGCACTTCATAAATGCCCTCACCATACCCTTATACTTAAACACATTGCTCATATTAACAATTTTAAGCACAGAGAGACAAGATAATTTTCTCAGAATGATAAAACTTCCCACTAAGTGGCACATCCAGGAATGAAACCTCAATCTTTAGGAGGAACCTCTAGAATAAATCTCTTCCCCATTTTGATATCATCATTAGAAATGTTTCAGGATAAAACTACACATCTTGGGTACCATGGTCCTAAATGTCTTACAATAAATAAAGATGACCGCCTTTGATTTAGCACCGTTTTTTAGAAAAATCATTGATATATGAATGTGGGTGCCAAACACATGACAATTAAGCTTATTTCTGTCTGCCTCAGTGACAAATCTATACGTCACGCTTCTAGATATTTTACCCAAAAGCTATCCATAGCTGTAAGCACATGAACCTGTGATGCAAAAACAACATCTCTTTATCGAATCCACTCATCAAGGAAAAGAATACTTAAAGCAGCACCCAGAATCTGAAAAGTTTTCCCATCTCATATCTGGAAGGCTCCTTCCTCTGAATCTGGTCCACGAGAAACACTTTTATCTGATTGTATACTCTCATGTCTTTCTTTTATTTCATGTGTTTTCTTCTACATCTGGCTGAAAGAAGGTTTATTTGTCATGATAAAATCATGTCATCATACTTAAAAAAAAGTACATTAAGAAAGCTTCTCGCTTCAATGAGTTTTTCAAGGTGTGCCCTTGCTTGGATGAGCTGTTCATGTAGGCAATACAATTTTTAGGCCTGAGTCTAACTCATGTAGTTCCTTATAGGAAAGTAAGCAAAATATTGCCAATATTACAATAAATGTCACCTTTTTCCAGTTCCTCGTGCTAAAAAAAGACACAAAGATACATTTGATGTTAAACAAAAAAAGATCATGTGATGCTTGACGCACATGAGCGACAATGCAGCCTGCCTGCTCCTCTCTGTTTCTCAAACTTTCCCTGCACATGCCAATCCAGTTTAACCCTTACCCTGCTCACCTCCTCCATTTTTCCAGCTTGACTTGAACTGTGTATTTTTCTGCCCCTGTTCTATTATTTGTCATTGTT
This sequence comes from Lissotriton vulgaris, assembly GCF_964263255.1. Lineage (NCBI taxonomy): Eukaryota > Metazoa > Chordata > Amphibia > Caudata > Salamandridae > Lissotriton > Lissotriton vulgaris. The sequence goes on along the minus strand of NC_141700.1, from coordinate 427,579,655 downwards.
TCCCATGCCTGTCATACATCCCCATCAGTCAGGGCTAAGGCATGGATATCTCCACCTCCTGAAGGCTCTTCACAGGCATGACCCTGCAGAAGATTTCTTCAGAGGAGAAATTGGTAGTGTTGCCTTTTTAATACAACACAAACTCCCAGTTATGTTGGGGGTAGAGAGCAGGCCTGGAAAGGGCCACAACTTTGATGAGGAGAAGGTGCGCTATGGACAAGTGTTACACAGTATGTACTGCCACACTGTGTTCGCATTAACCCAGGTGTAGTGTTATGGGCCCTAGGCCCACATGCTGCACGAAATGTCACACTGACACTGAAGTGGGGTACTGGAACTGGCCCGGGCAGTACACTGATAGAATATCGATGTAAGGTAAGTACAAAAATATCGATAACAAAAATAGCGAAGTAAAAAATATAGATGTAAAAAATATTGAATACAAAATACACATAAAATAAAATATATTAAATATAATAAATAATATTATTTTTAACAAAATAAATTACATTTAATATACATTTGCACTAAATATAAAAAATAAACTTAATTACAAAAAATATAAACAAAGAAACATAGTCATTTATAAATATACTTATATTTAACAATTATCTTTTTTAATTTGTAAACTTTAAAATTATATAAAAATAATATATATATCAATATTTAAAAATAAAAAAAATATTCTATGATAATTTAAAACATTAAGGGCCATATGTGTAATGACAAATTGCGATTGCAGAATTTTGCCGTTTGCGATTGCAATTAGGCTTAATGGTATGTATGAAAGCAAAACTGCCTCGCAAAATAGGGAATCGCATAATTTGCGATTCCCTATTTTGCGATTGCATTTAAGGAATCGCAAATTGATATTCTTTAAATGCAATGTAAGAAGCACATAAAAAGTGCAATTTGGTCTTAAGGAATCGCAAATTACCACCAAGTTCATGTTGGTGGTAATTTGCGATTTCTTTGAAAAATGCACTTTTTTGCATTTTTCGAAGTGCCATGTGGCACACACACATGCCCTTAGGGCATGTATGTGTGCCACATGTGCACACATGCAGATTTCATGGGTCCTACAGGGTGTCCTTTTGACACCCTGGCACCCTTGAAATTGCATTCTCAATTTGCGATTCTCTAATTGAGAATGTCTTCCCATTCATTCCTATGGGCCTCTAGGAGGAATAGGGCAATATTCCTTAATTGCAAATTGCAATTTGTGATTTGCAATTAAGGAATATATAGGATTTGCAAAATTATTTGCAAATCCTACATACATAGCATTTGCGATTCTCAAATAGCGATTCTCTAAAAACGCTATTTGAGAATCGCAAAACCGAAGTTTCATACATATGGCCCTAAATTATAAAAAAAAACAATTTGCAATACAATAAATGCAACAGTAAAGAATAACTATTCCCACTCCAGGGAGTGCAACAGTAGGGTAAGTGATGGATAGCAGAGGAGTAAAAATTACTATTCCCACTCCAATGAGTTTAACAGTTGGGAAAGTACTGGTTAGTGGCGGAGTAAAAATTACTATTCCCACTCCAGTGAGTGCAACAGTAGGGAAAGTGCTGGATAGTGGAGGGGTAATAATTACTATGCTAACTCCTGTGAGTTGAACAGTAGAAAAAGTGCTGGATAACGGAGGAGTAAAAAATACTATTCCCCACTCCAGTGAGTGCAACAGTAGGGAAAGTGCTGGATAGCAGAGGGGTAAAAATTACTATTCCCACTCTGGTGAGTGCAACAGTAGGGAACGTGCTGGATTGCTGAGAAACAAAAAATACCAATAACATTTAAACAAAAGAAAACATGTAAAAAATCATAAAAAGAAATAAAAAATATTAAAAAATATACATTTAAACATATTAAACATATAAAAAGAACACCTATTATATTATTAATTACATATAATAAAAAGCTACAAATATTATATGAAATAAATACATTTAAAAACAATAATTATTTAAAAAGAACAAATATTAACAAATAAATGATGTAAAAAATAAATGTTTAATTTTATTTACCAGCCTATAACACCATTAAATAAAAACTTAAAAAGTTGTATTTGAATGTATTTCCATATTTAACATAATTAATAATCAATAAAAAATTATTATTAATAAACAAAATAATACATTATTGAATACCATGCATGCTTTAACACTATAATATACAAAACACACATCTAAAATAATTGCACAAGTACCATTATTTATTTGTTAATTAATCAATTTAAATTAACATCTAATTATTAATTCATCAATGAAAAATGAATTACTTCCCACCCTTCCCACCTATGAACACTACAACACACACCTAAAATTAAATGCACAATTACCATAATTAATTACTAATTATTTAATTAAAATTAATTAATAACAAATTAGTTCATCAGATAAAAATACATTACTTTCCACCCTACCCACCATTTACACCTATAATTACAACAATATACACCTAAAGTTAATTACACAATTACCGTGATTAATGACTAATTACTTAATTAAAATTAATGAACAACTAATTATTGAATTATCATTTAAAAATAAATTACTCCCCACTTCCCACCATTTACATATTTCACAAAACACACTTAACATTATTTACACAAGTGCCATAGTTAATTGCCAATTAATTAGTTAAAAATTATTAACAACGAATTATTAATTCATAAAAAAATACTTTCCACATTTAACACTGTAACATTGCAATTAAACAAATAATAATAAATAAAAAATATTCAATAAATATAATATTATTAAATTACTTCCCACCCTATTTCCTTATAAACTCAAAACCTGCTACAAAACTAAACACGCAAAATTCAAATAAAAAGAACTAATAACTACTTAAAATAATCAATACATTTAATATAATTGAATTACCTCCCACCCTATTCCCCTATAAGCCCACAACCCACTCCGGTACTGAAAACAAAAAATTCAAATAAAATAAATTAATAACTACTAAAGATTTAACACATATAATAAAAATACAAACAATTCTTATACAAAAAACATATATATAAAATATATACTAACATACATAACATTATTAAAAAATCGATATTTTAACAACTATATTTTTAGAAACGATATTAAGCACTTCTATATTTTAAACATCGCTATTACTTACCTAAAATCGATATTCTTGTCCACGATATTTTTTCGGACGATATTTCTGACCCACGATATAGTTACCACAATATTTGTTTAAGTCGATATTTTTACATCAATGTTCTGTCTCTGCACCGCCCCGGGCACTTGCCCCCGGCCCCTTTTATTTGCAGGGTTACCTAAATGGTGATGCCTGTGATGGGCGGGTGTGCAGTGTAGGTTAACAGCAGGCGGGACACTAGAAACGTGTCCAGCAGGACACTACATCCCTCCCAAACTTTATTGAAAAAGAATCAAACAAAAGTCTAACCTATGAAGAAAAGAAACAACAACACACAGCACCAATGACTCTATTCAAGCCATCTGCTGGGCGGTGCTGGAGCTCTGGACATCACAGTCAGGAAGCTTTGATCCGCCTCGTGGATGAAGTTCAGACTGGCTTGGTCTCACGGTGTTGGAGTCTATTTTCAAAGTTCAAATAGCGGTGCAGAGTAATGGTGGTGTCCACTTTGGAGATTTGCTTGCAGGCGCCCAGGCTCCAGTGGACAGCCAACCTGCAAACACGGAGAATGACCTTGGTGGATTAGGGCCTTCCTTTGAGGCAATGATGCTTTCCTGTTCCCGATAGCCGAGCAGTTTCAGACTTGCCGCTCCTGCCTGGACTCCCCTCTCACAGGAGTCTACTGGAGGGCTTTCTTTTTGGGATGCCATGGGACCATGTGGACTGTGCGGACCTTGTGTAGGCCACGCAAAGGCGTCACTAAGGAACTGCCAACAGGACCAAAGCCAAATAGCTCATGTAGCCGCAGAGAGTGATGTCTCAGTCTGTGTGCTCTCGCTGTCAGGACTCAGGTTCTATGTTTTCCTCAGATCGTTATTGGGCAACCCGTCTCCATCTGCGACCTCCATGCTTCCCAGTGCCTGCCTGCCAGGGCCTTGCCCTAGATTGCCATGTGACCGCGTGGGCTGTGCAGGTCTTTCATAGGCGGTGCTGAGGGATTGCTGTACAACTCCCAACAGGGCCACGGCCAAGCTCGTGTAACCCCAAGCGTGGATATTCCAATGGTCGGGTATGCTCTTCTTAAGCAGGCTTCAGGTTCACAGGGGCACACAGAAAGTTCCTAGGTGGCTAGCCTCCCACGGCACCAGGATTGCCTCGTTGACCTCCAGATGTTTTGAGTGTTGGATCCACTCTAGTGGTGTGACTCTCCTTCGATGTTCTTGGTGATGATGCACCTGGATGATGAACATGATGATATTTGTTTACTTTATACTTGAACAAAGAGGCGGCAATCTCTTACTGTAGGTAAGTTAGTGGAGTGAGGAGGACTGTAGGGACTTTGTGCGCCTGTGGTGGTTGTTTGCCCTGTGGCATTGTGCCACTTTCCTTAATGTACATCTCGCTGGTCGTGTCCGGGTATTGGGATAGTCTTTACTTTGCTACTGACTTGTCGCAGGTCTGTCCTATTGGTAGGATGCTTCTTCTCTTTGAGGAGCTCTTGCAGGTCCTTTCCCCTCCTCAGGGATTTTCGCGATGCTCCTCCTCTAGGATGTCAGGTTACCACTTTGCTCGAGGGCATCGTGCTTGCTCCTCGAGCCTGCACTGTTGTGGCGCCTGCTCCTGCCTCCATTCATAAATGTTACCAACAAACACAGTGTCCAGATAGATTGTTTTGCAATTAATCATATGAGACTTCAGTGCTTTGTTCTAAAGTCTCTGTGTTTTTTATTTCACTTCTTTTTATACTTTTTTCAAACAAGATGAAAACATTATTCTCATGTCTCTTGTCAGGCCACACAAATATTACAAAGACATATTTACACATTCAAAACAATATGTAATACTGTAACACCACAAAATGCAAAACAAAATTCACAGTGCAGTACAATTAACATTACATGAACAATAAAAGTACAGATAACCAGTCTGTAATTTGCAAATACACCTGGTGGACACTCAAATATAAGCCGAAAGGCTCCTGCCTTTAGTCCTTCTTATGTGTAACGTTGGGGGAATACTTAATTCAAATGGTATTGTCTATAGAGGGGTAAAAAGATATATACATTCCCTCATGGCACACCCAGCTGTTAATCCCATGAGCACGCGTTCAAACCCTATGCTGCTTAAGAGTTCTCCTCAGAACTCGGACTTGGTGATCTTGGTGAATTTGTTTCAGCTATTGATGGAGCTGTTTCCTTGTGGGACCATTTTACTGCAATTATAACTGCTTATTCCTTCCTTGTGTGTCGGTGCCAGAATTATTAGAAACACTCTAACTTCCGTAGGATCTCGTTACTTTCGAATTAATCTCATTCAACTCACTGGTCCTCTATCTTTCACAGGTTGAAGCAGATCGAGCGAGGACCAGTAAGTTGAACGAGATCTATTTGAAAGTTCACAGGGGCTGGCAGCGTTCAGGAAGGGGGAGCACAGCATGGTAATTTATTAAAATTTTTGCCAGTGTTGTCCCTGTCGCTTGCGAGCCCACACACTAGTTTCTTTGGGGGGGCTAGATTTGATCATGGGTCTGTAGGAGCTCCTTATTGGATGGATTTCATGGTGAAAGTGGGGTCCTGGGTGGAGAGGATGTTTCAGGTGGTCAGTGTGTGGTTTGTGTCTTTTGCGATGGTGGTGTATCTGTTGAGGAAGTCCGTAGGTGTGGGTTGGGGTTTGAAGTTTCCGAATATGGGTGCAATCTTGTCATGGAAGAAGTGGGCGAAATTATTGCACATCTCCTGGAGGGTGTGATGTTGTTTTCACTGGCTGCCAGGTTGGAGAATTCCTTAACAATGTTGAAAAGCTCCTTGGTGTTGCCGGTGCTGGTTTTGATGCCTGCAGCAAGGGCTGTATTCTTTGTTGACCTCAGCAGGCAGTAGTTGAGGTTGAGGGAGGTCTTGAAGGCTGCCCTGTTGGAGGTGTCCTTTCTGGTGAACCATCTCCTCTCCAACTGATTGCTGTCTACTTTCACTGTTCTGAGTTCTTTTGTTTACCAGCTGGGCTTTATGAAGGATTTTCTCTGGATGTTGCTCTTGATGGGGATGGTGCTGTCTGCGCAATTGGTGATCCAGGCATTGATGTTTTCCACTCCCTGTCGAGCTTGGTGGTGATAACAGGGTTGGAGGTGTTGAGGGTGTTCACCCAGCTGGTCTCTGAGATTTTGTTCCACCTCTGGTGTGGGGCATTGGTCATCTTATGGGTGGTGGTGTGGGGGCTGGAGATGCTGAAGTGGACGATGGAGTGATCAGTCCATGTGAGTTCTGTCACATGACAGCATTTGATGTGGTTGCTTGAGGTGACAATTGGGTCCAGCATGTGTACTGCAGTATGTGTGGGATTGTGGATGATCTGGGTCAGTCCAAGGCTGCCCCTACTGTCGAGGAGGTATGCAGTGTTTTTGTTGTTTGGGTCTTTATGTGGAACTTTAGGTTGCCGAGGAAGATGTAGTCCTTGGAGTCTAAAGCTAGGGGTGCAATGAAGTCTGCAATGGTGTTGCAGAAGCTGGGGCATGGGCCTGGGGGTCAGTATGTGAGGGTGCATGTGATGGTTGTTTTGTCATATGTAGAACTTGAAGTTAAGATGTTCCATAGCGGTGGTGATATTGTTGGCTGTGGTGGTACACTTTATGGTCCCTTTGTGGATGATAGCTGTTCCTCCTCCCGTCTTGTTGGTGCTATCCTGGTGAGTGATTTTATATCCGACGAGGTTCGTTTTGGCAATGTCTGGGGCAGATGTGGATTTGAGCCAGGTCTCAGTGAGGAAGACGATGTTGGGTGTGAGGGTGGTGATGAGGTCTCATAGTTCAGTGTGATGCTTGCCTAGAGAGTGTGTGTTGAAAAGGCACATGCAAGTTGTTTTTTTGTCTGGTGGTGTCTGTGGTGTGTTTGGGGGGGGGCTGATTGGTGGGCTGGTATGTGTGCAGTGTAAGGTGAAGTGGCGTGGGTACAGGTGAAAGGTCATACTGTGGATCATAGGTCAGCACTGTGGCAGTGTTTGTTGCAGCGCCTGGGGTCGAGAGTGTAGAGCTTGGCATTGGTGTATCTTCATGGGTGGCAAGGCCATGGGTAGTGGTGCTGAGCGCTGTCCAGGCGCAGATGGGCACAGTCGGGATTATGTTTGCCGTGCCTTTGGCACGCCAGTGGTGCTCCCATTGCTAACGTCCACTGAGCTGTCACACTGCAGCCTGTTATGTTATAAATATTTCTAAAGCGCAACGGTTACCCAAGTGTGTCCTGGCGCGTGTTACTTGTTCTTTGAGCAATGAACATTATGGATACATTTTACCTGTCAAAAAGTCAGGTTTTTAGTTCCTTACTAAATGCCAAGAGGTCGGTGGCATTTCTCCGGTGGAAGGGGAGGTCATTCCATGCTTTTGCCACACAAACAACAAAGCTTCTCCCACCCCACATAGCTTTTCTTGTGGATGGTACTGACACCAATTTGGCTACAAACGTGCAAAGAGTTCTTTTGGGTGAGTGCCATTGAAACTGTTGTTTCAAAGGGTCAGGTCCTGTTCCTTGAAGGGCTTTGTAAATGGTGCAGAAGGATTTAAAGCGTACCCGCTTCCTCACAGGGAGCCAGTGCAGTCTTTTGATTTCTCCGGTAATTGAAGAAAACTTAGGCGTGCCAGTAAGTAGTCTGGTGGCCGCATTTTGCAACATTTGGAATTTGTTCATGAAATGATCTTGAATGTTTAAATAAAGACTATTACAGTAATATAGCTTTGACAGGACAAGTGCTGTAACCACTGTTTGCCGACTATCAGGTGGTAAAAATGGCAGTATTTTCTTGATTGTTCCGAGTTTGTAAGCAGTGGATGATGCCACTGTATTTACTTGGTCACCAAAGTTCAGTTTATCATCCACTATTACTCCTAAGTTTTTAACTTTTTCGGTGTGCGTAGGAGGAGTGCCCATAGAGTCTGGTCACCAGTTAGGGGTCCAGAAATTAGGATCGTTTACAAATAGGATGACCTCCGTTTTGCCTGAATTGAGCTATAAACAATTTTTGGACATCCACCTCCTAACTACTTCCATACAATCTTGGAAGCGTTTGTCTATTCCCACTTCCTGTCCTGGTAGCAGAGACTCCACAATTTGAGTGTCATCTGCATACGAGGTGAGACCAAAACCAAAGGATCTAATTAGGGGGGCCAAAGATGAAACATACACATCAAAAAGTGTAGGGCATAGAGATGACCCTGCGGGACTCTACATGGCAGAATGAAAGTTTTGGTATAGTATTCGCCCAGAGACACAATTATAATCTGTCTGTTAAGAAGGATTTCAAAAGCGCCCATGCTTTAGCCTGGATCCCGCATGTCTTCAGACGATCCATCAACAGGTCATGATGGACCGTACTAAAGGCCGCGGGCAGAACCAGGAGGATTAAGGCAGCCATGCCTCCCTGATCCATGGCTTCCCTAATCTCTTCTGTGGCTTTTATGAGCACGGACTCTGTACTGTGTCCTTCTCTGAAGCCATTTTGGGTAGGATACAAGGCTTGAGTTTTGCATAAAAAGGCACTAAGTTGTAGATTAATTGTTTTCTTAATAAGTTTAGCTGGGAGAGGAAGGCGAGAAATTGAGCGAAAATGATTAGGGTCCTTAGGGTCCAAGCTGGGCTTCTTAAGAAGTGACAGTTTCGAGGCAACCTTCCTGAGTTGAGAACTGCCCTGTTTCAAACATAACATTGTAGATGGATGTAAGTGAAAGAGCAACCGGGCCAGGGGCCAGTTTTTCCCTGGCGACCCGACAGGGACCATTAGGAGAGCCTGATTTTGCTGACATGAGGAGCCTATGAGTGTCGCTCGTAGCTAATGGCGCAAACTTGTCAAAGGTATGGGGAGGACCCTCAACTGAATTATGTTCCTCCATTACGATGGCTATCCCTGCTGCACTTCGGCCGTTGAAAGTAAGAAGATGATCTCCACTTTATTCAGAAAGAACTCGGCGATATCTTTGCATAGTTCCTGGCTCGACTGAATTTTCGCTAGGCACGTGGAGGCCAGGCTAGATACCATTTTAAAAAGTACTTTGGCCGAGTTTTTTTCTGAGTCAATTTGGTTTGCGAAGAACTTTTGTTTTGTAGTGAAACAGAGTTGTTTAAAGATCTGGAGGTTGTTTTTGTATAACTTTTTCTCTGTTTCTTTGTAGTCTTTCCTCCAACTCCGCTCAAGGTGCTTGCATATACGTTTTTGGTTCCTGAGTTCCTCCATAAACCACGGGGTGGAAGGTTGTGATCTTTTAGGAAAGATAGTTTTACTGGGACTAGTTTGTTACAGGCTAACTCCACCCAGTTTGTGTATGTGGTGGTAGCCTTCTCTACTCCAGATGGTATTTGCCTGCTGTTTTGGTGAGGTGTTCTTCTAAAGCTGTGTCCTCAACTTTGTTCCAGGCTTTAATTTCTATCTGCGTCTTAGGGCCTTCTCCACCTGCGTAATGGTCCGTAAGTGCCACCTTGAATTGAACACCGACATGGTCTGTCCAAACGAAAGGCAGCTGACCAGTGAACAGGAGGCAGGTTAGAAAAAATTCCATCCAGGGTATGCCCAGCCAAATTGGTAGGGTCTATTACGTGGTACCTGAGGTTGGCGCTATTCATCATGTCAATGAGGGTTGCTGTATCTGGTTCGGTAAATACCTCCAGATAGTAGTTGAAATCTCCCATAATTTAATTGACCTCAGTGCAGAGATCTTCTTCCAGCAAGTTTCCAATAGATGCTATGATGGGGTTCCGGGATCCCGGAGGTCTATACAATAGGATGCCTTTAAAAGTGTGCTGATAGGATAGGCTAAGGTTAAAAGACACCACCTCACATGGTAAGTTGAAGGTTGAGAGAAAGACTGCCTTGATTGAGTTATGGTAAATACTGCCAAAATTCCCCCCTTTCCTGTTAGGCCTATTTAAAGTATGGCATAGGAACCCTGGTGGGGTGGCTTTCACTAAGTCAGGGCCTGATGCATCATCAGTCCATGCTTATGTGATAAATGCCATCTTTATGTCCCTTTCCTCCATTAACGTTGTACACTCAGTGTTATAACTGGCTATTTCTGGTTGGCTAAGGCTGACGCCAAAGCCAGGCAGAAACCACCATTCTAGTCAGGGCAAGGGAGTCACACGCCAAGATAACCCCTGCTCAATCCCTTGGTAGCTTGGCACGAGCAGACAGGCTTATCCCGGAGGCAATGTGTAAAGCATTTGCGCCAGCACACAACAGCAACAACATCCTAGGCACACCACAAAAGGAACTCCACACAAGGTTATATAAAAATAACTTCTGTATTGTAAAAACACATCAGATAGAAGTCACACATGTACATTGTGCCAACTGGCACGGGCAATATTCACAAGAGATTATTTATAGGACAGGGCCACATGGGCCACTGTCAGAATCAACACTTTTAGAAATAGCACTTCTAGAACTTAGAGTAAGTATAGCACAAAACAACAGTTATAGATCACATCCAGTAACTACTGGAAACAGGTAAGTACCACCTACGCAACCCTAAACACCTTAGGAGAATGTCACGCAGGGAACCAGGACCTCCCTAGGACCATCTGTACTAGAAAGAACAGCCACCTAAGTATCACAATACAATTAGGGGTATAAGCACGAACACATTACACATGATGCATCACAACATTCAGATGTGTAGGGAAGGAAAAACACATGATGCATAAACCAACACATTCAGAGGTGTAAAATCAAGGAATACACATGATGCATAAAAACATTCAGAGGTGCCAGAACATAACTTAATAGCGCAAAAACACATGATGCCTAAAAACATTCAGAGGTGTAATATCAAGGTGCGTAATCATATTAAATGCATTACATTTCCTAGCACCACATCACATTGCGCAAAACTCATATTAGGCATACCATCACATAGATAATCACATTGCGCCTAAATAAAATCACATACCAGCCCCATCTAATAAAGGGACTGAAGAGCCCTGCGTCCAGAATGTCAGGGCGCGCTGCCATGCAGCGCCAGTCAGGGGTGCACCACTGGCGCAAAACCTAAACGTTGCAGGTGCCCACTACTTGCTGGGCACCTGGGAACATCCCAAGACCTAAACGGTGCAGCTGCCCACTAATTGCTGGGCAGCTGGAAATCAAAAACTGCGACAGGGTCTTCACTGACCCTAGAACAGAACTGCGCCAACTGTTGGAGCTACACAGGCTCTGAAAACACTCGTGTCCCATTGCGCAGAACGTTGGAGCCACACAGGCTCTTAAACTGGTGGGGAGAAACACAGCGTGGGAGCCTCGGGCTCCGACCACCTGACTGTGTCCCTCAAGAGCCTCTCAGGGCTCGCAAAGCAATGGCCCCTCGAGCCTCGCTGGGCTCATAAATCAAAATATGGGCGGGAGCCTCTCGGGGCTCGAAGAACAGAAAATGACCCCAGAGCTCTCGTGGCTCTAAATCCATCATATGGGCAGGGAGCCTCTCAGGCTCAACAAATATGCCTCCACAAGCCTCTCACAGACTCGTAAACGCGGTGGGGTGGCCCACTGCCAGCCGGGGCCGCCCTGAATGCACCCGATGCGGTGCCCGTCTCTGACACCAGCACTAACCCCTACAGAGCCCCCCCAGCCTGTTTCACTTACCGGGCTGCTCTCTTCTGGTGGGGGGGTGTTAAGAACACGGGGGTTTACCCAAATGAGTCACTGGGACCTGGGTGAATTAGTGATACAAACAAAGGGGTCCCAGAACAAGAAACAATATAGAACAATAACAAATGATTATAAGCTGAATTGGGAGATAGATCGCAACGTTGTTTTTAATCACAACCAGCAAATCCAATAGATTGGAGATAATTCATAGAATACATATATATATATATAATCAGCCCCAGTGGAGCAGCGGCAAATTCAGAAATAGACATCTGTCAAAGAATCAAAACTGGTTTCAAACCAAAATCAGTGTTCATGCCGATAATGCCAAAAGATGGACTAGACATGTTTTCAGAATGTGTGATCAAGGACCTAAAGGAACTATCCATAAAAAGTACAAGAGAGGGCGTGGCAAACAACAACGACCAAATGAGAAGATATAACAACTTAATGACAAAAATTAAAGCAAGATCGGACATAGTGGTGAGATGGTCAGACAAGGGGGGCAACATAGTCCTGTGGCCTTTGGAAATGTACAACCAGGAAGCACTCTCTCAACTTCAAGATCGTGAACGCTATACAAGAATAAGTCCAACACACATCGTAGGCTTACAAGAGAAATACCACAATGAACTATATAGGTGGAAAGGCATGGGCCTGTTAAGCAAACAAGAGTTTGAGTACCTGAAAAACGACTACCCAGTTACTCCTCAACTATACTTAATCCCCAAAATTCATAAAAACAGCAGTGTGCCACCGGGCAGACCCATTATAATGTTATGTTAATGTTAATGTTAATGTTAATGTTAATGTTAATGTTAATGTTAATGTTAATGTTAATGTTATAACAATTTATTATGCGCACAGCGACTCCAGCGAAGGAGCATCCTGGCGATAGGGAGTCTATTTGAAAAGACAAGCATTTTCATAGATCATTTCCTACAGCCAGAGGTGAGGGCTTTACCTGCTTATTTGAAAGATACTGGCGATTTCTTAGCCAAAATCTATGATGTGGAATGGAAAGATAACTACCTGTTCATGACCCTAGATGTACAATCCTTGTACACCAGCATTCGACACAAGGACGGCCTCAATGCCCTGAAACATTTCCTCGGAAAAAGACCAATAAACCTTTTCGAGCACACCCGCATGATCCTAGAAATGACGGAATGGTGTCTGACCAACAACACCTTCATATTTGACAAACTTCATTACAAACAAATGCAGGGTTCTGCTATGGGCACTTGCTTCTCCCCCAGCTATGCGAATCTGCATATGGGCTGGTGGGAGGAGAAAGTCTTGCAAGTCACTCACGCAGAAACAATAACCAACAACATTGTAATGTACAAACGCTTTATCGATGACATTTTTATTCTGTGGCAGGGCAGTCCTGAAAGTGCGGAAAAATTCGCCAAGGAATTGAATGAAAATGCATTGAACTTGAAATTCACATGTAATATTAATCCTGATACTATACAATTCCTTGATGTTGAGTTGTTTGTGATGAATAATGGTATACAGACACGCACATTTAGGAAACCCACAGCAGGCAACACGATCTTACACGCGCAAAGCTTTCACCCGACACCTCTGAAACAGTCTATCCCATATGCTGAATGCCTTAGGATGACTAGGAACTGTAGCACACAAGAAGAACTGTCTAAAGCTAAAAAGAACCTTTTTCATAGGTTAAGAAACAGGGGGTACACTGAGAATACCTGTAGGGGGGCTGAGGCCAAGTGTGAAAGCAAAACAAGGCAGGAACTCATATTCCCTCCTAAAAACAAGAATATTCCTGTAATAAATGAACGACAGCCACCTAGGCTAATAACAGGATACAACAGGTATCACGCCAATCTCCGCAAAATTCTCAGGAGACACTGGCCACTAGTACATAACGATCCTACCATTGGCCAGTTGGTGGGCAAAAGTCCCCTGGTAACCTATAGAAAAGCAAAATCCATGCGCAGTGAACTGGTATGCAATGCCCCAGTAATCAAAAAACAAACAAATTGGTTACAGAACCAAAAAGGTTTTAAAAAATGCAGCAAATGCAAAGCCTGCAACCATGGGATTAACACTACTAAAGTCAATATACCATTTAGACACAAACCATACACCATAAGAGCACAAAACTCGTGCAAAACCGAATTTGCGGTGTATGTGCTGACATGTGTCTGTGGAAAGAGATATGTAGGTTCCACCATCCACCCAGCACATGTCAGAATATTACAGCACTTGAGGGCAATAGTGAACAAAGACCCTACATACCCAGTAGCAAGGCATATCAACCAGCTACATGAAGGTAATGCCCAGAATCTCACATATTATGTCATCGACAGTGTACCCAAAAATGCGAGAGGAGGCAATCGTAAACTAGCCCTACGCCGACTGGAGTCCAGATATATAATCCTTCTGAACTCCAAAATCCCGTTCGGATTGAACGCGGACGAAGCCCTGAACGTACACCTATGATTCAGTCTGTACTCTGCCCATCCCTCAGAACCCATTCCTTAACATCTGCTGTTCTACTACTACTTAAACTGATTTTAACCACAAGCACAGCAACTAAACCACCTTTCCACGTAACTTATCACAAATAGCACTAGTAATCACTTTTAATTTGTGAACTTTATCTATCACCACACTAATCACACTAAAACAAGTCACGAGCTAATACTCCACTTGAAGAAGAGAGAAACCCATTATGTTAAGTATTGCATTAACTAGCTGCGCCGGTATGTATATGCTTGACATGAATATTACATATAGCAATTGACTTAGCTGACGCTAGAGATGGGGTAATGATTGACTGTAATACACAGTGAAAATACTGCTATATATGTATATTATTAAGCGTATATTATCAGAAGTATGGCACATGCGTTAGGGAGCCATATAACCTACTTGGGTCTGTACTCCTCGCATTAGTCCTACAAGCATGTCCTCACACAGAAGGTCACGGAGGGATGTTTCCAGCATCACCATTACTGGCCACTAGTGCAACCAGCAGTTATCATTTAACTAATGGCAGATAGTACACGATTACACAAGACTTGTAAATAGTGTGGACGCACGTTTTCATTTATTTATTTAATTTATTTTAAAAGTTTTCTCAAATTCATGAATTATACAAGTGTGAGTTTAACACATGTAACAATGAATGTATGGGACCGCTTTGCAATGTGGTTCAAATGAGCGTTACCAAGTTGCATAAACATAGGTGAAAGACTGACATGATGTAACATATGCAAGTCATGAAACTTTTCTATGTCCACACATGAGGGTTAAACATGTAACCATAACAACCCTGGGCCAATTGAAACTTGTAACACATCTTACACCTGAGTAACCATGTAACATTCATGTGTATTTAAAGTGTAACAAAATGTCAATGCAGATGTAGTGAACAAGGCGGGAGTAAGCCGCCGAAACGCGTCTACGCAGCAAATGAGCCATTAAATATCGTTTGGATTATGATTCACGGAGTCAGCGCCTTATTTTGATGGAAAGTTTCGTTTGGTGTCGATATATATATATATATATATATATATATATATATATATATATATATATATATATATATATATATATATATATATATATATATTCAATGAAAAAACCATTGGTTATAGAACATATATAGTTAGGAATTTGCATTTACAAAACCTTATTTTACTCGCATAAAACCATTGAAATTCCATATATAGTTAGATGCGCTAACTATATATCGCGCACCCGCAATCCACTGCTGATGATGTCACATATTACATCATTCATGACATGGTTAGTGACATCACTGATGACATCACTGATGACACCTCAAATGACATCACTGATGACATCACTGATGACAACATCCAGTGACTGTTTGTTTCTGTAAAGTTAAAATATGTCTTACATATTGAAGAATGAGTGGATGTATAAGTGTCTGGATGAAGGATTTAGTAGGTGCATGACTGACTGTATGAGTGAGTGATTAAATGTGTCTCACTGAGTGCATGGGTTAGTGACTAAACTGTTTTAATTTGTGCATCATTATATCTGTTGTTCTACAAACTGCTGCATATGTTGATCAGTAGCTATATGAGTAACTATATGGGTTATTGATTGGTTGCCCAAGTATTTGTATGGGAAACTGAGTGTGTGTGTATGGGTGGCTGGGAGGTGTGTGACTCTGTACATAGATGTGTGAGTAGTTGATTCACTATATGTATGGGTTCAAAAGTGCATGTGGAAACAGCTGTATGGGCGGTTGACTGTGCATGAGTGTATTAGTGATTGAATGGATATCTCAGTGCTACATGTCAAAGTAAGTACATATGTAAAACACAGTACATGTGAGAGTTGACATATATAAATAACTGTGCATAAGAGCCAGTGAATGTGTGAGTGGCTGTATGGATCATTGTGAACATGTATCAGGGATTGTATAAGAGAGTAAAGTAAATATGTGTTAGTATATGTTTGAATAAGTAAGGTGTGTATAACTGTATAGTTGAGAAAATGGAGGTGTGATTGATTTTTTGCATAACTGACTAGGTGTGTGAGTAACTCCATGGATGAGTGACAGTCTGTGACTGTCTGTTTACACTGATTGTATCTAAGGTTATATTAGAGTCTGAAGAGGTTCATGGTATTATCACATGAATGATATCATCAGTGATGTGATCAGTCATGTCAAATGAGATGTTATCAGTGATTTTATCAGTGATGTCATTTGAGATGTCATCAGTGATGTCATCAGTGATGTCACTAACCATGTCATGAATGATGTAATATCTGACATCATCAGCAGTGGATTGCGGGTGCGCGATATATAGTTAGCGCATCTAACTATATATGGAATTTCAATGGTTTTATGCGAGTAAAATAAGGTTTTGTAAATGCAAATTCCTAACTATATATGTTCTATAACCAATGGTTTTTTCCTTGAATTTTCAAGGTTTTGTAAATGCAAATTCCTAACTATATATGGACTATAACCTATGGTTTTTTCTGTGAATTTCAATGGTTTTTTAATAGCAAATATCAAAAGCTGTCAAATGTCAAGTACGTGATAGGTAAAAACGTTTTCGTGTTTATGCACGCTCATGTGCTTTGAACGCTTCCCCCCCCACTCCCCTCTTTTCTCTTAGTAGTACTCTCTCTTTGCAGATAGTGAAGGGTAGTTAACGCAGACCTTTACCCCCGTTGTAATCCGTCGTACCTACTTGTCTCTCCATTTGATTGATTGTTATCCAAGCATTTGCTGTTTTAGAATTGGTTCTCTTTGGATCATTCTCTATTTACAAACAAGCACAAAGTCGCAATACTCTGTTTAGTCTTTGCAGATAGTGAAAAATCGTTTACAAAAATAAAAGTAATCGTGCAAAATCAGTAGACCACTAATTGGATCTCTTTTTGACCTCGCTAAAATACAAACATTAGGAACAACCCTTCATGAGAAATACGAAAATAGTGAAATGAACTGAGCTCCACACCATGAGGGCTGCAAGACAGCTCGGCTCCGTCACCCACCCCGCCCAAAATAACGACAAACCCTATGCAAATATTATAAATATAGACAACACACCAGCAAAGAAACAGGGTAAAACATTTTATTAAATAACTTTTTACATAACTATTTTATACTTTTTGTTGCCCGATCCGGCTAGCTCAATCGATCGAGCATGAAACTCATGCACTGATAGCAAGCGTTGAGAGTTTGTAGAACGATGGCTTCAGATTTTCTACATACGGTGTAGTGGCGCGAACTGGGAGGGGGCGTTTGGATCCTGCCCCTTCCCCAAATAAGATTTTCATACGTGAGTGTTCGTTCATGCTTTTGGTCCCTGAGTTGCTTCGATGTCACTGCCTTACACAAATGGCATAAGTTCTGGATGTTGAGTGCCATACTTCAGAGTTCTAAGCAGCGCTTGTAACACTGTCTAAACCTTATTTGCACCTGCTGCAGCTTCACTATTCAAAGTAAGTGGGGTCCGTTTGTGGACCTGACTGCATTGGAAAACAATGTGATACGGTGCCTCCCTAAACCGCTTGACGGAGGCCCCCGAGGGGCGGTGAGATGGCGCGGACTGGGAGGGGGCGCTTGGCTCCTGCCCCCTCCCCAAGTCGTGTTGCCCTGGTGTGGCCTGAGATCGCCCCCAACATAGGCGGCCGGCTCCCGGGGTCCGGCGGAATTTTTTGCCTTTTGATGACTCTTCCATTCTGGACCTTGTCCCACAATCCGTTTGACCTGAAGACACGCTGTAGTGGGGCGCCCCTTTACCGTTTTAGTTGCCATTCCGCCCGCTTTTGGTACTCTGTGCCTCTTCCGCCATTCAGCTGTTTACCGCCCGCTCTTGCGACTACAGCGTCTCGCTCACCATGTAGTTGAGTTGCTCCCGGTCTTAAGATTTAACAGAACTTTTTGGACTGCTGAAAGCGGTTGTATTCCGACCGCTGGTTGGTGAAGACATTTTGACTATATTCTGGACCTGCGTTGTTGCGTAATGCGTCATATGACGCGCCGCGTTAGCGCACCCGGAAGTGCTCTGGTGCGCAAGGCGCAGCTTCCCGGAAACGATCCAGAGCGCGCCGCGCAGCGCGTAACGTAAGCATAACAGGTCATGTGACTTGTTAATAAAACTTTTCATTGGTTCATTTTACTTTTGTTTTCCTAATGATGTAAGACTAGGTCATGTGACCTAAAAATAACACTTTTCATTGGTTTAGAACATTTTTTTTCCCAAACGATGAAAGCCCCACCTTGTTTCTGGATGTTTCAGACTGAAGCTGGCGTCACCATGAGAGCACCACCATCTCGTAGCTCCGTCGTGGCCATTCCGCAAGCAATCATGGCAGCCGCTCCCCACCGGAAGCCTGCGGGAGTCGAGGGCCCCCAAGACTTTTGTACAATCTTCAAGGCTGAGGGGACGCTTTCGAGAATGGGACCCAAGCCCTGGCAGACAAGCGTCCGAGTTCCAAGGTGTCCCAGGGCCATTTTACTGGACCAGGCCCAAATCCGAAGAGCCGGCCGCCATTTTAAGAGTCCTGTGGCAGCCGCCTATCGCTGCACCGCATGAGTGGGAGCAACTCAACTACATGGTGAGCGAGACGCTGTAGCCGTAAGAGCGGGCGGTAAACAGCTGAATGGCGGAAAAGGCACAGTGTAGCAAAAGTGGGCGGAATGGCGACTGAAACGATAAAGGGGCGCCCCACTACAGCAGACGAGCCTCCGCCATGTGCTTCAAAACTGCATACGTATCTCGTGATATCAAGGTTGGGCAACCAGTACACAACAAGCAGTTACGAGTCCCATTTACACCGCCGCCATTTTGGGCGCGGCCGGGCAGGTCCAGGATCTAGTCAAACATAACAAATGAGGCTGACGTCTCTGAAGCAGTTGACGCACAGCAGGACATAGCAAATAAACATGAAGTCTCTAAAGCTGTTAACTCACTGCAGGACAAAACAAGTGAACCTGAAACCTCTGGAATAATTGTCGCTCAAAAGAACAACACACAAAACTCTGTAGAGCCTGAAGAAAGAAAAACAGAAGGGCACTGTAGTTTCAGACACACTTAACACTAATGACTCAACAAAGATATCGTCTGTCTATGAAGCAGCTGTCATGTTCACAGAATTGACAAAGAAGTGTGCAGACACCAATGCTATTAAGAAACACAAGGAAATCCCTAACGCATCAGCATTCTCGGAAGAGGTTGACACAGATGACATCTTAAGGAACAAAGAAACACATTGTAATGGAGATTAGAGAGGCTACGGATAGGTGGCCCAGGATATCACCACTGTTCCCCATGTCATAAAACCTTAGGATGTTCAATAACTGAAACAGCTAATATGGATTTACTTACAGGGGACATCTTTTGTTCTGTTTTGTGAACGCAAGTATTATACATAGTAAGTGTTTAATATAGCATTTGTCAGTCATTGGTTAAGCAGCTAGGACCTGTTCACTCTTGACACCCCAGGTGCTGTGTATGTTGCACTATAGTGCTGCATCGGGAATACGGACAACCCTATTGATGTTGATTTTTCATTATTGATTATTGTAAAGAAATGGCGACTCCCCCCTTTAGCAGATTAGCTAAATGTTTGCGTAATTTGGGCATAAAAGTTATATTATTGTTGTTGTTGTTGTTATCGTTATAGTTCTGGTTAATTTCCATTCAGAGTGTCCTACACAGCACCACTCTAGGTAAACACTACTTTATGTAAAACCTGGGACATAGCACTCATTGAAACTATAGTTGGTCACCATGGGGTTTAAAGAAGGGATGGTTCTTCACCTGGGTGCCTTCCACAACTCAGCACGTTGTGCTGCCTTGGGACTTCTGACCATTGTTGTTTTTTTTTATCAAAAAATGTTTAAATATATTTACAGTTTTTGTTGCGTTCGTTATATTTAAAAGTTAATAAAGTTTGATAATCCAACTTTCTTGGAGTACTATATTTTTTTAAAAAATCGGGTGAATGGGGCCTTGAATCGGGTTATTGTCATGTGTGGGCTTTGCAAGTGTACTGCTACAGGATCGGACATTTCAAACTCAAATGCACGTTCTTTTTCTTACCTTTCCGAAGCATGGAGCGCAATAGCAGGCAGAGAAAGGGTGATGCACGTGTTGAACACTGCCTGGCCTGGCAAGTTGCTGGCAGTGCCCCCCCGCCCGCTCCTGAAAGAGGGCACACACACACCGCCGCCCCGAGTACTTCACAAATCTTTAAAAGACCATGCGCTTGTTCATGAGGCTTAAATGGTTTATCACCCCTTCTAGAACCCCTACATCGACCCTCTGACGTTTCCTGGAAGAATTAGCACGTAACACAATACCAAGCCCTGTCAGCTGAAACCCCCGAGGAATCGTGGGGCATATTATCAAGGGGGTTTATTTCCGCTTTTTTGGCTTTAAAAGCCAAAAAAAAGGAGATAAAATTATCTCCCTATTACCAAGCTGTCGCTAACACCAGTTAGTGACAGCTAAAAGGAGATAGCGACCATCTTGGGCCCCGCTTTGCATGTCAGTGATATTTATCACTAATGACATGCAAAGTGGGCGTGCCAAGATGTTAGCGACTGGAAACAGTCCCTAACCATCGCTATCTCCTATTACCAACTTTTGGAGATATTCGCGCTAAGCGCGAATATCTCCAAAAGCTAACACCTGCCTGAGCAGTTTTTAGCCATGTTATCCAATGGAAGGTGGATAACATGGCTAAGAGCATTTGCTGGATAATGCATGAATATCGCTGACTTTTCAGCGATATTCATGCATTGCGGCCGTTTTTTATCGCATTTGCGATAAACCTTGCTAATAGCAAGGTTTTTTCTGCGATAAATTTCGCCGATGTGCGGCGATAATTTTTGTCTCTAAACAAGTTAGAGACAAAAATTATCGCTAGTTGTTGGTAATATGCCCCCGGGTTTTTCCTTGCAGGAATCGGGAGGCGGAAGACTAGCACTGAAATCAGTAGTCTCACGCCTGAATCGGGAGGATTGGTATGTCTGGATTCTCTACAGCTGGGGCCATAAACTACATCCGCAGGGCTAGGTGATAGCCTGGGTCCGGCCTGGACAATCGGACACAGAGGAAGAGGAGTGTCAGAGGGTGCGGTAGTGAATAGGGTGAAAGGGAGGTGTCGGGCGGGCACAGGGTGTGATTCTCAGGGAAGAGCAGCGCAGATGGGGGGAAGTATATGGCCCATGCATGAGAGAGAGAGCGGGGGTGACCAGTGCGTGGGGGAGATGCTTGCGAGGGTGGGGAGCCGTGCTGAGAATCGACGGCGTGCAGAGAGTGGGTCTGGTCAAGGCATCTAAAATGGCTGCCGTGCACGACAAAATTGTGGCATTGGACAAAAAGGCAAAATGGCGCAGACAATGTTTATCAATAAGGATTCATTTATAACAAAATATTTACTCGCAGTGACAAAATGGTGGTCAACACTTCCTGATTTCCATCGAATCGAACGTTAACAGACGTCACGCAGCAAAAAAAAAAAAAAAAGCTCACGCACAGCCGCTGGAAGACATGTATCAACATATATGAGCCTCCTCAGCCACCCTCAGAAAACATAAGGGGTCAGGATACGTCTCCCGCACCCCCTTATACCTAGTAATTTAATTAAAACAAAACACAAAATGGCGAATTCCCGTTTCGCTACCAGTTTGCGGCCCAGTTCACGGCCCGGGAAGCGCTTCTACCGTGAAAAATATATATTTTTTTATTTTCCCCACGGGACCCTTTAATAACCCCAACATCATTCCTAGAGGGTCAAGAGAGGTATACCTTGCCCCCTTTCATTAAATTCCCCCTTCGTTTTTCACCTCTTCTTCTCTCTCGATCCTACCGAGAGATAAGATGGCGGCCGCTCCGGACTGTTTAGAATGTTGACAGACACCGGAGAGCCAATCAGCTTTCTGCGCGCAAAGTTCCGTTTCGCGAAAAGTAAGCGGACCGGAGCGCAGCCGAAGCGCTGTTACAGATATATATCTTGTTTTGAACGTTAATTTCTCAAAATCCACTGGAGCACATATATTGAGACCTAGCAAAGGCACATCGGGCTAACAGTCCCTACAATTTTGCCAAGTTTCGTGCAAATCCATTCAGCCGTTCGAGCTAAAAGTGAGGCCAAAGGCCCTATGGAAATTAACATGGGAAAAACGCGTTTTGGGACCCCCCTTTTTTCTCGGCCCCCCCTTGACGAAACCCCCCCAAATTTTCGGGGGCTGCTCAGAAACAAACTGTGCCATTTTCCTGAAAATTTCAGCCGATTCCGTCCACAAACGCCAAAGTTATTAGACATAGAATTTTCAAAAGTTCCATAGACAAATAATCCTAACTATATATACCTACTGGCGAGACGCCAGTAGGTAATATATATATGTATATATATATATATATATATATATATATATATATATATATATATATATATATATACACACACAACTAGTGCCCCTAAAGAGAGGGAAAGGTCAGGGTAGTGATGGAGAGTGTGGGAAAAACTAACCAAGTGACAAATTACTAGTCAGTTTGAATCTTTAGTACATAAAAACTGGCATGTGGCCAAAGGTTCACAAACAAGTCAATTACAATCTCATGCTTAATCGAAAATGCAGCCTCACTCAGGACCCTCAGACCAGATAGTCAATCCACAAGCAGGCCCAGGTTCACTCCTCCCCTCACACCAGTATGCTAAACACTCCATTCACCACCGGGGCAGACCCTCCCAGACTCTTGGAGCCAGGCTCACCAGCCAGCCTCAGCCAATTAAACGCCGGACACAAATTACACAAATATGCCAACTTCTATAAGTGGCACTTCTACACTAGATACAAGCATGCCGCATATACCATTGCGCAGCATTCCATCTCACGAGTTCGCACATACCAAACTCGACCCTGCACTCCCCACACATCAGGAACTACCATGGGCATACATATCCCCATTCATTCCTATGGGAGGGCAGGTCACTCACCACACATACACAGAGAGCTCACGCACTTTACACTGTACCACAGTGAAAAAGTGCGCAAAGGCCTAAAATCACCACCACCAGGTTCCAGAAACAGGCTAGGAAAAAGCAAAAAGTCTCGGGGTGAACCTGCCAAAAGGGCTCAGTACTGTGCTTAACCAAAGATCTTGCATTAAGCAGTATGCATTTGAACAGCCTGCATTAAGTAGGTCCTGGGGTGGGTGAGGCGTCTGTTGATAGGAAAAACTGTAAGTGCGATAACCCAGCCAGGAAAACCCCAGCGGAAAACCAGAGCAGCTGCGGTGTCACTGGATCAGACTGAAACAAGCATGCACTGGAGTCACAGACAAGTAGAAAGCCAAGTGTTCAGGTGCACAGCTCTTATCTGAGTAGAAATGTATTGTCTACCACTTTCACCCTTACCTGTACATACCTGTTCATGCATGCGTTTTGCCCGGGGGGCTGTATGCTAGTGGCCCTAAGAGGATGAAAAGTAAATACATCACAGGAAAAACAAGGTTCTACTTTTACTGAATGGAGAAGATTAACCAGTAAACGAGGATTCTCACTATTCTCATGAAACTAAAAGAAAACTCAGAGCAAGAGAAAACTCCAAGAAAGATAGCAGCATAAATCATCACAATGTACAACGTAATTTACTAAATTAAGCAAAATGAACATTCAAGTCTCAAGGAGTTTACTACGGTTGGATCATCAGGTACATCGATTCTCTGTGTGGTGTCCATTGTGGACAAAAAGTAAACACTACCTATTTTTTGCCTAAAATTGTTATAATTTAATTTCTGCACAAAAATGTACCTTTCCTGCTAGGGAAAGGGGGATGATGGAGCCGATTTTGCATTTAATTGCAATATCCCACTGTAGCAATTTAGCATTGCTTATACCACATCCACCACACCAAGTATGATATCTGTTGATGGCAGAAATAGACAGCACAATAGGTTGCACAACTTTGGGGACAACGTTTATGCATTTCATGAATGGATGGTTAAGAGGAATTAGGGAAAAGTTGAGAAAATAGAAAAACACATCAATCACCAACCACATGAGCACTGCACATGTATATTGGAAGGAAGATCTTCAGTCTTTAGCAGCCCAATTACTCCCAGATTAGCCTCAGCTGGAATTCAAAATAGGGAAGGACACACATCTTCAAACATACCTATAATGAGAGTAAAGAAAGCAATACGGTATACAACGGGCACCACTGCATTCTTCTGGAATTCCAAGTCTTGGTAAGAGGTCTGAACCATGAAGCAGGAGTGCAATGGAGGTTATTTATAGAAGAGAAGGTAGGTGGCATGAGAAACAAATTACAATATTTGAAAGTCAAGATAATTATTAATTATTGTGTGTGAGGAATAGGAGATTGGAACATGGTGCACCATTCACTAAGGGCCAATATAGTATCCAATCAACTAGATACCTATATATATATATGTACCATGAATGACTGAACACCCAAACAATAATAAGGTTTATCTGTGCCCATATCTACAACAACATAGGAGCCTATTAGGATGGTGGGCGGATGGCCATGGCGGCGGCCCTCCGCCTGCGATCGATACTCAGAAAACTGTCGGTCCGATTAGCATCGCAGTCGTGACGGCGACGGTGTGATTTTCCGCCCGCCACTTTTCCGCTGGTTGCAGTCCACCCGCATGCCTGGTGAGGGAGATGGACCGCTACAATTGTGGCGATCAGGGACAAGCAACGCCAGCATGATTATGATCCCGGCGGCAGGCAGCCTTTCTGCTGCGGTGGGACCGCTTTAGAAAGAGTGGTGGAGACATGTTCCGGGGGCTCATTGCGGGCCCACAATGTGTGGGGGGGTGTGGGTGCACTGGACATTTGCCTGTCCCAGATGGCAGGCACTATGCAGGGCCTGCCACGCAGTGTAGGAAGATGCTGGACATGCTCCTTTTCACATTGCGGCGGTACTGCTGGCAGCAGCGACCACAGCAATGTTAATCGCCAGAATCCGACCGCCACAGCCGGATTTTGACTGCGGAGCATCCTAATTGGACCGTTTTCCCGACACCAAGCTGGTCGGAGAGATTTTCCGACCACCATCCTAATCGATCCCATAGTATTTGCCATTCAAGCTTCTACTCTGCCTTAATCTAATTACCTCAGTCCAGTCCACAGGGTTAAGGGTCAGATGTACGACCATTGGATTTTTTTAAAGTGCAGCCTGTTTTCCTCAAAGGAAAACGTGATGCATTTAAAAAATAAAAATGAAACATTTTAGTTTCATTTTTTATGGACAGGCAGAGGTCTCTGGGAAAAATATTTGCGCATCCATTCCCAAAGGAGAAGGGGTCCCCTGGGAACCCCTAACTGTTTGCGAGTGCTTTACCACCCTTCTAAGAAGGGTGTTAAACTGCGAGTGTTTTGCAATACATTCCTACATAGAATATGGGCTCGCTATTAGGACGGGACGCCCTTGGCCCTCCCCTCCCTATTAGCGAGTCTCTAACCCTATTTTGCGAGCCGCTTATTTATTAGTGACTCTCAAAATAGAGTAAGTACATTGGGCTGACCTATTTTCTGGTCGCAAAGGGGCCGAAATCCCCTTTGTGACTGCAAAAAACAGTTGTACATCTTGCTCTAAGTCTCTCAGTTCCACAGTTATAACATTTCATTGTGCGACTCGCAAATTACTTTATTTTACTCTCAATTTGCAAGTCGTAAAATGCAGTGGCATAACACAGGCCCCCACAGCCCATGCAGTGCAAGGGGCCCCCAAGCTCCAAGGGGCCGAAATCCCCTTTGCAACAGCAAACAACAGTTGTACATCTGGCCTTAAATCTCCCAGTGCCACATGTATGACATTTCCTTGTGCGACTCGCAAATTAAGACTTTTTGCAAGTCGTAAAATGCAGTGGCATAACACTGGCCCGCGGTGCAAGGGGCCCCCACGCTCCAGGGGCCCCCCAGCACACTACTCTGGCAGGAGAGCTCCACTTACCTTGCAGTGGGGCCCCCTCAAGATTTTTTACGCCAGTGGTAAAATAAAATTTGCTAATGTGTCTCAGACACATCTAATAATTCCCAATGGGGTCACAAATGACCTATCTCATTTTTGGGTCGCCACTTGCCACCCATTAGGAATGGTAGCTACTTACAAGGATGGAGTTCTTCTGGGGTCAGCAGACCACCATGTCTGTGATTCTGTTTTCAATAAAGCATTTTTTTTAAATGCAGCCTGTTTTCTTTAAAGGCAAATGGGATGCATTGAAAAAAGAAAAATGAAAAGTTTCCTTTTTATTTTTTAAGAGTAAGCAGTGGTCTATTGGACCCCTGCCTGCTCTTAAAAGAGGACTTTGCTACCATTCAGAAAGGGGAAGGGGTCCCCTGAGGGCCCTTTCCATTTGCGACTGGCTTACCACCTTCTTGAAGTAGGTGGTAAACTGCAATCGTTTTGCAACTGCATTGCGGTTGCAAAACAATCGTACATCCCCCTATTAGGAAAGGACGTCCTTGACATGCCCCGTTCTTATAGCAACTTGCAAACCCTATTTTGTGAGTCGGTAACAGGTTACCGACTTGCAAAATAGAATTGGTACATGACAAAAGCCATTTTAGCGTCACAAATGATCTGAATCTCCACTTGTGACAGCTAAAAACAACGGTCGTACAACTGGCCTTTAGATTCCTGTTTCCATTAGAACAACATAGACATTGGTTCTTCTTCTGGATGTGGTTAACAGGGCTTGCAAATGTTACTTCTTGCACAAAGAGACAGGTCTATTGTACAACAAAATGAAATGAATAGTCATAGTTCAGTCTAGGTAAACTGAGAGATCTCAGAAGAACCAAGCAATGCTAGAAATCAGGTAATGAAAGAACAATCAAGTAACAATGCAGCAACTTGGGGAAACATTTATTGAGAAGATCACCCAAATATTGAATACTAAGTTTACCTAAGCCTCTTACGCCCATCACATGAATCATCATTCTGCAAGAAAGAAATGAAAGACATTTTACCGCACACATCATAATGTGGATGGCGGTGCCTGCAAGGCACCGCCACCATATTATAGGCCTTTTCCACCAGTAGGCAATCGTGACGATTGCCTACCGGCGGAAAAGCGGCGGACGGTCTTTCCGTCCTCCACAGTAACCCGCCATGCTAATGTGGTGGGGTAAAATGCCATCCGGCAGGGTGTTATGGCGGGAGGATCACAGTGGCGATCCGCACGCCATACTAATAGGCCCCTAAGTTTGATCCTAATGCAGAGGAACCTGTACTAGCTGTACAAAAGTTGCAAGCTAGGGAGAAGAAAATAGACTCTTTCCCCAAAGTTTTCATTGAAACATTGCGAACGTAATATGGATATGAACATGAAATAAGAGTTAAGAGAGGAGCAAAAGCTGCCAAACAAAGGATGAGAATGGTACTATTCAGTGTAAGAAAGGAGTTACAACATTTTCTTGATCAAATGCTAAATGGTGATGTCATGGGAGAAATAGAAACATCTGAATGGATATCCCCTTTTGCTCTAGCTAATAAAATGGATTTGGCAGGATTGGCGTGGAGGTCAGTGGTGCCTCCAAACACCATGAGAATTTCCAGTATACGGGGCCCAGAGTACCAGGGGTCTGTCATGAAAAAGAGAACGTCATCTGCATATAACGCTATGCGGTACGACCCCGACTGAGACCAATCAAAACCCCTAAGCAGAGGGTCGCTTTTGACCCTTGCCACCAGATGCTCAACCGCAAGGGCAAACAGCAATGGGGACAGAGGGTAGCTCTGTCGGGTACCTCTCTGGATTGGGAAAGAGCGTGATCGATGTCCTGAGATACGAACCGATGCGTCAAGTCGGTATACAACAGGCGTCAGGAAGGAAGCGGTCCCAAAATTGATCACTTCGAGCAACTGAAAGACATTCACCCAGCTCAAGGAGTCAAATGCTTTCTCAATATCGGCTAAGAGCAGGGAGGCAGGCCGACCTAACGCAGGAGCAGCAGCTATGGTGTTATGGACTCGCCGGATATTGTGTCGGGTGGGCCTCTGTGGCATAAAACCCGACGGGTCGGGGTGGATCAAGTCCGCGACACACTTTTGAAGACTATCTGCCAGAACTTTCCCCGGCAGTTTGGGTTCGAAATTAATAAGGGAGATGGGGCGATAAGAAGAGGGGTCATCCGGAGGACGGCCAGGCTTGAGAAAAAGCACAATTTCTGCGTTTCGCCAGTCCTCTGGCAGAATAGCCAGTTCTGTGGCTTCTTTGGTCGTCGCCAATAAATGAGGCCCCAGGAGGTGCATGTTCGGTTGTAGGAATTCCATAGGGAACCCTTTGGGGCCCTGGGCACAGCCAGGGTGTAGCGCATTGAGTGACCCAGTCAGTTCATCCAACGTATGTGGGGTCTTTAATTGTTCTCGGAGAAAGTCTGGGAGCCGTCTACGTGGAATGTCCATGAGGAACTCCTCAATGAGATCAGCTGAGATCTGCTCCTTTCGGCAATACAGGGATGTGAAGTGCCTCGCAAACTTTCCAGCAACACCCTCCGTTGTCGTGTACATTGATCCATCCGGACCCTGAATAGCAGGTATGACAGCCAGGGAGCTATCTGCTTGGCATAATCTGTGGAGCATTTCTCTGGATTTATCACCCCACTGATAGATCCGGTGTTGAGACGCCTCCCAGATCTCTTTGGCTTCATTCAGCAGGTACTGACGCAGCTCCTGCTGTGCCAGTATCAGGTTAAAACGAATAATGGGGCATGGGTCTGGGTTGAGTTGGGAAGCCAGGGTCACCTGGCGTGCCTCTAGGGCCTCAAGCGCTCCCGGCGTGCGCGTTTCTCTGTGGTGTGGTAGCTAATTTCGGTGCTGCGGATTGTTGGCTTAAGGGCCTCCCAGAGGATGCTCTGAAAGGGAGCAGAGGGACAGTTGTCTGCTAGGTAGGTAGTGATCACCGTGGTGAGCATGTCTCGATAGGCAGGGCTACGAAGATGTCAAGGAGACATCCGCCAACGGAATGGGGCCTTGTGGGAGAATGTATGAAATTGCATGGTGACCGGGGAATGGTCAGAGAGTCCACGGGGTTGGTGTGTCACCCGCAAGAATCTTTGTAGGAACTCCCGGGAGACAAAAAAAGAATCTAGTCGGGACTGTGACCCATGCACAGCCGATAGATATGTGGAATTATGTTCTGTGGGGTGAAATATGCGCCATATGTCAGCCCATCCTGGGGTCACTGCTAATGTATGTAGTTTAGTTGGACCCGATAACTGTGGGCTGTCTAGACTGCGATGTCGGTCTAATGGCCCCATAGTGTTGTTCCAGTCGCACCATAGCAGGGTCAGTCCTGTAGGACTAGCTCCCCAGACACCCAAGAGTTTATCAATAAATGTAGTCCCTAACGGGGGAGAAGCATAGATACTGCCAATGGTAAACTGTACCCCATACATCATCCCCGTGACAAAGAGAAAATGGCCCCCTGGATCCGCCCTATGTACTGTATGT
This sequence comes from Lissotriton vulgaris, assembly GCF_964263255.1. NCBI lineage: Eukaryota > Metazoa > Chordata > Amphibia > Caudata > Salamandridae > Lissotriton > Lissotriton vulgaris. The sequence continues at coordinate 427,549,933 of NC_141700.1, read as the reverse complement.
TGAAATTGAACCCTGCGGTAAAAAGAACAGCCACTCCCCTGGAAACCCTAGTAAACCCTGCTTGATAAACATGATGAAAGCCAAATTGGGCAAGGCAAGGGACTTTTTTACCCAATAAATGGGTCTCTTGTAAAAGCAAGATATCCACCCATACCTCTTCACCTGACATAAAACTGCACCTTGTTTCACCTTATTTAATAGACCCCAGACATTCCACGAGACCACTGTTAAGTCACAAAGGGGGGGTCACATCACCGGGTACCATTAAGTTCTAAGTGAGAAATGGTTAGAGCGAAGAGATCATCATCGAAATGGTCTGTTTGCATGTAACTGAAACACACTAACATAATAAATCTACAATCCCCAAAAAGACCCCCCTCCCCCACCTGACACTGCCAAAAACAAGGAGCACCTTTCACGGTGCGTAGACTGGGAGACCCCTAACAGGGGGACCTCCAGCTCCCGCACCAATGACCAATGACCTATAACCCTATTAACACGAGGGGTGCAAGAAGACTGTGGCTTAGCAGTCCATGACCTAGCTCCCATGCTAGCCCAGAGTAAACAATACAGATATAATCTTTAAACAATTACAGTACCCAGTAACTTGCTGTTTCTTCACCTGTAGGGCCCCAAGACATTCAGGGCCGTCACTCCATGCTTGCTGACATCCTGTCTGATCCCGAACCTTGTCGCTTTTGGTACTTAGTGCGCCATGGCCGTTGACTTTGTGAGCTTCGAGAGGAGCCTGAATCTATAGCGGGTAGAGTGTTCGACCTGAGTTGTGGGCGTTCATTGGTCCAGTCAAAGATGGACTCAGGGGTGTAGAAGAAATAGGACTTGGAATTTTAAATTGCACGCATCCTTGCTGGATATAGCAGCATATATTGCACATTTAATTCTCTGAGCCTGTGCTTCGCAGCAGTGAAGGATTGGCGTTGTTGGACCAGGCGTGTGTAATCCGGAGATAGATTGGGATTCATGTTGAAAACTGTGTTTATGAGTCCTGGCATAACGTTGAATAGCGTCACGGTCGGCATAGTTCAGGATTTTTGCAATGACCGGCCTGGGAGCTGCGCTGGGGGGGATTTTGTGTCAGGGCCCTGTGTTCGTGCTCTACTACGGAGGCTGAAGAGAGATCATTCGGTAGGAGATCCGTGAGCCACTTAGTGATGAAGCCTGTCAAGGAAACACCTTCGCTGCTCTCTGGCAGGCCTACGAATCGTAGATTATTCCGTTGAGCACAGCCCTCCGCATCTTCCACTCTAGATGCCAGTTCCTGTGACACCACCGTGAGCTTGTTCTGTTAAAGGGAGGTAACAGTATCCTCCACCGTCGATACCCTCGTTTCTGTCTCGGTGATTCGGTCAACTGCCTTGCGGAGGTCCTGGCGCAGAAAGGAGACCTTGGACCCCAATGCGCCCATCTTCGCATCTAGCATGTCCCGGGCACTATTGATCGCTGCCAGGAGGGTTGCATTATCAGCAGCTGAGCAGTTCCCTTTACCGCCCATGGCACCCCCAGCAGATGTGGTAAATTAGTCGATGGTGCTCTGTTTATGGCTGGCCTTTCCTGGCTTGTCTTTGCTCATTGGGAGAGGTGACCTTGGGTGGCACAGCCTTACAGAGGAGGGCGCAGGCAGCTGGGAGATCGGGCCCGAGCCTTTGAGGTAGTCAATCTCTGTGCTGAATAGAGACAGGGATGGCTGAGTGCGCGCAGGCCCGGTCTCTGGAGCAACACCAAGTGTGGACAGTGGAGCTGCCGATCAAACCAGGAGCGGGCAACAGAAAGAGCAGCAACTATGTCCTGGCTCGCTAAGCAGGTAGTCAGGCCTCGGGAGCCTTCCAGTGGGGATATCAGTTGGGCCAGCTAGCACCAGCCAAATGCAAGCGCTTGAGGACATTTGAGTGTAGATTGCCTCTAACACAGGGTGTCACTCTGCCACCACCAGCAGGGCGAGATATCAGCGGGGGCCCAGGTAGATCACCACTGCCACACAGTCACCGTGCCCCCGGGGCCCTCAGCAGGGCGGTCGGGGTCTTGTCTCCACAGCCAATCCAATAAGGTAATCCAGTCAACCCCACGGGGAATCCCGGGGTCCTGGAAATCACAGTCATGAGCCTCGGAGCAGCACAATGGCTCTGGTGACAGAGGGGGAGAGGGGCAGGAGTGGCAGTGGTAGAGTGCAACGTGGGCTAGGTGCTGGCGTCTCGCTCACCTCTTTAGGCCGTGACCTGGCCTCAGCGTCGTCAACTTCAGTCACACGCAGCCCGGTCCCCCGGGGCCCAACAACGCCATCTGCGCAAGCATGGCTGTCCCTGGTGGCACAGGGGGTGCAGACAGGACAGCAGCCCCTCTGGCAGGTTTCCAATATGCGTGATCTGGGCAGCACCCCCGGACAGGTGTCGCCCTGCTCCTGACTCCATGATGGGGAAGATGGCGGATCTCGGAGTGGGGGGGAGGGGCGGCAGCACCTCTTCACCTGATCTGACCCACCTGCGGCGCTCCTCACAGGGGGCTCAGGGCATCCGGCGGCGGGCCTCCCCACTGTTTCACCCGGTTTCGAACAGGACCCGGCACCACAGTACGGCTGCATAGGCTCCTGTCAGGCCATTGAGAAGGATCCGGCTCCCATCACGCCAAAGCAAAAGCACCGGGAAACACTGTTAGGGCACAGCTATGACCACAATGAAGGGGTCCCGCACTCCTGGGAATTGGGGGCATCTGCTACAACAAGGTGAGTCTTCTCTGGGTAGGATCAGCGAAGGATATTAGGTGGACTTTGGCTTGGGTGTATGGAGCCCGATCAGGCTACGTCCGCCATGATGGCTCGCCAAGCCACGCCCCCCCCCCAGAATAATATTTGATGATTAATTCATGTCTTTGTTTTTCAAACATTGTTAAGAAGGTAGATGTGTCATATTTCAATGCATTAGTTATAAAATAGAATAACTATTTCTATTATTACCTTTCCCACTTTTTCATTTGTTCCCTACCTCCCTTTCTCATACTTGGATTTCCCTTCTCTGTACCTATGGGATGATGGGCACCAGGCCCGAATGCTGAAGTAAGGAGGTTCTAAGCTTGACAGTTGAGGGGATTAATGTGTATGGATACGATTATATGAGGACGTGAAATAAATATGTTCCTGTCAAGCCTTCCACCGAGTTTCTACAATAATTTATTTACCTGAATGGTACACTCCCACATAGGGCCTTATTTGGATGACGTTTTATCAAAACTTGAGATGGTCACAGGGCTCAGGGAGTAGGATCCTGGGAGATGGTGACACTCAGGATATCCCATAAAATCAATAGCTTAATGTTGTGCCGTGCTTTTTCAGGTTGTGGCGTGCTTTTTCAACCATGCTATTACGGTCATCAAAGAACTAATACCCTGACATGGAAACTCGTTGAGTTGAGGCCTGGTTTCAAGCGATATGCCAATCAGCAAAGGACATGGCTCCTGTCCTCCACAGGGATGTGTAAATGTAAATGTAAATGTAAATGTAAAGGGAGTATAACTTCAACAAATAATGGACGGAATGCTGAATGGTTCAAACATTCTCCCCCAGTCAATAGATCTGGGTTAAATCCTTTTGCCCATTAAGCCACACCAGTTTGGACCCAGTCATATGCAAATCAGTCTTGACCCTGTGCCTCATGGGAACAGTCCAGACCGGACTGTCAAGCCAGGTCCTCCCTGGACTGGAAACAAGCATCCTGGTTTCAGGGTATCTCACCCTTCATCAGCCAGGCTAGCTTGAATCCAGTGGCACAGTGAGCAATGGACCCACGTCTGGGCATACCCATCCCACTTAGGGCGAAAAGTGTAACTGCAACAAAGGATGAACGGAATGCTGAATGATTCAAACATTCTCCCCCAGTCAATAGATCTGGGTTAAATCCATCATTCTTTTGCCCACTATCCCACCCCAGTTTGGACCCAGCCATATGCAAATCAGTCTTGAACCTGTGCCTCTTAGTGGGATCGGTCTGGACTGTTCCCATGAGGCACAGGGTCAAGACAGATTTGCATATGGCTGAGTCCAAACTGGGGTGGCATAGTGGGCAAAAGACCGATGGATTTAACCCAGATCTCTTGACTGGGGGAGAATGCTTGAATCATTCAGCATTCCCTCCATCATTTGTTGCAGTTGCACTCTACAGGGAGTATGCAGGGGGACTGCACTGTGGCCCTATTGCTCAGGATTGGGAGGGTTTACTAATTAGGTTGTCCAATCCCCCTGAACACTACAACTCAGAGGCTGAGTTCCCAGCACCCCTGCCTAACATGACATGGATTCCCCACATCACCCTTTAAACTAAGCCCCAAAAATACACAATCACCTTTGCCATATGTAGGCAGACATCTTATTTGTAGTATCCTGGGTTGTGATGATTTATGCTGTGCCAGTGGAACCCTGCCTGAATGATGCAAGATGGAATGTTGGGAGTGGGAACTCACAGTTGGAGAAGGGCTGAGCGCCCGGCTGGGTGCTCCTGGTGGGGCTTTAGACTGCTTTGTACTAGCTTATATCTACTGTACTAGTAAGCTGCAACTAACCAGAATAAATCTACCTGAAATACTACTACCACAGTCTGGACTTAGTTACTACATTATTCTAGTCCATTACCCGAGGGCCCCTTCATCCCCTCCTGCAAGACCTCCCCTTTCCCGCCACGTTGACCTCACTTGCTGTTAGGCTTTCCGATATCATAGCATCCCAACAACATCCAATTTATATAGTTCTATAATGCTTTGATGCAGTATTTGTGTGGTGAGGAGAATGCCAATAAAAACGTTTTAAAAAAAAATATTACATGTGGGTGAAGTTACTTTTTCCAGTGCAATGCACCCTCATTCCTGGTGTCTCTATTCTTCGTATATATTAGCCTGCCCTGGCTTAACACTTATTATACAAGGTACTCGGAAACTGTTGGTTTTGAATGTTTATAATATTAATACTCTTCTGTTTTCTTGTTCTGAAGCTGAAATGTACAGTGCTCTTAAAATACTTTGGAGATATGAGTTGTTGAGCATTTTTGCTTCGTGTCTGCAAATAAATAAATATATGAAATCTATGTGTTTTTAAATGCTTTGGGGCTTAATGGTTTCCCTCATCAAAACAAGGATTCCTCCGTCAATACAGAACAATGCTGTATGGGGTAAGGATGATGTAAAATGTCAGAAGCTTCTGTGTGGCATTATCGTTTTTCACATTTGAAAGTTAAAACAATCATTTCTGGTCATTATGTTATTTATCCCTGATTGTATATCTTGAACAGCGTCCTCCCATCTCAATTTACAGCTTCATGTGATTTACATTTCTCATCACTCTCTGTAACATATGATTAAAGGAGATCTACTGAGCACCACCTGGATGAAGCTAGGTGTCAACTAACATTTGTCAGCTCCAGAGTATAGATGTTTTTGTATTTTTCTCAAAATTTGTGGCCAAGGAAACACAGATCTTGATAGTAAAATCCTTCCATACTTGCCCTAATGAATTGCAATACCTGCAACAATAAATAACCCACTTAATGCGTTACCTTATTCTGTATGTCTCATTGTGGTGGCTTTAATTTTTCTTCCCTATGCAGGTTGCTCAAACGAAATGGGATCAAAGAAAGTGAAATTACCCTCACTGGATTTTGTTAAAATATTAATAGGTTAAGGTTGACTGGCTAAATTGAATATCTATGCCGATCTGGCTTGCATGTTTAACTTGTGCTTTCGAAAATATGTTTCCTAGGTGATAACCTTTTATGTACCCGGCTGACTTCATTGAAATGCATGAAGATAAGAATGTGTCATACTCCACGGCCATGCTATTCTTGTGTGGCGGTCTGATTATGCACTTGATACTGGAAACCCACCTGTATACAGTTGCAAATTTGCAGCGCCTCACTAAAGCTGATGTTAAAATATGTGAAAGTACAATTATGCTATTTACATCACAAATCATTCTGAATGTCAGGCGACGTAAAAATGCAGAGAAATAGGTAGGGTGCGTGGGGTCTCATGGAAGCGACATGTGCATATAGGCCCTCATTACAAGTTTAATGGAACTCCTAATGCGGCAATGGTGCACGCAAAATGATCAATAATATGCGCATAGTGCATTTTGGGATGCAGAATCTCCTTGGATTCCAGCTCATCAACAATTGGAATTGGGAATAATTGGGGAAATGGTTCTAACTACATCTATTTATGCGAGTATTTCATCATTACAGGACTATTTTGAGAGGACAAACTGCACCAGATTGGACTTTGTGAATAAGTCCCAGCAATATTTTGAAATAATTTTACAAGCATTAATACCACAAAATTATCGCATTATCCAAAACCACAATTTGGACAGAAACCTCTGTGTCAGCCCAAATCCGGAATTCACAGTACTTCTAAACTAGCAATTGCAATGCATTTAGCTATGCAGCACATTAGCGTGGGTGCTGAAACCTATACTGTTCTTTAATATGGAGGGAAGTAAGCACCAAACTGTGTTACACACCAGGCATGGGAACAAATTGAGAGAAAAATTGCCTTTCAGCGGGAAATGATATAGTCCAAAGCTCTGTTTTTAACCCCTCCCATGCCCATGATGAGCTCAGCTCATCATGAGCCATAGTGCTCCGGTGCTCAAGACAAGCTGAGCTTGTCATGGCCTGTGGAACGCTCGCATTCTGGGCTAACTCACCTGCTGTCCTGAGCGTTCCATTAAATGGGTGTGGTCATGACGAGATCGTCATGAGCCTGGGTATGCTGTGCACGCCCCCGCCCCCCAGCACAGCAGGGGAATAGCCCCAGCAGCCAAGGGGTTAATATAAAATCAGGGCCTTCGGTGGTCATATCACTGAAAATAAAAGATTTGAAAAAAATATTATTGTCTACGGGTGGTTGTGGAGGACAATGTCTATGGACTGGAATCTAGAGAATGCTAAAGTGATTCTAGTATTGTACTGGCCTCTGCTGGTCGTTTTCTATCAAGAAAGTTAAATAGAGGCAGTTGCCAGAAAGATAAAAAACGAAAGTCCCTCAATGGACTGGAATCTAGAGAATGCTAAAGTGATTATGGTATTGTACTGGCCACTGCTGGTCATTTTCTAACTAGAAAGTTAATAGAGGCAGTTGCCAGAAAAATAAAAAAAGAAAGTCCCTCAAGAAAGCAATTCTGGTATTTTACTGACCTTTGCTGGTCGTTTTCTATGAAGACAGTTAAATAAATAGAGGCAGTTGAACAGAAAAAAAGTCCCTAGGTGGAAGCAGACAATTCATAGGGCTAATCTCCAGAGCCCACAAAGTACATACACATATTAGTATATACTAAAGTATATATACTAAACTATATAATAAAGTATATACAAGAGGTCTCAAATACTCGACCTAAAAAGAGCTGAAGGCCTCTTTCCACGTTTGGAGTAATCGCTCATTCACCCAGAAACAGATTATTGGCTCAGCTGGGAATTCCAAGATGTGTGAGAATAAGTCACTCTCAGCCCCTTTCTCCTTCAGATAATTCACTGGTTAAAATGTACTGACATTTACGGATGGGAAGCAATCGCAGTACACGATATTCACCACTGGAATCCCTTGCAGTAATACCAGTTTTTTACACCCAGAGGGGTACCGATCAATGCATTATGACCCTTTTTTTGGGCACCTGCAATGATTTTTTTTTAAGTTCAAGAAAAGAATTCACACATAGTCACACACAAGAACGTTCTTTTCAAGCTTTTTGTTCTGTACATGAATATTTATTGCAAAACCACATCCAAAAACGCCACATAGTTGATTACATCACCTGAGGGATTATAAAGACACAATTCCTTTAATGTCTGATGGGTCCTATGGTTTCTTTCTTTCTCCTCAACGATGGGACGGTGGGGAGGAACAACTGTTATATTTTTGGCAGAGTCCAGGAATCTCACGCTATCACGTGATAGAGGCGTCAGGGACAGAATGGAGCCATCAGCAGACTCCTCTTGCCCGTTAAGGCCAGGCGAGGCAACAAGAATAGGCTGGGTATTCAGGACTTTATCCTGTTGTAAAGTTTCTCTCCTCCAATGATTAGGGAGAACTACACAGACCCATATATATCTAGCCCTCACTTTCAGAAACCAGTTCAATGCTTCAGATGTCCTGCTTGGCTCTGTCCATGAGGTCAGAGAAGACCAGAAGCTTACAATTCGGACTTGCCACTCAGGGTCCTGTATTTACCAGTAACAGTTGGGAAAGTAACACAATGGGCTGGCTAGGGATAAGTTCCACACAAATGGCCCATTTAAAAATTTCTATTTTTTACCCATTCTATTTTAGTGACTTTTCCATGCCCTCCTCTCGTATACTCTCTCTCTTTCTATTTCTCTCCTCCAGCCTCTCATCATTTCACTTTCAATGGATTACTCGTTTCTTCCTTTTCAGTCCCTCTTCTCCTTCTAATGTAATTTTCCCTCCTTCATTCTAATATTCTTTCTCTTTGTGAATCTTTCTATTTCACATGATCTCCCTCGATTACCCTTCATCTTTCAGATGTCCTCTCCCTCTTCATCTCTCCATCAGTTTTCCATTAACCCTTGCTTACTTTGTGGGTTTCTCTTTCTATAGATGTTTTTCTTGCGTGTTTTAGCTTCATGCATTTTAAATCTTTTGCTCCTTAGGTAGGGTTTTGAGTAGGGATGGGTGCATTGAAACCCTCCCTTATGAAGTCGGGCAAAGTCCAGAAACATTAACCATTATCCAAATGACCCATGCCCTGTTGCCGGATGCCACACCCTCAGGTGAATAGGACTTCATGCTTGTTGGAATTGTATTTTCTAAGTGCCACACTGGCATTATTTGCCCTGAGTGGCAATGGTGAAATGAAAAACTAATGCTGCCACGTGGTAGTCTCAGACCGCACATTTTATAATGCTACAAGTCTTGCCCATGAAAATACGGAATGGCATTTACACAGCACTACTTGAGCAAGTAGTAAGAGTCTGCCAAGCATCACATTCATATCCATGAGCAGCAGCAGAAACACATGAAACAACAGAAACAGATGCGATGGAATACATATCCTCATTTGGACACCTTAAGAAACAGAGTATGTTATAGAAATGGCAAAAACCACCGCTCCATATCCAGATGGTTTGCGTTGCCTCACGCCTTATCATACAAACACAAGGAGATGATGGACGGAGCGCTGAAACTTTTCAGATACTCACCCCCAGCCACAGTTCTGGGTTGATTCGATCATCATTCTTTTTTTTTGATTTCAAGAAGATTTTATTGAGAGAGATAATGATCCAAGTAATAAAAACCAAATACAAAAGAGGTGATACAATCTGACATAAGTAAAAAAGAAAGGGATAATATACATCACTCAAGAAGTAGGTAAAATAGATGTAACTAAATTGAAAGAGTCAATCAATGCAAATTTGAGAATATGAACCAATATAGGCTGTCAGTGATCAAAAGCAAAACGCATCACTCTCTAAATTGAGGATGGGGACAAGGGAGGAAGTAGAAAAAAAGAAAGAAAAAAGGAAAGACAGGAGAAAGACCAAGCATAAAGAAAGAAAGGGAAGAGAGGACAGGAAAGCTGAAGGAAGAGAAAAAAAAGAAGGATTCCCACATGAGCGACCCACTGTACCAGAAAGAAACAAACAACAATTAGACAGACGAATCAACAGGGAATTGAGGTACTAACCCTTTCGAGGAGAGTTCCATAAAGTCATCCAAGGGTTTCCAAACCCCTTTAGAGATGGAAGGCGATAGGTGTGCTAGATCAACTGAGGTGTGGGCACTGCGTAAGAAGGAAACCCAAGCCCACCACGTATGGTAAGAGACAGACGAAAAGGATTTCCATTCCATAAGAATGATTTTAACCGCTACAGTTAAGAGAAGATCTAACAGTTGTAGGTCTATCGGGTCTAAAGGAAGAGGAGTAGGAGCAGCCAAGGGGCCTAGTAAGACTATAGGAAAGGAAAGTTGGAGATCAATATTAAAAATAAGGGATAAATGTTGCTGAATAAGGTCCCAGAAAGATTTAAGTAAGGAGCAATGATAAAACATATGTGGAAAATCACCACACACCAAGCCGCAGCTCCAACAAAGGTCGTCGTCTTTAAGGTTGAGCGAATGAAGACGCGCAGGCGTCCAATGGAGGAGATTGATCGAGAAAAGTTTAGATTGCATTAGGGAAGGAGCTATTTTATTACGGAGGGCCAATTTACCAATGGATTGCCAAGCTTCGGATGAGATATGATCTGTGATGTTGTGATCAAAATGGCGCGACCATTTTTGTTGTGCAACCGTCTGATCAGGAAGCGAAGTGGAAGACAAAAACTTATAAATTTTGGATGCAACATGGCCAGCTTTGAGCCAAATGTGGAAAAGCGAAGTGGTGGAGGAGGAGGGATGAAGACGAGTTTTAAAAACAGCAACCTTGATTTTAAGAAAGGTATAGAAGTCAAGATTTGTTAAAGAGTGTTCATGTGCCAAGGTAGAAAAAGGTAACGGATCACCAGAAACACTATATAAATGTTGGACAAGAGAGATTCCCTTTGCAGCCCAGTAGGACATGAGGGCAGGCGAAATAGTAATCTTGATTTTGGAATTTCTCCAGATAGAAGACCACCTAGTTTTATGTAAAGGAATTGCCATCTTTCTATCTACTTTCTTAATTGCAGTAATTGTATCAATAATGATAGAGCGGGAAAACAGAATATGCAAAGTGGACGTAGTACAGAAAGAGGCAAGTGGTAAAGGTGATGCTAATTCCTGTTCTATGAGTATCCAAGAGGGGACATGACGAGTTGGAGGAGAGAACCAAAAAGCACCTTGAGAGGCCAAGAAAGCAATCTGGTATCTCTCCCAGTCCGGAAAGTTACATCCACCCATATCACAAGGTCGACGTAAATATTTATATGCTAAACGAGCCCGTTTACCATTCCATAAAAACTTAGAAGTAAGAGCATCAATTTCTCGAAAAAAGGAATCAGACAATTTAAGCGGCAACATGGATGAGACGAAATTGATAACCGGCGTGATCATCATTTTAAGGGTTTGTAAACGACCCCACCAAGAAATATGTTTTGGAGACCATGTATCCAGAAGACGACGTACTTTGGTAATAGTCTGAGATTCATTATAAGCAACGGTGGCATGCAGAGTAGAACAGAAATAAATTCCCAGATATTTGAGATGTGAAGACTGCCATTTAAAACCAGCCAAACCCATATGAGCAGGAAAGCAATAGGCATTTAAAGGGAACATCTCTGTCTTATCTTTGTTTAGAATATATCCCGATACTGTTGAGAACAAGGAAATGGTGTCAGAAATAGCAGGGATGGCCAAGGCGATATCATCTGAAAAAATGAGAACATCGTCAGCGTATGCGGCAGTCTTGAGACAGTGAGAACCAAAAGAGAAACCCTTAATATTAGGATGTAAATCAATCAACCGAAGAAGAGGATCAATAGATAGTAAAAATAAGAGTGGGGATAGGGGACACCCCTGTCTTGTGCCCTGACAAAGATTAAAAAATGAAGACGTAGCGCCATTGACTCTAATGTTAGCCTTAGGTTGGGAATATAAAGACATTACCATATTAATGAAAGAATCTCCAAGGTTATGAGCACAGAGGACAGCTCGAAGGAATGGCCAAGAAACCTTATCGAAGGCCTTTTCTGCATCAAGGGCCAAGGCGGCGGCCGGAAGTTGGGACCGTTTGGCAGCGCCGATAATATGACAGAAAGTGCGGATATTGTCCCTTGCCAGCCGGCCCTTAACAAAGCCAGTTTGGGAGGGATGTACAAGGAGGGGAATAAACGATTCTAAACGCTTAGCCAGGATTTTAGCAAAAATCTTTGCTTCCATGTTTAGGAGCGAAATAGGCCGGAAGTTTTTAGGATCCGAATGGTCCTTCCCTTCTTTCGGAATCACAACTATGGTGGCTTCAGCAGCCGTACCAGAAACAGAGCCATCCTGAACAAAAGAATTAAAGACAGAGTGTAACCTAGGGACAAGCAACGGAAGAAAGGTTTTATAAAATAATATTGGATATCCATCCGGGCCAGGAGCTTTCCCAGAACGAGTGGCCTTGATCGCCGCGACAATTTCCTCGGAAGAAATAGGTTCGTTCAGGATGGAGCGATCATCCTCAGAAACTGACTGAATCGGAATCGATTTTAAAAAGTCTTGACATTTGTCAAAAGAGGATTGGTTAGAGGGGGTATATAGTTTGTTATAAAAATCACGAAAAACTTCAAGAATCTCCTCCGTTTGAAACTTTTTAGAGCCAGTGTGATCTGTAATAGAAGAAATTTGTGAGGACTTAAAAGAGAAATCTTGAAATTTTAGGGTAGCAGCCAAAAGTTTCCCAGCACGATTCTTCAAAAGTAACTTCTTAGACTTTTGAGCTTGGACACCAATATGAGCCCGTTTAGTAACAATTGTATTATATTTGTATTTTAGGAGCTTTATTTGTTGTAGAATATTCGGATCTTTGGTGTGTCGAAAGGAAGCTTCTAGCGTTTTGATTTCAGATGATAAGTCAGTAAGCTCTTTTTTAATAGCCGAATTACGTTTGGACATACATTTAATGACTTGACCTCGAAAAGTACATTTAAAAGAATCCCAAAGAGTTATTGGGGAAGAAACAGAGTTCTCGTTTTCACGGAAAAAAGTATCTATATCCGTAGAGAATTCCGCCACCTGAGAGGAGTCATGTAACACTTCAGTATTTAATCTCCATGAACGACCACGTGGTTTAGGAGTAAAGGAAGATAGTGTAAAAGTTACCGCGGCATGATCAGATATGACAATGGGGTGTATAAGCGGAGAAGAAGAAGATGCGACAAGAGAAGAATGAACCAGGAGATAATCAATACGAGAAAAGGAGGAATGTGGCGAGGAGAAGAAAGAGAAATCACTCCCAGTGGGATTATGAAGACGCCAGATATCGTGAAGATGAGAAATGGAACACATATTGAGCATCTGTTTGTGTGCTCTAGGGGGACGAAACTGAAATGCAGAATTCCTGTCTAAAAGAGGGTCCATTGGTAAATTAAAATCGCCACCAACGATGAGATTGCCAGCATGTGGGGTATTATGTAAAATATTAGTAATGGATTTCCAAAACGTTGGATCATCAACATTCGGAGCGTAAATATTCATGACATACAAATCATGCTGTCCATCCGACACTTTAGATAAGAGCCAACGACCCTCAGAATCATGCTGGGAAGAGAGAATTGATAGACCAGAATTCCTTGAAATTAGCGTAACTACTCCATTCCGTTTGCCAGAGGCATCGGAACATGAAACATCCGACACCCATTGCTTCTTTAAAAACAGCGCTTCTCTGCTAGTTATTTTGGATTCTTGAAAAAGAACTAAATCTGCAGAGAGGGACTTACAGTAATCCAAGATTTTAGACCTTTTCACCGGGTGATTCAACCCTTTAACATTAAGGGATAACACATTTAAACCTGGCATGTAGAAAAGTAGGGATCACAAGAAGACAACACTGATAACAGAAAAAGAACAAACATGAAAAATATAAGGGACCAACTATTAGTCAAAAGAGATTTTGCGGGAGCACCCATGTGGGAGAACCAGGAGAAAGAAAGAAAAAGAAGAGATGAAAATAGAAGAGAAAGGAGAGAGAGAAGAGGCAGGGGGGGAGGTCTAAAAAAGACCCATATCATGCAAGGGAGAACGAGGAAGCAGCAAGTAAGGGACCCGTATTGGAGCATAAGTGGGTAAAAAAGAATAGCCCAATACTAAAATACAGCGACTAATAGTAAGAAAAGCGAGGAGGAAATAACCCGGAAAACATTAGTGCAATGCAATTCCTGAACTGATAAAGAAAAGATTACATCAATGCAGAATGGAGTAATAATATACTAACGAGAGTAATATCTATACTAAGCAACAATAGTAGAAAAAATAATAACAGTGTAATTGTGTACGAAAAAGCTAGCCAGCATATAACATTAAGTGAATATAATACATATTATAAAAAGTTAAACATAGTTAAGAATAACGAATACCTGCATGTGAGTACACAATGAAGTCAACTAACAGAAATAAGAAAAAGAGGAGCGTAAGAGAATAGAAAAGAGTATTGTAGATAAAAAAAAGGGAGAGAATAAAAGGAAGAAAACAATTATAGTAAAAAGCAGAGCAAATAGAGAGGAGAAGTGTACATCAATCATAAAATAAGAACATCCTAGCAGGAGATAAATGTGAGTAAAAATGCAAGTGGAATAAGTAAAATTACTCTAAATATACACAAAAAATTTAAACATTAGATAAATGTAAGGCAGGTAAAATGCATAATTAGAACAAGAACATCATAAGTGAAAACAAATTATGACATTAATAGAGAAGAATATGAAGCTAAATCGCCAAAGAAAGAAAGACAGAGAGGAAAGAGAACTTGGATGAAAAAAGAGAATGGAAAAGACTCGGAATAAAATAGAAATGACAGTGTTGAAGAAATAAACAGGAGGAAATTGAGAAAAGGACGCCAGATAGGAAGTAAGAAGAGAAAAAGTGAAAGGATAGGAAGTAAGTGTTAACATAGGATAGACAGGATGAACATATAGGTAGGGTGAATATAAGGAAGAATGAGAAAAACAATATCAGTATGGATGAAAGATGTGCAATGTTAGGACGAACATTGTCAGAAGGATAAACCGACATGAAAAATAGTTGGAACAAGAATGAATGAAGAGAAATGAAAGATATAGAATACGTTGATTAAAAGAGAAAGAAAAAAAGAACAATAAGTAGGAAAGAGTGGAAAAAGATAAAAGAAAAGCAGTAAAGAGATACTAAAAGGTATCAAGAGAAAGAGAGCTATAAAAGGAACGAACAATTGTGGAATCCAGAAAGAAGAATAGAACAAACATGAGTGGGAACACAAGAAAAAACAGAAAAATATCATGAACATCCATGGGAGTTAAGGTCGGTCAAGAAGCTGACCAGGAGAGAAGAGGAGATCAATACTACAGAGAAATACATCCAGAGAAAAAGAAAGGGACAGTTCAAGTGCCCGAGGCACCAGGATCCTGTGAGGTCGCTTTTTGAATCTTCATCTCGATCTCCAACTGGTTGTCCAAGAAGGTAGTTAGATCAGCCGGCTCATCGAAAATTCTAGAACGCCCCTTATAAGTGATGCGGAATTTCGATGGACCAGAAAACGAGAAGGGAATACCCATTTCAGAGAGACGTTTTCGAAGATTGAGGAAACCTTTTCTCCTGATAACCGTATCTCTGGCAAAGTCCTGAGAAATGGATATCCTATGACCGTCCCAAAAGACTTGTTTAGCTTTCCGCATGTGAGATAGAATCAGTTCAGTATGCTGATGCCGCAATGGTTTAAAAATGATTGCTCTCGGCTGGGTAGCTGCCTTAGATCGAAACGTAGGGACACGGTGTGCTCTTTCAATCTCAAAGTCTCTATGGAAAGAAATTTGTAAGGTATCCGGAATCCAATGAGATAAGAACTCTATCATAGATGAAGATGACTTCTCTGAATCTTCCGGCAGACCAAAAATGCGTAGGTTAGATCTACGATTACGATCCTCCTGCTCGGTTAAGTCTCTGCGCAATGCCGCCATGGAGCGCTCCAAGTGGTTGAGGGATCTGGAGTGTTTTTGTACACTATCTTCTGCAGAACTGATTCGTGATTCAGTCTCAGATACACGAAGAGAGAGGGCCTTAAAGTCATCCCTGATAGCAGCCACGTCCACTTGTAATAAATCTGTGTTTGTTTTCGTGGACTGCGCAATATCATGAACTTGATTGAGGCGCACTAAAATTGTGTCCAGCGTTGATGCAGCTTCTGACTGAGGAGGGTCAGGCGTAGGAGACAGTGACTTAAGCCTTTTTAACGACGTGCCCACGTCCTTTGAGTCTTTATTGGTCGAAGAACGCCCCATATTGGCAGCCATAAAGAAGCAGCCTCCAGAAAAAATGCACAACCACTTGAGGAAAAAGAGAGAGGAAAGAGTGCGCAGACTATACCATAAAAGATATAGATATAGCACACTAAAGTCAATGGGCGCTAAAATATGAACAGCGGCGGACTTATATGCAAGGCAGACAAGTAGCAGAAAATAACACAGCTACAAAAACGCAGGGGAGCACAATAATGAACTTGTGGGAAAAAGATTCATACCCACTTGAGAGAGCAGCACTGAGAGAAATAACGCATGGAGAGCTTAATCCCATCCAAACAGCAAAGATACAGCATAAAAAAGAGAAAAAACGTTACCAATTGCAGGCATCACTGTGAAGACAAAAGGAAACATCCGCTACAAAATTGCAAGTTTGTAGCTCAGGCGGCGCTTCTGAGGAGAAGAGAGATTAGCGCGAAGAGCGGGAAAATGGCGTCCGCTCGTGAGGTAAACGAGCGCCTCTGAGGCAAATAGCAGAATACATGCAGCCGGGAGCCAAACGCACACAAAAACACCTTCAGGCAGCGCTCCTCATGTTCCGGTGCAGAATGGTGTCTTTTCCGCCGTCAAGGGCAGCTGGACACGGAGAAAGCAGCTCAACGGGCCAGACTTGCCACGGAGCTCAAGCGCGATCCGCCATACTGCAGCGGCGCGCAAGCCACGCCCACCATTCGATCATCATTCTTTAGCTCACTTCGCCACCTCAGTTCAAACCCAGCTACATGAAAATCAGTCTTGACCCTGTGCCTCATGAGAACAGTCCAGCCCGAACTGCCAAGCCAGGTCTTCTCTGAACCGGAAACAAGCATCCAGGGACCGGTCATGCCTTATCATGGACCGTTTAGTAAACTTTCCAGGAAGCACAAATAATCCATACATTTTTAGACTTTGCACTTTATGTAACGGGCTAGCTACAGGAGAATGTAGAGATGGCTAGTTGCTTGGTAAGGATAGTTGTTCAAGAAAACTAGATAATTATCTAAATTTAAGACTGCACATATTCATAAATGTATGTATATTTTTACAGGTGACTGTCCATAGTTTTTATGTTCTTGCATCCTAACTCATTTCTTTAAATCATAAAAAGGAAGAAAAAATAGTTACAATCATGGACACAAAGAAACGGTATCTTCTATTGAAAGGAAATTTGGTTTACTTAAAGAAAGGTTACGATGTCTGCATGAGAGTGTGAGTGGATTGTTGCAAAGTCCTATGACTCTACAACATGCTGCAAAATATTAGCCACACATGCTATGTTGCACAATATAGTGATAAAGAAGGGTATGCTTTCCGAAACAGTTTCAGAAGAACCAGAACAAGAGGATGCAAATATGGTTAAAACGGTCCTGGACTGGAGATTTCAGACTTTGAGAGCTCAGAACACAGCAACAAGAAAACCACCATGACAGATTCTGTGGCGATATGGACTGTGGTGTAGCTTTTTTAGCAGACAGCATATCGCTAGAATAGAAACTTGGCTGATTGCTTTAATGCAAGGGAGCGGAAAGCTTTGGGATTGTAATCTTATTCACTCAGGGGTTCTTGCAAATTGTTGATTTGTTTTACCCTTGCTTGTCACACTCTCACCAGAGAGCTGCCTGAGCCAGAAAGAGAAAAGAAGACTACCCTACTCGATGCATTGAAGAATTATCACCTTTCTGAGAGCGCTGAGTGGTAAATGTTGCCTTAAGCTCTGTTTGGAATCTATGAGGATAGCATGCTTTTCCACGGAGCAGTGATGCTAGCCTCTTGCTGAGCACCATTGATACAGTGATCCAGGTTCTGCTAATAAAGCTTGCTTACCCCTTCAGAATGTCACTCCTGTGACTGAAAAATGCAGATTATCCTCGGGAAGGAGGAAGATGTGACCTCTGATGAATACCAGTTAGCACTATACAATTCTCCTGTCTGCACCAGTGGAAAATTTCTCTTGTGAATGGAGAGTAGAGTCCTGCAGGGAAATCTCAAGGACCAATATGAACCTACACAGGAGTTTTGTGGGACATTCTTTGATTGGAACACATGAGGTAATGTCCGGGGAACCAGTTATGTAGATTTGGAGACCTTTTACAACAAATAGTCAAAGCACTTAGAGTTTTGAAAAATTGTTTCTTACTAAATTTCAATCTCTGAAGTAAAGAGATGAATTGTAAATGTTTACGATAAATATATAATCTAGGCAGCTTCTTGCAGTTCTTTCTACTTTGAGGCTTTCTTTAGTGAACTTTGAGGTTATAGTTGGGCCAGTCAATCGATTTATTTAGATTCTGAAGCCCTTTTGGCTACAGCTTACAGAATGGCCCTGCTAAATATCTGCAACCAAGACAAATGTTTCTAATTTTGAAGGTAAGAATGTTGATGAAGACCAAACACCAAACTTTACCTAGCAATTTTTCAATGAGCCAGTCATTAAGGGCCTAATTACGAGTCTGGCAGTCCTCGGACCGCCAGACTTGAGGTGGGGTTCTGGTCTTACGCTAGTGTTCATGCCATTCTGTAACCTCCGACTACCAGAGAGCTGTCATTCCCTGGTGATGGTGCGGCGGTGCAAAGGCATCCATATACGTTGATGGAGCGCTGTGGTCCCATCAAGCACATTACATGTTTCCTCTCCACCAGGGTTTTCAATGGGGTTTCTCCTAAATGAAAACCCTGGTGGGGAGGAAACAAAGGGGCCCCTAATGCCCCATGCCCTGTGGATGCACACAGGGGGCATAACATGTGCCCCCCTGTGTGAATGCACAAAAGTTCCAGCACAGCATGGAGTTTTCAGTCCATGCCATGCTGGTACATTTTCTGACATTCCCATTGCAGTGCCTATTTTATAGGCACCCCTGTGGAAATGCCAAAAGAATCACCCACCAGTGACATTAAAAGTCATTATATGGCAGGCAATTCTCACATGGGTTTGGCGATGTGGCGGTCGGGTGGTCCCACCACTGCACTGTCAAACTCGTAATCGACCCCAAAGTGTTCTTGTATCCTGGACTACTACATGTCATACACTAAAATTCAGTTTTTGCTTACCAATTTTTTTATTTGCGAATGTTTTTGTGTTTGTAATACATTTAGATTTCTACATCTTATTTTCTTGATTTTTGTGGCATTAAGCATAGTGAATGCCTGTACATTTAGGAATCCTGAGGCTCATTGTGTTTTAACCATATTGGGCCCAATTACGATGCAGGTCGCACGAGCGTCCAACTGGCATCGTGGCGGTAAAGGGATTGGCTAAAATGTACTCGGTGGTCCCGACTGCCAAATTAGTATCGGCGGTCGGAATTATGCCTCTTTGTATTGAGGCTTGAGCTGCAGCCTAGAAAGCCGCCAAACCACTAGCCCCAATGCCAAAACTCATGTTTGTAAACATCCCTGCATT
This sequence comes from Lissotriton vulgaris, assembly GCF_964263255.1. Classification (NCBI taxonomy): domain Eukaryota; kingdom Metazoa; phylum Chordata; class Amphibia; order Caudata; family Salamandridae; genus Lissotriton; species Lissotriton vulgaris. Next base: position 427,530,598 of record NC_141700.1, on the reverse strand, counting down.
GGTGCCAGGCACCACACGATGCCTGCCACATGGAGCATGGGGGGGCACCACAGGCCTCATAGTGAAAGCCGTGGAGGGACAGGGGCCCGCTAGGGCCCCCCAAGTCCCTTTCCATCTGCCTTTCTATGGCAGTTGTACCATTATAGAAAGGCAAAGGGATCGGGCCATCATAATCTCTACAGCTGTGCCTCAGGAAGTAATTCTCATATATAAGGATTATTTTCCGACTGCTTGGCTGACAGACTCCTTGAGCTAGTCAGAACCAAAGCGGTCAATCCCGCAACCCATTCGGTCCATCCAACCACATCAAATGCAGCAGTCTGACCGCTGCTTTAGATGTCGGTGGGACCAACATTGACCTGCTCTCCCTGGCAGTCCCACCAACTTCGCAATGAGGCCGATTGATGTTTTGGTTTGTTGTTGCACTTGCACCACATGTATTTATCTGAGGAAAGCTTCAGTGCTGGGGCCAAGCTATCAATGTTAAGTTAGTGATTCTTTAAATAAACTAATTTACCTTTCAGGGATCACATTATTTGGATGCAGAGGGAGAATGATCACAACAAGGATTCCTCAGTAAAGAAAGTGAAATTTCTTTCCTGAGGCTTAACAATCTGATTTCCTACACTCAATGATGTTAAAGCGATTTCAGAATTGTGGTGTGAGATTGATCCTAGATAATTGATGGGCCGGAATTCAGACAAAATATCAAATTTAAAATATTGTCCTACCAAAATATTGTGATATGAAAATATCGTCCGTAAGATTATTGTTGTCAAGAATATCGATTTTATGGTAAGTAATATCAGTTTTTAAAATATCAAAGTCATTATTATCATTTATTAAAATATAGTTGTTTCCAATATTGTTCTTTAAATTATTGTTATATGTTTTAGTATGTATTTTAAATGTATATATTATGTTGATTTATTGTATAATTATTTGTTTACGTTTTTTTAATATAGTAGTTAGTTTTTTTTTTAGTTATTACATTTAATTAAATTAGTTTTTGTGATTTTAAGTACCGTAGTGGGTTGTGAGTTTATAGGGATACAGGGTGGGATATAATTTAATTATAATACATTAATAATTTGTTATTCATTAATATTATTTATTGAATTGATAATTAATTATGTTAATTGTACAATATTTTTTTTATTTTAGGTGTGGGTTGTGGGGTTTATAGGGATACCGGGTGGGAAGTAATTTAATTTAAATAAATACTTAGGGGCCGATTAGGATGGCAGTCAGAAAACCACCCGACCGCCACAGAAGTGGAAAACAACCGCCCGCCAGTACTGTGGAAAAACCGGCGGCCAAATCAGGACCATCTGGCTAAAACACCAACCACGCTGGAACGGGGCCAAGAAAAAATGGCCGTAGCGGGCAGTGATGGTCAAAATCCGTCTGCGGCGGTCGGATACGCAGCGGAAAAACACCAACCTGCCGCAAGCATAGCAGAGACAACGCACGGGAAATTAGGATATCCCCGATGGTCCCGGGGTACGTTCCGCTGTTACAGACTGCTGCGGACACACACACTGGAATGAATGGGAGAGCCATCGGAAGAGCTGCAGCATAGCCACAGCTGCGGACGATCTGTGAAAAATATGTGAGACTAAGCAAAAACCCACAAGAAGTCCAAAAAGTGCACATAGCAAACTAGCCATGCTCCCCAATACACAAAACACACCACAATGACACAAACACATGCCACAAAGAAAAATACAATTCCCAGGACCAGACACACAACTCACCTGACAGCAGCACCCAATTTGGACACACCCACATAGCTGAGTATAAAACAAGCCTTTTCCCTCACCACAATTCTTTGCAACATTCCAAGACTGAAGGCCACAAACCCTCACAACAAAGGATAGGCAAAGCAACACATCAGCACTACTCACACCACACACAGCAAAACCACCACCATGTACACACCTGCCCCACTAAACTTCCTGCACATCTTACACCATACACATCACAACCACACCCATCATCACTCACACCCCTGCACCCACAACCACTTTGCACACCACACACCATGGCAGCACAGAAAATGCCCAAATTCACAGAGAGTGAGTTGACAGACATGGTAAACGAGATAGTCAGAGTTTAGCCACAACTGTTTCATCACTGGACATGGGTTGGTTTGCAGGTGGGGGCTATGGGTCCTCATCATCATCCAGGAGCAGGGGAATCTCTTTGTGAATGGGTAGGTTGTGGAGCATGCAGCATGCTACTACAATCTGACACACTTTCCTGGGCGAGTATGCCAGTGCACCTCCGGTCTTGTCCAGGCAGTGGAAACGTGATTTCAGCCGACCAAAAGTACGCTCCACCACACGACATGTCCTACCATGGGCCTCATTGTAGCGTACTTCAGACGGGGTCCTGGGATTCCACAGCTGGCTCAGCAACCAGGGATGGTTGGGATATGCAGAGTCACCTAGGAATGACAAACACAAATAGATATTGCAATGTCACAGAGGCAGAGGGCAGCATGTCACACACCCAGCATCCCATATGGCTAGGCATACTCACCCACAATCCATGCACGCATGGTAAGCAGATTTGCCATGAGCTAGAGCACAATGCTGTTACACAAGATGTAGGAGTCATGGTCTGAGCCTGGGAATCTGGCACACTAGTGGGAGATGATCATATCTTCCAGGCACACCACTTGCACATTAATGGAGTGGTAATGTTTGTGATTCCTTTAAATATGCTCACTTGCCTGTGGTGGCACAAGACCGACATGTGTGCAATCTATGCCACCAACAACATGGGGCATGTGTCCAAGGGGATAGAAGTCCCCCTTCACAGCTGGCAATTCTGCACCCCTGGGGAAATGGTTACATCTGTCCTTGTATATCATCATGGCAGACAGAACATCACAAAGCACCATGCTGAACATCAGTTGTGACATCCCACCAGCGTTGGCCACTGTCTCCTGGAACGATCCAGTGGCAAAAAAACGCAGGGCGGCCATCACTTATAAGTTGGGGTGAAAGCTGTTGGATATGCCCGTGAGGCTCCAGGTGGGTCTCCAACATATCACAAAGGGTTTTTAGGGTGACTCTAAACAGATGGAATTTCTGGATGATTGCCACACCCTCCATGTCCTTGAGCACAGTCAAGTGACGAAGCAGATTTGGCCTCCTCCTAGTTGAAATGAAAGTGGACACTTGTCAATGCAATACATCATGAGATGGGAACAACATCTCATGTTCTGGATGACACAACAACAACAATGACTGACAACAAAGTGAGTGACAGACCAGCTTACATGTAGGGACGCCTTCAGCTACACAAAGGGCACACCTCTCAACTTAGACTAAACAAGTACATCAAACACCACCTAGGTCAATGTGAATACATAGTGAAATGGCCACAATTCACATGTGCACGCATGGGAGCATGGCATCCAGCATATGTGTAACAAATCAACCCCACTGTCTCATCATAACTAGCTGCTGTACATGTCACACCTTAATGCGCCATTTCTACCTGGCACACATCCACTACACAATTACCACAGTTGGCACACAAATGAGGATAGTGTGCATGAGCAGATATGAGAGGCCATGAAAAAATAATTACATTATCCATTGAGATGAGCATTGCTATGATTGTCACTGCACCTCAACGCATTGACATGTGTACACATTGTAGAGTCCAGAACAACACTGTCCTGCCTACTCGACCATCAAATTCATGAGTGACATGTGAGGGAATGCCAATCTACGTAATCACATAGACAAACATGTCATGTGTAGTCACCAGTGGAGGAAATGGAGCATTCCCATCATGTGCACAATGATGTGCCATTGACCATGTCGGCACTGTGCACTGTTGATGTTTGCCAGATGGCCATTGCAATTGTATGATTGACAAAAAAGTGGTTCTGTTGGGTATTGTACAATCTCTTTGAGTTAGGCTAAAGACAGCTCTAAAACACAAACAAGCAGAACTCTCTGATATTCAAAGTTTTTATATATATTAAAAACAAAGACCAATGAAACAGTAAAGTGGAATTACTTCATTCCACTACATTACTAGCAAACATAAGTGCAGTGACTATGGTGATTCAAGTGACAAATTTGAAACATGTAGTGACACTTATATACAAAGACGTTAAATCAATACACTTTGCAAAAAGGAGGGGGAGGGGGAGGAGGTGTAGAACGATATATTTTTTATCGTTTTGTGGCCAGTTTCATCATAGTAAAAGTTCCAAGGAAAGCAAGGAATTATTGTCCATATTCCTGGAATTATCTTGGCCAAAAGGAAGAGCGTTGACGTTTCGACCCAGGTTGCGCCCCAGTTGGTGGTCGCGGCGGGTCTTTATCAAGACAAAAGGGGGGCTGGAAAAGAAGGGAAACGTGTATCAGAGAGATGCTTGTATAAACCGTCATAAATGACGAGAGTAGCTCCAGGTTACTTACATGGGGAATGTTCAAAAGTTAATGTGTTCCAGAGGGTAGCCCGTTGGTCAACCTGGAACAAAATGTTTAAATAAGGACATTTTAGGACCAGATGGTGTGGGATTCATTCAAACTCATAGTCTTAAGTGCCTAAGTGACAGAATAAATTAGTCTGCCCTGAACAGTGCACGAGTGAGTTAGCCGTTTAATTTAGCCTATGTAAAAATGCTCCCCGGGTTGGTTAGGAGGGAAATAGCATGTAAGCCAGTCCTTATTAAAAACAACGGTAGGCATCCGTGATGTGATGAGGGCAATTTTGGTATGAGTGCTGGCTCGAGCATGCCGTGCGATGTGCTGGTGCACCAACATACCATTATGTGCCAGAGTGATTGGATATCTCAGCCGGAGTGCCTGCGTGATATTTAGGAAAACGGTGCAGTGCCACTTAAAGGAAATTAGAGACGGAGTCATCTATGCTGGAAGGGGCGATCCGGGTGTGACATCCGGACTTACCCTTGATATGATGTCATCAGCGAGGGTGCCTCCGCGATGTGGAAACGGCGATCCGAATGTGAACGCCAGAAACGAGCTCTCTGAATGAAAGCGCTCGTACTAAGGGGCTTGTCTCAGGGCGGTAAATGTACTCGTATCCAGGCAACGTTAACCCGGAACGAGACCGGCCAATCAGATTGGGGGCGTCAGCGAAGAAGGCGGAAGGCCTTTCTCCTCGAGGACGCAGTGGACGTCCGTTGCTAGGCAACGTTTGCACGCGTTAGTGGAGCTGCGCGCGGTCACGGAGGAGACGTAGTTTTTCACAATTAGCAATGAAGGAAATAGCTTGTGAAGAAACTCTCATATTAATGAGGGAACAACACATAAATTATAACATTTGCGGGATTGTTACCAAACATTCAATATCTCTTGCTGAACTTTGAAAATACAATGCTGATAATAAAAACGCCATACAAATTAGTGGGTCTTATCAAAGAGAGGCATTAATAAAATGGATGGAGGCAATGCTCCAAAGTTGATGAGAGACAGTTACAGACAACATAGTGTGCACATTTACATTCAATGTCTATCCTAGGGTTTAGGAGCCAAACATCGAGAATGTTCTATGTTGTCTCATAAGGAACAATAATTGATGCTAGGTGTTTACAATAGCGCCATCTGTTTACTGATTTCCTCATGCTCATTTAATCCCTGGCTTACAGAATTCAAGATATGGATCCATTTACATTCTTTTCTGTTCAATGTGGTGGTCAAGGAACCACCTCTTGGATTCATATTGATTTTTTCCAGGATGCGCCAGCGCTTGCTTGTGGGATCATGGTTACTACTCAGAAAGTGTTCTACCATAGGTGCACCCTGTACTTTGCAACGAATCCGGCTCATATGTTGCAAAATGCGTGTTTTTACTTTTTGCGTCGTCTGTCCAACATAGGGTTTGTTACATGGACAAATGATGATGTAGACGACGTTAGCAGTTTTGCAGTTGGTCAGGGTGGGTAGGCTATGGGTTTTGTTATTGTAGAGGAAGGATGGACCATCCATGCACATGGGACACGCTTTGCAGGTACCACATCTGACATGTCCTTTTATAGGTGGTAAACCTAACTGGTCTCTGAGAGTCACTGGTTTTGGTGGTTCTAAAAAGGCTTTTACTACATTGTCCTTTATATTTCTCCCTCTCTTGAAAGCAAAGAGTGGAATCGTTTCAGTATTCAGTTCCGAGGCAACCAGATTCCAGTATTTCTTTATTGTCTTTTTTACCACATTGCTCTTAGAATGGAAAGTGGTGACACAGACCAAACCAACAGAGTCTAAACCTTTATCTTTCGGGGTCAAGAGTTCCTCTCTCATTAATATGAGAGTTTCTTCACAAGCTATTTCCTTCATTGCTAATTGTGAAAAACTACGTCTCCTCCGTGACCGCGTGCAGCTCCACTAACGCGTGCAAACGTTGCCTAGCAACGGACGTCCACTGCGTCCTCGAGGAGAAAGGCCTTCCGCCTTCTTCGCTGACGCCCCCAATCTGATTGGCCAGTCTCGTTCCGGGTTAACGTTGCCTGGATACGAGTACATTTACCGCCCTGAGACAAGCCCCTTAGTACGAGCGCTTTCATTCAGAGAGCTCGTTTCTGGCGTTCACATTCGGATCGCCGTTTCCACATCGCGGAGGCACCCTCGCTGATGACATCATATCAAGGGTAAGTCCGGATGTCACACCCGGATCGCCCCTTCCAGCATAGATGACTCCGTCTCTAATTTCCTTTAAGTGGCACTGCACCGTTTTCCTAAATATCACGCAGGCACTCCGGCTGAGATATCCAATCACTCTGGCACATAATGGTATGTTGGTGCACCAGCACATCGCACGGCATGCTCGAGCCGGCGCTCATACCAAAATTGCCCTCATCACATCACGGATGCCTACCGTTGTTTTTAATAAGGACTGGCTTACATGCTATTTCCCTCCTAACCAACCCGGGGAGCATTTTTACATAGGCTAAATTAAACGGCTAACTCACTCGTGCACTGTTCAGGGCAGACTAATTTATTCTGTCACTTAGGCACTTAAGACTATGAGTTTGAATGAATCCCACACCATCTGGTCCTAAAATTTCCTTATTTAAACATTTTGTTCCAGGTTGACCAACGGGCTACCCTCAGGAACACATTAACTTTTGAACATTCCCCATGTAAGTAACCTGGAGCTACTCTCGTCATTTATGACGGTTTATACAAGCATCTCTCTGATACACGTTTCCCTTCTTTTCCAGCCCCCCTTTTGTCTTGATAAAGACCCGCCGCGACCACCAGCTGGGGCGCAACCTGGGTCGAAACGTCGACGCTCTTCCTTTTGGCCAAGATAATTCCAGGAATATGGACAATAATTCCTTGCTTTCCTTGGAACTTTTACTATGATGAAACTGGCCACAAAACGATAAAAAATATATTGTTCTACACCTCCTCCCCCTCCCCCTCCTTTTTGCAAAGTGTATTGATTTAACGTCTTTGTATATAAGTGTCACTACATGTTTCACATTTGTCACTTGAATCACCATAGTCACTGCACTTATGTTTGCTAGTAATGTAGTGGAATGAAGTAATTCCACTTTACTGTTTCATTGGTCTTTGTTTTTAATATATATAAAAACTTTGAATATCAGAGAGTTCTGCTTGTTTGTGTTTTAGAGCTGTCTTTAGCCTAACTCAAAGAGATTGTACAATACCCTACAGAACCACTTTTTTGTCAATCGCATATACCCAGGTTCTGAGGGACACAGGGTTACCCCATTTTGTCAAAACATTGCAATTGTATGGCACCCATATCGCAGTAGCTACCACCTGGCCCCAGCGGTGTGCCACCAGCACCCCCATTCACACAAGTGCGGTATTGATATCCATAGAGACATGGGAAGATGGTGGTTGGCATGCTCTGCCACCCCAATCGCAGTAGCTGCCGTCGGGCCCCAGGGGTATGTCACCAGCACCCCCTATTCACACAAGTGTGGTAGTTATAGCCATAGAGACATGGGAGGATAGCGGTTGGCATGCTTCGCCACCCAAATCGCGGTAGCTACTGCCTGGCCCCAGCAGTGTGTCATTAACATGGAGCATGCCCTAGAGCCAATGGGAACCTTGATTGTGGTGGCATGATGCAATTTTGAAAATTGCGGTAGGCGTGCTCCGCCATCGGGGGGCGGTCATTGGATGCTTTTGAAAGAGGCAGACCTGTACCACCAATTGCTGCAACTTGGCACCTTTGAAACGCCCCCGGGGGCTATATATGTGTGGGAGGGAGCCTCACATTTCCACTGCTCCCAGAGCCTGCTGCCAGAGACCCCTGAACTGCTTCTGCTACTGCCTCCAGGGACTGCTGCCTGAGCTGAGACCCCTCTTTTGCTGCTGCCTCCAGGGACTGCTGTCTGAGACCCCTCTTCTGAGGCTGCCTCCAGGGACTGCTGCCTGAGACCATTCTTCTGCTGCTGCCTCCAGGGACTGCTGCCTGAGACCCCTCTTCTGCTGCTGCTGCCAGGGACTGTGCCTGAGAACCCTCTTCTGCTGCTGCCTCCATGGACTGCTGCCCGAGACCCCTCACCACCCAATTCCATCCCAGTTGTTCTATGTCCACAGTGATGGCAAGGACAGAGAAGATCCATGCCAGTCCATTCACAAGCGAGGAGCTGGAGGTCCTGGTGGACGAGGTGCTCACACAGTACCCAAGGCTGTATGGTGTCCCAAATATCGTGGTTAGTCCTCAAAAGTGGAGGTGTAGGCAAAAGGGGCACACATGTAGTTGGACCAAAGCAGTATGTGCCTGAGGGTGTGGTGTTGTTTTATGCACTGCCAAACATGCTGTCTCCCGGGTGAAGGTGTGTGTTCCAATGTCACAGATTTCCATGCCTGCAGTTGTAGGTATGAGTGAATGGTGTTGTGTTGTCAGCCATCCAGTAACACAGTAGGTTGTTCTTGCAGGAGTCAGGATAGTGATTGCTCAGCTGAATGGCTGTGTGTGCCCCTGTTGTCCATCTCAGTGTAAGCTCAGATGGCCAGCACAGTCCCCACCCACAAAGACAAGGAAACATCACTTAACCTAAGTGTATTTCCTAAGTACTTACCTATTGCACTCCAGCTACGTGCCATCTCAGCCCTGTAGATTGCCAACAACTGGCCTTGTGTTGAGGAATTTCTGTTTGTGAGTCCATGACCCTCAATGCGACACCCATGACACAGTTATCGATACACAGGGCAGGGACATTGAGTGCTGCGCAGTCTTGCACACAGTGAGTCCACCCCCAGACACAGGTTGATATATTATGTATGTGTTGCTGAACCCAACAATGGACTGGAGATGTGGGCAGGCCACATAGGGGTTTCAGTGCTGGCATTCTGCATGTGTGTGAGATGTGCAGGGACTGTGTTTCCCCTTTACAACCGCATGCATTCACATCAGCTTATCCCATGCAGATGTCCCATGTGAGATGTACCCTAGTCTCTGATGGACATATTGTTGAATTTGTTATGAGTTTGTATCTTGCTGCTATACTGAGAGATGTTGGAACATTACACTGTGTCACTGATCATTTCCCCCTCTTATCTTCCATGCCTGCAGCTCAAGGTACACCAGCATAAGGCCATGTGGCAGGCCACTGCAGCCAAGGTGCGAGCTCTGCGGGTCTCTAACCGACGGCACACCCACTGCCACAAGAGGCGGGACTACAACAGCCGGCTTGCAAAGAAGGTGGCAGAGATTACCTTGGGGATGCTTCCTCGCACTGGGCGTTTGCCACGGCGCAGCAGGACACCACTAATGGACCACATATTGGTGGTGACTCAGCCTGAGCTGGATGCACATTTGAAGGAGCATCAACAGCAAGAAAGGGGTGATTATTTGGGGAGGGTGGCTTTGGCTGGGAGTAGCTGCATGTGTACAGAGCCTGTGCCGGCACTGGCATATGTGATGTTGGTGGTGTGCTGCAGTGGTATGTAAGTGGCTGCTGGGCTGGCTGCTAGTGTCATGCATTTACCCTACCTGTACTTACAAAGGTAATTTTCCATGTTGTGCATTTCCATTGCAGTTTGAGATGTGCTCTTCAGGTTTCTTCTGCATTGGGGTAGTCTGGGGAATCACATTCGGAGGGAACGGCAGTGTTCCCAATCTGATTGGACTTCATCAATGCATCCATTGCATGCGTCCAGATTGTGGAGGCCTAGACATCTGACAGTGTGCAGCAGTCTTTTGGCCCTAAAGTACAACATGGTGGGTGGCATTGGCTCATCTCCATTGTGGACTGTCAGTAAGTGCAACCGTAGGGAAAGTGTGGGATAGCCTAGAGGTACACATTACTATTCCCACTACAGAGAGTCCAACAGTAGGGAAAGTGTTGGAGAGCGTAGGGGTAAAAATTACTATTCCCACTCCAGTGAGTACAACAGTAGGGAAAGTGTTGGTTACCGTACGGGTAATAATTACTATTCTCACTCCACTGAGTCCAACATTCAGGAAAGTGTGGGATAGCGTAGGGGTAAACATTACAATTCCCACTCCAGTGAGTGCAACATCAGGGAAAGTGTTGGATAGCGTAGGGGTTATAAATAACATACTTATAATTAAAATAATTTTTTACAATAAATAATGATTTAATTATTAAATAACACTAAATTAATTACCAATACCAATAAATAATTAATAAAAAATAATTCCCAATTAATAATTAATTAACAATAAATTAATGAAGAATACCAATAAATAATAATGAATACAAATTAATACCAAATAAAAATTAATTAATAAATACAATTTCAAGACCAAAAACATAATATTTATTAAAAAATAATTACCTATTAACAATTAATTAACGATATGTTAATGATAAATACCAATAAATAATAATTAATAAAAATGAATCGCCAAATAAAAATTAATTAACAATGCATTTGTTTTCAATACTAAAAAATAATAATGATTAAAAAGTAATTACCAAATTATAATTCATTAACAATAAATGAATGATAAATAGCAATAAATGCAATTAATAAAAATTAAATACCGATTAATAATGTGTTACCAATAAATTAATTATCAATACCCAACATTATAATTAATAATTACTTAATTAGAATTAAAGTATGTCCCACCCTATTCGCCTATAAACTCACAACCCACGTCAATAATAAATTAATACACTTAATATAATTACCAATTAATCAATTAATAAAAATTAATTACCAATTAATAAAATTGAATTACCAATTATTAATTAACAATAAATTAATAATTAATACCAATAAATAACTACTTAATAACAATTACATCACTTCCCACCCTATTCCCTATAAACATACAACCCCCTACAGAACTAAAATGCAAAATTAAATTTAAAAAAGTAATTATTTCTAAAAATGATTAATTAATTTACTATAAGTAAATTACTTCCCACCCTATCCTGTATAAACCCACAGCCCACTACGGTACTAAAACGCATAATTTACTTAAAAAAACATTACTAACTTCAACATTTTTTATATATACATAAAAAATAGTTTAATATTTAACAAAAATATATAACACATACATATAAAATACATAATAAACTACATAACACTAATATAAATATTGATATTAGTAACATCAATATTTTTGCTATCGATATTCAGGCACGGCCCGTGCCTGGCTTAATACTGGGGCGGTGACGTCAGGCAGGGGAGGCTCAGGGTGGGGGGTTGTAAAATGCTGGATATGCACCATTAGAGGTAAGTACCGATAAAAATAAATAAAACGAATTTCGTTGCCCACGCTGCATCGCCAAATGTGATGCAGCGTGGGCAACAAAATTTGTTTTATTTATTTTTACTGGTACTTACCTTTAATGGTGCATATCCCGCATTTTACAACCCCCCACCCTGACCCTCCCCTGCCTGACGTCACCGCACCAGTATAACACCCGGCACGGGCCGTGCCTGTTGATATTACTAACTTCGATATTACCAAAATGATATTTCTTACTTTCAGGTCGATGTTATGGTGGTTGATATTCTTGATTTCGATATTCTGTCCCTACGATATTTAAAACTTGATATTACTGTAGGTCGATATTTAAAACTAAATATTTAGACTGTGCACCCTATTTTATATGCCATGAAATGCAGGTCTGTGAATGGATTCTCCTGTGTTCAGTGCTGTCCAAGATCAGAGTACAGGAGTTTGAAAAGAAGGAAAGGAGTCAGCTTCCATGCCATGTGGACCATGAAGTGGATCTTTTAGCAGATAAAGTAATAGCTTGTTGAAAGCAAAATCTAATAAGTATATGATCACGTTCATCAACTCATTTGAGAAAGAGGAGGCTTTTGATTAGCCAAATCACTCCAATATTGACATTCTTGCTAATTTGACAATAGCCCTCTGTTTTGATTTAACCAGGGTCGATGTAGTATTTCCACATAGATAGGAATGTACAGGTCATGGAATGTTCAAGATACCCATTGTTTAAATTAGTGAATAAACGCAAGAGCAGAGACCCATCTCTGCAATGGCATAAGAAAGATTTGCATGGCGAACTTCTGAGCTTATGTGAAAGGTCCTTTGCACTGATGTAATGTTGCCTGCTCTCAAGTATTTGATGTTACATGAGTGTCAAGAAATGTCCAATGATCTGCCATTATGCCATGTTACGAAAATTAGATTTTGGTCCAGCGAAAAATACTATTGCGGGAACATGGAAAGCACACTGGAAGGTTTTACCAAAAGCGAGCCGCTATTTTTTTTTAACACCAGGCACCAATAATCAACTTCATTTTGAAGTAAATTGTTCCAAAGTGAAACTTTCAGGTAACATATTTTAATGCAAAATTAATCTTACATTTTTCTTTCCGAAAATGAAGCAAGTTAAATGCGGCATTATTGAAAATGCTTGAGACCGAGTAAGGACAAATATGTATCCTTTTTTGATTTTTTTTAAATGTTTGTGTTGCTGGATAGCTTGAAGATTTGACTATTGAATGCAGGCCATACCCACGTGGGGTTAAGGAATAACAATATAGGGTGAAAACACATTTTAAGATGGTGAAAGCCTATGGTTATATTTCTTCCTTTTCCATCTGTTTATGTCTAAATGTGTGCCTATACTGCGGTGTGTTACTGTTTGGAGTTACAGTCTGATGTAGGAGGTTGATGTTTGAAATGGAATTTTCACATTCTTAGAGATATTTTACGAGCCTTTGGATGGCCTTGAATTAATGTCAAATTTAGATTAACATTTTCTGCATGGGACGGTTTAAGCCTGGGTTGGGGACTGGTTTTAGGAGTACAGTTTCATGCACCCAGAAATGTTCCTTGCATCTTAGCCAGCTTTTCCCCATGTGCTTGCCCCCCCCCTCTATGGCCCTGATTACGACTTTCAAGTTGTCTGGCAGACGGGCAGCGTGGCGGTTTCGAGACAGCACCTCTTTCAAAGGCAGCGATGCCTTTGAAAAAGGCACCGCCATGGGATCACGCTATAAGGTTCCTGCACGGCATGATCTCTAAGGACCATGCTGTGCAGGATCCTATGTGCATGCAAACCGGGGATCACATGTTATATCCCGCTGTGTGCATCTATGTGCGGTTGAGGTATGGGGGGCCTGTAGGGCCCCCTTTGTTTCCTCTTCTCCAAGATTTACATGGCGGACCTCCATGTAAACCCTGGAGGAGCAGGAACTCGTAATTTGATTGGCAGGACCATGGCGGTCAGGCCAAGCATATTGTGGCCTCTGACCGACGATTAAATGCCAGGGAACGGCGGATCCCTGGCAGAGCCAGCGGTCCCTCTGCAGTCGAACGGACACGTCCTAATGGGGCAGTTGGGGCAGTTGGACTCACAGTGCGGGGGTGACTGCATCTGCCACCGTCGCACCGTCCTTGGACCACCAGACTCGTATTCAGGATCTATGTGTTTGAGATGGTGGATTATTTGCTGCAGATGTTAAACTTTTCGCTAGGGTAATTGTTCCCTAAAGGTATTGGAGTTATGGCAATTATTAAGGTTAATTTCAAAGAATGTTTACCAATTTCCTTGTTGGTGTGCTGCACATCTTCATTGTTTTTTTACATTCCTGTAGCAGTTTTGCTGTCTGTAGTGCAAGTTATTATTTTAAAGTAATTGAATTGATTTCTGCCATCCCTCCCTTGGCACCCATAAGTATCCCATGACCCCTGGTGTGAAACCAGGAAATATTTCACATTTTTACAAGGTTTTCTACATGTTCAACACAATGATTAGATCATCTGAAACATAGTTAATCTTATTGTTAGTTAATTTATTCAATTTGTGACAGTCTAATCTTGCCTCCTGTAGGGTTCCCCTTGGCCCAGGAGGGACATGAGATATTTGTTATTTTTGCAGCTTTTCACAGACATTTGTGATCATTCTAACAAATCCATTAGTTTACATATGGGTATATAATTGTTATGATGGGTCTGGGTAAACCGATTGCTATTGATCTATGGATACATCTGTCCTCTCTCTTTCTCTTTTCTCCTTTTTCTCTTTTTTCCTCTCTTTCTCTCTCCTCCTCTTCTTCTCTCTTCTTTCTCTGACTTTGACTTTGATTATTGTGAGTGTCATTGTGCCAACATTTTATCCATCTGTACCTTGGAAGATTTATTGTATTGTCTTTATTTTCGACTTTATCTTCAATAAAAAAGATTTGAATTAAAAAAAAAAAATAATAATAATAATAATAATTGTTATGATGACTTGTATTTTCTAGAATGGCCAAGTCTTAACTCTTATTTTTTTATTGCATTCAGGTGGACTAAAGTGAGATGTATATTCATGTATATATGTGGTATTTTATAGAATGAACATATGTTATGTTATGTTAAAAAGCTTATACCGCGCACGTACACCGAAACGGTTTCTTGGCGTTCATTACAGACATATCGGACCAGGGCAGGAGGTTTTACTCAAAGGCCGCTTTGAAGAGATACGTTTTTAATGTTTTCCGGAACAACTCATAAGAGGGGCAGTGACGGAAGGAGGAAGGGAGAGAGTTCCAAAAGGAAGGACCTAGAAAAGAGAAGCGCAGTCCGCCGTGTTTTTTGCGGCGGTTGGATGGAATGCATAGAAGATTGTCGGCAGAGGAACGGAGATTGCGGGTAGGGAGATATCGCTTTAACTTGGAGGAGATGAACACAGGTGCACGGTTATGAAGGTATTTGAAAATGGTGCATCCGAGTTTGAAGGAACACAGTTTGGCAACTGGGAGCCAGTGAAGGCTCCTCAAAAGGGGGGAGACATGCTGGTGTTTGGGTTGATGGAACACCAAGCGAGCGGCCTGGTTCTGGATTAGCTGGAGTCTTTGGAGCTGATAGGCAGGAATCCCCACATATAGCTGAAAAGGATTGGATTGCTGTACAGGGCAAAGACAAGCAGTGTAAAGTCAATGAGATATAGGACAGGAAGCTGGTTTCTACAGTAATAACACATGTTGATATAGTGTTCTTTAAAGATGTGCATCTTCAACTCATTTTTAAACTGTAGCAGCAATGGGAAGGCCCTGATTGATAGGGAATTTTGGTATAGCTCCTGGGTGCACCGATAAAAAAGAACCTGCTGGCCTGTTTTTTAGTTTTTTACACTACTGAGTCTGTAATCTTATGGTATACTGACTGTGGGCGTGCTGAAAACTGCCAAAAATTGTGCGCTTGTCTGCAAGATAAGTAGAATAGTGATTGTGATGGATTTCAAAATGATACGGGCCGGCAAGAGCAGGCAATGAAATACCATTAGGATAGGTGTAATGTGATCATATTTCTTAAGGCCTTGGATGATACATGCTGCAGAGCGTAGGAAGTCCTTAAGGGCTGCCTGTGTATAATAAACTTTAAAAGAGAGAGCTGGTGCCAGGCTGCTTATGTTTTTAGCTTCCTTACGGGTGATGTCCAGGAGAAAGAGAGAGGTCAGTGAATTATCTGACAACTAAGTCCAAATGCATCTTTGCTAATTACTACTGTTGATGCTAACAGGAGATGAAGAAAAAGGCACCTAAGAAAAATTCTTCTGCTAAAACAATTGGGAAGTGACTAGAAGAAATCTGTTGTCCTCACTGGCAATATGTCATCTTGCAATGTGTTCCAGGGTGTGAAACGTAGCCTACATGAGGCATTCTCTTGTAGGCAGGAAGACTATAAGAGGACTACACTTGGATCAACAGTCCCATCACCACTAAAGCCAAAGCACAGATTTCTCAGTGCTGCAGTGTCTGTAGTCAATGCTGAGATCAGTGAGTCTGACATGGAATTGTCCGAACATGCCAATTATTTTAAGGAATTCAAGAGGAATAGGAGTTTGCCACACCCAATCTTTCTGAGGTAGGACCAGAGCAGGACATTTAGTTTGCTGCACAGAAGGATGTAGTGACTGCTCTTACATCAGATGTATTATCTTCACTATCTACTCTGATTAGAACAAAGACTACTTCATCATCTTCCTCAAGCCACCTTTCAGGTAAAAGTAACATCAATCAATCAATCAATCAGACTTTTTTTAAAGCATGCTACTCCCCATGAGGGTTTGAAGGTGTTGGGGGAGGGGGGAAGCAGCTCCAGACAGTCGAAGAGCCAGGTCTTAAGGGGGTTCCTGAAGATGTGCAGGGTGAGGGTGTGTCTGATGTCAGTCATGGAGCAAACCCCCAAGTCCAGCAATAGAAACACAGCAAAGGGAAGGTTCCAAAAAGCCTAGTTAGCAGTGAATGATCATGTATGTCGTTAATGGCACTCAGAAATTTTAATATCACTCCTAGTCAGCCTACTCTTGTAACACCAATACCTGCTTTCATCTTTTAAAGAATCCAAAACCAACATCAACCCCTCCTACTGCAATCACTTTCCTTCTTGAAGAAAAGCAAATCCAGCCTAGCTCTACCATACCTTCTAGCATTAGTTCTCTAAGGAAGCTCTCCTTCCCTGTATAGGACTTTATACTTAGGCCAAATGAGATCCTTATTGCAGATAGTACAGTTTGCTGCAAAGTCATGGGATGCCAGGTGGGAATTATGAATGTGGAGGCCAATTTATCCATATGATAAACCAACATCTAATCTTGTTGGAGCACATCTTGTCATTGAGAGAGATAAATCTGAACAGATAGGAGGTGCTAATTAGGGATGGGAGTTACTTGGGTAATTCCATGTAGCGTAATCAAACAGATTTGCCTAATAATTCACTGATATTACATTTGAATTATGCGAGAAGAGTAATCCTGTGTTTAGCTCTATTTCTTGGTTCAAATATGCCCCGTTACTATGAATTATGTGAGGAAGAATAATCACATAATTATAGGAAAGTCAGTGTCAAAGAGTACCGTGAACTCACCAAAATTACTCTGAATACTCTGGCATAATCAAAATTCTGGCCATGCCTACTGCTAATGATGTAGCCCTGGTTCTCATAGTAAGTAATCATTACAAGAATCACACTCAGCTTGGTACAAGGAAAAGAAGAATTCCATCATCATCTCATAGCACCCAAGAAACATTCCTCCCTCGAGAAGACCTGAAGTGGAATCATTAAAAAAACACAACTCACAATCAAGGCTATGATCAACAATGATGAGCAGTACCATCAACTCATCAGCTGATCCATTATACAATGTGAAACTGACCACAATGCTAGCAATTGAACTCCTCCCTTTTTCTTTGGTGGGAGAAAAGTGGCACTAAAATGTATGGAGTTCCTCTGTCAAAAATGGAAGGGCCAAGCCAGATCTATTTTTCAAGTGTTGATGTGATCCTGCTGCACCATAAAGTGACAGGATTGGTTGCTGACAAATTGAAGAAGTGCCCAGTGCTGTCCATCTGTCACAAGCCAGAGGGGTGGACCATTTATCAAGCTACAGATTACACGTGCATCACTGCACACAGGGTCATCATCAGGAGGTTGTGCAAAGCCTAGCTGATGATGTTTTTTGAGGTATAAGTTCTCATACAACATCTGCAATTTTCTAAATGAAGAAAGCACACACAGCTGCTAACATCCTTGAAAAATTCAATACCAAAGTCTATGATTTCAAACAAGATGTCTCAACATTGGATTTGTTGCAAGTGACAATGATAGTAATAAGTCAAAGCCATGGATGATGAAGGCTACTTCCGAGTGCTATGTTTAGTTCTGTGCATCAACCTAATTGTGTAGGACTTCTTCAAATTGAAGAAATAGTCCACAACATATTAGTGATCTGTTGCAGGATTTGCACACATTCCATTAAAGCCAGGCAGAAGTTGAGCATCATTCAGTGTGTAATCAGGGTTCCTGTAAAAAGCCCACATCCAGGAGGTTCCACTAAAATGAAGCTTTAGTACATGCATGCTACAATGCCTGTTTGAGCACGACTGATCTATGAATGATTATATTCTAAAAAGGAAAGTGAAAACAACACCCAATGCCATGACAATGGAGGCGGGAAATGCGGGCTAACAGAAAGCCTGGTCATAATTCAGGAGCCTTTTTCAATTTTGAAATGTGAAATCAGCAAGGAGGATTGTCCCATGAGGCAGTTCATCCCATTCTTGCACTTGCTGAAGGCCATTTAAGTAAGATGGAAGGATATTTGCCAATGACAATGAAGAAGAAGATGGTTTAGTTAACATCTAAATCTTTCACTGGGATACAAATGTCAGGTCGTTACAATCATGCGGTCCAAAAAGTATGTCAAAGCTACCATACTGGATACACTTTATACACATGGGCTGTCTACTTTCATTCTTTTTTCAATCTTGGACGTCTCGGTTTATACGAATTGGATCTGCAAGAAAATGGTTGAACTGGAAGACAAAAGGTTGCAACTTTGAGGATAAGAAGCTCTACATTTACCAACCTCTAGAGAGCACTGTGGTGGTCCAGCGGGATGATACAACAGTAAATTTCCCCACAGGTAAAACATTCACCATTCCAAGACACACCAGCTACTAAATCAACTCCATTAGCATCACATGATCCAAATTCTATGTTAGGTTTGAATTTGGCAATTCCAGGACCAAGAGAATTGATCTATTGGTGTGGGAAAAACAACATTGGCCAGGACTCAGCAGCCTGGCAATAAACGATCTAGCATGTCCTGTAGCCAGTTCATCCACTGAGCTGGTTTTCAGTGCAGCTGGTGCAAATTATAAGGTACCAAGAGACACAACAGTGAACGAGGGGGATTTGTCTAACATCTCAAAAGTGGGAAGGAATTGTTCGTCAGACTATGAAAATGAACTCTACATACTAGACTAAAAAGTAAAACTAATATGCTAATAGAACAACAGAAATGGCTGCTGTAAATTGAAAATGTATATTTGCTGTTTCAAAAAATGTTGATAAAATAAACTAAAATGGACTAGTGTTGAAGACACATGAAGATAACAAATGAGGTCACAGACATTTTCATTTAGTGGCTGAGCGCTGACAAAGACAACTATGTCAACCTGAGGTTTAACCAAAGACTTTGCAATGAACAATAGCGTCTGTGACTTTAATAACCTCATGCATTTTTGTAAAGAACCAGGGACCATATTACCAACAACTAGCGATAATTATCGCTATGTTGGTTTAGCGACAATATTTTTATCGCCGAGCTGCGGTGATTTTTATCGCTTAGGAGCCTTGCTATTATCAAGGTTTATCTCCTAAGCGATAAAAATCGGCCGAAATGCATGAATACCGCTGAATAGGCAGCGATATTCATGCATTACCGAGCTAATGCTCTTAGCCATGTTATCCACCTACCATTGGATAACATGGTTAAGAACTGCTCTGGGGTAGGTGTTAGCTTTTGGAGATATTCGCGCTTAGCGCGAATATCTCCAAAAGTTGATAATAGGAGATAGCGATGTCTTGGCACGCCCTCTTTGCATGTCATTAGTGATAAATATCACTGACATGCAAAGCGGGGCCCAAGATGGTCGCTATCTCCTACTAGCTGTCGCTAACTGGTGTTAGCGACAGCTAGGTAATAGGGAGATAATTTTATCTCCGCTTTCTTGGCTTTTAAAGCCAAAAAAGCGGAGATAAACCGCCTTAATAATATGCCCCCAGAAACCTTCGATTGCTACCATTTCATTGCCATGCATGGCTGCCAGTCAAGATTAAAATAGCTGCATTGCTTATGTGTGGATTCAATGGAAAAAGTGGCAGATACAACATTGGTTGTGAAACAAGTGACATGGATTCAGTAATAAATGAAAAATGATTAATATGATGTATGAGAGGAGCTTAGGTTAAATTTATCATTTTTATTTTCAGGTGAATATTTGGGTGTGTGCTTCTACGTCTCTTTCTGGCCTTTCGTTAACTGCATGCCGAAAACTCTTGGATCTTCAGAGACCTCTCAATTCATGTAGACTGTTAAGATTCACCTTCCTTTCAATTTCTTGTGCAACAAGTCTGTCTCTTTCAAAGAAAATAAAATGTGCATGTCAAATGAACAACATCCAAGAAAAGGACCCATTCATTCTATTTCTAAGAGACAATATTCCGAGAAATACTTAGGCAGTCAAACCTGTACGCACTGGAAAGGTGTTGTTTATTTAGAATAGTGCTGACTCGTGGATTGAGTGTCAAATCCTAAGTGACTGGCATGGCAGATATAATGGATAAAGCTGAACTTGAGTTCATTATTGTTTGGGTGTACAATCATTTATGGCATAAGCAGCTAGTTGTCTGGAATTGTTGTTTCACTGGCCTTTAGTTAATGGTACTTAAATCGGTGAATGCTCCCTAATGAGAGACTATATACGTCCTATTTACCGCAACTCTCAAATACTTTCCTTTCTTTTCTTTGCTCAATCAACATGTCTTCTCTTCTACAATGTTCCTATATTGTGCGTATACCCAGTGTTTCAGCCCTGCGTCCAAGAAGAACAGTGTGAGAATGCAGTAGTAACATTTTATGCACATCATTTTTAATTCTTATAACTATTTTAAACTATCTATGTGTCTCCAATTTGTCATTGTATCTTTGGTAAGTAATTTGGGAGTGAAATACTGGCTGAATTGCACAGACTTAAAAGTCATTATTTTTTTTCAATTACAGAAGTAGGATGCCTATGTGAGTTCCTAAATGCCATATCTGTGTGTTTCTCAACTTTTCTCAAATTTCCCCTGCCCAGTTGTTACTTTGATTGCTTAACCCTCTTCACGCTAATTGTAAGATCTACTGTGAAGTAATCTGTTTTCGCCATCAACAGATCATACACTTGGTGAGGAGAATATGGTACAAGCTACACTAAACAGTGAAAGAAGGATGGTAAACAATTGAAATGCCACACATAATATCCCCCTGCCTTGCTATGGGACATCTCAATGCTGAAAATGATAATTGTAGCCTAAGGCTTGGTAATGTATACATTTGATTTTACAATGTATGTCCCACATGCAATCTAGTTTAAAAAAAACTGATTTGTACATAGGTGTAAGCTTAAACCACATAGGTTTCTTACATTTAGTATTTGCACTACCTTTGTATTAGTATAATATACATTGCTGGATTTAGAATGACTCATGGACAACTTCAAATTTGGCGGCAGCCCACCAATCTGTTAGGGTGGTGGAGGTCATTTCCTCCACCACCCCAGCCAGACGGCAGACCACCACCAGCTTGAGGGTGATTTCTTGCCTTCATAGGATTTGCCCCATGGAGGTTCTTGTGAAGGCAAAAAACGTGTGTTGCCCATCCACTATGTTTCCCAGAAATGACCAGAAATCCTTTTTCTCTTCTTCAGAAACAAACTCGCAAAGTAGGAGTTCATTTTTGAAAAACAAATATAAATGGTTCTACATCTTGGGAGGTTTTACTAAATTGAGTGGGGTATCTAATGCCTATCTCGTGACAAACCGCAACCCATCTGGCAGTTTGACTAGGTTTTTCGCCGGTGGGGGCGCTGCCAATGAAAAACTGACAGTAACTCAAAATCCTCGTGAGTTGGCGGATCAAAGGTTTGACAGACAGATTACTACATCTAATTTGTGACAGAGTACCCTATATGCCAAATTCTAAATCAAGCTCTCTTTCTTCTTTCATGTTGCAGGATACCTGTACTTGTTTGCCTGCTACACTCAAGGTAGCAAACCTCTTTTCTTACGGCATCCTCCCTGTTTGGACCTATCAGAGCAGCCACACCTCGGTCAAAAACATCCACTAAAATATTAAGCAGTTAACTACCAAGCCTTCTCAGGTGAAAAGGAAGAGAAGGAGGGATCGTTTTGGATTTGGGAGAGAGGCGTAATGTGGCAATTATACCTGTGAGTGCGAAAAAGTGCCACAATTGAGAAGTCAAAAAGAAAAAACATTAGCAGGGAGATGGAGGGCTGGACAAAGGGCCACATTGGGAATGTCCTGATAAGGGAACACATCTAGAGAGAGTAAGAGAGAGGATGATGGAAGGTCTTTGTTGTTTGTGTTGGGCCGGATTTGGGACTTTGTCAGTTGTAGTAAATTTATTTTACTGATTAAAATTAACAATGGAAGAGACTATTTAGAGTAGCAATATATTTAAAATAATCTGAACTCTGTGTACTTACACCACGTACAACAGACTCACCAACAGTACTCTAAAAAACACGAAATTAACTTATTTTACCCCAATTTATCCCAATCATAACATGTGCATCAGACCCACCCTAATGCCATGCAAACACAAAACTAACCTATGTCTTCTGCATTTCGTACCACTCGCACCACTACCAACTGAAACCCACCCCCTCCCTGAAGCAAATACCCCTCCAGCCTGTTGATGCAGACCCATAGTTCCTTCAGACCTTAGACCAGGGTCTTTGTGCCTGAACAGACCCTGGTGGGTGCAGGGGAAGGACAGTTGTAAATGGCTTCTTGTGGGACAGGGTGGTCCTTTGACTCAGATGTTTCACCAACTGGCTAGGAGCATTTTTCACACACTGACTCATCTACCTACATATCCCCAGGTGGTGGAAGACTGCCATAATTGCCTCCAGCTTCTGCAAGTTTAGCCCTTCAGATACCTACTTCTTGGGGACAAATGGACAGGAGAATATCAAGGAACCAATCAATAAAGAAAGGAGAAATGGTGAATGAAGAGTTATAATGAAAGGTAAATTTTGGGATAGTTGCAAAAACAAAAGGAGACGAGAGGAAACATTGGAAGAAAAAAGATGAGAAGAGAATGTAAAAGGAAACAAAATGAGCAATGCAGGTTTAGCAAACATCAAAACAGATGAAAAGGAACATTTAAGAAAAATGCAGCAAAGAAAACGCGCAGATGGCCTTAGTATATAAGAAATGTGAGATTAAATTTGTCAAGTCAAGGAAGAATAAAATGACATAACGAACCACTTGCAGGAACTGAGGCAGCAGATGTGGGTGTGGAGGCACTAGTGCGAAAGTTGTTCCCCTCTTTTCTCCCATGGCCTTCCTTTTCCTCTCCTCTGATCTTCTCTGGTTGTCCTGAAAGGAGTACAGAAAAACAACACTTAACAAGCACATATAAAAAAGAATAATCATGCAAAACTACGGCTCCAGAAACCAGTCTATTCCCTTTCATCCTATTCGTAAGAGCACAACCAGCCAATCAGAAAACAGAAGATTCGCGAATCCACTGCTGGATTTGCAAATCAGCAATGAAAGATTGGAGAAAAAAGCTGCCTTGTCTGATGGTGTGCTTTTATGTTTTTTATTGTATTCGTGAAAACTCTCTTGATATTTATCATTTTACAAGGGTGGTTCAGACCTCAGGAGAGGGAGAGATAAGGAACATAGGGTGAGAGACTGTTACAGAGAGACTTCAAAACCTCAGAGTCGTCAAACACCCATCTTACTGTGAATCAATTTAGAGCTGTGTTCCCAGAATAGCCAGTCAGACTCGGTGTGGGAAGAACAGTTTCATGGGGGTGCATTAAGGGATATTTCACACGTTGTCAAGATAGAAATCATTGTTTTTATTTGTAGTGGTGAGGAAATTAATATAGGGCTAGTTTCAAAGTTTGCCTTCTTTTATGGCTAGTGCTGCCTACTGTCAGGACCCGCAGCGCAAATGTGCTGACAGCGGCGCATGAGTGCAGAGCTATGTGCAAGACCTTGTACTGGAGCAACAAGGGACATTATTTTATTTATTTTATTTATTTTTAGGGTTTTATATAGCGCGAACAAGATCTTTGCAGATATCAGAGCGCTTTACAGAAACAGTAGGTAGGGTAAACAAAACTCTTGAAATAATATAAAATTCAGTAGTCAGTGAGTTGCAAAATAGGGTAGCAATCACACAAGAGTATGCAGACTAATAACAATCAAGGAACAATAATATGGAAGCAGTACAATGTCTAATCGGGTAAGATTATAGCACCCCAGAGGGTGAGTAAACACAATGTGAAAGCAGAGTAGTAGTCAGTAATGGGTGCTTTGCAAGTTAGTGAGGCACTCAAGTCATAGTGTACAACCCAATAGCCAAGTTGGAAACCAATAATATAGCATCCGTGCGATGATTTAGATCCGAGAGCAGTCAAAAAAGAGACTCGCATAGGTAAGCAATCAGAAGGCCGATTATGTAGGAGCCAGGTACTGTCATTGTTCCAGTATCAATAGTATTCAGGTGAATTTAGCCTGAAGGATGGCCTTCACCTCTTTCTTGAAGAGTACAGTGGAAGGGATAAGCCTAGTTTCTGGTGGGAGTGCATTCCAGATCCTAGGCGCCATTCCTGAGAAGGAGCGTTTGTATGTTTTTTCCTTCCGGAATCTCCGTGGTTTCAGGAGGAGGGTTTTTGTGCTTCTGTTGGATCTTGAGCCTCCTGAAATGGTCAGCTTTTGAGTGAGGTAGTTGGGTGACTTGTGGTGTATGGCCGAGTGCGTCATACAGGCAATTTTCAGCTGAATTCTGGCTTCAATAGGCAGCCAGTTTAGGGCTTTTAAATCAGGGGATATATGCGAGTTTTCTTGAGCCAGTGATGAGTCTCGCGGCCGCGTTCAGGGAGGCTCTTAGGGGAGCCGTTGTTGTAAGGGGGAGCCCGCTGAGAGCCGCAATACCGTAGTCTATCCGAGGAATGACTAAGGCTTGAACAACAGTTTGGAAGTCCTTGGGTGGAAGAAAGGGTTTGAGTTTTCTCAAGCGTGTTGATTTGGAAGTTGGCTCCTTTGGTTGCTTTGCTAATATGCTGCTGCATGTCGAGATTGCAGTCCAGTGTGATGCCAAGGGATTTCGCGGAGTCCACGATGGTGGGCTGGACATTGAGTGCGGTTAGATGATTGAGCCATGTTTGGGTGATGGCCTTTTTCGTAGGAGGAGAGATCAGAAGGAACTCAGTTTTCAGAGCATTTAGTTTGAGGTGATTGTCGGCCAGCCAAGCTTGGGTCTTTCTTAGTGTGGTATTCAACAGTTTGAGCTGTGATGTGGTATAGAATATGCAGCTCATGATAGAGGAGCTTGAAGAGTGCTGAATTAGAGTTCTCGGTTGAGGTACACTAGCAGAGCTGCATTTGGAGCCAGCGTGAAGGAGTGAAGGAATTGCATTTTTGAGTGATACGCATTGGCGGTGCTGTGCAGGAACATCAGTCAGTACCAGGCCTGCAATGAGAGGTGTAGGGTGTATGAGTGAGGTGCATTACCAGGGATGTGCAAGGGTCTCTCAGCACTTGAACAACAAATGTGAGATCTGAACTGTATGATATGTTGCTACAGCAGTGTTCATTTGTTCTGAATCAGTACTGAAATACTTATACTTTAGTGGAAATCTGTGGGCCACTGTTGTGGCACACTGGTAGATCTATGTGTGAGACACTGTACTGGAAGAATAGCGTTGCTTCAGATTTGCACAGACAATCGTTCCCATTTCTGGTTCTAGAAGTAAAAAAAAAAGCTTCTTGACTTTTCAAAGAGAAAATATTTCAACACATTGGAAGATGATTTTATTTATTCAACAGGCGCTGAGACAATGAGGAATTATTTCTCTTTGCTGGGCGCTCCTATTCTCAAACACATGCACTCACTGGCATATATGCACTCACACACAGATTCACAGCACTCTCTGAAGTTGCTCCTCCTCTGCTTCTGGGCAAATAAATTAATCTACCCATGCCCAAACATCAATGTGTCCATCTGTAATGCAACTGGTGCTCACGTAAGTGCTCTGATACCTTCTGGTCAAGTTTGTGCTATATAAAACTGGAGAAGAAAAGCCAAGCTGAACAAAAGGTGAAGACAGCAGGCCATGGTGCAGAGCAAGCACATGTGCTGGGGCTCGTACGAAAGTACTGTGTGATGTGACATCACACATGCACAAAGCTTTCAGCTCATATCTGCACCCTGCACTCGACAGGCAATCGAATCTGAACTTCCAGAATAAGTGACTGCGATCCTTTGACCCTTCCTCTTTCTACTTCTACCTCATTAAAGGTCATGGCGGTGTCAGTAAGGCTGACTTACCTCACCCTGACCTATGACAAAGTTGGAAGGGCAGAGTATAAGGAAGACTGTCATTGAATAGAGTCCCCCTAGGTCTTGATTGTCCTATGCATGACTCTGAATGATACAGGTTTTCCTTTTTTTTTTTACACGTTTTGTCTAGGAACATGCTGCATAGCTTCACAATTGTGTGCACCCACCACACACTCAGTTGGTGCTTACCTCTCTTAATATGATTACCACTTGTGATCACATTCATAAATAAACTAGTCACTCCTGCAAATGGGCCCTTACAGAGTTGAAACTTTTGTGTCTCTCTGGTGTTTTAACTCAAGAGTCATGACTCACAATTCCTGTCAATCACATGTTGAGTTGTGACAAGACTAAAATAAAATGTAACTGTGTAGTAATGACGCCAGAGTAACGGTAAGTTAAAATATTTATTTTACAGGCTACACAGCTGGCAGGTTCATCCACCAGCAAGTCCACTGGTAACCGACCCATCAATCAACCCCACTTGAACCTAAACATTCTCAGAACACACAGATCCTCCTACGACAGTGTAGAACTCTGGGCAAATCACTTAATCTCCCTGTGCCTAACAAAAATGAATGTGTCCATCTGTAACAAAACTGGTGCTCATGTAAAACGCTCTGATACCCGATGTCTCGGGTCTAGTTCGCTCTATATAAAACTCTAAGAAACAAACAAACAAAGAAGAAGTAGAACTAATAGATATTATGTAGAGAACATCATGATAGAACATTTTAAAAGTACTATATACCTTCCCTTTTTCTGCAAAGCAAAACCAAATTAAAAATAAAAATACACAAATGAACCAAACACACAAAAATACAATGAACAAAGGGTCACTCACTAAACCTCTTAGGAGTGACTATAACTTTAGAGCTTCTCCTAAGTTTGCCAATCCTGAGTAAATCAGACATTTGACCACCCGCACAGTCATTAGATGAACTCTCACTCCTGTCCTTGACAACATTTCTATAATCTTTGGTTCTTGCTTTGACAATCCTGGCAAGATTCCACCAATGACCACCCTCCACTTGAACAGCATTAGACCAATCTTCACAACCCTAGCAGGTGCACTGCATTTGCCTTTCCCTTACTTGACGTGAACAGGAGACCTGATACGAACAACATCTCCCACTTCCCGAGGACCCATCTTAACACCTTTCTTCCTATCAATACACGTTTTTTGCTTGTTTCGGGTCTGTAACATATTTTCCTCGACTATGTTAATAAGTTTTACCACATTAGATTCTGATTTGAGACATTTACTCATCCAACCAGGTCAAAACTGGTATTCACTCTTCTTCCTCTTAAAAGTTCAAATGGTGAAACTTTAATGGCAGAATATGGCATAGTTCTATAGAACCACAACATGCTTTCCAAAGACTCAACAATATCATGATTTCCAACCAATGCCCATTTAATGCACTTACCCACTACACGATTTATCCTTTCACACAAGTCCATTAGTTTGTGGGTGATATAAAGAACTTTTCAAATGCTTCACCCCACACAAAACCAGAAATGCTTCAAACTCACACCTGAGTTCCATAATCCGAGACGAGGACCTCAGGAAAACCTTTCTCTCTTGCAAACCTCTCTCAAAAACGCAACCACACATGCAGCATTGGCTTCTCTGACCATTTTTATTTCTGGCCATTTAGATGCATGCTCCATGAGGACTAAAACATATTTGTACTCACTCAGTAGAGGCTCGAAACGGCTGATCACGTAAATCCCTAATTTGACCCAAGGACCGGAGGGACACTCAAAAAGCAATAAGGGCGGTGTCACAACAAATCATTTCTCTACAGCACCACACACACAACAGTTTTGCACCAATTCATTTATTTCCACATCCATACAGGGCCACCAAAAGTCTTCACGTATTTGACATTTAGGTGGTGATAACGATCTCGTTCGGAAAGGCTCCAACGGGACACGGAAAATCAAATCCGATACGGAGCCTATGTTTCTGAACAAATCGTCTCCCTTTCAGAACGACCAACTATGATGTAAGGAAGCTGTCCGCGCTGACTGAATCGGTTGCAAACCTGAATCAGTCAGTCTGGCTCGTTCGGAGCCGATTCGTGCAGCTTCATGGGGGGCGGTTTCCGAACGAGAGAGTGCGATGCCCGATCCTGACAGCCGTACCAACTATCTTTTGCCAAAATGAAACGGCTGAGGGAATTGTACTTTGAGGGGTCGTACAAGGCCCCCCTTCACACGGGTCCCTCCAAGGCAGTCGCAAGGGGGTACCCATGGGTCTAGTCTTTCCATGCATGCACAGTGAGGTGGGCACCATGGGGTGCCCGCCACAGGGTGCAAGCTTTTCCCAGCCCATCCATTTTTCAATGGAAGCCTGTGTTCACGTTGGGTCCAACTGAACCAAGTCCATACAAATACGGACACATCACACTCAGTCGGTCGGACTCTCGGAGTGCAATTCGTACAGAAAGCAATCCTAACCTGAGTCTTTAGGAATGCATTTGTAACGAGATCATAATCGCCCCTTAGTGAGTGTCGCTCCCAAATGCCCTTCATGAACTTTCTTGATGATAACTTGTCTGATAAACTGTGGTGAAATGAGTTTATCAGAGCATAATAATATACCATCCTCTAAGGAAATTTCTAATTCAAATTTGCAGTATGGTTGCAGAGGGGTAGACAACCCCTTTTCTCTAGGCCAGCCTTCCCTGACCAGCTCACACACTTGTTGAATTAGAGTGTCATCTCTAAAAGCCCTCATCCAGTCTTCCTCAGAACCTCCATTAAGATCGGGAATGTCCATAGCAGTCACAAAACAATCTTCAGCATTCTCATCACACAACTCATTGAAAGCTATCTCTTCTCTCTCATCTTTGTTTTGTGGAAAGCGAGAAAGAAAGTCTGTTCTTCCATTTTTCCCCCTCAAATATAAAACACATCAAGCTGGTATTGCAAGAAGTTGCTAACCATCCATGTTATCCTAGGGGTACAGCACTTACTGGTGCCTGAATCCAAAATAGAAACTAACAGTTTGTGATCAGTAAGTAGCTTGAACCGTTTACCCTAAATATATAGACAATACTTCTCTATCGCCCTCAGAAAGGTCAACAACTCCTTCTTTGTAACAGAGTACTGGATCTCAGCACTCCTTAGCACCCTTGATGCAAATGCAACAGTATTCTCTTTGTCCCGACAACTTTGTGTAAGAATCACTCCCAATCCCATCTGGCTAGCATCAACAGCAATACAGCATGGTAAGTCAGGATCAAAAGGTTTGAGAGCCTTACTGTTGCCTAAACTGGATTTAACCTTATCAACGGTATCATTACACTCCTCAGACCACTCAAATTTGATCCCCTTCTTGAGTAAGTTGCTGATTGAACCTCTAGTAATACTCACACAGACCAAGCAAGGACTTAACACCAGTCTGGTCTTAGGGATTGGAGCATTAGAAATAGCTTTAGTAAGACTCCCCGAGCACGCAAACAGCAATTGCGAACAGGAAAAAAGCACTGTGAACAAGCAATTCCACGTGTTCGCGGAATTTCTGCGTGTTCACAGAGATTTTTTACTGTTTTGCAGAGATTTGCATAACGCAATTACGCAAATTCCACCCACCCCTAATCTACACCCTATGGGGTGCAGGGAATTATCACATCAAAAACATATACTGTTGGAACAACTATTATCTACCTCATTCCTGGTGCTTGTGGAACCGTTATTCCTGACAACTTTTTTTTGGATTTACACACTCCCACAACCACATTTACGCTCTCACAAGGCCTGTCGTCCAGGTTTGTCAACGAAACTTGTGAAATCTCAATGCTTTTGTCCACTTTGATAGTCTCATTCAAGAGTTCCCCATAGCAA
Source organism: Lissotriton vulgaris (assembly GCF_964263255.1). NCBI lineage: Eukaryota > Metazoa > Chordata > Amphibia > Caudata > Salamandridae > Lissotriton > Lissotriton vulgaris. The sequence continues at coordinate 427,500,392 of NC_141700.1, read as the reverse complement.
GAAGATTTTGTCTAATCTGCTTATCTTTGCATTGGCAAACAAATTGCTCCTTAATAAGTTGATTAGTGAAGTTTTCAAATATATAAATAGATGCTAATCTACTTCAAATAGACGTACAGTTTTCTGATATTCATCTACATTCTCAGCATCATCTGTTGTAATAAATCTAGGACCCTAGTGTAAACTTTCCCGATTCATGCCCTTATATAGGTATACATTATCCAATCCTTATATAGGCATAGAAATCAGTACCATATTTGGCCTGAGCCTTGCAGCCCAAATACGGCATGGCTGCTTCCACTAAGTTCTGAGAATCAACAACGTTTTCTTGATAAAATCCGCCTTGAGCAGCTAGGGACTTCCCCCTGCTTGAATATTGAGTTCTCCAAGTATTCCTGAAGTTTTCAAAGAAACTAGCCTTTGAGTGACGTTATTAAGTCCAATCATGCGTCAAACTCGGCACTTTCAAAGTAGAAATAAGCATAGGGTTGCCAAGACAAACACACGGTGGTTTTGAGCAGATCAACTATCTAGTTGCCCGACGCCCTGCTGCATCAAGTGCCGAAAGAAGCCGACCCTCCAGCTCACGCAATGAGAGACTCTGTCTTTTCTCCTGCCAACAAAACCAGCTCCAGTGTTTCCGGGCTACCCTTGCGGGTATCTGGGAAATCGAGTCCTGAGAGAGATACAAGACCTCCTTCATTCTAAAACCAAGGTACAGAGCTGATTAGACCTCGAATAGAATTCTTGGAATAGATTCCTGGCAGAGAACTACTAAACTTAAGCTACTCCTCACTTACTTCTTCCTTTGTACTAGACCTAAGTTAGGTACACCGGGGTAGGCGTATTTTAGAAGCACCAGTTGAGTACTTTTAGTCATTATTTTATTACTGTAAGTATTTTATATGTTTTAAGCAATTTATGGCTTAGAAACCATATCATGCTTTTACAGTACTACTTTATAATACTGTTCTTATTATATACTCTGTACTTTATAACCAGTATTACGATTGTAGCAGTACATTTCTTATGCTTGATAAATACTTCTTATTGAAAACATCCGTCTCTCTATTTTCTCAGCACCTCTGGTGAAACGAAGCATGCACGATTGTTTGAGTAAAATAGTTATCTATTGTTTCCGCAATCCTAGAGATTTGATTTCTTATTCTTGGGAAACAAAGTTGTCATGGTTATGTGGTTGTCAGAAACGAATCCCTTCTTGTGAATTCGAGAACAATTCTAGTGACCTCTGAGCTAACTGGCACTCACTATTAAGTTTGATATATTCGGTAGAGACCTAGTCGACCTCAGTCCTACGTCTAAACTACAGTATATATTATTCCAATGCGCAGAGCCTATTGGAAATATAGGAACTACCCGACACATCATGCAGTGGGTCAGGCAAATGTTTGAAAATGAACCTGCCCTCAAAACCTAACATATGGAGTTATAATCACTTCTTCCTTTACCTCACTAAATCTTAGAGCACCAATGGCCCCAAATAGGTTCAAAAGCATCAAACCATACCTCCCACTTAACAGATGGTTCACAAGGAGTGTCTAGAAATACTGGAGGAGGAGTGACTATTTGCATCGTACACATGCTGATAAACAACCAAGTATAGAATGGCCATACACACTGTATCCCAATGGGTTATAGTGAGGATACACTAAGGTATATAGACATCATCAAAAGGAGGAAATGCAGTGAAAAATGTGACCAAATAACATATACAAGCAGACTTAAACTGTAAATCAGCAATCACTATAACAAAAAATTATAACCAGACTTAAACTGTAAATTCAGCAGACAGTATGTTGTTAAAGTTCTAAAAGTGTGTGAATCACTGTGATCCACCAGGTTAAGTTGTCCTGCTGCATTCAAAGTGTATAATTGAAATCCACTTTTAGCTGATAAACCAATGTCCAATTAATTTCTAATTCGGTGAAGGGTGTAAATAACAAAGGTGTGCGAATCATCCAGACTCTCAATGCTCACAACCTTATCAAGACAGATCTGATGTCGAAAGATGCCTGGCCGATGCAGCAGACAGCGGAGCTGTTAAAGTTACATGGAGCAATTGTGGCTTCCAATGTCAGTCATAAACATGGGCGGAAAATCCGTTCCGCTCGCGGATTTTGCGGATTTTCGGTAAATTCACAATCCGCGAACGCTCACGAATTTACCGAAAATCCGCAAATTCGCATGCAGCGGATTTTTTTTTCTTGGTGATACAATTTTGCCGCGTGTGGTGTAAGTTCGCAATTGCGAACATGTAGGTGCGGCGGGCAGCAACAATCTCGCACTCACGAAATTACAAAAATTGCAATTCTGCACAAGAAATCTACTAGCAAGCAGCAGAGACCTTCTGAAAATGATGATTTTTATCAGAATAACTCCTCAGGTTGACATTTGCCTGCACTTTTTTGGATTTGAGGCCTTTTGATTTTCTTCGGATAACTTTTGGATTAGAAATCAACTTTCTCATATAAGCTTGTTTGGGGCATTACAGTTGCTGTAATGCTGTTCTGCAGAAAAACGAGTTTTGCAAAAGTGAAAGCAGGTTCAAAAGTTCAAACTCATCATTAGTAACCATTCCCTGTAGTGCTTCCTGACAAGGGCCCCTCCAGAGTTCAGTTGCTAGTTGCAACAATTCTATGACCCTGCTCTGACCCTCACAGCAGGCTCATAGAATAGCTACAAGTAGGCCACAAAGGTCCTGGAAAAAAAAATTGCACTGCAACAGAAAGCAAATTACAGATAAGGAAGCAGGTGCCAGACTGGAGTTTTAAAACAGTCACACATTAATAAATCAACCCCAAATTAATTCATGTCAGTTGAAGCAGGCAGGTGTGCTTGCTTTTCCCCCCATAATCTACAGTGATGATGAACCAGAGGGTGGCATTGATGTACCAGAGGGTGGCATGGGTGAAACAGAGGGTGGCAGGGGTGAAACAGAGGGTGCTGGGAACCTGTGATGATGAACCAGACGTAGAAACAACATAATCGTGACCGTTGCGAGCCGACATGTAAGTTCGCAATTGCGAACTGGTACAAAACCCTCGCGAACTGTCAGAAATCCTTGCGAACTGGCAGAAATCCTTGCGAACACAAAAAAAAATCCGCAAATTCGCAAGAATTCGCAGATTTTGCGGATTGCGAGTTCGCAAATTCGCAAAATTCGCGAACGCCAGATTCGCAAAATTCGCCCATGCTTAGTCAGTCAGCAGTAGGGTAGAGCTCTTAGCAACCGTAGCTAAGGACACATGAGTACAGGTGCGGCATCAGTCACGAGGCGGCTACGGGGAGCAGTCAGTAGTCAGAACAACAGCGCATGTGCTAAAGACAACCGCTGGGCTGGGGCATGAGATGAACGACTGCTCTCAAATTGAAAGCACTCCCAATAAATCAAAGTCGATTAAATGAAGGTAGCGAAGATGTTGAGGCAAACGACTCTGCTCCCAATTCTATTCACTCCTAATAAATCTGAATCCATGAAAATGAAAGTAGTGGAGATGTATAACTGCCACAATGTTGAATTTGGAGACCTCCATAGTAACCGAGAGAAAAATAAATGAAAAAATCACAATCCATGCAGCTCTCCTGTGCAGGAATGAAGTGGTGAACCATGAGCCAGGAGGCAGACAATCATTCACGAGCATCAGATGAGACGAGGCTGGTTATGCTTGATGGCTCACAGAGTGAGGGGAAACTTGACATGCGAGGGTTTTGCTGTGTAGCCAATTAGTTGCCACCAATTCTGTGATAATGACGCCAAAGTCACAGTAATTTGAAAGAGTTATTTTAGATGCTACACAGCTGGCAGGTCGATCCACCACCAAGTCCTGCAGCAACTGACCCATCAACCCACCACATTAAAACCTAAACATTCTCAGACAACACAGTTCCTCCTACGACAGAGTAGAACTAACAAGGACGATGTAGAAGTACTAGATATTATGTAGAGAACATCATGATAGACTATTCTGAAAGTACTACTGACTGTTGGATAAGGGCTCTAAAAAAAATTTCCAGCCATCTTAAAAATCTTGAGTTGGCTCTGACTTGCGAGTATCGAAAGTGGAAAAACAAATTTGCATTTCAAGTCACCTTCAGAGGTGCCTGTCACCAGGGGAGTGCCAAGGGCTACTCAGACACATGAAATAGTCAGGCCCCACAACAGGAAAATACACCGAAATTGGGCCCCCACCTGCTGTCATTATCTGGGGAAGGTGACGTAATAGTGGAAAAAATTATATCAAGCACAACAGGATCCAACACACAAAAGGAGCACAGATGGAGAGGAAAGGGTCAAACTGAAGTAGGTTGGGCTGGGAAAGAGGCAGGCAGGAGCAGATTGTAGGCAGTTGTGCCAGACTCTTGTCAATTGGCAACTCCTGTACTTCGAATAACACAAAATATCACAGTATTCTTAGTGCCGAATACATCTCCATCTTCATTTTTGAACATGAGAAGACAAAAATGCATTTCACTTAATTATTTGAAATTTGACATCATTTTTGGAAACTTTTTCAGAATCCCTGTCCCAAAAGTATAACAATTAGGGACATCCCTAGTTTGAAGTTTACTCCTCCGTGTTTCTAGTACTACAATTGTCAGGATTAGTCAAATTGATAATCAAATGGATGAATGTTAACAGTTTGATATGGAAAATTCTTCTCAAGATGAGTCTCTTCAGAAATTAATTCCAGAGCAAGCATTCTTGACTACAAAAGATCGTATGGACACTTATTTACAGATTACCATTGCTGTTTGTCTTTAGAAACTTCTAAGATTCTCTTTTCACTAAGATGATGGGTCCTTCTAATTGTTCTGTTACATCTTCAGATTTGGCTATGTTTACTTACCTGAACCACTTGTAAATTCATGCCCCACTGCCAGATGAGCCTGTGAAATGTCTGGAAGCTCTTTAGAAATGTCTAGCTCACTGTGGTCTGCTCCTCAATCTGCTAAAATATCAGCTGATCTCATCTCATTGGAGCAGATTTACGAACACACCTAGGGATTATGTTCCTTCCTGTTGAGGGAGCAGCACAAAGAGAACTGTTCTAATTTCATTACTGGCCCAGTCTCACATTCCTACAGTCCATGTCTAGGGTTTCAGTTACACAAAGTCTCATATGGATTACTATTCCAGTGAACAAGTCTTGGAGGCCTACTTTCCAAACTTTTAAGAAATCCATTTCAGAAACTACCTTTCAATTTTTTACTGGATATATTTGCCTCATTGGACTATGTATAATTTATTAGATTCTCTTTTTCTTTCTGCAGGTTCCTGGGCAGTGTCATCGTCTCTATGCCTTTCTTATCCCTTGACTTCTGCTACAAATTAAGGAGGAGGCAGCAGGCGTGACAGTAGTTCTGCACTTCAGGCCTCACAGAACATGATTTGTTCTCCCTCAGGCCATGCCTGTCTCTCTGTCCAGAGAATTCCTTTTATATGCTTTCCTCTTTGGGTCACAGAGTGTTTCCCTCTTCAATACCTATTTCCATTGGAATTGAAGTTTAGAGGCTTGAGCTGCAGAACAGAGGGCTGGCTGAAGTAATTCAAAGATCTAGGCATCCCTCCACCTTGAAGGTGTAATGTTGTCATTGGTTTAAATTCTAAATATGGTGCTTGTCCAAGTATTTATCTCTGGCTCAATGTGATTTGTCTTCTATTCTTCGATTTCCCTTTGAAGGATGTGAGAGTAATTTAGCAGTTTGAACTTAAAGACTCAATGGGCAGTGATGAGAGGATTTGGTGAATCTTTGGGATGCCTTGAGACAGATGAAGTTCTTGCTCCTAGAATGTTGAGCATTTCTTCAATTATGAAACCTTTTGTGCAACCCTTTCTTCCACATTGAGACTTACAACTAGTTCTGAAATCCTCTTGTAATGTTTCTCTTGATACCGCAGATTTAAAGTTTTGAACATGAAAACTCTTTTTGGGTTTCACTAACTTCTACTAATATAATTGAAGAGCTTGGGGTTTTGGTATGTAGAATACTTTTACTCAGGATTCAGGAAGATACTATTATTCTGAAACATAAACCTCATTTTTATCTGAATGTAGTCTCAATAGCCAATGGGGATCAGGAAATTATTTTATTTACCTTTTTTTCTCTCCTTCTTCTGAAGAAGATGTTTTTCTTTAGTTCTTGGATTTAAGATGGGCCAGGAAGCTCTGGAAGCTCTTTAGAAATGTCTAGCTCACTGTGGTCTGCTCCTCAATCTGCTAAAATATCAGCTGATCTCATCTCATTGGAGCAGATTTACGAACACACCTAGGGATTATGTTCCTTCCTGTTGAGGGAGCAGCACAAAGAGAACTGTTCTAATTTCATTACTGGCCCAGTCTCACATTCCTACAGTCCATGTCTAGGGTTTCAGTTACACAAAGTCTCATGTGGATTACTATTCCAGTGAACAAGTCTTGGAGGCCTACTTTCCAAACTTTTAAGAAATCCATTTCAGAAACTACCTTTCAATTTTTTACTGGATATATTTGCCTCATTGGACTATGTATAATTTATTAGATTCTCTTTTTCTTTCTGCAGGTTCCTGGGCAGTGTCATCGTCTCTATGCCTTTCTTATCCCTTGACTTCTGCTACAAATTAAGGAGGAGGCAGCAGGCGTGACAGTAGTTCTGCACTTCAGGCCTCACAGAACATGATTTGTTCTCCCTCAGGCCATGCCTGTCTCTCTGTCCAGAGAATTCCTTTTATATGCTTTCCTCTTTGGGTCACAGAGTGTTTCCCTCTTCAATACCTATTTCCATTGGAATTGAAGTTTAGAGGCTTGAGCTGCAGAACAGAGGGCTGGCTGAAGTAATTCAAAGATCTAGGCATCCCTCCACCTTGAAGGTGTAATGTTGTCATTGGTTTAAATTCTAAATATGGTGCTTGTCCAAGTATTTATCTCTGGCTCAATGTGATTTGTCTTCTATTCTTCGATTTCCCTTTGAAGGATGTGAGAGTAATTTAGCAGTTTGAACTTAAAGACTCAATGGGCAGTGATGAGAGGATTTGGTGAATCTTTGGGATGCCTTGAGACAGATGAAGTTCTTGCTCCTAGAATGTTGAGCATTTCTTCAATTATGAAACCTTTTGTGCAACCCTTTCTTCCACATTGAGACTTACAACTAGTTCTGAAATCCTCTTGGAATGTTTCTCTTGATACCGCAGATTTAAAGTTTTGAACATGAAAACTCTTTTTGGGTTTCACTAACTTCTACTAATATAATTGAAGAGCTTGGGGTTTTGGTATGTAGAATACTTTTACTCAGGATTCAGGAAGATACTATTATTCTGAAACATAAACCTCATTTTTATCTGAATGTAGTCTCAATAGCCAATGGGGATCAGGAAATTATTTTATTTACCTTTTTTTCTCTCCTTCTTCTGAAGAAGATGTTTTTCTTTAGTTCTTGGATTTAAGATGGGCAATTTTGACCTACTTTGATAGAACTCATTTAAGTTTTTCTCTTTCCATAAACCACTGGATCAGATCTACTGTCTATTTGGTATATTCGCTTCTGGAACTCCTCTTTCTGACTCTATACAAAATGATTCAGGGAGTTTCTACTTCTGAAACTGATAGAGTAGCCACTTGAGCCTCCCAGCGAACTTGTGTGCACCATTATCATGTTCAGAATGCATCTTTCGAAGATTGTTTCAAGTTTACTCATTGTTATATTCATTATCTTTCTTGTGAAGAAACAGTTTATGATTCAGACCACTCATACGAATGTCTGACAAAATATTGAAATCAAAAATATCGAAATACAAAAATATCGGAACAAAAATATCGAAGTCAAAAATATAGGAATCCTATCCCTAACAAGGTAAGTACAAAAATATCGAAAAATTAATATCGTAGTACAAAAATATCGAAATTAAAAATATCGGTTTTTTAAATGTATTAATAATAATGTAAAAATAAACATAAAATACATATAATGTTACAAATATTAAATAAAAATATTAAAACATAATTAAAAAATTAAAACTAATACATATACATTTAAAATAAATTAAAAACTTAATAATTTAATGTAATTTTATATTTTTTAATTTCATTTAATTGATTTAATTTATATTTATTTTATTTTTACCCTGTACGACTGTACCCCAAAAACCCCAAACTGACCCTGAACCCTAAAAATACCCCTTTACCCAAAAACTCAAAACTGACCCTGAACCCTAAAAATACCCCTTTACCCAAAAACTGAAAACTGACCCTGAACCCTAAAAATACCCCTTTACCCAAAAACTGAAAACTGACCCTGAACCCTAAAAATACCCCTTTACCCAAAAACTGAAAACTGACCCTGAACCCAAAAAATACCCCTTTACCCAAAAACTGAAAACTGACCCTGAACCCTAAAAATACCCCTTTACCCAAAAACTGAAAACTGACCCTGAACCCTAAAAATACCCCTTTACCCAAAAACTGAAAACTGACCCTGAACCCTAAAAATACCCCTTTACCCAAGAACTGAAAACTGACCCTGAACCCTAAAAATACCCCTTTATCCAAGAACTGAAAACTGACCCTGAACCCTAAAAATACCCCTTTACCCAAAAACTGAAAACTGACCCTGAACCCTAAAAAAACTCCTTTACCCAAAATTAATTATTATTATTTAATTACCAATTAATTATTAATTAACAATAACAATAAAGTAAATATATTAGCACATTAGCTGTAATTAATTAAATGTAATAATTAATATTATTTTTTCCCAATTAATTAAGAATAACAAAAATTTATATATATAAAAAATTACTCTAATTAATGTAATTAACTAATTAATATTAATTAATTACCAACTAATTAATAATTAACAATATGTACAAAATTATGTTAATTAATTAACTAATTCATATTAATTAATTACCAATTAATTATTAATTAAAAATATTTACAAACATATATTAATTCATTAATTATTATTAAATTACTTCCCACCCTATTCTCCTATAAACCCATAACCCGCTACAGAACATATTTATCAATTAATCAATTAATTAAAATTAATTAAAAATTAATTCTCAATTAATTAATTAATAATTCCTACTAATTAATAATTAATTTAACATAATTAAATTACTTCCCACCCTATTCCCCTATAAACCCACAACCCGCTACAGTACTAAAACACAATATTTAATTAAATTACATTAAAAATAAATAATAAAACATAATAAATACAATATAATATACACAAAATGTATTTAAAAATTGATATTAGTAACATCGAAATTATTTATTTCGATATTATTGACATCGATATTTAAAACTTCGATATTACTAATATCATACTAATATCGATATTAAGACTGTCGATATTACTTACCCTCTATATTATGTCCCATCGATATTTAAACTTCGATATAATTGTATATCGAAATTTAAAACTCGATATTTTGTCTGTGTACCACTCATACATGTATCCCTTAGTAATATTAAGTTGTCCATTGCATGCTGTTTCTTAATCGATACTACTGAAGACCAACTAGTTTTGGTACTTCTCATAAACATTACCACGATGAGGATAGTGGGTGTAGGGCTGTCCTCATTACTTACTGATAATCTTCATTGTCTTTAGTCCTAATTGTCCTCACTGCAGTCATTATGATCCTCCAACCCACTCGTGATTGCTGGCCTGTTAGACCTGAGAACTTTGGCATGTCATGCCCCCAGACGTTTTGTCTTTGCGCCCATATTTTTGCTGAACTTGTCATTAGGACTCTTCGCACTTTTTCACTGTTGACCAGTGGTGAATTGCTTTTGCTGTCTCCCTTAAACATGGTACACTTTGTTTACCTCCAATTAGCACATTTAATGTACTTGCAAGTCTCTCGTATATGGCACTACGTGTACTCAGGGCCTGTAAAGTTAATGCTTACAAGTGGGCTGCAGCAGCAGCACACAGTGTGTCTACCACTTCAGTGGCACTGTGAAACATAGCTTGGGCCTACCACAGCATACTGCAATGCAGTTTTGAACTGCCATGTTGACATAGCCAAATAAACCTTTTGTCAGGACTAATTTTTCCTTATCAACACTTATGTCACCCTTAAGGTAGGCTCTAAAGGCTCATAGGGCATGGTACATGGCTTTTAAAAAGCAGAACAGGTAAACTTAAGTTTTGCATGACTTGACAGTGAAAAAATAGTTAAGTCTTTTTTCACTATAGCAAGCCTAGCTCTCTTGTAGACTAACATTGGATTATAATATTACACCTAATAAGTGATAATTTCAATTTGGGAACAGATGGAGAAATTCTTCTTCTACTCATTTGAACTGTAATTTAAAATCCTCTTTAATAGTATAGTTGGATTTTACGTTACTATTCTGAAAATGGCACTTTAAAAAAGTTTCTGTAAGAACCAACTGAGATACCTGTAGACCTAAGAGGGCGGGGGTGTTAAACAACAACATACAACAATGTTCAATAAGGTATCAATTGTGATTGCACTACTTAATTTTAACAATACCTAGATTGTATCATATGGCGCCACCGGTCACAAAAAAGAGAGAGGATTTGACCGGAACAATCCTTTTCATATCATAATTTATTTTTAAGCAGCCCACTGATACAGAAAATATTAAAATGGGCGCTCAGGGTCAAGTGAACAGATAGTGCTCAAGAATTTGTGCAACTAGACCAAAAATGGAAAGGCAGAAAAAACAGCACAGTATGTGCACGTTCTAAGGAATTTGTCAATGATGTGTTGACCCGTATATTAGTCAAAGGTCATCATCTGGATAAGGTAGAGATAAAATTACCACAATAATTCTGGGAATTACTGTACAAGTACACATAGGTCAAGAAGAAATTGAATGAATCAAGTGGATGCCATGGAACTGTCTCCAGTTGGTAGGAAACCAATATGTGACAGTGGCCACTAGACATCAGTGAAGAGATGACCCGGGCTTAAGAACGCAATTTCGAGAAAAAGGACCCAAACTATGGAAAGGACCACAAGGCATGGAGGAAACCTACCCTATCAGGGCCCCTGTAATTTGTAGTCAAAAGAACCACTTGTCTGTAAAGAAACAACAGTATTGTTACAATGGACCCCACATTGTCGGATTGACCCGAACTGAAGAATACTTGCATATAACTCAGAAAATGGCTCAATAAGGAGAATGGGGAGGAAACCTTTGCTGTCAAAGCCTCCACAATCGGCAACAACCAGTCTTTTTGACAGTTACTATTTTCCTCTCTAAACTAAATGTGACTTTCTGCCAGGGCCACATGACTACAAATGGCTCTGCTGCGGTGCGTTGTGTATTCCTTCCAGACACGGGGACAAAAGGGCTTTGAATGTAGGGTAGGGTGTTCCTATTCTGAGCAGGATCGCCTGGGTGTTGTACTCCGCTGTTCCTGAGCTTCAAAGGGTAGCCTCAGGGCTGTGCCTACCGTCTTTCTGGCTTCTAAGGCTGCATGTTCAACTACTGACAATTTCAGCTCAGACCTAGACCTGCCTACCCTTTGTTACCCTAGGCATTTTGGAGCCACACCCAGGAAAGTGGGAAGGTAAGACAAAGGTGGCATTTTCAAGAATAGCCCCTTCGGAAACTCTCATCAGAACACCCCTGGCTCTGTGGAAGATTCTGAAGAAAAACTGCCCTGCTGTCTGAAAAAAGGTAGACTAGACCTGCTTTCTTTCAACCCAGGAAGCCCAGATATGACTCTAAGGGTCAGATGGTTGACCTCGTGCTTGAGCTAAAGGGACAAATTAAGCATCCCGAGGTTTTCTTGCAACTGCCCAGCTGACCAGCACCAACTGGACCTGCCTGAACCCTACTGCTGGCCTCTGCTGGAATGAATCCTGATTCCCAAGAGGTGGACTCAAGGTCCTGGACCCTTGGCTGGCATCAGCGTGTATTCCTCCTGCTTCAAAACTGAACTCCAGGTGAAAATCCAGAAGTTTCAGACTCGCTGCAACTGAAAGCAGGCTCCCTTTTACAGCACAGATCACTGCGTTTTGTGCCAAAGTAAAGTTTTGAAGGCTACCTGCTCTTTGTGGTACAAAAGGGGGTGGTGATGGACGGAGCATCTCAACCAATCAAACACTCACACCCAGTCAACAGATCTGGGTTTACTCCATCACCGTTCTTTAGCCCACTCTGCCACCCCAGTTCAGACATGGCCATATGCAAATCAGTCTGACCCTGTGCCTCATGGGAACAGTCCAGCCCGAACTGCCAAGCCATGCCTTCCCTGGACCAGGAGCAAGCTTCCTAGGACCGGTTTCTGGCATTACAGCCGTCTTCAGCTCTTTGTGACAAACAGCGAGTGCCCACATCTGCCAATGCGAAGCTCCAGAAACAACCTGCTCCTTGCTCCAACAACCATATCCTCATGACCCACACCAAAGCCAAGCTCCAGCTGACGTTCCTTGTGCGGTCATAGACTTTGCAAAAGGAAACTCTTCACTGGGATGCACCTGGTCCCTGCATTCAATCCGCACTCCATCACGATTGGTCTGCCCTTGTGACTTTGACCCAGTTCAGCGCAACTAGATACCCTAAAACCCATAACACCAGTTCTACTTATTCGATCGTTGTTGTTTTGGCATCCTTGTAAATATTAAGTTTTACTCTATTTTCTAAATTAGTTTGAGTTTTTCTTGTGTTGTTTTGTTCACTTTATTATTGTTTGAGTACTGCATAAATACTTTACAGATTGCCTCTAAGGTAATCCTGAATGCCTTTGTGCAAGTCTACCTGAAGGCTAAGCAGATGTGTATTTATTGACTTATGTATTTACTTTTGTGGTTCACCCTGAGAAGAACTGTGTTTATCACTTGAATGGGACTCCCACCACAAATATTTACATGACCTTTGATTGTGCTTTGTAATATTTTGAAGAACTCTGCATATTTTAGCCATTTATGGCACCAACATGCTTGAGTGGGGTGAACTAACAGCATACTTGCAGGAATGTTTTTCTTGTCTAGAGGTGAGAAACACCTTGTAAAGAATAACTATGATGAGGACAGTTTGGTCTAAGGCTAATGTTGATTACCAGTAAGTAATTAGGACAGTTCTGTGTAAGGGCCATAACATTTCTGCATTACAGATAGCTTTATTAGATAGGATTGACTGTCATTACGCAGGAGCTCATAAAATTAGTTTGCAGGTAAGCAGTTGATTTGCTGTTTTTATACAACATCTGTTTCAGTAAGTGACAGGAGAGAATTGGCTGATGTTTGTTGTTTCAGTAGCAAAAGTGAACAATTCGTGATTATTGCTATAGAACAGATATCAAAACTTTGTTTTAATATATCCAAGTTTAGCAGTGAAGAAGGGAACTCTGGGAACTCTTAACTGTGTCATACTTTAGCAATTATATGGTGAATAGAGCAATATTTAAGCCAATAACCTATTTGTTACTTCACTGAAAAATCACAAAGTCATAAAATTAAGTTCCCTGTATACACAGACATGCCATTGCTACACAATCTAGATGTGCTGGGTGTTTTTATCCTTTTTCCTGTTTCCCCTTCGATTTCTGGTTAAGAATGTGATATAATTGTGGCGCATTCCTGTTTACAGAGTACTTTATTTTCCGATATATTGAGCAGCAACAGTTCATCCTTTAGGGCAGAGGAGCGCCGCCCCACGTGTTGCTAGTGTAGCAGCTGCGCAAAAACATATTTTCAATAAAATGGTCAATGTACATGACCATTTTTGTGAAGTGTGTGCCATGTCTCGGGCTCGGGGGGGGGAGGGGCATTCCAGCAGCTGTTTTGCAGCAGGAATAGCTTGCCTAAAGTGCACTTGTTGGATTGTCCAGCATCTTGCAACAGCCGGTGTGACATGCGCACTTCAGCCCACACCAATACCAGCTGTAAAACAGCTGGGCGACTGCAGACACAGGTTCTTAGCCTGAAAAGGCTCTCTGTGTTAGCCTAGTCCACACAATCATGGCGCTACTCTCATGCTGAAAACGGCATGAAAGCCGCTCCAGGACTGGTTTGGGTTCATTGGCCTGTAACTTCCGAGTCAGGTTCTGTGTGCCTTGGTTTGAACAGTGGAATGTCTTCCATGAAGACGCCTTGGCTTGAACAGTGGAATGTCTTCCATGAAGATAGCAACCGGATGGTGGTTCCATGACTCCAGGGTCTTCCCTGCACGTGAAACATATGTACTTTTGTTTTTATTTAGTTTATCCCCCAAATATATCCTTCCACAAAATGGCCGCATTAAAAAAAACACACAGATGATTAACTAACTATACCGACACAGCACACAATACTGCTTCTGGAACGTCTGGCCAATCTTTAAGGGCAAAATATATTCTGCTATAACCAAACTAAAAGCGCAGGGTGTTTTCACCCTGATCATGTGGATGAAAGACTGCATGCTTTCACTGGGCCCAAGCCTTCCACCATCAGAGTCTAATCACACAAATCTGGTCAGCCGGTGCATGAACATACAGAGCTATCTTGCCCCAAAGGAGAGTGTGTTCAATGAATACCCTTGAGTCGGTTAAATGTCGTCACATATAATGCGAGTGCAATTGAATAAGTCTGTGTGTGATGTGCTAATTAAACAGTATTATTATTGAAGTGATGTTTTCATCCCAAGTGGTCTAATGCATGTTCATGGCTTCTACCCTTTCTCTGTCACTGAAAGAACACTCTTAGCACTTGATGGGGGTGGGAGCAGGGCTACTAAGTTGTTGCCATAAGCCCTGAGACCTGCTGTTCTTCATCCACCACTTTCACATGCCACTAGCCACCACTGATCTAGATTCCCTTGCCCCTTTCATTTTTGAGCTATTAAAATAACTAGGCACAGTGCAACATTTCCTTATTTTGCCTCACTGTCGAAATTAGTGATTTTTTGCATCTGCAATTCTTCCACAAACATTTTTTTCCATGGCAAGCCCACAATTTGTATTTATGGTACTTACTTCTCTAAAATTGAAAAAAACAAGAAATGTACTGGACCAGCCCTGCAGCAGTCTGCCTACCAAATTTGAGCTCCCTTTCTTGCTTCGATAGGGACTTTTCACTGAGTGCGCTCCCACCAGAATAACTGCAAAAGTTGATCAGGCTGCCGTATAGTGGCCATAAGCTGGGACTTTTTGGAAAACAAATAAGACGTTTTCTCCCTGTGTGTCAGAATTGTTTCTGTTTTTTACGTCTGGCACTTGGAACAGCTTTATCAATCTCGCCAGTCTAATATTTTCCCCCAAATAAAAGTGTCATAAATTTACACCAAGGGGTTTGTGGGTCTGCAGGCTTCATTCATTGATCTGCTCAATTGCCATTTACAGTTTTTCTTCGGCCCATCACTTCAACATCATACAGCATAAGACAATGGGTCAGCCCACCTTACCCATCGGCTCCCTTCGATTTGAGGGACTGCACAAAGCTTGAACAAACACGTTGTTTACTTCTGCTTAAAAATCGCTCCTGTATCTTTACAGACCAAACTCTTTAAAGTGTGTTTTTTAATTGTAGATTTTGCATATTATCTTAATAAAATGTCTATTTATTTTGCCTGTTCTTTAGGTGTCCAAGAAGATGATTATTTATTCGCTGTCTCCTTTTTAAAGTTGCTGTTATAAGGTTTTGAAGAGGCATTATGAAGTGATAGCTTCCTACAAAATGAACGGATGATTGAGTGATAATTCCCTCTTGTCTTCCGCATAAAAATAACAGTAGAATGCACGGTATCACTGGCAGCTTGCTTATTTGTTAACAGTGTTTTATTGCAAGCATATGCTGACCCTTTTTAGGCAGTGGTCTGTTGTTCTTTCTCTTTCTATGGCATTTGCTTGCAATACAAAAAGTGTTATAAAATAATAACCATTGCAGTAGCATGCTAACGCTAGACCTATTGATTTTCCCAATATGCGTTCTTTTTTGCATCTGTAAAGGCTTGCTTGACAGTCACTAACAGGAAAAACCAGTGCCAGAATGTCCATCCTAAGTGATGAAAGCTCTTTGGTGGATGAGCCGCGACCTAGAGGTTCATCCTTCAAAGCTATCTGAGACTGTTCCGTCTATAACTTATGATTCAGAAAAGGGGGGTGGTGATGGACAGAGTATCTGAATTAAACAGAACACTCATACCCAGTCAACAGATCAGGGCTTGATCCATCACCGTCTTTTAGATCACTGCACCATCCCAGCTCAGAACCTGGCTACATGCAAATTAGTCTGTCCCTGGCCCAGTGCATCATGGGAACAGGGCAGACCAAACTACCAAGCCAATTCTTATACTGGGAAGGAAACAAGCTTCCGGGGACCGGTTTCTGGCATTACAGCCGTCTTCGGCCCGGCTTGCTTGAATCCTGATGGTGCAATGAGCAAGGGACTCACATCTGAGTATACCCTTCCACGCTTATGGTGGACAAAACGATTCAGAAAAGGGGGGGGGGTGATGGACAGAGTATCTGAATTAAACAGAACACTCATACCCAGTCAACAGATCAGGGCTTGATCCATCACTGTTTTTTAGCTCACTGCACCATCCCAGCTCAGAACCTGGCTACATGCAAATTAGTCTGTCCCTGGCCCAGTGCATCATGGGAACAGGGCAGACCAAACTACCAAGCTAATTCTTATACTGGGAAGGAAACAAGCTTCCGGGGACCGGTTTCTGGCATTACAGCCATCTTCGGCCCGGCTTGCTTGAATCCTGATGGTGCAATGAGCAAGGGACTCACATCTGAGTATATCCTTCCACGCTTATGGTGGACAAAACGATTCAGAAAAGGGGGTGGTGATGGACAGAGTATCTGAATTAAACAGAACACTCATACCCAGTCAACAGATCAGGGCTTGATCCATCACCGTTTTTTAGCTCACTGCACCATCCCAGCTCAGAACCTGGCTACATGCAAATTAGTCTGTCCCTGGCCCAGTGCATCATGGGAACAGGGCAGACCAAACTACCAAGCCAATTCTTATACTGGGAAGGAAACAAGCTTCCGGGGACCGGTTTCTGGCATTACAGCCGTCTTCGGCCCGGCTTGCTTGAATCCTGATGGTGCAATGAGCAAGGGACTCACATCTGAGTATACCCTTCCACGCTTATGGTGGACAAAACGATTCAGAAAAGGGGGGGTGATGGACAGAGTATCTGAATTAAACAGAACACTCATACCCAGTCAACAGATCAGGGCTTGATCCATCACCGTTTTTTAGCTCACTGCACCATCCCAGCTCAGAACCTGGCTACATGCAAATTAGTCTGTCCCTGGCCCAGTGCATCATGGGAACATGGCAGACCAAACTACCAAGCTAATTCTTATACTGGGAAGGAAACAAGCTTCCGGGGACCGGTTTCTGGCATTACAGCCGTCTTCGGCCCGGCTTGCTTGAAACCTGATGCTGCAATGAGCAAGGGACTCACGTCTGAGTATACCCTTCCACGCTTATGGTGGACAAAACGATTCAGAAAAGGGGGTGGTGATGGACAGAGTATCTGAATTAAACAGAACACTCATACCCAGTCAACAGATTAGGGCTTGATCCATCACCGATTTTTAGCTCACTGCACCATCCCAGCTCAGAACCTGGCTACATGCAAATTAGTCTGTCACTGGCCCAGTTCATCATGGGAACAGGGCAGACCAAACTACCAAGCCAACTCTTATACTGGGAAGGAAACAAGCTTCCGGGGATCGATTTCTGGCATTACAGCCGTCTTCGGCCCGGCTTGCTTGAATCCTGATGGTGCAATGAGCAAGGGACTCACATCTGAGTATACCCTTCCACGCTTATGGTGGACAAAACGATTCAGAAAAGGGGGTGGTGATGGACAGAGTATCTGAATTAAACAGAACACTCATACCCAGTCAACAGATCAGGGCTTGATCCATCACCGTTTTTTAGCTCACTGCACCATCCCAGCTCAGAACCTGGCTACATGCAAATTAGTCTGTCCCTGGCCCAGTGCATCATGGGAACAGGGCAGACCAAACTACCAAGCCAATTCTTATACTGGGAAGGAAACAAGTTTCCGGGGACCGGTTTCTGGCATTACAGCCGTCTTCGGCCCGGCTTGCTTGAATCCTGATGGTGCAATGAGCAAGGGACTCACATCTGAGTATACCCTTCCACGCTTATGGTGGACAAGACGATTCCGAAAAGGGGGTGGTGATGGACAGAGTATCTGAATTAAACAGAACACTCATACCCAGTCAACAGATCTGGCTTGATCCATCACCGTTTTTTAGCTCACTGCACCATCCCAGCTCAGAACCTGGCTACATGCAAATTAGCCTGTCCCTGGCCCAGGGCATCATGGGAACAGGGCAGACCAAACTACCAAGCCAATTCTTATACTGGGAAGGAAACAAGCTTCCGGGGACTGGTTTCTGGCATTACAGCCGTCTTCGGCCCGGCTTGCTTGAATCCTGATGGTGCAATATGCAAGGGACTCACATCTGAGTATACCCTTCCACGCTTATGGTGGACAAAACGATTCAGAAAAGGGGGTGGTGATGGACAGAGTATCTGAATTAAACAGAACACTCATACCCAGTCAACAGATCAGGGCTTGATCCATCACCGTTTTTGGCCACTATAAGTGTGGCAGGGTATACTCAGATATGAGTCCCTTGCTCACTGCACCATCAGGATTCAAGCAAGCCGGGCCGACGACGGCTGAAATGCCAGAAACCGGTCCCCGGTAGCTTGTCTCCTTTCCAGTGAAGAATTGGCTTGGTAGTCTGGTCTGCCCTGTTCCCATGATGCACTGGGCCAGGGACAGACTAACTTGCATGTAGCCAGGTTCTGAGCTGGGATGGTGCAGTGAGCTAAATAACGGTGATGGATCAAGCCCTGATCTTTGGACTGGGTAAGAGTGGTCTGCTTAATTCAGACACTCTGTTCATCACCACCCCCTTTTCTGAATCGTTTTTGGCCACTATAATTGTGGCAGGGTACACTCAGACATTAGTCCCTTGCTCACTGCACCATCAGGATTCAAGCAAGCCGGGCCGATGACGGCTGAAATGCCAGAAACCGGTCCCCGGTAGCTTGTCTCCTTTCCAGTGAAGAATTGACTTGGTCGTCTGGTCTGCCCTGTTCCCATGATGCACTAGGCCAGGGACAGACTAATTTGCATGTAGCCAGGTTCTGAGCTGGGATCGTGCAGTGAGCTAAAAAACGGTGATGGATCAAGCCCTGATCGGTTGACTGGGTATGAGTGTTCTGTTTAATTCAGATACTCTGTCCATCACCACCCCCTTTTCTGAATCGTTTTGTCCACCATAAGCGTGGAAGGGTATACTCAGATGTGAGTCCCTTGCTCATTGCACCATCAGGATTCAAGCAAGCCGGGCCGATGACGGCTGAAATGCCAGAAACTGGTCCCCGGTAGCTTGTCTCCTCTCCAGTGAAGAATTGGCTTGGTAGTCTGGTCTGCCCTGTTCTCATGATGCACTGGGCCAGGGACAGACTAATTTGCATGTAGCCAGGTTCTGAGCTGGGATGGTGCAGTGAGCTAAATAACGGTGATGGATCAAGCCCTGATCTTTGGACTGGGTAAGAGTGGTCTGCTTAATTCAGACACTCTGTTCATCACCACCGCCTTTTCTGAATTGTTTTTGGCCACTATAAGTGTGGCAGGGTATACTCAGACATGAGTACCTTGCTCACTGCACCATCAGGATTCAAGCAAGCCGGCCGACGACGGCTGAAATGCCAGAAACCGGTCCCCGGTAGCTTGTCTCCTTACCAGTGAAGAATTGGCTTGGTAGTCTGGTCTGCCCTGTTCCCATGATGCACTGGGCCAGGGACAGACTAATTTGCATGTAGCCAGGTTCTGATCTGGGATGGTGCAGTGAGCTAAATAACGGTGATGGATCAAGCCCTGATCTTTGGACTGGGTAAGAGTGGTCTGCTTAATTCAGACAATCTGTTCATCACCACCCCCTTTTCTGAACCGTCTATAACTTGGCAGTTCCCATATCTCTGAAAGAGGTAATTGAACTGTATGGTGGATATAATGAGAAATCTGTCAAAATTCAGCGGATGTACAACATGATTGGATGAAAACAAGTAGTAGCTGAATTACTAGGTTACTCTTACTGCTGAATCCTATCTCCTGATTAGGAACTATTTATGGAACATTTTAAGCATAATACAGGTTGACAACAGGTTTTTGCTGGGGGTAATGGAGCATAATGTTTGTGGGCCATTACGAAGTTGAACAGTGTAATTGATTGAGTAAATCCCTCTACACATATTTAGGCTTTCGCTAGAGTTCAGAAGGTGAATGAGCAATAAAGATGCCTTGAAAGGTTGTCTTTAGCTTGTTACATTGCTGGACATTTAAAGCCAAAGGGCAAAGGATAGGCTATCCCTTCTGACATATCTATGCTTGTTCATTTAACATGGAGATTGGTGTTTACTTTTCTGTCTCTAACTATAAAGTCAGAGGATTATGGAAATTAAACTATGTGACAATCTTGCTAGACTATAAAGATTATGAAATGAAAGGCTGTAGGATATCACTATTTTCTAGCACAACAAAAGTACAGTACACATAATTCAAAACATATCAGCAGTTACGTACAAATGAGGTACTTTTTTGTAATTCTGAAGCGCAATGTAAATACAGATTTTAATATGATAAAAACAAACGAGGATGCTTTAATTAGTGATGTGCAAGTGATAATTAGTTGCTAAAAGCAGATTTCCACACTTGGGGCCTCATTGAGATGTCAGTCGGTGTTACCTCTGACCAACATCGCAGTGGATGCGGAACTGACCGACCTTCGGGTAGTGGTCCCGACACCGCAGTTAGGATGCGACCACACATGGTGCGGTCGCAAACTTCCATTATACAATGGGAGCTTGTGCAGCGGTTCTAAACCAGCTGCAGCACAAGCTCCCATTGTAAAATGGAAGTTTTTGCACATCCCGCCACTATGTGGCAGTCACCTCACAGGGCCAGCCACATGGAGCAGGGATGTGAAGGGGCACCAGAGGTGCCCCCCCATGACCACAACCGTAGGGTCAGGGGAGAAGGGGGCCCTACCAGGGGCCCCCAAATTCGCTTTCCGACAGCCTTTCTATGTCACAAAGGCCGACATGGAAAAACTGTTGGAAACCAGGATCATAATGTCGATGATGGAAATGCCGCCCTTAAATGACTATGAGCGGTTTCGACTTTTCGATGGGTTCCTTGAGCCCAAAAGAAGCCGGCCACTTTGCACGGGCGGTTTACACTCTGACAGGTGACATTGTAATTCAGGGGCTGGAATGTAAACCTCGACATCAAAATAAGGCCTATTGTCAATTGTATGCTATATAGTATCATATCAGTACAGATGCATGTCTGTGAAAGTGTAATGACCATTTCATTGGACAGAGTGTTATCTGGAAATGACAGTGCACTATCATACAATGCTATGGTTATATATTTGCAACAGTGTGCTCAAAAATGCACAACTGACTATATACCACATACTTATCACTGTTCTGATTAAGTGGAGTAGCTCATTTGCTAGGCTTGCTCTTTGAGTGACGCCTGGAAAGTTCACAATCCCTATGACTTAGTTTGTGTAACATTGATGGCAGCACCCAATCTGAAATAGTTCCAGCACCACTGTGCAGTAATTGCATTACTGCACATATTAACTTTGCCTCGTGCTCTTTTTAAGCACCATAAAGCGATTGGAAGATCTTGTAAGCATGGTTAGAAAACTTTTAGTAACAAATCGCAAAAAGTATATTTCGCTGTAAACAAATTCTACCGGGAGAAATAATGTTTTGCTCAATATCACTTGTGCTTGTTTTAAGATTACTGCTCTGGGAAGACCTGGCCTGCCTTTCTGTTCTAGATGGTACCCACCTTCCTATACAAATATTTTCTACATTCACAACAGTCGCTGTATTTAAATTCACATATATTGATTGTGTCATTTTTCGCTCTATTGAACGTGGAATAGAAATTAACAAAGCAGTTCGTCACAGCCTAAGTAAACTTCTCAAGTGGGAACAATGAACTGCCTTTAATTGCTGAGTGCAATTACTTAAGGAACCCTTCGAAGGAAGCTAAAACATTGTTTGCAATCAGCAAAATGTAAATGTCATGAGTGGACTGCTAGGAAATAAACAAGATATAAAAACGTCTTATGTATCATTGCTGTGTGCTAGGTCATTGCGAGTTAATTGCTGAGCTCGCTAAATGGAATAAAGCAAACTGTACCTCTGCTCTGCTGGTGTCTGAAGTCTGAAAAGCTTTATTATTAGCAGTATTTAATTATGAAAAAGGCAGTCGTGGCGAACTGTGAATACACTCTTTCCCCTGACCATTAGTTAAGGGCGAGAAAAGGAACCTTTTCAACAACGAAGGGTTCATATTTCAGCCTTATAGATATCAGCTAAAAGGCTATATTCAAGAAATCAATTTTATGAAAGTCCTTCAAGCACTAAAGGGACTTCTATGCAACTAAGCAATTTAAAAAAAAACATGGCTGCAAGGGGTGAATTTTGATTCATGATTTTGGAAGGTTATAATATGGACATTTGCAATCTCCTTGTGTACACATTGACTGCTAAACCCTGCACATGCACACCCCTATTATTATCACAGAGTGCAGGATACCAAAGCATCTGCAATGCCAGTCACAGACACAAAGAACCCCGCACTGTGGTACATTCCACTATAAATGGGTTCCATTTTTATGGAGTCTTGACTCTGCTATCTATAATGAGGGTGAGTGCACTGGTCCACAGCAGAGGTTTTCATCTATACAAGAGATGATCACCATGAAAGGTAGAGGACTACCTCATCAGTGTCCTCAAAATAACAGATGAGGGCACAAAGGATTGATTATAGTAAGTAAAAGGTAAGTGCATTTTGTTCTTCATGAGTGTGAGGGAGTGAGCGTTACAGAGCAGGGAGACTCATATGGAGCTAACTGTTGAGTAAGTTACCTCAAGCCATTGATCTGTGTTGGACTAAAGGAAGGAAACTTCAAGGAGGAGAGAATAGGGCAGACATAGGACCTCATTATGAGTAGCCCAGTAATTTGTGGAATATTTATTGCTTCGGAAAAAATCTGACTTATCCATATCAGAATTTATCAGCTTTGTTAAATACCACACTTTTATGAGTTTTGGGGGAGTACCAAGCATATTTTATTGCTTACTGCACCAAAAGCCACATGTTCTTGAAAATACTGGGCATTTATCTCCTGATAAATATTGGTAGGTTAGACCTACTGATATTGATCACAAAACATATACTTGTGATATGTGCGGTAAGACAATTAAACGGGCAGCTTTTATTGAGGTCCATAGAGTACTAAATGCAGTTGGAAGGCACTATGTTAATGAACTTTTCATAGTAAAAAGGAGAGATGCTTTCATAAATGTGCTCCCATTGTAAAGAAAAGAAACATTACGTTCCATTCATGTAAATCATATGTTTGAAAACATGCAAAGACATCACCCTAACCAGCTATTATAATACATGGAGGACAGTATCCAGGGATTCCTGCCCCAAGAGGTCTTTAAAGGTTGTGAAATTCTTGCTTCTGTAAAGAAAGCTGAAAGGGTTATTCAGACTTAGAGACTGATTAGGATGGTGGTCGGACATCCTGGTGGGAAACGGGACTGCCCGACAAGCTGTCGGCAGACCCACACCCTGAATCACAATGCAACCACCTTCGAGGCAGTCGTAATGTGTATATTTTCTATTGCGACAGGTGCTGAGGGCTGCAGTGCACGCACAGTACAAAATATGCACCCTTGAATATCCCTGCACTATATGGCAGGCACCATGCCATGCCTACCATATGGTGCCGGGTTATGTTGGGGAGCACCATAGAAGCCCCCAGGGGCCATGTCAGAGGGCCAGGGAGGAAGAGGATCCCTCTACAGGCCCCAACGTCCCTTTCTGCCTGCTGTTTAATGGCAGGTAAACTGCCTTGAAATGGCCGGTGGAATGGGGCATTGTAATCCCTACGGCTGTAGGGATAAAAGTCCCTACAATGGATTGACGGGCTCCTTGAGCCTGTCAGATCTGTGGCGGCTAGTCTCTCCGACGACCAATTATCCGCCTGTCATCCTAATTTGGCGGGCAGTATTCAGTATTACGATCACAGTGGACCACCAGTGACGGGCTGTTGGTGGCGGTCCCAACATCATTGTAATCAGGCCTTTAATTTGGAGTCAGTAAAAAATATAGATAGTAGGAGTGATGTGGCCATAAATTTGCGGTCTCCATGGTATCTTAGCAGCATCATTCTATGTCTTTTGAAGGTGGTTGAGATAATTTCAGTGAAAGAAAAAGGGTCTGATTATGATGTTGGTGTGGTGGTCTTACCACCATCCTGCCACAGCAGGAGGACTTAGTGCCAGTAGTGGCAGCAGTCTTGAGGCGGTCTTGCAGTCATCTTCATAAACGGGTGGTTGGGCTGCCAAGGAAGCAGGTGGTCGTACCACCGAAAAACAACAGCAGGTGTATTACTACCAACATCGTAATTGAGACCTAAGTAATGCAACATCAAAAGTAGTTGTGGGAGAAATTTTAGTTATGCGGCAGTCCAGGGACCAAGTGTGAGCACTCCGGCCTTGTGGGCAGAAGAGGGAGCCTAGCCCCGCCTGCCTCACCTGCCCCAAGGCCGCAGAGAGAGTTCCAGGCTGCCAGGGTGAAGGACTGAGGCGTCATCATTGACTCGGCCGCTGTGAGGGACGACAGCCATGTACCATATCTCACCACCATCCGAAGATCCCAGTACGAAGGGCAAGGCAGGGAGCAGCATTTGTTCTTGCTTGTGGGAGGAACATGAGGCTGAGACACGCCCCAGCTCCCTTCGCCCGATCTAGAGCCCTGCATCAGCGGAGCAGAGGAGCTCTTGTGGCCCAACTAAGAGGAGCAGCCACAGGAGTTGTGGGGCTGCCAAAAACAGCCAGGGGATCGCATACCAACCTTCAGAGTGAGTAACCTATGTTCTCCTCCCTCTGAGCAGGTCCCTACTGCTTTGAACAGACCCTCTTTTTGCAATTTACATTTCTTTTGTTGATGCACAGTGTATGTTGGATAATTTCCGTTTTTGGTCTTGTCGAGATTAGATAAGTATCATCTATTTTTCTAAACAGGTGTGGTGTGTCTTATATGGCGTTTTCCCCATGTTACTATGTGTTTGGGGTGCAAATATTTCCACTTTGGTGATAAGCCTGTCTGCTTGTGCTAAGCCACCATGGGGGTGAGTAGGAGTCATCTAAAGTGTGTAATCCCCTTACCCTGACTAGAAGAAGGGTCCCTACTCGGACAATGTGTATACCTCTGCCAACTAGAAACCTGCATGTCTAACATTTAATAGAAGTATTGTTTTATAATTTAAATTGCAATAAATAGTTAGCCTGAACCATTAATTAATTGAAATTAACGTGTTTAAAATTAAATTAAATATTTAACAATACAAACATTTTAATAGTTATTATTTGACGAAATTATAACCCATAATTTATTATTTATTCTATAATATTAACTCTTTCTCCTTAATAAAATTGCCACAAAAAGATCATGTCAGTTGGACTCAACAGACAATCTACCTCTTTCCGTGTTTTTGTGTTATTCCAGTAACAAAAAACCTTGACTCTCTCTATGCCCAAGCCTAGGCCTAGTGTAGAGGTATGACGAGATTTGCTTGATTTTACTGAAGTTAAAGATTCACACATGGGAAGTTTACAATTTTCAAATCATCCCTAGTCTGTCCCTTTTCTTCAAGTGTAATGTCGTCACATTGGATCTTTTTAACATCAGCGTACATTTGGAATTTAGAGTACTACTTGATGGAGGAGTTCTGGGAGGAGGTGTACAAGTTGCCTAATTTGCAAAAAGATAAGTGCCAGGGCCCAAACCTTTCATAAGAGGCCACTGAACTGAACACTGCCAGGAATGTCAAATTTTTCCACTGCCACAGATCTGGTGCCACACCAATAAGTGCCAAATTGTTAGAGTGACCCCTGCCCTCAAATGATACAGTTCTGGCATCCTGGAAACAGAAAGTTTGCCTGTGTTTGAATTTTTGAGTTGAGAACTTGTGGGTAAGGGCAAGATTTACTGTAGGAGCCCTAGCTGAGAAGAATCATCCTCTGCCAATTTCTATTAATGCTGAATTCTCAGGGCCTGATTACATTTGGATGGTAGCAAGTAAGTAATAACTTTATTTCGATACAGTACGTATCATAAAAGCAATACAACATCAATTAAAAACAGTACAAAATACACATTATAGTACTTTAAGATTTAAAGAATAAAGCAGTAAAAACAAGTGTGCAGATAAGGATATCATTCTTCATATATACACCAGCTTGAAATACAGTTTTATCAAGGGACACTTTACTGGAGCAGCAACATCCTTGAGGTTCTTATGCGCCAAGCCCAACCTAGGAATTTAGCCATGCAACATGCAAAGAACGGACGTGCATCTGAGCGTAATATACGTAGGGCTTCGACATGTGATCTTGTTCCCAGGCTCTTACACAAGGGCTTTAGCCATTTCGATCTTGGCGCTGCATAAATATTACACTCAAACAAGAAGTGGGCGACAGACTCAGCCCTTGTAACACAGAATGGGCAGTACGGAAGCGTTTGAAGCGGAGGGTTCCAAGAGGAAGTAAACAATCCTAAAGGGAGCACACCCACCCTAAATTTAAAATACAGCGATCTGTCTCCAGAATTATGAATTAGGTCCAGATAGGGTTCCCTATAAGGGAACTCCTTAACTAGCAAGAACTGGGCGACAGATTTACAATGGTTGGGGTTGGACATTCTCTTATTGTCTACCCATAGCCAATACACCTTCTTAAGAAACTGTTTGGGAGGTGCAGTTTTGTTGACCCAGGCATCTCCCAAACCCAGCTCATAGAGCAGGCGTTTGACTTCCCTCAACCAGGGTACCTTATTACATTTGGATGGTAGCAAACACGCCAGTGATTTGTGATGAAATTGTTCATCTCTGTCATTGGAAGCGTACAGTAAGTTACTGAACCACCAACTAAGCAACATGCCAGTGCTTTCCTCTGGCAATGGGTTGTGAAGCATCCTTGCCAGGCAACGCTTTGTCAAGTAACCTCACTCATCTATCAGCTTCTCCACTGATGGAGAAGTCATCATTGGCAATTTACCATTTTCTCCTCGGTTCAATGGGTTTTCCACAACTAGGCCTGGGTGTGAAATTCCGCTCTGCTCGCAGAGTTTCCGTAGTTTTTCTCACTCTGCGCTCCACTTAGTTCGCGAAGTTCTGCAAAACACTGCTGCGCAGAGCAGCGTTTTTTCCTCACTCGCCAATGTTAAATTGGCGAGCGCGAGCAAAGAAAATCTCACTCCAGATCACCTACTGGCAACATTTCTCAGTAATGGCGGTCGCGGATGGCCACTATTGCTGTTTCTGAGAAACCTTCCACTCGTGTTGAGTAAGCTGCAGCTCAAGTAGAAAGTCTTTTGGAGTGGCAGAAAGAAGCAGTGCACTTTTGTGCTGCATCTGGTGCTGTTGGCGCTGATTTTCCAGTGTGGGACAAACACCCGGCGCTAAAAATCAGCATGAACTGCGCTACCTAACACACTCCACTGCTTGCGGAACTCGGCGTAGATCGGTAAAGTTTTAGAGTTTTTGGGACACTTTGTGGAGTTCTGCAAAGCAGAACTCTGCCAAGGCCTATCTATAATAGTGAGAGGATTTCATCTAAATAGGTAGATTTTCTTCCTCTGTATTAGGTATTAGTTTTGGTAGGTTGGGAGGCTGCAGGGACTAAAATATATGCTCTCATGCAGATTGTGATGACTTTGCTGCTGCCGCTTCTGGTACCTCTGTTGGTGCTGCTGCCAATGATGATGCAGGTGACCCTATTCTGACTTTTGCCACCCTTCTCCACTTGATTAATGGGAGCTGAGCATGATGATCAATGCTCCATCACTTCTGGTCGTGAAGATGATGAATGGCAGTAGGAAATATGGCTTCAACGTCACAGGCACAGTAACAAGCCCTAGGTCTAACAAGCCAAGCTCAATGAACAGCAACATTTATGAGATGTCCTTCTGTGATGGTGATGCCGCTATTTCCTAGGAAGAGATGGAAGCAACCATCATTGTTAGCCAGAAAGCTGCCAGTGAAGATAAGGTCAAGGGGGAAGAAAAGAACAAAGTGGTGATGGAGGTGGTGGCAGTCAAGTCTACGACTGACACTGTAATAGTACTAGTGGTCATTGTAGTGGCTGATGTGGGGAAAGCACACCCAAAGGGGAAGGCATTCAGCTTGAAACACTATGAATGAGGAGTGAAAAGGAAATGGTGTGGAAGGTGGAAGAGAGAAGCGACTAGATGCTAGAAGAAAGAGAAGGAGAGACCGAGAAGAGATGCTGGGCTAGCTGCTGTATGGCTGACTGCTAATTGGCCTCCAGGGAAAAGTTCTCATTCCCGGAGTTCCAAGTCCTGGGCGCCTGTAAAGAGGAAAAAGGAGAGAGATTGCTAGAGGAAGGAGGACCTGGATTTATTAAGGAGAAATGGAGCGAGAAGGGTTATAAATTCGAAAGAGAGGGAGTTGAGAAAAAGAAAAAAAACCTGAGATGGTTGCTGCAGTCTGGCAGCTGGCGGGTCTGCTTGAAATGTTTCTTGCACCCACCATTTGTGGCTCCGCATCCTTAGCTCCTTGTCCTGTGGCCTTATCCAGATGTCCTGTAGTTGGCTTCTGGTCCTCGTCTCCTCTTAGGAAGGAGACGCGGGGGTTAGAGGAGCTGGTCTGGATTGTGGTCCTGTGATGATTGCTGATGGATCTGCTAGGCAGGAATCTACTTTCCTATCTGGGATCTTGGCCATCCTCAGCTCCTGGTACTGGGTTCTGGAGTCCTGGCCCTAGCTCCTAAGGCTGGTGCCGCTGGCGCAAGTGAAAAGTTTTTTTTTTAAATCCAAATGAATTGGGGGATCTTGTGCAATCCATAAAAGGGTCTCAGGTTCTTTCCAATTCGTATGATGAGAGAGAACGAGAACAGTTATGCAGCACCTACTAGTTGGAAGCTGCAACTATGATGAGAAAAGGACATTGGCCACGAAATGAAAAACATTCACTTGAGAAGTAACAATGTGGAGAGCTCTGATTTAAATGGGAAAAAACAATGAAAATTATAGGCATGTTGGAGAGAAAATTACATTCAAGCTTTTAATGCCATGAGAAACTACATAATGACAATTTCTGAAAGAAAATTAATAAACAGGCACCATCTACACGTTCAAAAAATTGACAAAAGAAGGGAATTTTAGCTACTGCATCGTGAAAGCATGCAGAAAAAGTGTAGCCTAGGTGATATTATTTGTATAAATAATACAAATTGTGATTTTCTAATGGACAAAGCACAGTTTCATTTAACGGTGTGTCTCACGTTATGGTGTTTATCTCTAATTATATTTTATTATTATTCATACGTGTGTATAACTAGAAATAATTAATTAATCATCAAGATTTAACCTGAATATGATGATGTATTCAAACTAAATGTACCTTTTATGTGTAAATGTGTGTACCAAAATGCCAAAAGAAAGTAGGTGTCACACATTCCTATTTAATGATACCTTCATGAAATTTTCACAGATTGTATTTCGGATATGTACTAATATATTGCATTTATAACAAATTACCCAAAAATGTATTTTAAATCATAGTTACACATTACTACATTCGAAAGGCAGAATTCTGACATGCTGACACATGTTATTTGTAACCAATACAAATTGATTGCAAGTTCATCAAAGTCATACTAGAAACATGGCATCTTTATAATTCTTCTGAATGCATGTTTAATAATTATGTATGTTTCACACTATATTAGCACGATTTAATGTAGGCCAAACTTTATATGTGAAGTTTCTTTTGACTTGCTGAATCTATTGCTTTTGAGAGAATTCCTCAATATAACAAAATAGTATGACACAGTGTCTCCTTTCCTGAGTTCTCACGTACTGTATAAGATATTTTTGCTACGATTTTTTATACAGTCCTAGCCAGCTGCCTAGAAAACTGTCCTCTTGAACACGCTTATGTGTTCTTGCTAAAGAAGCATTGTTCCAACGTTTATCATATTGGATTGCTTAAGGACTGCGTAATAGTCCCACCTATTTCTATGCATTTTGTGTCTTCTTTATGCCACCTGACACTCATCCTATATGAACTGACCAATGCACTGAGTGGTCTGACCAGATGAGGTGATTTCAGAAGGTGTCACCCCGGAACTTCAAGAATATAATATTGCCCGATTTAAGGGAAAGAGATATTTATTGTTTTTTTCCTCGCTGCCTGACTGGAGTTAGTGCTCTTAATGGTTAATAGATTCTAGGTGGAACTTTCCTTGACAAATCTTGATTTGTCCGATGTGGACTCACCCGGCTTTCTTTACAAACTGACACTTACGCTGTGTGTGCTGAGTGGACTTTTCCTTTCTGGGAGACTGCTTGAACTGCCATTTTTAAGTCCCTTCCTGAACCTTTGAGCTTTGGTATCTTATTTCAGTATTATTAGAATTCGACTATCCTGTCTTCAACATGATTTATTAATGCACTTGTGTATCCTAAATTTGATAAACTAAACTGAATTACATTACATACTGACTCAGTTATCGTTATTTTTTTCTCTGCAAATGAGTGTGCATTCCTAACCTGGGGCGTCTAATGACTAGAGGAGGTCATATTAGAGAGATCTCAGAACATCCAATACTAATGCTTTCATTCTGTATAACTTTGACTGAACTCTTAGTGTTTATGGTATTGGCTCGTCTACGTATCTTCAGGAGAATTGGGCTGGCAGTGATAATTTTTTATTGCTATAGTATTGTGTTGAGGGTGATCTACATGTGCATAATTTCTAGTTTATAGTTCACTTATCCAATTCCTGGTCCTCTTTGGATGACAGTTGAAACCCTTTACATCCAACCCTTCGCAGCACTAAGCGAGATCCATTGGAGGGCCAAGAGAAAGTTGTATGAATCATTGAGAGAAGAAAATGAACAGAAGTCACTTGAGTGATTTTTATGGGCCTTGTAATGCTACAACAATTCTGGTTCAGTGTCGGAGGGTTTTCTGTCCGATGAAGTTAGGATATAAGGGGGATTTCTCTTGAGGCCCCTATTGAAGCTTTGACTAAAAATAGACCGAATCCAAAGCTCTACGTTCAGTTGAAGGTGGTCAAGTGCAAGTATTGGATGAGAATGATGAAGACAATGAAACAGTGGTTTAGGTATTAATAGGGTTGTGCGTTGCTATTGGTTGAGCTTAGATTGTGGCAATAAGGCTATGTGAGGGTAGAATTTGTATTTGGGAAATGCACTTTGTTTTGTGTGTGCAATAAATTTGAAGTTATTATCAGGTCCTAAGTGGCCTAATATCACAGAATATACACCTATGGGTGATATCAGTGTGGCATATATTGAGAAAAACTGTCTCCTATAGTTTTGAAAGTACTGTGTGTGAGACATTGCTGGCAGTACCACTGAGTGAATGGTACTTTCTGTTTGTGAAGTTGAGGAAATACATCATTACCATTGTTCTCAGTGCATAGGGAACAATCGTAATGATTAGAGTGAGATCGAGCTGGTCGAGATTTCATTTATAGAACATTTTCAATTGAGGTAGATTGGTGTGATCATTGAATATTTTGAGGGAGTGGAACCAATCCTTCCTTTTAGTAGAGCAGACAGGGTTTGTATTGAAAATGCTTGCATTTTTATGAATAGTGCTTAAAAGAGAATGCACATGGAGGATTGTGAAGGAAGAGTAGTTGCTGCAAGGAGTAAGGTGACATCCCAGAGTGCCGTGCTGGTATTGGTCAGATGGCTTAACGCTGCGCTGGGATAGGTAACAATGTCATAGAGAAGATGCACTGGTATTGGTTACTTCAAACTAAACAATGAAGTGCACCTCTGAATTATCAAAAAAGTTTATTTCTGAAGGAAAGTATTAGATTTTGAGAAACTATGACGATTATGAAAAATGTAAAGATTTGATTCATGGAGATGTACCTGTGCCGACAAGAAAAGGGGTACCAATACCAACTGAGGGTACATAAGCTTTACACATGGCACAAGATAAAGGATATCACAGATGCACATGACTTGATAACTCCATGAAATACACTGAGAAAGATGGACCTTTAGCTTTTCCACAGTATGGAACATTTTACTTTCAAATTCTTGAGAACTCATTAAGCCTTTTGTATGTGATCAAGTCAACTCTGTGACCTATGCAATTCGAAGCCCTTAGTGAATGGGAACACATAGTGCATCAGAAAGAGAAACAAAAATTTCAGGGAAGACACAAAAACACTTTAAATCAATATGTCGAAGCTAGATGAGATGCACAACGGAAAGCCTGGAGAACAGACGTACCTTAGAGAACTTGTGTGCATTCTGTATTGGTTGCAGAGTAAAAAGAAGGGAAGAAAGGTAGGCAAAAGAAAAAACACACTGAGGATTCACAGACACTGACACAAACTGACGATAGTAAGAATGAGATTGATGACAAATTCTTAAATAAATTATGATTAAATCATCCACTGCCCCATAATGAGGAACATTCCTAGAGTGTAGCGAACTAATATGGGGGAAACACTTACCTGCCATGCCAATAAGTCCAAATTCGTACAATCTTTTCCTACTTGAAAACGATACTGCAGGAAGACCTGAAACAAATAATTAGACTGTCCTAAATCCTCCGGATGCCCCTACTGTTCCAGTAACAATAGGTATTGCGATACCGTTATACCAAAATACACATACCTTAGCCGTCCCTTCGGGAATAAGTGGTTCAGTCCCTATTACTACAGCCCGAGATCAGGACAGACGAATCAAGAATCACTAATTCAGACTTCCAATAACGTCCCTAGTAGAACAAATGCAGGTTCAAATATAGATACTCCCCAACAAACCACTTCAAGTGGAAAATCTGGAAATGGCCTGGAAACCCCATGACGGGAATCCCAAAACATAGCAGGAAGAATTCTTCAGTTAGGATCCCCAGATTCTGCTGTGCCTCTTTTACCATCTGCTCCTGTTATAGGTGAATATTTTCTTGGGAGTACCCCCAGAAAGACAGATAGGCCCTACACCTTGGGAACTTGATGACTGAATCAGAAAGGTAGCTTGCGCTTTATATGATAGGAGTACAGACACTCAAGGAACCGCTGCCTCAAAAACTATTAAGGACAAGACTTTAGATGTAGCAAAACTCAAAGTTGAACTAGAGGAAATGATAATGGAAAAAATAAGCCATGCTAGGATAGCTACTTATTAGGATAACAAACCATTGTAAAGACATCACCAGACGTGTTAGAAATACACATGAGAAACTGGAAATTGTCTGAATTGGCACAGAAGTATAGGGTGGTGTTTGGGTAAATAAAGCTGGAATCACGTTCAACTTCAAGTGAAGTTTATTCTCAGGAGAAACCCCAACGATCCCCTGCCAGATGCAACTGGCTTAACTGTCACTGCCCCACCAGAAATGACATCAGCACATGGAACATCAGGTACATCATAGAAGAGCGTCATCCAGCCAAGCAGGAGACGCACTAATACAATATAAAATATCTCCCCATCTTGCATTTCAATAAAAGGAAAAACAACCTAAGAAAAGATAAAAGAAAAGAAAGGAAGAAAGAAAGAAATAACTTGATCTGATGAACCAGCAAGAAAATAATGCAATAAAGTTATTTCACCATATAACATTTGAGTCAACGTGATCAGAGAGAATCCTACAAAGTTTCAAACAATAGCAATATAATCCCTCAGGTACGCTGGTGCTCTTCTTTCCCCGCCTCCCTCAAAACACGAGATGAACCCACCAACCCCTCTCCTTCTCTTCCATCACCTCCTTCCCCAACCAACACATCATGCACACACCTGTCTGAACCACCAACAACACCACCTTTCATAAATTCATGATCATCCATCAAGCATCCAAGTTGAAGACCCAGACAAATCAGTCTCCACCTCCAAACCCACCTTGGATTTTCCATTCTTCCTTTGATACGGAGAAAAGCGCCTCAAATTCTGTTCATCAACTTGACTCAATTTCCACCAACAGCTTTAACCTCAGGCCTCTGAACTTATGCAAAGAATTAGTGTTAAGACCAGGCTTAACCTTGACCCAATCTCCGACATTAATGAACAACTTTTCACCTTTCCCTTCAGACAAAACATTTCGCATACGCTGAGAACCAGAATTATCCCGCATCCATGATGGGAGTAACTTTGTACCAGCTGGCCTTCCATGCATCATTTAAAAAGGACTCGCACCCAAACCACCGTTTAATGTTCTATAAGCCCAAAACATTTCACTTACAGAAGCAACCACCGACAGTCCAGAACTATGTGCCAACTGCATAGTACCCTTCACCATTCTATTTAAGCGTTTCACCAATCCATTTCCCTGTGGGTTGTATAAAGAACAACAGGAGTGTTTGACACCAACAGAATCTAAGAACACCTTCATCTTAGAAGAGGGTAACTGCGTGCCATTATCAGACAAAAGAACTGATGGAAAACCTTCTCTTTTGAACACCTCAGACAAAACACCAATAGTAGCATTTGTGGTAGTTGAACTCAAAAGGCTACTTCAATCTACTTGGACTTAACATCTACTAATATCAACGCATATTTCTGACTCTCTGGAAAAAAATGTAAATGGACCAATAAAGTCCAAACAGACTTTCTCCCACACACTCTCTGCTGAAGTAATATGCTGTGGCTCTTTAGAGGCACCTAAACCTTCCCTCAATCTCTTCTCAGACTCCTTACAAGCCAAACACCGCTCCACCCAATCCTTTACCTCTGCGTCCATGTTCGGCCACCAATAATTCCCCTTCAATCTCTTCACAGTCAATGTCTGTCCTAGATGCCCTTCATGTGCCAAACAAATTAATCTGGATCGCAATCCAAAAGGTGGAACAAATATGTCATTGCACATAACAATACCATCAGCAGTCACAGACAGCTCATCCACAATTTTCACAAATGGTCTGACACCCACTGGTAGACTGCTTTCTCTCTGAGAACCATCTTTGATTATTCGCACCACACCACACCACTCAAAACAGCATCCTCCTGCATATGTTTATACCAGGTATTCTTCTGAATGGCATTTGCATACGCTTCCAAAGCATCGTCAACATTCGCCACAACTTCTTCCGTTGCTAAGTCCACTACCAATGCTTGTTTGTCAGGTAAGCGTGACAAACAGTCCGCCACCCTGTTACGCTACCCTGGTACATATTATAACCTACAATTAAACTCCTGCAATTTCACAGCCAACCTTGCCAGCCGCCCAGAACAACTCTTTATCCCACCCGGACCCAGAACCTTTAATATCGGTTTATGGTCCGTTCGCAATGTAAATGGATTTCCCCACAAAAACACTCTAAAGTGGTTGGTTGCCCAAGCTGCTGCCAATGCCTCCCTTTCTATCACTGCATAATTTCTTTCAACTTCAGTCAACGATCTGGACGCAAAAGCAACTGTTTTCTCCTCTTTGCCATGTCTTTATGCAAATACCGCGCCAATTCCAACAGCACTGGCATCCACTGTTACAATAGACTTAAATAGAGTCAACACCTCAGCATCTGTAATATCATGTTTAATCAAGTCAAAGGCTTTCTGTTGTTATACCTCCCAAACAAACTTTCTTCCATGTCTCAACAACTCTCTCAATGGCTCAGTCTTTCATGCAAAATCAAACACAAATTTAGCATAATATTCAACAAGACCCATAAACGATCTTAAGGTGTCTCTGTCATGTGGGGTCTTGGCATTGACGATTTTACTCACCAAATTTTCCTTTGGTTTAATTCCCTCACTGGTGACCAAATTACCTAAATACTCTACTTCTCTGGTGAAAAACGTACAATTCTCCTTTCGCAACGTCAAACCTGCTCTGGCTATACACCCTAAAACTTTTGCTAATAACATATTATGATCATCTTCATTCGCTCCGAACACCAAAACATCATCCTGAAAAACAAATGCTTTCTGCACACCTGCAAGAATTGAGGACATCAGTCCTTGAAATACACTTGCAGCTGAACATAAACCGAATGGAAGCCTACAAAACTGAAAGGTTCCCTCACCAGTAATGAATGAAGTTAAATGTCTAGACTGCGAAGATAACACGACCTGATGATATGCACTTCGCATATCCAGTTTTGAAAAGAACTTGGCACCATTCAGCATCAACACCAGTTCATTTATATTAGGGAGTAGAAATTTGTCCATGATTACATTCTCATTTAGACTTCTTAAGTCCACACAGAATCTGAGTGAGCCATCTACCTTCCTAGTTATAACTACTGGAGATAACCCATCCGTCGCTTCAACGGGTTCTATCACTTGTCATCCAACAACTGTTTAATAATTTCTTTTACCTTTCCTCTAGCAGCCATAGGAACTCTCCTCGCTATGTGTTTCACCGGAACAGAACTTTTCCTCAACTTTATCTCATGTTCATACTGTTCCTCAGCCACATAGACCTTCCCTAGGGTAGCTCTTCCATGAAATTTGATCTCACCATCCAAGCATTCCAGGACACTTATGTCATTGCCCTGGTAAGATTTTAAAACAACATTCAACGAAGATAACAATGTTTCTGGCCAAGTCTCCTTAAATAGTACAATTGGAATAATGGTGTCAAGTGATCCAGTGTCGACCATCAACGATACTTTCCTACCATTAATCTCAAAATCTGCTTTTGGACGCAATCTCCTCCGCTCTTCTCCTGCGACTTCTGCAACCTCTACTCCATCAACCACTATTACCCTATAGGAATTTTGTGCTTCTTCCACAGCATTCACTTTATTGCCTTGCTGTTTGCACATTCTCGCTAGATGCCCTCTGTTTCCACATTTTAGGCAATCTTTACCTAAAGCAAACCATTGCTTTGAATCAGCTAAATGATAGCTACTCCCACATCTGGTACACTGCTTGACAACACTTTTTCCAGGCCCCTTACTCCATTGCTCTGATATTTATTCTTACCACTTGCAACAGAACTGCTCTGTGATTTACCCTTCACTGCATTTATGATGTCAGCATCTTCTTCCAAAACTGCTACATCATCATCTTCCTTTGAGGTGATCTTCATTTCCCTCATACATTTTTCCGACTCCTCCCCAACTTTGGCAATGGCTATGGCATCCTTGAGTGTTGGATTGCTAGCGGCCCAGAGCCTCTCTTGAGTCTTTTTGCAAGCACACTGAACAATCAGTTGATCTCTTATCATTTCTTCTTGCATCTGCCCAAATTCACACTTCACCGAGAGTTCCCTTAACCTTACAACAAAATCATCTATACTTTCACTGGCATGTTGAGGTTGTGTATTGAATTTGTGTCGCCTCATCACCACATTTACTTGCTTTGCAAATTTCTTTTGTAATCTCAGTACTGCTTCTTTATACACATCCTCCATTGCCCCACTTTGTGGATTTCCCTCTGGTGGCAAATATTTAAAGATATGCTGCCCCTCCTTTCCCAATGAGCCTAAAAGCAAAGCCTTCTATCTAATTGGTGGAAATCTTGTGCCATCCAAGGCTATCAGGTAGTTTTCAAAACTTTCTATCCACTCCTCGCATTCAATAGATGGCTCTCCAGGTGACATTAGAAAGGGTGGTGGAAGAGTATTTGCATTGCTAACATCCATTTCCGTTTACAACCACCAGGTGGCAGCAAACTCCACTTTAAACTTGCCAACACCAACAAACTTGAATGCCTCAGCAGTGAATTACCTCAACCAACCAGACTGTTCATTGTTCCTCAGCTTCTGTTCAACCAATACGGAAGTTCTTAGCTTCTTGGTTTTCTTAAAGATGAAGCTGACTCACAAAGAACACGGTCTGCACACAATGTAAGGTATTCAACAATTTTTTAATGTCCTCGCTGCTGCTTTGCTATAATATGCAGCTATGCGCTCCTCCTATTGTCCACACTCCGCTCAGCACGGGCTACAGCCCTCCTGTGATCATAATATTGACACGTTGCTACACACTG
Organism: Lissotriton vulgaris; assembly: GCF_964263255.1. NCBI lineage: Eukaryota > Metazoa > Chordata > Amphibia > Caudata > Salamandridae > Lissotriton > Lissotriton vulgaris. The sequence continues at coordinate 427,462,369 of NC_141700.1, read as the reverse complement.
CACCCCAAATAGTTAATACGCTGCTTCGCGGTGCACTGCAAGTTCAGTATACAGCCACTTTGACTTTTAGCTGATCGAAATGATCCTCACAACAGTTCACAGTGATTAGGAGTGCTCTCTCGCCAAGCTTCAGTCTTCCTGCTTGAGCTATGCTAGCTACGCAGCATGGAATCCTCACAGCGTTCAAATTGAGCAGCCTCTTAAGATGTAAATTCTCCCTCGCGCAATTTGATAACTTGAGAATATGTGATAAATAGTTGCAGCAAGTCTATAAATTCCTTCTTTTATAACTGTGCTCAGTCAAGTTTCACTTCGCTCGCACACCTCTGCGCAATGTTTATTCAACGATCGCTTACTGGTGTGCTGCTGCGTTTGAAACTGCACCTTCTCGCCTTGGACTAATTTTGTAACAGCTGTTACTCTCCGTCAATACTGCCACGCTGCTCTGAGTGTGTCGTATATGCTCCTTTTCACAGCCCCTTGGTTCATCTCTCTCTGTTCAGGGTTAATCTATCTTCTTCAACTTGCCACGTCTGGACATCGTTGCCAAAATGTTGTGGGTAAATAAATCTGGAATCACGTTCAACTTCAAGTGAAGTTTATTCTCAGGAGAAACCTCAACGATCCCCCTGCCAGATGCAGCTGGCTTAACTGTCACTGCCCCACCAGAAATGACATCAGCAGATTGAACATCAGGTACATCATAGAAGAGCGTCATTCAGCCAAGCAGGAGATGCACTAATACAATATAACAGGTGGATATACAAAAATAAATGTAACTACAGAAATCATATATGTTAGATTTCAGTGAGAGATGCATTGAGAATATGAGACAACCGGGAATGAGATTAAAGATCAAAGAGTTGTTGACTACACTTTGGAAATGGGGAGAATTGGGAAAATGGAAAGGAAGATGAGCTAAAAAGAAGTAAGCAATGAAAATCCAAATGCCAAGGTTCTCAGTCTTTGAAGTTGACAGAGGCGAGGGAGTAAAGATGCTTCCTATGAGAGAGTTACCTGGAGGAGAGTATGTAAATGGTCCATGGACACGACCAGATATACTGTGGTGTTGGTGGTGGTGACTTCACAAATATGTTACAGGGAGATTATCAGTCAAATCCTGGGATAGGAGGAGTAGGTGGAGGTGAACAGCAGGGTATGCTACCAAAGGGGAAAGGAAGAAATGTTTCCATTGAGATGATGAAAAAGACTAATCCAGGTCACATTTGCAGCAGACTTGAGATTGGAAGCTCAAGTGTTTATTCAATCCTCTTAATCATGTGAATAAACAGGGTCAACAGGTTGGGAATGCACAATCACAAGGAAATATTATGGTACAGGGTTAGAAAACTACTAGGCAGAGAAATCAGAATCCAATATGCCCCAAGTTCTGATGCCTCAAATGAATGGTCAGGTTCAGATATACAAATCAAATCATGGATTTCACACAAATGCTCAAGCAGGATCAAATTAGAATGTAGCCCAACAATATCTGATCCAGATCAACAATACAGATTCAAACATGTCCTATTGATGGTGTCTGAAGGGGGAGGAGGAATGCATGCTTGGGGCATCCTTAGAGGTAGACCACAGTGGTAACTATGATATGGCAAGGTAAATGGGTCTCAAATCTCATTCCTGGTTGACACTGGTGCTACCCGTTCCAATATAAGAACAGCAGAAGTTCCAAACCTAACCCTCTTCAAAGAAAGAATCCAAGTTGTAGGAGTATCAAATCGATTAATGTCTAACCCAGTATTAAAACCTATATCAGTTAAAATTGGGTCCTTTGATGATCTGCAAAAAATTGTGGTGTGCGATTCAATTCTGGTAAATCTATTGTGACAAGATGTGCTGAGCAAGCTCAATTTATTGCACACCAAAGAGAATCGAATTCCATACTACTGATGAGGACATTGTTTTTAATTAAACTGGCAAAACAAAATTCTGAAGTTGAAGGACTATTTCCTATGCTAACTAGGGATGATTTACCCTTAGAATTAAGAGATACGGTGTGCCAGAAGTTTGGGATTTTACAGGAAAAGGCATTAGTTTGATCAAAGTAGTGGCTCCAGTATGGATTACTGTGAAGCCCAATGCTGAATTCATTGAATTCCGTAGTACAATCTGAGTCCGAAAACAATTGCAGGGATTACACCACTAATGGAATCACTGATTGAGCAGGGAATCCTAAAGGAAAGCATGGGGAGTCCATGTAACTCTCCTATCATATGAAATTATCGGTTAGTTCACGACTTGCGTTGGGTTAACCAGATTGTGGTTATATGCTGTCCTGTTGTACCAAATCCAGCTGTGATTATTTTCCAAAAACCATGTGAAGGTGAATCTTTTTTGTGTCATTGATTTGTGTCAAGCCTTCCTTTCTATTCCGTTATATGGGGTCAGCCAATTTTGGTTTTCTTTCTGGTTCTGCAGTCATGTCTTGGCATGGTGCAGAGTCCCTCAAGGGTATACAAAGAGCCCCTCAATTTATAACCAGATCTTGAAAAATAATCTGGAGTCATGAGTGATGCCTACTCACTTCTCCTTGTCCAGTACATTGATAACTTGCTGGTAGCGTCAAGTACACAGGAGGCTTGAATTACTGAATCATTTGGCAGAGAATGGACATTAATGCGTCGATTCCGATCCGGTAAAATAAATCCCCCGTACGAATCGTATTCGTAGCCGAATCCGTACGAATTGTAAAAAACCATCCGACCTGCGTAGTACAATCCTTTCTTTCCCTATTCCCGTACGAATATCAGCCATCCGTACGAACAACAGTCGAAGCCCCCGTACGACTCTGCGTCGGAAATCAAACCGTACGATTTGTAAACCTGCCGTACAACCACACAAGTACGATCCGGTTGGGGAACCCTGTACGCGATTCGTACGGGCCAAATTAGTCGCGCATGAAGATGGATTCGTACGGGATCCCATGAATCACAGCAAGCGCAATCAATAGATACCACACGTGTACCCCTCGCGCAAGCCTACACGACCGCGACCCCCCCGCCCCAACGGCCCGTACTGGATCGCACGCACATGTACCGCACGCACACACCCCCAACAAGCGTACGCGAGCCCCCCCGACTAGCCAACGGCCCGTACAACTTGATCGCACACCCAAGTACCGCACGCACACACCCCCAACAAGCGTACCCGAGCCCCCCACCCGCCAACGGCCCGTACAACTCGATCGCACGCACAAGTACCGCACGCACACCCCCCCAACAAGCGTACCCGAGCCCCCCACCCGCCAACGGCCCTTCCAATCGATCGCATGCCCAAGTACCGCACGCACACCCCCCCAACAAGCGTACGCGAGCCCCCTCGACCCGCCAACGGCCCGTACAACTTTATCGCACGCCCAAGTATCGCACGCACACCCCCCCAACACGCGTACGCGAGCCCCCCCGACCCGTCAACGGCCCGTACAACTCGATCGCATGGCCAAGTACCGCACGCACACCCCCCAAACAAGCGTACCCAAGCCCCCGACCCGCCAACGGCCCGTACAACTCGATCGCACGACCAAGTACTGCACGCACACCCCCCCAACAAGCATACCCGAGCCCCCGACCCGCCAACGGCCCGTACAACTCGATTGCACGGCCAAGTACCGCATGCACACCCCCCCAACAAGCGTACCCGAGCCCCCCGACCCGCCAACGGCCCATACAACTCGATCGCACGCCCAAGTACCGCACGCACACCCCGCCAACAAGCGTGCGCGAGCCCCCCCGACCCGCCAACGGCCCGTACAACTTGATCGCACGCCCAAGTACCGCACGCACACCCCCCAACAAGCGTACGCGAGCCCCCCCCGACCCGCCAACGGCCCGTACAACTCGATCACACGGCCAAGTACCGCACGCACACCCCCCCAACAAGCGTATCCGAGCCCCCCCCCGACCCGCCAACGGCCCATACAACTTGATCGCACGGCCAAGTTCTGCACGCACACCCCCCAACAAGCGTACACGAGCCCCCGACCCGCCAACGGCCCGTACAACTCGATCGCACGGCCAAGTACCGCACGCACACCCCCCCAACAAGCGTACCCGAGCCCCCGACCCGCCAACGGCCCGTACAACTCGATCGCACGGCCAAGTACCGCATGCACACCCCCCCAACAAGCGTACCCGAGCCCCAGACCCGCCAACGGCCCGTACAACCCGATCGCACGGCCAAGTACCGCACGCACACCCCCCAACAAGCGTACCCTAGCACCCCACCCGCCAACGGCCCGTACAACTCGATCGCATGCCCAAGTACCGCACGCACACAACGCCAAAACCCAAAACACCACAACAACACCAAACATGTCTCCTGTGTACACACCATTGAGTAAGAATGAACTGGTCAGAGCTAAACAGAGTTCAACACTGACACCCACCCCATATATGACACACCCAACCAATTCAAAATAAGCCACACCCACATCTTCACCTATAAAAGGCTCCACACATACAACCCATCATCCTTTGCAACATACCCATTATAGCAAAGAAACTGAGAGCACACCAACAATTGCAGCCACATACCTTCACACATACACCCTATCACATCTACACCCACACCACCCCCTTCACAATCACAACCACACACCCTCATCCATACACACCCATCACCACCTCAATCACATACACACCACACCATGGGCACACCCAAGAATCCAAAGTTCACCAACCCGGAGATGGAGATCCTTACCGATGAAATCAACAGAGTCGAGCCACAGCTGTTTGGCACATTGGTCAGACAGACCAGCATGGCAGAAAAAACTCGCCTGTGGGAGAGGATCATAGACCGGGTAAATGCTGTTGCACCCATCAGGCGCACCAGGGCGGATTGCCAGAACAGGTGGTACGATCTGCGGAGGATGGTCAGGAGGAAGATGGACCAGGACTACGCCGCTGCACACCACACTGGAGGTGGTGGTCCCCGCAGACCTCCTGTATACCATCCCTGGGAGCAGAAAGTCATGGAGCTGCTGGCACCGGCGGGAGTACACGGAATAGCAGGAGCCGTTGAGCCTGGTGAGTGTACAAGAAAAACATGTGACAGGGGTGGACTTACAACAGTGCCCAGCAGCATGGGGTGGGTGGCCATGAGTCCCAGCATGACTAAACAACATGGGGATTGATGCAAGGGGGAGGCACAAAGGGTGGAAGGTGGAGGGTAGGAGGCTACTCCCATCCCATATGTCCCAGGGACACACCCAAGCACCATGCCCAATGCACAGGGATAGGGAAATATCACACAAGATAGTATACTACAGTTGCCAAACAATTTCATGTGGTGGACACACCTCGCGCAATAAACAGACCACGCAGTGTCAGCGTAAAAGGCCATTTCATTAGACCAGAACTGCGAATCTGAACATAACAGTAACATCAACATAATAATAACAACAAACCCCCACTCACACTGCCCCCTCATTCGTTTCACTCGTCCCGCTTCATCACCAAGCCCTAGATGCTCCAACCACGCTTTATTCTTGCCCCTCAATCACTCGTCATCCAGCCCCAATCCTTGCGTCGTGCCATTCACGCTTCTATCCGCCCTACAAACTCCCCCCCCAAGGGATGGGTGTGCCCGCTCTTGACCCCCTTGTCCCTTTAAATCCTGCCAGCCAGTGAACCCCCTGTAGGGTGGTTCACTGCCACACCCCCCCTCAGGGCTGCCCATCCACCACACACACACCATTCACTCCCTGCGACACCAGATAGCCTCATTCCACAACTTGCTCACCACATCTCTCATCTCCATCATGTAGTACGCATTGCCCAGCTGGGACAAGTGCACCCCGTCATCCCTGAAAACTAACGGCTCCTCCAGTCGTATCCCGCCATGTGCAATAACCTTAATGTCCTTGTCCGCACAGTAGAGTCTCATAGCCCTATTGAGCTTCCTCCGAGCCTTCTCTATGGCTCCATGCTTCACAGCCCCTCTCCACACTTTTCTGGGGACCAACTCCGTCCAGGCAATGCAGGTCCCCGCAAGCCTCTATTTCAAAACCTCCAGGTCCCGCTGCATGAGTTGTAACAATGCCAATGCAGACAGTTGCACCAGGTCGTTCTCCCCCAGAAGAATGATCAACAAATCCGGCCATCCCCTCTGTGGGGCCACTTTTTGCGAGCCAGGGCAGTAGTGCCCCCCATCGCATTCCACTTCTGCCCCACAATTGTACCTCGTGCAAGTGTCCTTTCAGTCCCAGGTTACGGCCGTAAACCTGCTGCTCCGCATATTTGGATGCCCAATGCACGAAGGAGTGCCCAACAATCCAAGTCACTGTCCTACCGCCCGGTCCACCCACGCAACCTACGAAGAAAAAGATGTTAGAACAAGAAAAACAGTCCAAAACAACCAACATCCTGCCTGGGACCATCCTACTTCCCCACATACCTCTCACAACAGCGCAACTTCCATCGCCCAATCCTCCTAATCCTATCCCAGGACCAACCCAACCTTGCCGCCGCAGTCGCAGTCCCAATCCGGAAAGAGTGGGTCCCAAAACCAGCCTCATCCATGTCCAAACGCCTCAAGGCCTTACGCAACATGGCCAACAACTGGCCCGCCGTCACTCTCGCGCCAGATGCGTGACAAAAAATCTCCCCACAACGCACCCCCCTGTCCCCAGGAAAGTTCGCCATTCCAACACTGGGCAAACCGCCACGCCAGACTCGTTCAACCACACCCACTTGCCTCTGCCCAATTCATCCATCTTGGAGCATCGCAGCCAAATACCCAAGCGCCCCTCATCCACACGAACCTCCTCAAACAACCTCCCAGCCCCACTTCTCATACCCAAAAGCTCAGACACCCGGAACGCCCCAAAAAACATCCACGCCATGCACAAGCGGAAAAGACCCACCTCACCCAGGTCATAACAGCATTCTGGCAACATCCCCACCAGCCTGACCAACAACTCAAACGTCACCGCCTCTCTCAGCCTACCCCCACCCACCCCACGTTCCCTGCCCCAACCCTGCAACATTCTGGCCAGAATCACATCCTTAGTTGGGTCAAAGCCCAGGAACAAAACACAGTAGAACGATATCCCTGCCAACTTTCCAGATATCGTAGCCGCAGTCAAACCCCGATCCATGCAAGCCAACACGTAACTCCTCAGCCCCTGTACCACAGTTGACTACCCACTCACTACCCCATCCACCGTCCAGCCCATGAAAGCGCTAAATTCAGACCATGCTAAACGATAAGTCCTCCTTGTGGTCGCAGCCAGTGATCCTTCCACCAGCCCAATCATCCTCACTCCCCCAAGGCCCAGATGCCGGCCGGCAGCTCGGTCTTGCACGTATCTGCTCCCGGTTCCAGGTGTCGAAACCGCTGCCACTGCGAACGAGAAAAAGCATCCGCAATGTCATTATTCGCCCCAGGGACATGCTTAGCCCGAAACACCACATTCAACTGCAGACACGCCAACATGAACCTCCACAACAGTCGCAGCACCCTCAGGTCCCTTGCCCTCTGATGATTCACCAGCTCCACCACCGTCATATTGTCGACGTGGAAGAGCACTGACCTATTTCGAAATTCCTCCCCCACACCACCAGTGCCACCAGCAAAGGGAAGAATTCCAAGAAGGCAATGCTCCTGCCCTGTTTGATCCAGGAGGCCGGCCAGCTCTCCGCACACCACCTACCATCCCACAAGACACCAAATCCCGCTGACCCAGCCGCATCAGAGTAAATTTGGCATTGCCAGACCGCCCTTTCCTCGTCAAAGTCCTAAGACACACCGTTGAAGTCCTGCAAGAAGGTAACCCATGTCCTCAAGTCCGTCCTCACACCCATGGAGATCCTGACCCTGTGATGTGGAAGCACCGCCCCCGACATGGCCATGCCGAGCCGCCTGCAGAACGTCCGCCCTGCCCGCACCACCCTACACGCAAAGTTCAGGAAACCCAGAAGCTTCTGCACTGCCCTCAAAGGAATCCGCCGTTCCCCCACAGCCCACTCCAAACATGCCAGAATCTCCCTCACTTTGGCCGCAGGAAGGTGCGCCAAACAACGCACCGAATCCAGTTCTATACCCATGAAGGTGAGGCAACAGCTGGGACCAGCCGTCTTCTCGGGCGCCAGAGGCACCCCAAAATGCGAGGACATCTCCTGGAACCACGACAGGGCCCTGCCGCAATCCCCGGTCTCCGCCCGTCCCAGGAAGAGGAAATCATCCAAGTAGTGAGTGACTTCACGACACCCACTGACCCGCACCAAGACCCACTGCAGAAAATAGCTGAAGAGCTCTAACAGAGCGCAGGAGATGGCGCACCCCATGGGCCAAACCTAGTCCACGTAGATGGCCCCCCCAAACTGCATGCCCAAGAGCAAAAAATCCGCCGGGTGAATAGGCAGTAAACGGAAAGCAGACTTGATGTCACACTTCGCCAATTCCGCTCCCGTCCCACACACCCTCACCAGGCGGATCGCATCGTCCACCGACGCGTAGAGCTCTCTCGAATCTTCCACTGCAATAAAGTCGTTCACCGAATGGCCCTCCGGCCATGACAGATGGTGAATCATCCTGAACTCCCCTTCCTCCTTCTTCGGCACCACCCCAACGGGGAAATGATCAGGTCCCGCAACGGCCAGTCAGTAAACGGCCCAGCCACCCTTCCTTCCTCAACCTCCTTCCTCAACTTAGCAGACACCACCCCCGGCAATTCATTGGCAGATCTCAAAATCTCGACCCAACGGCGCTCCCTGGGACCCTGGTAGGCCACCCTAAAGCCCTCAGTGAAACCCCAGAAGAGCCGCACCGCAGCCTCCTGATCCGGGTAGCACGAGAGCCACAGGGCCATCGCCTCCACCCTAACCGGTGTAGGCGCCCTTCGGTCCAGGTTGGCCCCGCCCCCTGGCGTTCCGCCATTGCTCCGAGGGGGTGGCGAGCGTGAGGCACTGCTTAAGGGCATGCTTCCCGCCGCACTTTTAGCACTCGTGCTTGAATGTACAGGGATACCTGGAACAATACCCCCTATTGTAACTCCAACAGGCCCCCGTGGAATAACCCCCCTGCTTGGACTGCTGCCCCGAGACAATGGTACTGGCCACTGTTCCACCCCCCGCCCCGCCTTGGGCGGGACGCAGTGGAAAAGACCAACACACCACCGGTAAGCGCTGGCCGTGTGAGTGGACGCCGTGGAGTGCGACAACGCCATCCACTGCATCCAAAGCTCCTGATCCACCTCCCCCCAACACATCTCGGCATTCGCGCTAACCCTTGCTCGAAACTCCTCATCATAGCTTAACCATGAAAAACCTCCGAACTGCATCTGTGCCTTGCGAATGATATCCATGTACTCAAAAAGTGCAATCGCCCTGTCCAAATACCTCTGGCAATAAACGCTGGCATAGATCAAGAAAGCTGACGTCCAATTCTCCATCGTCACCGGCACCCTAGGGCACCTCGTCAGCTCCCACTCCTCCTCTTTAGACCCCTCCATAGCCTGTACCTCCCTATGGAGCAACTTAAAGACATCGACAAACTCATGTTTCCAGATCCGCTCCTTGAGTTTCTCCGAGAGATGCGACCCCAGAGGCATCGCCAGCCCCATATATGGGAGCTTCTCAGGCACCTTCACTCCCTTCTCATCCTTACCATCCCCTTTGTCCGCCTGCACCCCCAAAGTCACCGACTTACCATCCACCTCCTTACCATCCCCGGGTGGATCGCCCGATGGCCTCACCGCCTCCCGCACTGAACCGTCCCCCACACCCACCGACCTGCAAGTCCTCTTCCAACCTTCCCCCCCCGCGGGGCGTCCTCCCAAGCTGCCCACCAGGCACCCTCACCTGTGAGTGCCGAGGTCCGCTCCCGGGGCAGTCCTCTGGACTCCGTCACCTGGACTGCCGCCGATCCGGCCTTTGTCTTCGTCGCCGTTTTGACCTGTAACACACCAAGGTCGCCGTTGTCCGCTGCGCCGCCAACGCCTTCCAAGTCATCCCGCATCTCCCCGTCTTCCAGCTCATCACTCTTGGCACCATAATCCAACTCAAGCACCGGTTCCAGATCCACACCCACATTGTCCACCTCCTTCACCGCACGTTTCACACCTTTCTGCACACCTCCCCGCCCACACACTCCAGATCCGCCACGCGTTGCAGGTGCCCGAGCCCTCGGTGGAGGGACAGCCGCCGCGGACTGCCCTACTGCTTCCGTCCTGCGTCTTGGAGCCGTCTTGCGCCCCGCCAGGCACCCCCGGGCTCTGCTGACAGCCGCCGGCTTGGATCCCCGCCCACCCCTCAGGTCGCTCAAACCTGAGCGGGCCCCAGCACCATCGGGCCTCAAAGCCGTCCTGGCCGTCCCTACTCCTGCCATACCCCCCCTTGGGGGTGGACCTGCACTGCCTTCCTGGCCCTGACCCTCCTAGACTCCTCCTCCCTCTCCACTTCCCTTTCCTTCTCAGAGGTCGGGTGGGAGGGCCCTCAAACTCATCGCCCCACACGGCCCCCACCCTGGCCTGTGTCTCCTCGGCCTACCTGACCTCCTGAATCTGCTCCAAGATCCTCTCTCCCCGGGCCCTGTCCTCCCAGGAAGCGGCACCCCAGATCTGAGGGGGAGGGTGCGGGCAGTAGCCAAAAAATTCAGCCCCTGGGGGAAGAAACCCACCTGCGGAAAACCAGGAACCCAACCGGGCCCGCCAATGGGAACCAGATGGGGGGTCCCACTCCAGCCCCCCAGGTCCCCCACCGCCACCTGCCTCGCCATGGCCGGCGTGCCAGCCCTAGAGCCGGTGGACAGGTCAATGTGGGCCACCTCTTCCAGCCCTTCTGACTTTCGCAAGGCGTCCCCAAGCACATCCTCCCCAGGATCATTGAGAGCCGGCCGCCCGGAAAACCCAGGGCCCCCCCCCCACCCGGTGTTCCCGCCTGCTCCAGGGCAGGCCCAGAAAGGCTGTCCGCCTGCCCCTCACCCTGCGTAGTGCCGGCCGGCACCAGCAGAGGCCCTTGGGGCGGAAGCGCGGGGGGCGCGGCCCTCACGGCCGCCCCCCAGGCCCCAGGCAAAAACTCGAGCAGAGGGAAGGCCCGCGGGGGCAGGCTCCTGCGTTTCCCGCCTCGCGCCGGGTCCTTGGGCACTCTGCCCCCCCTCCGTTTGTCAATCCGGGCCCGCAGCGTCCTGCTCATCATCCTGGCAGGCCACCACCGCGGCTTTAACCCCGGCCGAGGCAGCGCGCGTGCCCCTGGTGGCCCCCACCCAGGCCTGGACCAAAACCCCCGGCTGGATAAGGTCTTCCCGACCGGCCCTCGTGAGCAACAGCAAGGCCTCCCGGACCTGTACCGCGGATACCCCGACATCTCGCCAAAAACCATGCTACAGGCTTGTACAAAAAAAAAACCAGCTGCCGTGAAACAGCTCCGGACGAACTCCTACCCAAACCTGACACTACGGTAACTCCAAGAATAACTAGCCCTAAACTAACCTCCTTTTGATCTCCCTCCCGATGGTGCCAGGCGCAGAAAGAGGAAGTTCCCTTCCTCCCCCGCGCCTAAATACCCACCCCCTGACTCCTCCCCTTCCCCTACCTGGCCTATCCCCTGCGCAAAAGACCCCGGGGGAAGACTAGTCTGCGACTCTGCTTCCCCCGGGGCCCGGCATTAAAGAGAAGCAACATTTTGTGGCACAGTAAGGCAGTGTAGCGAGCAAGCATGCACAAACAACCTGGCTCCATCCCTGTCTCCCTCTCTCTCCCACTCCCACTGTCGCCCACTCCCTCTTTTACCCTCTCCCTCTGTCGCCCCCTCCCCCTGTTGCCCCGTCCCCCTGTTGCACTCCCTCCCTCCCTCTGTCTCCCTCCATCCCTCTGTCTACCTGCCTCAGTCACCTCACCTCAGCCCCCTGGGCACGCAGACAGTTGCACCCAAGCACTGGACAGGCCTTCAAAACACCATAGAGATGAATGTCCAGGGACAGCAGTCATCTACTAATTGCCTGCAACACACCCACCATTTGCAGTGGACAATGTACTGTGTCAGGACACACATTTGGGAATGGTCTGTAGTACACAATGGGCACAGGTGTAGGCACCACAAGTCTCTCATGTGATCACTGCAAACACAAACACCAGGACAAGGTCACACATCCTGTGCGTGAACCAAAAATCACAAATATGCCAGCATGCCACATCAGGGGGCAGCCAAATTATTAACAATGGAGGCTTGCTAACCACACGCAAACTACTGACATGCCTGTCATACACACCCCTTACAGAAACTCATCCCCTGGGGACAAGCATAGGAGTGCAACAATGTCACAATTGTCATGTATCACAACTAAACACTCACTCATATGAATATGCATACAAGTAAGACATGCACATTGCAGAAGCTCCAGTCCATAGTGCCTTCCAAACAATGCACGTGCCCCATCTCATGACTGATGTGGATGCACGTAAGTAACAACATGGACATGGGTATTGACAAGGTGATGCGTCTTAGAGAAGTGACACGTTCAAAAGCCATGATCGATAAGTGTGTGTACAGGTCCAGGGGTGTTGGCATTGTGTGGCCATCACGGAACAGTAAAATACATCCAAAGTAGTTGATGTCATGCAAATTTATGATGCCCTGTCTCTTACATCAACATGCTGCATCTAAACTCTGTGCATGCTTGACGCAGGCATAAGGATTTTCACCATATTCTGGATGTTGCGTCAACCTGAGCAATGCTTAACATGTGTTGTGCCGGCAATACCAGACACAGCAATGGCTGTGTCAGTCATTGTCAAGAGAATGGAAGAATGAAAATACCCCTGAGTACATGTCAATTTACTACCACTACAGGCACAACTGAACAATGACAACAATGTAAAGCATGTGGAACAGTGATGCAGATAATGGATAAATAAACAATATGTCACTTGATAGTGCCTTAACAGTGTCTCTCTCTCTCCCACACACAGAGCAACGTGTGGAGCTCACCCCCCCCCCCAGGGGGGAGAAGGATCCCAGTCCCAGGCTCAGCCGGACACAGACCCCACCGACAGCCATGCCACTCAACGCACTGTGGATGACCCCAACCAACCTGGCACCTCTGGATCCCAAACACCTGCAGCAACTGTACCAGCTACATCTCTGCCAACCACCGGAACCATTCCCACCACATCACAGCAGACAGGTCAGAGCCTTGCACATGATCCATCAGAGGGCCTGTCTGAAGATGAGGGACACCCTTTGTCGGGCGCCCCTGAGGTGGCTGACAACCTCCACTCTGCCAGCACTCGGGGGGCCCGTCGACCGGATGTGCCCACAAGTGCAGGCGGTGCACATGTGGGTCAGGGTGGTGGCAGAGGTGCAAGGCGGAGGCGGGAATCTGGACAGCCAGCTGCAGGGACCGGTATGCCTGAACTCACTAACATCCTGGAGGCATAACGGCGGGACACCAGGGAGTAGACCAACTTGCGGAGGTCCTCAACCAGGTGAAAGAACAGCAGGCAGAGCAAATAGCCAGGCAACAACAACATTATGGAAGGGTGGAGGAAAGTCTGGCTCAGCTCTTGACGGTGCATCGGGAAATGAGCCAATCGCTACATCAGATAGCTGCCAACATGCAGCACCCTCCCTGTGTCACAAGGCCATCAACATCACGGCAAAGTGTGACACCAGCCGCAGGGAGGGGGGAGGCGGAGGAGGAGGAACTCTCTGACGTAGCTTCCCATGCATCGTCCAGGCCTGCACCTGAGGGCCCCCCAAGGAAGGTGGGTCGTCCACGGCTAAGACGTTGAGGGGCAGTGGCCCATGCACGACTCCCAGGACACAGGACCTGGCATATTGCCCCTGGGTGCAACAGTATCCCCTATGCGACTCTCCCACATGGACTTGCTGGTCACAGTCTACCCGATGATGCCAAGCACTGTGGCCTGGACTCTGTTGAGAGTAACTGTAAGGCATCTCATCTCCACCACTGAACTTTGGATTCCACCTCTTTATGTACAGCACCTATTCCCGTTTCCAGCACAAGATCACCAAATAAATACACTGAACCACATACGCATTTGTCGATTTATCTTTGAACCACAGCATAAAATGATATGTGTGTGCAAATGTATACAATGCAAAGGTATGCAACAAACAGCAGCAATCCACACACTTGTATCAGATTCCGTGTGAGGACACACATCGGTCAGAAATCACTAACAACTACATACATGGATGGCAAGACACAACTGTGTGGGATAGTAAATGCTGGAGGGGGGTTTGGATGCCAAACTGCTATCACAGCCAGGCCCAGGAGAGTCACATTGAGGTGTACAGATCATTGTGACAAAACTAGTTGTCCACGTAGGGAGTACCTACAATTGTGTCCTAGGGCTATGTGAACTATCATCAACATGATGCAGTACTGTGGATGTCATGAATGGCGCAAAGGACAAGGGTGGCAGGACAGACTGTGGGCAATGGGCTGTTGCTCTCCACACAAGCACACCTGACTAGGTGACCTACCCCTATGTAGCTACAAGTACTAGACTCCTGTTATGGGAGCAACGCATACAGAACAACTACCCACGTCTGACACATACCTACACCAGACTGGGTAAATCACACCACACCCAAGAGACGTGGTCATGGTGTGTGTCCCCTGTGGCAACTTGACTGACTGTGACAGCTATGTCGAAGTGGTGTGACCAGGTTGTGTACTGCCACGTGACTGTTAGCAAGATGATTTTTCCTGCTGTGGTGTTGACAAGGTAACAATGTACAATATTGTGCCTATGGAAGGTGTGTGTGTGCTGTACACGGCACATGACCTGGTGGTACGTAGACCCTATGTCATGTGAATCTGCATAGTTGTGCCAGTATGTGCTGCACACACAGACACATAAGCTGCAGTGGCTGAGTCAGAAGCATTGTGATACCAGGAGGGTGATTGTCTGGTGTTGTCTGTGTGTAGGGTGGCAGGAGCATGCTCTACAAAAGGATGGAAGGAGGGTCATCCTGTGGGTGTCTGTGTACCTGGATCGTGTGTGCTGCATCGTGCCTGTGCATGCAGCAGCAATGAGTGAAGACATGACGGCAGGAGGGCTGTGACAACTTGCCAAATGGGCACATACCGCAAGGGCATTTGCAAGCCACAGAGTTACATGTGAATGTGAAGGCAGGAGTGTCTGACTCACTCGGGGTCAATGCAAATAAAATGGCACAGTAATGACCAAAGATCACAGTCACTGTATCAGGGCCCTTACAGACAAGTGGGGCACAGGACACACAGCGTCAGCAGGTGTAGACTACAGCTAGGGTGTGGAAAGCTGAACAGCTGCTACAAAGCCATCAACCTTACACAAAATATAGTATTACAGCCTTCCCATACACCATGCATGTGCCCGCTGGACACGTCAACACAACAAGCATAAGCATACTACATGCCAAATACTAAACATGCACATTAGAAGGACATGTCCGTTGACATGAAGACGGCAGAATCTTAAAAATAAACACACGTCATGCACAACATGAGTTAATTACATTGTGAGCCCATGGAGCACTGTCAAACATACATGTGCATTGGCAAGGACTCAAAATGACACTATTAATGATGTCACCTGTAATGCAGCAGTAATATTGGGTAGAAGCCTGTCAAGGACTGGCCATACCTTTCTTCATCAGAGTGGTGTGATGCTCAAAGGGCTCCATCTCCAAATAGCCCCTTGGTCTGAGTACAAATGACAGACACAAAAGGGTGATCAGGCGACGGAAGGAGAGGATGGGAACTGCTGGGAGGGAGACCTGAAACAGAGGCAAATAACCATTAGGAGTACATTCCATTGTCACTGCTAATACAAAAACCTCATGTGATACACTGTACCAGTCACACCTGTGAAGTAAAATGACTGGAGACAACATTACATTAGTCATCATGCTATTACATCAGATCCGATGCAATGACACGGACACATAAAACCTAGGACAGTCTGTGATCCATTAGAGTATTGTGAAACGCTCACAAGTGAGCAACCATGCAATGTGACCTATGTTGGTAAAAATACATTCACTGGCTCAGATGCGGTGGACCTCACAAACAAATGAAAACAGTTGGCAATGCTACTTACGCAGACTGTAATATCTGTTTTTGATCATGTGTACCCATAAGGGCCATGTAGGCAAAATTTACTTCACCCACAACAGCTGTAAGAATCACATATGATGAGGAAGCTAATGACCTACATGCAATGAAGGCACTCTGTAGCCAGTCTTTTGATCTATCAACATAGCATTACTAAGCTAAACATGAGATGCTGTTAGAAGAAATATCAACTGGAAGTGAAGTTTAACCAAACCACAATATGATACCCTACCATTGCACATAAATGCTGCACGGGACTCGAGAATCATGTGCATGACCGCACTCCACTGGTGCAACTCAATAATTGAGATATACATCATCCCAACATTGTCATGTCTCAAGCAAAACATACATGGCATCATGTGATTCAAAACAGAAGTGCTACTCACTGTGAAGGCTGGTGGAGCAGTATTTTCAACCTGCACAGAGGTAACGACATGACAGTGACATGAAATAGTGCGACATGGGGCAATGCATCCATATCCACAAATTCACAGGACATTTCTCAGGACATGTGGAACATACAGTGGGCAACACCTACACGACGTGGTGGAATGGCAACCAAACTGGACTGTCCCACAAGGTGGAGGCGAGGATCCAGTCACATTCAAATGCACACAGTGATGCTGCAATCCCCCACAGAGTCCGTGTTTGAGACCTCTGACACTATGTCAAACCATGGTATATGCGATGTTGCAGTGGCAATGTCTACACACATTGATGCATCCACCAGAGTATACAACTACAACAGATGACTGTCAGATGGGGTGACTATCCTGTCATGGGAGTGGGCATACATGTAATGAGTAACATATTGTTGTTGCATGTATTCATGGTCGCACTACATGCACATGAACATGTGCCACACGTTTCAACACATACCAACGGTAAACAGCCTCGTATGAGTCCTTACCCAAAATGACTTCTCCACATGTCCATGCATGCTCCGTTGATTAGGCTGACGTTGCAATCATCTTCAGCAATAGCAGGGTGACCACGATGACCCAAACGGACAACAGGCAGGGTGAGCTGTGGATGAGAGTGGCACACAAGGGGTCAAATTCTGTACAATGTCATTCAGACAATGTCCTGTACAATATCCAGTTGTTGTAGTACACCTGTACATTCCAAGTACACACATAGCACGTATGTGTGTTGCATTACATCTGCACCTGTGTGACACAGCACTACAGACATCCAATTGACATTGTATACAGTCTGCTGCATACACATCATGCTACCCATGCAACTCTCTAATACATGTATTACATATAACCAGCTATGACTCACCATTATGAAAAGAAGTTGCGGATGAGGTGACTCCGGATATCATCTTCTACCTCCTCATCACTGGTATCCTGGGCAAGGCCTTCATCCTCTACGGGCGGATGTTCCGGCTCATCAGGGTTAAGGTAGAGCGGCACGGCCTTCTCAACTGCCATGTTGTGAAGCATGCAGCACACAGTGAAGATGTCACACACCTTGCGTGGGCTGTATTGGAGGGCTCCGCCTGTCCTGTCCAGGCACCTGAACCGGCTCTTCAGGACTCCAAATGTCCGCTCAATCACCCGTCTGGTCTTCCCATGAGCATTGTTGTACCGCTGGTCTGCAGCTGTCCTGGGGTTGCGTAGTGGAGTCATGAGCCACGGCATGTTTGGATATCCAGCGTCTCCTGCAAATCCACATCATGGAAATGAGTGTGTAATATGATTCAGATGAAGAAGGTGTGACATACTGACATACATAGCTGACAGAGTATACTCACCAACAAGACATGCCCGGTGGTTGTGCAGCTGCAGCATCATCTGTGGCACCCTGCTACGCCTCATGATGAAAGCATCGTGGCACGATCCTGGAAAACGTGCAGACACATGTGAGATAATCATGTTGGCAAGACACACCACCAGGGCATTTATTGAGTGGTAGTGTTTCCTGTTGCGATACGCTTGCTCCTGAGCCTGTGGTGGCACCAGACTAACATGTGTACCATCAATTGCACCAATAACATGTGGCATGCGTCCCAGGGCATAGAATTCCCCCTTGACATCTGTCAACTGTTCTGAAGTAGGGAATGTGATGAATTCATCAAGGTGGAGCAACATCGCAGCCAAAACATCTGTCAATACACGGCTGAACATGGTCTGAGACATCCCTCCCACATCAGCTATGGTCAATTGGAACGTACCTGTGGCAAAGAAATGGAGAGCTGCCATCACCTTTACCTTGGGTGTCAGCGCCGTTGGATACCTGTGTCGTGGTTGCAGGTGAGCCTCCAGTCTGTCCGTCAGGTCCTTGATCATCTGTCTGGTGAAGCGATAACGACGGATGCAATTGCGTTCCCTCATGGCTTCCAAGTCAGGTAACGGCCGTTCCAGAGGGGGTGCCCTGCAATACACAAATATTAGGAAATGTGTTCAACTGTCTGACTAAGACAATAACAATGTACATGGCACAAGCAACACTGCTTCAACAACTCTAGACAAGTGTGAGTGTGGCGTGGGAGACACACTGTTGTAACATGTTCCAACTCCCAGCCACTCCTCCGTGAACAGTACAAGACCTGTGGTCTGTGGAATGGATATGACATGCATACAAAATATCTGATGGAAAGGTATTATTGAGCATGACAATGTATCATCTCAGTGACACAAAGCATGTGAATGTCAGTAGGAGGTTGTCTGCACATCCAGACAGCTTACAGCAATACACACACCACATGTGGCATCATTTGCACAGTTCTGACATAGTCATGTTGCGGTGTGATATATCCCTAACTATTACATGAACATCATCATACTGCATTAATGTTTGATTAGTCACAAATGGTCTGTGATGCCATCACACATATGAGCGCTTCATTAACACAAGTGGCATGGTGTGCGTACATTAGAAACCCTGTAATCACGGCAAGGACACAATATGGATGCTCCTACAGAAGATGTACTGAAATTTATGTACTGGTTACTTACCTTTCGTAACAAAATATCATAATGGAACAGTAGTAAGTAGCATGTTCCTGACTTTGAATACATACCAATCTTCAGACAAATTTGCCTCCCTGGATGCCATCTATGTGAGTCGGGGATATTGAGCCATCACTGGATGAAATACGGTGTTGCTGACTGGCATCCTACAAGTGCTTGGCCAAGTATTGCCCGTACCTACAACGCACACTCTGCCAGCAGTTACACAACCATGTCCCACAGACAGTGTGGGAAGCAGACAAAGAGGCATGTGATGTTGTAAGACCTCAGTCCCAGACTCAGGGAGGATGATGACATCTGTCCGTACTGCTCAGACCTCTTGGATACCCTCTACAGCGGAGCTACGGGGAATGTGGTCTGTGATTTGGCGGGCAGGATGCCCATGCTCTCTGGGGTGGGGTGGGAGGACAGGGCATATGGCCGGTCCAGGGAGGGGTGTGGTCGTCTGACAACGTGCCTATCTACAGCCAAACATGCAGCGTGCCTGTACATGCAGAACAATATAGATACAGTACATTCCTCAGGATAGGCCTGCAGACGCTCAGCGGAGCGTGACTGCACTTGAAGGACCTCAGTGAGGAGGTTGGTCCTCACTGCGGCAACGGGGAAATGATTGGGCAAGGCTATGGCCGCCCACATGAACATTACACTGTACGTTGGCCGCTAATCCATTAACACGTTTGGAGTAGAGGCATCACCAGTGTCTGGCTAGGTGTCCAGACCACTTGCATGCCCCAGTCCACCTGTCCTGTCACCTTGGGACCGACACTCATGTGTCAGTGGGTCTTCAAGACCCTCCCAATACTCATTGACACCCATTTCATGATAATCAGGCCTGTCATGAGCTGTGGCCGGCTCGTAGGAGTTGAACCCCCCCCCCTGCAGCATTAATGGCGGTATACTGCCACACAGTTCCCACACCAGTGCCGTACAGTATGTGGTATCGGGGACACCACCACCCGAGAACGCCGCAAAGGCTGGCACCTGGGGGACAGTTGCCAGTGAGGTTGTGAGGTGAACCAGCGAGGACCAGGATCAACATTCAGATCCTTTCGGTCACAGCGGGTCTGGCACAAATGCGGCGCCTGCGTCAGGGACGAAGTGAGTGATGGCGTCACGGGCAAATCACCAGACGCGCAAGTGCCCCCAGACGGGTCCGCTGGGCCAGAATCCGCCGCGTAGGCCTTTGTGGTGTGAGGGACATCATGGACATGAGTACCACAGGTCGTGGCGCAGGCTACAACGGCTGCAAATTTGACAGAGCCGCGTGGGCGGTGTCACCCGAATCCCATGCAGCATTGCACGTGCATTGTGTAGATTTGGAAGTGTGATGACATCTCTTTCACATATATGGGTTACCTGACGACTTGGCCCTGGAGGACTGATGTCAAATCCAGGGGCAATGATGTCTCAACACCCACGCCCAGGCACTCCTCCTACGTCCAGACCATGAGCCATTGTGCTGCAGGGACAACTGCTGGAATCTGAGCGGCATGTGTGACCAATCACACCTGCATTCATATGTCTGGTCTCAGCAGTCGGAGCAGCTCTACTTGTCTTGCTTGACATGAACACTGTGGAGACACCGACGGTGAGGGTCAGTCACCAACATGAGAGGGTTGCAATCCTCACAGGCTTTGAAATGGACATCCCTATTGGCACCGTCCTGAGTCAGACAATCCAAGTGAAATGGTCAGAAGTGATCGTACTATGATCTTGTTTCAAAAATGAGTTAGGTTACACTTATACGGGACCAGCGCAGGTGTTGTTAATACAGAGGACCTGACGTGAGCATGCTGAGGTCACGTATGAGTACCCAGACAACGTCATCACGGCACACACAACGCCAACAACACACGGTGGGCCGCAGGACATGCCTACCGACACACAAGTGTACTACTGAGCGGAAATTGGCATGTCCAGGATGACACGTGGGGATATTCTAAGGTGAGTAATATGATACTGTCCTGAACATTTCATATGCAAACAGCAGGCACAATATCACATATGGCACACACATGACGTGGTGACTCAGGGTCATGCTGTGCGTCTATTACACCTCTGTCACAGTGGGCATGTTGCTGTCATCATGTGCCAGTTCCCTGTACTGAATGGTGTGGCAGTCCAGTGTTCATGTGCATCGCAATATGTTGTAGACGTTACACCAGTGCAAAGTGTTGTATGCATGTGATGCACATGTGCTGAAGGAGTAATGACAAGTCTTGCCAGCTCTTCACACATCAACTGAGGCACTAGGTCACAGTCCCTGTGCTTCTTTAATGTCTGCCACACTTGGGGCATGCTGATGTGAGGATGCCATGCTGATGTATGCATCCACATTGTCAACATGAGGGTAGAGTACATCCCTGCTATGTGATTTCCTGGAGTCACTCTCCCAATGGTGACATGAAGGAGGTCAGGAACGCAGCCTACACAAACGTTCACTTGAGCATGTCTGACGCACTGTATATACGCCTCGTTTCCCTATTTCTTTTCAGCCCTATGCGAGCAAAGCGTACCCCAATGGTACGTGCGTGTGTACGCCTCGTTTCCCTATTGCTTTTCAGCCCTACACGACCAAAGCGTACCCCAATGGTACGTGCGTGTGTACGCCTCGTTTCCCTATAGCTTTTCAGCCCTACGCGAGCAAAGTGTACCCCAATGGTACGTGCGTGTGTACGCCTCGTTTCCCTATTGCATTTCAGCCCTACGCGAGCAAAGCGTACCCCAATGGTACGTGCGTGTGTACGCCTCGTTTCCCTATAGCTTTACAGCCCTACGCGAGCAAAGCGTACCCCAATGGTACGTGCGTATGTACGCCTCGTTTCCCTATTGCATTTCAGCCCTACGCGAGCAAAGCGTACCCCAATGGTACGTGCGTGTGTACGCCTCGTTTCCCTATTGCTTTTCAGCCCTACGCGACCAAAGCGTACCCCAATGGTACGTGCGTGTGTATGCCTCGTTTACCTATTGCTTTTCAGCCCTACGCGAGCAAAGCGTACCCCAATGGTACGTGCATGTGTACGCCTCTTTTCCCTATAGCTTTTCAGCCCTACGCGAGCAAAGCGTACCCCAATGGTACGTGCGTGTGTACGCCTTGTTACACCATTGAATGGGTTGCATTGGCAACGGCAATGTCACCTTACTTGTGTGGGTATTTGATTAAATACATAGGGGACATCTAGGGGAACAGTGGACAGATCAAAATGTAACCAGGTTGTCATGGATACTGAATTTTTTGAGCCTCCTACAGGTGTTAGAGAAAATTCAGTTGGGCAAAAGTATACAATGTTGCAAAAGTTGTTGTTCAGCTCAGGCTCAGTTTTCAAACCATGCATATGTGTGTCATGTCCTTATGTGTGAAGTGATTGGATGGAACGTAGGATGCTAACTATGGTGGCCTATCAGACACTACTCCTTGGACTCACAGCCCCTCTGCAGCACAGATATAAGGCAGCATGTGGCTGTGGTAGGGCACTTGCCTGCACAACATTGGTGTGGTAACCACAGCTGCTGTCTCTGAATCCTCTGGACCCTGATTGGCTTAGCATGGAGAGGGCACCTGCATTCACTGATGGTGAGAACAAGGCCCTGCTGGATGCCCTGCTGCCTAACTACAGCAAGCTGTATGGGAGACCAGAGGATCAGGTGAGTGATGTGTGCAATACCTTGGAGTGTGCACCTGTTTTTTGTGTGACATTATAGCCACTGTGTATGTATAGTGTCTAGATGCAATGTTTTTGGGAGTGAGTGCCAGGGTGTACAGTGTTGTTACTAGAGGCTTATTTGTTGCAGTGGGGTGTGTGACAGCGTGTCACGTGCTGCAGTGCACCCAGACGTAGCATACATTGCTCAGTGAGTGCCATGCTCGGAGAGTGTTTAGCACCCTTCATGTCATCTGTAGCCTTTCAATGGCATGTCATGCAGTGGTGTTTGCTCACACACCACATACTCGTGCCCAAAAATGCTAATGTGTTTAGCTTACAATGCCCTGTTATCATCAAGTTTTTTGTGCACATATGTGTGTGTTTGGAACATGGACCAGGTGTACTGATGCTGTTTTACTTTACATTTGTGACAGGTATCTGCCTATGAAAAGGGTGAAATCTGGCTGGACATCAACAGGGCTGTCAGGAGCGAGGGGGGGCCTCGCAGGAGGCTCCGGAACATCAAGAAGAGGTGGCAGGACATCCGGTGCTGGAGCCGCCACATCGCCAGAGTACAGCTAAAGCTGGAAGCTCCATGCCGGCATGGCGGCACCCGCCACCTCACCCCCAACATGCTCCGGGTCCTGGAAGTGGTGTTCCCAGACCTCCATAGGCAGTTGCAGGAGGGACAGCAGCAAGTAGTGGGTAGGTTTATGTCTGTTTGTTGTGATGTGTGTCACATGCTCCCTGCAGTGCTCAAAGGCATGGTTACACTCCCATAGTTTGAGTGTTGTGGTCAGACAGGCACTCCATGCATTGGCCTCAGAATGTCCCCGTTTCTGCAGCTGCTTCTTTACATGCCTAGCCCTAATCCACTTTTGACCTGCGCTTTGGATGATGTTTGTTTTTCACATGTACTCCTATGGTGCAATGTCTATGTATGCATCTTCCTTTGCACATCATCATGTTGGAGGGGGGGGTCTGTGACACCTGTTGGAACCTTACATGTGGCACCACATGTGCACTGTGTCTGCTGTTCTACATATTTAGGCACTGATCTTGAGTCTAAACATGTGTCTTCTGCACGAGTCAGCCTCAGTGGCCTTTGTCCATTGTACTCTTTCAAATAGTCATGTGTTGGCTACAGGTGCACAATGTACAAGTGCAATATTTTGGGCTTATGCATACTCACACTGGGCAGTGCGTGTGTGCATAGTTGCCACATAAGTCAAATGTTATTTGTAATTACTATTGATGGTCAGTCACACAATGAGGCTTGGGGTGTCAACAGCTGTGATGCCAGTGTGAGGTGATGTTACACTTGGTTCAGGTCCCAGGATGGCATCACATGTCACTTCAGGAAGGACTTTTCCCATGTGGCACAAGGTGTAAGGAAAGTCAACATGTGCAGGTCTGGGTTTGGGTGGCAGGGTGTGTAAATGAGCTGTGATGCTTCATCAGCTATCCTGTTGTCAGGCAGTCAATCATCATTGTGTCGCTCATGATAGATTTTTCCATTCACTGTTGCTTGTATCCTACTATACATTATGCGTAGTGTCTCTCGCAATTGGCCACAACTAGACTTATCATTCATTGTGCAGTGTTCAGTCTCCTGTGACTCATGATGCATGCCATGTTCAGAAATGAAGCCTAATGAATTGTAGCTGACATGTCTGATGTGTACAGGTGACTGATATGTTATTATTCTTCTCCTTGCCCACAGCATCATCATCTGAATCTGGAGGGGACACAGGCGAGGACCACGAAGAGGGACACACCGACAGTGCCACCTGCTTTGAGGAGTCGGAGGGAGGCAGTGGCACGGAGGGTGATGAGAGTCTGCTGGCCGGACAACATGTGACTGACACATCTTACCATGCCGACAACTCCGAGTCAGACTCTCAGGAGGAGGGGGAATATACAGCAATGGTCTCTCCATCATCTTTGGCTGGCGTCCCCTCCTCCAGTACCATCTCCACCCTCCCAGTTGTTAGTGTCCCTAGGGTCCGTGCTAGCACCCGTGTCTCCTTTGTTCCCGGCACCGCAGCCCCTGCCCCTGTGTCCCCTGCTGCCCTCAGTGCTGAGACTGTGGACCTACTCCGACAGATTGCAGTAGGTCAGACATCCATACTGACTGTCCTCCATGGACATACACAACTGATTACACAGTTGGTGTAGTTCATGGAGGGCATGTTGTCGGCCATGTCTGATCTACGTCGGAGTGTGGCTGCCATAGAGTCAACACTGATGGCAGCAATGTACTCCCAGCAGCCTCTGTCTCCCCCCCATCCTTCAGACCCATCCACCTCTGCCTCTCCCATATCTACACAACATACACACAGACGCCACAGGTCACACACACCCAGCACACCCACACGTCAGAAAAAGCTCAAAGCTCCACGCACGCAATCTCAAGGGGATGTAGGCACACCCACAGGGAGAGGGGACACAACGCACACACGCATCCACACACCCAGGAGTACAGACTCACAGCCCTCTACCTCCACCCCCAATGTGTCCCCGGGTTCAGGTGGTAGTTTTTCCACACTGGCTGAGGTGTGCAGCCAGGTTTTCGAAGCTACTTTTGGCAATACACCAGCCAGTGTGGCTGAATGCACTACCCCTGCACCCACTCCGCCTGTCCTTCCCTCTCCTGTCCATGCGGTGCCGGAGGATTCCACAGATGGTGGCCACATCATTTCCACTGGGGATTAAACGCCATGTGCAGGCAAGTTTGGGTGTGCCCACACCCATGGAGCTACAAACTGTTGCTCAGACTTTTTTGGACTGGACATTGGCCTTTAATGAGCAGGGACTCTTATTTGTGTTTCTTTTTTGGAGCAGCTGAATAAAGCAATTCTTGTTATTTTCAGAAGTGGACTTTGTGTGATAATGTCTGTGACTGCTGTGTGCCTGGGAGCTGGTGTCATGTTGTAATTTAAGTATGTTCATATGTGTCAATCTACAGATGGTAATGCGGTTCACAATGGTATGTGTTTTTATGTAACAGCTGGGCAGGGGGGGGATGTTATCCACACACACTCTGATGCTGGGCACTGGGGGGGCACTGGGGGGGGTGTTAGGCACACACTCTGATGTTGGGCACTGGGGGGCACTGGGGGGCACTGGTGGGGGGGTGTTAGGCACACACTTTGATGCTGGGCACTGGGGGGCACTGGGGGGGTGTTAGGCACACACTCTGATGCTGGGCACTGGGGGGCACTGGGGGGCACTGGTGGGGGGGTGTTAGGCACACACTTTGATGCTGGGCACTGGGGGGCACTGGGGGGGTTAGGCACACACTCTGATGCTGGGCACTGGGGGGCACTGGTGGGGGGGTGTTAGGCACACACTTTGATGCTGGGCACTGGGGGGCACTGGGGGGGGTGTTAGGCACACACTCTGATGCTGGGCACTGGGGGGGGGTGTTAGGCACACACTCTGATGCTGGGCACTGGGGGGCACTGGGGGGGGTGTTAGGCACACACTCTGATGCTGGGCACTGGGGGGCACTGGTGGGGGGGTGTTAGGCACACACTCTGATGCTGGGCTTTGGGGGGCACTGGTGGGGGCGTTGTTAGGCACACACTCTGATGCTGGGCACTGGGGGGCACTGGTGGGGGGGTGTTAGGCACACACTCTGATGTTGGGCACTGGGGGGCACTGGTGGGGGGTGTTAGGCACACACTTTGATGATGGGCACTGGGGGGCAAGGGGGGTGTTAGGCACACACTCTGATGCTGGGCACTGGGGGGCACGGGGGGTGTTAGGCACACACTCTGATGCTGGGCACTGGGTGGCACTGGGGGGGGTGTTAGGCACACACTTTGATGCTGGGCCCTTGGGGGCACTGGGGGGGGTGTTAGGCACACACTCTGATGCTGGGCACTGGGGGGCACTGGTGGGGGGGTGTTAGGCACACACTCTGATGCTGGGCACTGGGGGGCACTGGGGGGGTGTTAGGCACACACTCTGATGCTGGGCACTGGGTGGCACTGGGGGGGGGTGTTAGGCACACACTTTGATGCTGGGCCCTTGGGGGCACTGGGGGGGGTGTTAGGCACACACTCTGATGCTGGGCGTTGGGGGGCACTGGGTGGGGGGTGTTAGGCACACACTCTGATGCTGGGCACTGGTAGGGGGGTGTTAGGCACTCTCTCTGATGCTGGGCACTGGGGGGCACTGGTGGGGGGGGTGTTAGGCACACACTCTGATGCTGGGCACTGGGGGGCACTGGGGGGCACAGGGGGGGTGTTAGGCAATAGGCACACACTCTGATGCTGGGCACTGGGGGGCACTGGTGGGGGGGTGTTAGGCACACACTTTGATGCTGGGCACTAGGGGGCACTGGGGGGGGTGTTAGGCACACACTCTGATGCTGGGCACTGGGGGGCCCTGGTGGGGGGGGGGGTGTTAGGCACACACTTTGATGCTGGGCACTGGGGGGCACTGGGGGGCACTGGGGGGGGTGTTAGGCACACTCTCTGATGCTGGGCACTGGGGGGCACTGGGGGGGGTGTTAGGCACACACTCTGATGCCGGGCACTGGGGGGTGTTCTGCTCACCACTTACACTTACAATCACATTGCAGGCGTATGTGCCACACGTCAATTGCACTGGTGTAGTGCAGTGACGTACCGTACCCCGTGGTCGATGACGTAGGTACGGCCGGTCTCCGTATTGCACTGGTGTAGTGCGGTGACCTGCCGTACCCCATGGTCGATGACGTAGGTGCGGCGTATTGCGCTGGTGTAGTGCGGTGACGTACCGTACCCCCTGGTCGATGACGTAGGTAGGGCCGGTCTCTGTATTGCACTGGTGTAGTGCGGTGACCTGCCGTAACCCGCGGTCGATGACGTAGGTGCGCCGTATTGCGATGGTGTAGTGCGGTGACGTACCGTACCCCCTGGTCGATGACGTAGGTATGGCCGGTCTCCATATTGCACTGGTGTAGTGCGGGAGTGTGTGGCGCAACATGGGCAAACATTACAATCGTGAAATGGAGATGTGCGCGTGTAGCAAGACGTACAGGTATGTAGAACCTCGTTGTACTCACCTTCTGCGCCGTCGTCGGTTTCTCAGTACGAGGTGGTGGGCATACAGGATAGGGATTACACGGACAATGGCGTCCATGTCCTGCTTGTCGCGTACCGGGGTGCGGGTCGTGCCGGAGTCTGGTTTTAAGGTAGTTTTGAGCTCTCGTAGAAAAAGAGCCGTACGGAGTGTGTGGAACACAGATCGTACTTTGTTGTTCGGGAGATGCGGTTTATGTACGTCCGGACGTAGCATCGAGCGTCAGCCGACTGCTATTCGTACGGACTTTCGATTCGGACGGCGTTTTTTACGGGACGTACGGAGTGACGCATTAAGTTGTGATCGTACTTGCACATTCGTACGGGGACGCCTTCTGGTACGATTCGTACGGGGAAAAACGCTCCGTACAGCAATTCGGAGCGCTTTTTACCGGATCGGAATCGAGCCCTAAGTGTTACCAACCATATTGCATTTCTGCAAGAGGGATGTTCTGTATCTAGGACATCACTTTGAGAAAGGAGCTAGAAAGGTGTCACAAGAGAGAATCACTCCGATTTTAAAGATGAATCCACCTGGCACACAAAAGGAAGTCTGCATGTTTCTGGTAATGGTTGGCTATTGTAGACAATGGAGTCCCAATTTCCCTTTGACAGCAAAGCCTCTTCAGAGGCTTACCCAAAAAGATGTGTCAGATCCCGTGCCCAGGGATGATGGGTGCATGTGCTCTTTTACTGAACTGCAAGAGAGTCTTTGATGTGCTTTAGCTTTCACAATGCCAGACTACAATAAAAGTGGCACTCTGTTTGTGACCTCAAAGGTTGCTCATTGTCAGTCCTAGCTCAAATGCATGGTATGGCATGCAGACTTGTGGCGTACTTTCAGCTGCTCTTAATCCCTAAGCTGCTGCTTTGCCTGGATGCAGAAAAGCTATAGCTGCAACATGTTTCAGCTTGGAACAGAGTGAGAGCATTGTGATGGGAAATACATTGAGAGTGCATGTTCCACCTTCTGCAAGATCTTGCTTACTCATACTCGAACACAACATCGCACAAGCAGCCATCTCTCAAAGTATGAACAGGTTATTTTAGAAGTGGAAAACGTGACTCTGATGAGATGTACGCATCAGAATCCTGCAACATTAATGCCTTTGCCTGGAAATAAAATTGTGGTTGATGAAGCAGATAATGATTGCCTGGTTGTGACTGAGTTGTGTACTAAGCCTAGGCGGGTGTATTATTAGGGCAAGGCAGGGACACATGTAGTCAGGGTCTTGGAGAGTATAGCAGTTCTTTTATTTATTAAGGAAAAAACAATAGTTCAATAATACTTGAAGCAAGGACCAAGTCCCAAGTAGTCTCTCCAGTTCCCAGGGGCTGTTGGGGGGGGGGGGAGAGGGGGCTCCAGTCTCTTTCAGGAAGAATATGGTCCTCGAGTATTGTGATCAGCAAAAATAAAAGAAGAAAATTCCAAAAGAAATAATTGGATAGGGGCGAAGGGGTACGTCACTAGAGTGCCACCATCACCAGGCAGGGTTGTTAATGCACAGGAAGAGATTTGTGGTGTATGGTTT
This sequence comes from Lissotriton vulgaris, assembly GCF_964263255.1. Lineage (NCBI taxonomy): Eukaryota > Metazoa > Chordata > Amphibia > Caudata > Salamandridae > Lissotriton > Lissotriton vulgaris. Next base: position 427,433,051 of record NC_141700.1, on the reverse strand, counting down.
GAACTGGGTGCCCTGCCCTTAATGCACCAGTCTAGTATATCACCCACCACCAGTGTACTCCCTATTCTTCCGTGCCCTACCAAGCCCACCAACAGCACCTTTTGTACTGCGGTACTTGCCTTAGATGACCTGTCTCCTGGGTCGTGGTTGTAGGGACCAGAGCCTTGGGACTGCTGTAGCTGAAGTTCATGCCACAGGCTGCCTCCTCCTTGGTATCCTCAGCTCCGGTTTCCTCCAGATCCTCAGAGACTTCCACAGGTATGGTTTCTGCTTGGGACCAGTCTTCGAGGCACTCCTCCGTTCTTCTTGCCGCCTTCACCGTCTCCATAATGTTTGGCGTCTCCCTCGATGCCGTCCTTGCCTTCCTCTTCTCTGTCAACACAAAGGGGGTGTGGCCATCTACATGCCCTATTCTCCCTGGCTTTTAGAACGCTCTCCTCTCTGTTAATGCATCCCACTGTGTCTGCGTCCCACCCCTTCTCACCGCTGGATATCTTAGGTACTCTGTTGCCTAAATCTGATTGTGTGTTGTTCATGGATGGATCCTGCTTGTGTGATGCAGAGGGAAATCTGAATGTTGTGTATTCTGTATGTACGGTTGCAGGTGAGATTGAAGCTTCTTGGTTGTAGGGTGTATACTCTGCACAAGTTGCCAAGTTGTTGCCTTGTCCCAAGTATGCAATTTATCTGACAAATTGAGAGTTACCATCTTCTCCGATAGTCAGTATGGATTTAACCTCATACATGACTTCGGGCAGTTGTTAAAATAACCCATCCACCAGGAACAACTCAGGTAGAAAAAGCGAGTACTTCAGGACCACAGGTGTCTTTTTTACCCCAGGTCTCGGAAACAGACCGTCCACCAGAGCGGGAATTAACAAAAAAACAAGGAGAGGAAAAAGAAAAAGAGAAGGAGAAATCCAAAAAAGGACTGCGGAGCCAGGGGAAACCCTCGTAATAAATATTTCTAAACACCCATTGACTAATCATGAAGAGAGGATTTTGAATAAAGGCATAACATTCGTTCCCACGTATACAGGCTCTAAATTTGAAGATGAAATTGCTTTCTATAAATTTATGAGAAACCTGAGACTAAGAAATTTCTTTGACAACATTGTACCAAAAGATGAAAACCAAACAAAAAAGACAGAAATGTTTCGACCTAAAAGCACATTTGAAGCACCGACTTCACATAAGACATTGGATCTTTTTGAGACCTTGGTAACGAAGGATTTGAAAAAATTAAACTACAGAAAAAACAGGAAAATTCCTAACAATTTGAACAGGTTGGAAAAAAGCATTTTGATTCAACTCGGGACAAAAACGGAGTTAACCTTTCAAAGAGCAGATAAAGGTGGAGCATTAGTACTGATGGATACAGAATTCTACCAAAGGAAGGTTCAAGAACATGTAAATGATAACAATATCTATTTATTGCTGAAACAAGACCCCACAGTTGAAATACAAAGGATACTACAATCACTGATAGACAAGGCCATAGATGAAGATTGGATTACACTGAACATGGCAAAATTCCTTATGGTAAAAAATCCGAACAGACCAAAAATCTATATGCTGCCAAAAGTACACAAATCACTGGAAGACCCACCTTTTCGACCTATTGTGTCGGGTTGCAATTCAATTTTTGAGCCAGCAGGGAAGATAATTGACTATTTTTTGCAACCTCTCATCCAAAAATGGCATACCTACATACAAGATACAACAGATTTTCTACTCAAGTTGGCGACGATACAATTAAAAGCTGGAAAAGAATACATTCTGTGTACTATAGATGTTGTGCCACTGTACACCTCCATTGGGCACACTGATGGATTAGAGGCTGAAGAATGGATGTTGTTACAACACCCGGAAATTGAACTGAACCCAGTATTCTTATTAGAGCTCACACAGTTTTGTTTACAAAACAGCTACTTCAGGTGGTCTGACAGGTTTTACATGCAACTTAATGGAACGTCGATGGGCTTTACTGGGGCTCCAGTATATGCAAACACCTACATGGCTAAATTTGAGGAAGATCATATGTTTGCTCATAAAGATTGGACTGACAACCTTGAATTCTTTTGTCGCTTCATTGATGATATTTTTTTAATATGGTCTGGCACAGAAGCACAATTGAACCATAATATACTGACTCTAAACTCAAGGAACCCACGGATTCAAGTAACATACACTACAAGCAGATCCAAGATAGCATATTTGGATGTGAATGTAGAGTTAGAGGGAGAACGTATCAACACTTCACTCTATCGGAAACCAACTGATAAAAATAGTATGTTACAATTCCAAAGTTTTTATCCTCAGAATCTGTTGAAAAATCTACCATATTCACAATTCCTTAGAATAAGGAGAATAGTGACCCAACAGGATGAATGCATTGAATACATCAATGAATACAAGCAAAACTACAAAAGGAGAGGTTATCCTGCAGAACTGTTAGAGACAGCACAAATAAAGGCGCTTGAAAAGAATCGAATATCTTTGCTATCTAAACAACAAAAGAATGTACAAAAACGTAACGTGTTTGTTTCTAAATACTCAACCAACTCCCAAAAGATCAAAAACATTATTCACCAAATATGGGAACTTTTACAACAGGAAAATGATTTCCAAAACAGCTTCACGGATAAACCTCTATTTGCTTATACCCGTTCCAAGAACTTGAAAGAATTGCTCAATCAAACAGAGATCCAAAGAAAGAAAAATTTCAAAGGGATGAGGAGATGTGCAAATTGTGTGCATTGTAATAATGCAATTGTTGGCAATGAAATTACCCACCCACAATCAGGAAGAATCATCAAATTAAAATTTGAAGGTGACTGTAATAACAGTCAAGTCATATATACCATCAAATGTCCATGTGGGCTCCTTTACGTAGGAAAGACTGAGCGAAAATTAAAAATTTGCATATCAGAACATAAGAGCAGAATACGTAATAAATCCATGACATCGCCTTTAGCTACACATTGGCAAGAAAAAAATCATTCTATAGCTCAATTGAGATTTTCAATTCTAGAAATAGTGTCACTGAAAAAAGGCACTGATATTAACAAAAAATTACTGCAGAGAGAATCATACTGGATAAAAATGCTCGGTACTCTGACCCCAGGGGGTCTTAATGACCGGATTGAACTGAGTAGTTATCTGTAAAAATGATTTAAATACGTTTGTAACTATTGTTGTCCTGTTCTTAACAATAACATGGTAACACAGCTTGTGATAATACTAATTGTTTCTTTTTTACTTATTCTCTGTTTATTATTTTTTTCATATTTTCTCTATTTCACTATTTTCTTCAAATTCATTTTTAAGTTTATGAGCCAGTTCACTTGCATATATTTGCTCTACTGCTGCAGCAGTTATGACATTTCCGCAGTGTAAGCACGGAGCTCATTGGAGATGCATGGTTTGCATATTGGTACGGCGCCTAGCGGTATATTCACAGGACGAGTGTTTTGACATTCTGAACATTGAGTATAGCTCATGGTTCCGTGTTTCTACAGTTATTTTTGTATCGTCATCTCACGTAGCACGTACACGTCAGTTCAAAGCTAAAGCTAATTGTTCATGGTCCCGGGCTGTTAAAGTTATTTTTGCATCAACATCTCATGTAGCACGACCGCGTTAGTTAAAGCTTAGCTGATTCGTTGATACTTCGGGTGACCCACCAATAGGATGAGTCGTTAGTACAGTTATACCAGGAAATGTCTCGTTCCGTTATGTGCCATTACTTTGCCGGAGACATTGGAAGGTAGAGGAAAACCGAACATTTTGGTTATGAGCAGCGCACTCTAGAAAAAGGTAAGAACCGATGCAGTAGTGTGAAGACTCGCATTTTTAAAATCGTACATTGACCATTAGTGACCGGGTATTTTTTGTGATAGGAACGTACAACTTGAAGCTGGAGAGTGAGTGTTTGAGCAACATTGGATTACCGCGTTGCGCAGACTTATTAGATAAACAGGTATGCACTTGGGTATAAACGCTTAGTGTTGCAATGTGGCAGACTTTCATTTGCACTAGATATTTAATACTTACATTGTCCTGATAGGAGACGGTTTGAGTTTACAGCAGTTTCATGAAAGCCAGAGGGAGTGGCCCTCGTTTTCTAGTGTGAGTGGTTTTCATTATTTATTTTTTCTCACAATTCACACCTTGGGTGCTAATTTTAGGTGAAGGATTCTAAAGAAAAGCTTATTGTAGTATGTTACCATTGAATCCGTATAAGAAACTTATGCGCCTGTATATTATATTTTGTTTTACAGCGTTGCCCCTGACGGAGGGACCCCACAGTAGTCCCGAAATGCATTGGGCGAATAACAACATAAAACAGAGAGTTTATTGTTTCCTTTATTGCAAAAATTGTATTGTATTGCTTTGATAATGGATTTTGATGAAAGTATGTTTAAGAAACTATAATACATTGTTTCTGAAGGTATTCATTGTGTGTTAACATGAATAAACTGTACCAATAGAAAGTATACAAAGTGTCAAATCGTTAGAAATTACTTCAGTTGTGCGCAGCTAAGTCTGAGTTAACAGTTGTGTTGACCAGCCACATTTTCATGTTCGGGCAGTTGTGGTCACATCGTGGGTTAATGATTTAATCAGGATCCCCCATTCGCAATGGGGAAAGTGTGAGGAACCTTTTGCCGTCATTACAACTGCCTGCCCAAATTGCAGTGGTGAAGTGTTGCGCCTATCGACAGGGCAATATTTATGTCACAGTCGGCAACTACTGTGCGGATGAGACTGTGTGCTATTGTGCTCTAAATTCTTACACCTTCAATGGAGATCCCCTTCGAGAGAATTCTGATGTCACTGGCTGTAGACTGTTGTTGTCAACTGTAGAAAACAGGGAGGAAGTGAAGGCATTGCAGGATGAGGTACCAGAACTAGAGAGACAGGGATGGGTAAGAGCAGGTTGTACCAAAAGACAAGAAGATGAGGTATGGGTACACCTATGGCACACCACTAGCATGGTCCTGCACATGTTGGAAGGGATGCTATGATGGATCTCTTTTCAATCCCTGATTCAGAGCTGTAACGGTAGCCTTGTGTCATCGGTGCATAGTGGGCCAATAACAAAAAGACACCAGTTGTAATGAATCACGTAGGAAGATCTGAACAACCGTCTAATAGGATGGAGTTTGATTTCATTGAGATGCCTCCTTGCTATTGTCTGAGACACATTCTTGTGACTGTATGTATATTCTCACAGTAGGTGGAAGCTTACCCAACACAAAGTAATGACAGCTTGACAGTGGTCAAGTCGCTACTAAGGGAGCTTATACCATATTTGAATTTCTGACTTCTTTGGAATCAGACCAAGGGACACATTTTAATAATGAAGTCCTAAAGATGTTTTGTGAAGCATTACAAATTGATTAGAAACTACATTGTGCTTACCGTCCAGAAGCCTCTGGCATAGTGGAGCAAGTGAATGGAAAACTGTGTACTTCAACATCTCTGAGATGTTCTGATGCTTTGCCTCTTGTATTGATGAGTTTGAGAAGTACCCCAGACAGAAGAATGGGGCTGTTCCCACATGAAATAATTACAGGGAGGGCTGTGAGACAGCCTACAGTTCCGGTGAACAAATTGGTCTATATTACAGATGATTTTGTGCTTGATTATTGCAAAGGATTGACTGACGTGATATGTTCTCTGTCTCAGCAGGTTGGAAAAGCAATTTGTGAAATAGACTTATCAAGGGAGTCGCTCATGCTCTCTGAGATAGAGGGCAAATGTAGAGATTCAAAATATTGTATGAGTGAAACTAGGCTTATATCCTGCATTTCCTCATAGATAGTTTTAAAATGTTGCAAAAAAACCTTGGCAATTTTATTCTTTGAGTCTTCTACTATACCCGTATCTGATTCCTGATCTGAGTGAGCAGATTTTGACTATTCTGGATTTTGATAGCCCAGGCCAAATATCGTCCTATATGTTGAATTTTTGTTTGTAAACCTTACTCCCCTTGATTGCCTATAGATTAAGAAATTGCCTCAACTTCTCTTTGGCTAATACTAGGTCTTGGCGGAAAGCAGTGTTAAGACTATTTCACAAATTGAAGTTGGTAATATACAAACAACTATGGCTAATGCAAAGGCGGCAGGTAACAACGGCATCCTTGTTGAAGTTTTTAAAACCTTTGAGCCTCTGCTTCTGCCCTTTCTCAATACATTTTAAAATTTGATAAAAAAGGGTGAGCCCATATCTAAAAACTTTAAAGAAGCGGTGGTGGTTTGTTTTCTTAAGAAAGACAAGGATCCTAGAGATACTAGTGCATATCGCCCCATCAGTCTGTTAAATGTAGATTATAAAATCTTCATGAAAATTTGGGCATCAAGGCTGGCTCCTTGTGTACAATCAGTGGTCCACCCGGATCAGACAGATTTTCTACCTCATAGATCTCAGGTCTCCAACACCTACTTCTTAACACAAGCAAATGATTTCCTATCAGTCAGCAAGGTCAAGGCAGCGATCTTAATGCTTGATGTAAAAAAGCATACAACCTTATTGACTGGAAGGCTCTGTTTTTTATATTACAAAACGTTGGTCTCCCTGAGCAGCTAGTTAAAAAGTTAAGAGACCTTTATAGAGGTTCAGAGGCTTAAATTGTGCTAAAAAAAGAAGAGGTGGGTGTAGTTAAGATAAGGCGTGGGACTAGGCAGGGACGCCAGCTGTCCCCTCATCTATTTTTGCTTTTCATAGAACCACAGGCAATAAAAATCTGCAACAATTCCCAGAGAGAGCCTCCTCTAGCAGCAATGCAAAAAATGTAATTATTTGCGGACAATATTATTCTTGACCTATTAGCAGATTCATCTAATATTTCTAACGCATTTGATGAAATAATAGCTTTCAAATGAATAGGTGGGCATAGGCTAAATCAAACAAAGACAGAGGTACCCTGGTTTAATACTCTCTCTGCATTGTTTCCTTTTTTCACCTCAACAGGCAGTCTCTAAACCTATTAGATATTTACGGTTATTTGTGACTAATCATTATGATCAATTTTTCATGCTAAATTATGGAAGCAGACTTAAAAAAGCTAAGCGGTTATTGGGCAGATGGTCTCTTCTTCCTTTAACTTTAATAGGTCATGTATCCTTGGTCAAAATGTCCATTTTACCTTTATTTTTATTTTTGTTCATTCATCTTCTTATTAAAATACCTAAATCCTATTTTAGTGATGTGCATAAATGAATTTGGAATTTCATTTGGGCAAATAAGCAGGCAAGAACTTTGTTAGCAATATTACAATTAGACCCTACTCAGGATGGGCTTGCCCTCCCAGATTTTGAGCTTTATTATCATGCAGCATTATTGAATGCTTTGGTCCAGCTCCCAATGATATCTTCTAAATTCGAAAATGTCATGTAAAACACAATGTTGGCTGAGGGTGCTACTAAATTACCTGTTTTTCTTCGCTCCCCAAAATTGCTGAAAAATTCTAGGTAGAAGAAAATATCAGATCTAGTTAATCGCATACAATTATTTTTGAAAATTACATAAAATCCCTAGATATCCTCCATATCTAAAATTGACGATTGTCAGGCTACTGGCTTACAGTTCTCTCAGGGGACCCTGCAATTATGGAGGGAGGCGGGCTTTGAGCGTTTGGGGGATTTTTTAAATCTATCAAACTTGCCACTTGAGAGTCGCTGTCTCAGCAGCTGGGCCCTCAGTTTTTAGCCCTTTCTTTTATCTTTAATCAAATATCCAGTTTTCCAAGAACAAATTATACCATGCCCAATAATTTAGCTTCTAGTATCATAAGTCAACTATATGCTCAGAATTTAACTGGAGTTGGCAATTGGTACTCTCGTTTATCACAGCTGGGGGAGAAGAAAGAGATTGGTAACTTTTTCTCTAAACTATCAAAAGAAACTGGGTGCAGTGTCAGTAAAAAGGAAAGGCAGACCTTATGTGAAGTAGGGTATAGAGCACTGCAAGCTGACAACTATAAAAGAATGGCTTTCTTGTCGAGATGGCTAACCTACTCTACCAACAGCATTAAAAGGCAGAAACATGTTGACCCTACACATTTTTTTATCACATATTAGGATGTTCCTGGTCTATTTAATAAGTTTAAAAATATCCGCTACACTTGTTTTTAGCTGGGCCAGGTTTTCCAACTAATAAAAACAATTCTGGTGAAACCGAGGAACTTTTTAAAATCAGTTTCCACTCACATCTTCACAAATACCCTGCTCTGCTGTAGACAGGTATCATAGCACACCATAGAGGCACTCGGCCTCCCTGTTGGGAACCCAATGATGAAGCATGTCACCAACTTGGTTGGTGAGTAAGGGTTCTTTTAAATCCTAGAGTGATTTCTCTTGCTGGCTCTTCTTTTGGCCGGTAGCACTCTTTTGTTGGTTATTTTCTATATCCCAGGGGGACTAAGAGTGGTTTTGTCTGTTTCCCTCTCTCTCTTGTTGTCAATATATAACCTACTATATTACAAAAAGACTCCACAGGATGGTCCTGGCTTCCTCAGAGCATTGTTTTAGGTGCAGGGACCTATAGATAGGGTCTTGGAGACATATTTTTTAATTGTCATTATCTACAACTCTTTTGGTCCAATGTATTTCAATTGATAAATCAATCATTAGCACTATTGGATCACATTACACCTGCTCATAAATTGGCCTTATTTGGGTCTTCAATATAGGTCCATCACTTGTCACAGTACGAGCAATATTCTTCTCCATAGCTATAGCAGTGGCTAGGTCGTTAATTCTTCAGAATTGGAAATCTGATATGATACTTTCGATTTATCACTGGCATGAGAAGATAGCTAGGACATATATCTTTGAAAAAGCATACCCTAAATTTATAGGGTCCTTACGTAGATTTGCAGCGTTATTTCAACAGTGTATACTAGGATAGCTTGGTGGCACTTCCAACTCTTAATGTTCTTAATATTTTCTACAATGCGTATCTTATCTCTTTTAGATGGGAACTAAGCTTTTGTAATAATATGAACTTTATCTTTACTTGTCTCAATTGGGATCTAAGCTTAAGATGCTGCTATCGATGTAATATATAATGTGCACTGTTCCTTCCTTATATTTGAGATATTTACACTGTTCTCTTGTTGTAATCTTAGTACCTTATCTTTATTGCACTAGTACTTTATCCATTGTTCTATTGCTCTATTGGAATGATTTGTTTCTTCGCATCAATTGTAATGCTTGAATCCACTCAATAATAAAAAATAAAAAAACAGGAGCAGTGCCACAACCTTAGTAACAGTGACGGTGTCCTGGTGAAGAAGCACATACGTAAGTCATACCTGGAGCGTCATTAGCGTGGGCCATTTCAAGTGATCCTAGTAATCTCAACTGCAGTCAAATGTGATGGTGTTCTAATTTGGGTACATGCTGTCCACACTCGCCGAGTCCCATATCCCTTGAAAAGACAGTGCCTGTGTTCGATGTGCAGATAGTTGCGGTGAGACAGCCGGCCCAGGTTAGCCAAACTGGGACTCATATCACTGATCCAGAGGAGGGTCAGAGAGAGTCCGGATTTGTGGGCTCAGAAGGGCCACAAGTTGATTAGGCCAAATATAGTCCCTGTTAGAAATGGGGGTCTCTAGTTGTCAATGGTCTGCACCTTATTCCGAATAGGGACCCATGCTTCTAGTCAGAACAAGGGAGTTACACTCCTGGATAACCCCTGCTCATCCTGTGGTAGCGTAGCTCGAGCAGACAGACTTATCTCAGAGGCAGTGTGTAAAGCATTTGTGAACACACACAGTAACACAGTGAAAACACCACAGATGGACACCACACCAGTTGTATGAAAAATAAATAGTTTTATATAAATTTATTACAAGACCAACGACAAAAATTGCACATAAACAAATCTTCTTTAGTAAAATCCTTATGAAAACAAAACTTGGAGGTTTCTGTATTCCTGGTGCACAATGAACAAATATCCCAGGCGTATGGGACCAGTATTGTAAGCAACAATGATTTTATCAGGAATACGGCACTCCGTGAGTCAAGGTTATGCTTATGATAGAGAGCTGCAGCTGGGTAAACACTAAAGCATGAGCCCAAGCCCTAAGATATGGGTTATCGGTACGCTATGAATTTGGGCACCAAGGAGGGAAGAAATGAAATGCCAGCAACAGGGACGGGCTGTGGTGCTTACTTTAGTGGGATGCTGGCACGATTAGAAGGCAGACCCGCAATTAAAACAAGGGTGCCTCACACTCACTGCGGATACAAGCTCACCCTTGGTAGGCGCTGCAACTTCCAACACGCTAAGACAATGTGAGGCGGTAACGCGGGTGGAAGTTCATTACCAGGGGAACAGTTCTGGTCCAGCAGCCCCTCCGGGGCGATTGGCAGATGGGATTCTTCCTCCCTCGACGGTGCCTCATGGAGGGATCGGGACAGCCTGTTCCACCTCTACATGCAGCTTCTCTTCCGGCTGTCGACGTCCTGCTGGGTGGGGTGTAACGCTGCTGGTGGTCCCTCATAGAGGCGTCCTCTGTCACCAGGCAACGGCACTGCTTCCTCATGATGCAGCCTTCCTCTTCCTGGAACTCGGGCCGGAGTGGTGATCGGCAATCAGTAATCAGAGCCCACACGCTGCAGACCTCACGGCAGCTAACAGCTGTGCTCCTACATGCGCACAGAACCAGAGGGGGCAATGACGAATTAGAGTCCACTCTGCAGCGGGGCAGGCTTCACAGGGGCTTGAAAGATGTTGCAAGGAAACTTTTTTAGCCCTGAGTTTCCAATAACAGAAGGCCAGCTCTCTTCATGCCCTTGGAGATTCTTCTTCAAGCAGTACGAAAGTACACAAAAAGTTCCTTTCCCCTCTCCTTGGCAATCAGTAACCCCTGCAGGCCCACCCCATAGAATAGCACACTGGCTCAGGGCAATCAAGTTCCTTAAGCTTCTCTGGTTACTCTCCGTGACAGAGGTTCATCTTGAAATTCCAGAAGTGATCTAAAGTTCCTGGGTTTGGGTCCCAATATTTATACTCAGTTTGTCTTTGTTCCCTGGAGGCAGAGAGGCCTTTGCCTAGTCCAAACCAGTTCTGGTCAGTCCTGGAGCACTCTGTTTACTTGTCCCCATCTTTCCTTTCACAGTGCAGGGAAGAGACATCAGACACACCACAGGAGGCGGAGCCACATTGTGGAGGGAAGGCACAGCCCTATTCAGGTCCCAGGTGCAATTCCTCCCACCCATCTAGATGCAGATCTCTCTATTCAGCGCTGGGCTGACTCACCCTGTCTCCTGGAATCCCCCAGCCCCTGTCACTCAAACAACAGATAAGTAATACACAACCTAGCAGAGGCTAGCATAGTTAGGCAAGAAAATACCTACTTTCTAAAAGTGGTATTTTCAAACACAGAATGTTAAAACCAACTTTACTAAAAGGTGTATTTTAACATTCTGAGTTCAGGCATACTAAACTCGAATTTCTACCATGTTCTCTGAGTCAGTTAGGATTATAGGATGTAATAATCAAACTACCCAATCTGGCCTATAGTGAACAGGTAGGCTTGCAATAGTGAAAAATTGAAAATGGCTTTAATTCACTATTAGGACATGCCACATACATATGGGTTTGTCCTACCTTACACTTACAATGCACCCTGCCATTGGGCCTACCATAGGGGTATCTGATATGAAGAAAAGGGAAGGTTTAGGGACTGGCAAGTGGGTGCACTTGCCCAGTCAACATGGCAGTACCAGACTGCACTCAGGCTCTGCAATGGCAGACCTGAGACACATTTTACAAGGCTGCTTCAGTGGGTGGCACAATCAGTGCTGCAAGCCCACCAGCAGGGTTTGGATTTACAAGCCCTGGGAACACTCAGTGCACTGTACTAGGGTCTGACAAGTAAGCCAAACAAGCTAATCATGGAATCACGAATCCATACATCAATTTACAATAGGGAGAGCATAAGCACTTTAGCACTGATCAGCATTGGTAAAGTGCCCAGAGTCATAAAACAGCCAACAACGGGTCAGAACAAATGCAGGAGGAAGGCAAAAAGTTCAAGGATGACCCTGCAAAAAGGGCCAAGTCCAACAGACCCTAATGACAGGAACAAAGAATATGAATAGCGAGACTGTTGGCCCAAAAGAACAGACAGATTGAGATGGGTTCTGACTGAATACAGAGTGAGTACCATGAGCAATTGCAGAAGTCTCTTGTCAGTCAGAACAAAGAGACAGTGAGGAGGAGGGGCCGTCAGTGAGAAGGTCTAAAAGTGCAAAAGTACCAAATCGCCCCGGTTGCATGCTATGGTGGAGAGTATGGGCTGGGTGGATGTGCAGCGTCATATGCACCCTGCGGCACGTGAGTACACGTATGTATCTGCGGTGCATGGCTCCTTCTCGTGGCTGGATTATGTGTTTGTACCCAGTGCATGCCTGAGTAGGGTGCAGGAGGCTGTGATATTGCTGAGAGGGCTGTTTGACCACTCCCCAGTCCTCGTCAAGATAGAGCTTCACACCAAACGACAACCATTCCGTTGGAGGATGTCTTTGTGGCACCTACAACAACCCGAATATGTCCAACACGTAAGAGAGGCGGTTGATCATTACTGGCGGGACAATCTTGTGGAAGGGGTTGACGCTGTGGTGGTTTAGGAAGCGATGAAACCCACTATACGGGGAGTCGACATTGCTTGGTGTGCGGCCGCCCGCCGGAAACACCGGGAAGCAATTACTGCTGCAGCTGCACAAGTAGAGGTCTTGGAACAGCGAAGCCGGGGATGGGGAGACGAGGTTGCGATACGGTTGCTCCTGCAAGCGCAGCAATCCTATGCTTCTATCTTACATGATGAGGCTAAACAGGTGTGGCTCGCTACGCGGAGTAGAATCTACCAGTGGGGAGATAAGTCCTGTACGATGCTTCATAGGCTATGTCAACGCAGCCTTCAACCGATTACACTGCCAGGCCTCACTAAGGAAGACGGGGCAGTGATAACAGACCCGGCTGAACTGGCGGCAAGCTTCGCCCGCTACTTCAGGGAGCAGTATGCCCACGAGATTGTCTGGAAGCGGACGAGGTGGCTAAATTCATCGATGACCTGCCACCGAAAGCGGTCTCGGATGAGGCCAGGAAGGCGCTCGACGCTCCGCTTACAGCTGAGGAACTTGGGGAGGCACTGGGGCAGCTTAACACCGGGAAGGCACCCGGGCCGAGTGGTTACCCATGTGAGTTCTATAAGAAATTTCACCTCCTGTTAGGGTTCCATTACCGACGTGCGCTAGAGGCGGCACGAACCCGGGGCAAGCTACTATCTGATTGGCGCCACGTGGAAATTATAGTGTTTCAAAAGCCGGGTACACCCCCTAACAGGCATGACTCGTATCGCCCCATATCCCTGCTAGACATTGAGGCCAAAATCCTAGCAAAAGCTCTGGCGAATCGCCTACTTCCGTATATCACGGACCTGGTCCACCCTGATCAGGCCGGATTCATGCCTCATAGGGCGACGCGTCACAACATCCGGCGGGCACAGGCGGCGGAGGATGCCATGGGGGCCTTGGGTGAACAGGCAGCTTTGCTGTTGGCAGACATGGATAAAGCCTTCAACTCTGTTAGTTGGACGTATCTATTTGCACTCCTGCCCTGTCTCAACTTGGGCCCGGTGTTTTTGTCGTACCTTAAGCTGCTGTATACTGACATCACGGCCTTGGTGCGGGTCGCTGGGGTGATCTCCGAAAAGTTTCGGATTGGTCGAGGAACCAGGCAGGGATGCCCATTGTCCCCATACCTGTTCGCCCTGGTTATGGAGCCCCTGGCCTTTTGGGTGCGCATAGATGCACAGATGCGACGGTTTGTGTGGAGTGGGGATATAGTGGACAGAATTGCATTGTATGCTGACGACGTCCTCTTCTTCCTTACAGATTTGCGACGCTCGGGGCCCCGAGTGTTAGACATTATGCGTATCTTCGGAGAGGTTTCCGGCCTTCGGCTGAACCTGCACAAGTCCACCCTGTGGTGCTGGGAGGTGGAGCCATAACGGACCCCTGGGCGGCAGGACTGCGGGTAGCGTCCGACGGGCTGAAGTACCTGGGGGTGTTCCTGGCGGAATCGGCGAGAGTTGCTTGGAAACGCAATATAGTGCCTGTATGGGAGCGAGTTCAGGCTGATACCAAAACGTGGTCTAGAATGCCTTTAACCATATTCGGCAGGTCTGCGATCTTCAAGATAGTAGCGCTCCCACGCCTGCTATACCAGCTGCAGAACTACCCCCACCCCATCAGCCCGCAGTGGTTTCGACAAGTCAACTCTGTGTTGGGACGCTTCCTATGGGCTGGAGGAGCGGCCAGGGTGGCGCTACGGACATGCTTCCTGTCCACATATTGCGGTGGCCTGGCCACTTCCGATCTGTTGTCCTATTACCAGGCCTCCCAACTGCTTATTCTTAATGAATGGTGGTATGGCGACAGGGGGGACCCGGCCTATGCTCTGGAGCGCTTGCTAATGGGGGAAAATAAGCTACACACGATCTTATACTCAGCCCGGTTGCGGCGGTCGTTACCGTCTGTCACGAAAGTGGTCTTTGCTGTCTGGAGAAAGGGGCTGCGCCGCATGGGCTGGTGGGGCAAGCTGACGGCGGAAACGCCACTGTGGAACAATGGACTGCTCCCGGAGCTTTCTACTCTGGCCGGTTTTGATGGCTGGGAGGCCATTGGGATCTCGTTGCTGGGTCAAGTGATGTCTGGAACCACCCTCAAATCATTTCAGGAGCTCAGTGCGGAGTTCCACATGCCTCAATCTCAATTCTTCCGCTATTTACAACTGCGTCATGCGCTGGCCCCCAGTATCGCTCACTTGGAGTCTCTCCCTGAGTTTAGTCCGGTCGAAGCGAAGGTCTTTATGGGAGACCTAGGGGATAAGAAGGTCTCCTGCATCTACCAGACGCTGGTTACTCATTGCTCCTTCTCATTACTTCCCCTTAGGGCGGCATGGGAGGTAGATGTGGGTCCTTTAGATGAGGATGATTGGAGGGAGGCCCTGGAATCCCCGCGAGGGGCTGCTATTGCAATGCGGCTTCGGCTGATCCAATTTAAATATCTTCATAGGGCCTATTACACCCGAGAGCGACTGTGGAAGGCGGGACTGATTGAGTCTCTGGAGTGTCTGCGCTGTGGGGCCGCACTGGGTACGCTGCTGCATACGGTGTGGTCGTGTGCTAGACTGTCTAGCTTCTGGAGAGGTGTATGGGGCTGCCTGTCCGAGGTCCTGGGGTGGGATCTTCCCCGTACTCATCGGCTGGGGCTGCTCCATGTCATGGAGGGTATCGATGGGAACATATATAAGCGCCACTTACTGTTGTTGGGACTTGTTGTGGCCAAGAGAGACCTGGCCCGGGCGTGGAAGGGAGAAAGGGCCCCCCCCCTTGTGTGCATGGAAGGCTGGCCTGGATTACTACATGGGACTCGAGACACCAGTGTTTGAAGCAAGGGGATACCCCCGTAAGCATTTTTAGATCTGGAAGCGGTGGGCTGATTATAGGGGGCTGTCATTGGAACCTCCAGTGGAACGAGAGGAGGAAGTATGAATGGGATGTGCCGTGTAGGCCTGAGATCTGTGGCATACCTGTCACATCGCACCCAAGTATTGCCTACACTTTTATACACACGTGCGTGGGGTTAGCATGGGAATTGGGGGGGGGGTTGTGGGGTAGTGGGGTAGTGGGAGTTGATGGGGTAGGGGTGGGATAAGGGGTTGTTCTTCTTGGGCTTTTCTCCTCTTATTGATCGAACATTGTACATGCATTATAAACTGTACCATAACTCTTGGTGGTGATCTCCTGACTGTGGGGAGCCACAGTTTTACTCTGCTTCAACTGCTCAATAAATTCTGTTGTGAAAAAAAAAGTACCAAATCGCAAATATGCAGCACCAGAGTGGACCTATTTGGCATCACACATTTGGGGAAACACATATCATGCCTATTTGCTTAATAATCCAAGCTCAAGATTTTGAAATTGATACAAAGAAGACAGAAGTATAAGCATTTATATGATATATGAACTAGACAATAAAAGTCATGAGATGAATACGAACTGTGATAAAGAGAAGCTAACCAACTGAAGCATGCTCCTAATTTTAATTTCTGCTGCAACAAATCCAAATGCTAACAAAGTCATGAGGTCTGGTTCTATAGAAGTCATGGACCCAAATCCAGTATTGTTGAAACACAAACATGTATGTGAATTGTGACTTGCTGCATTTTCTATAATTTTTACCATATTTCTCATCATTCTAAATTTGCCTCATCATGTGTATTTAGAAAAGATTAAACCTACTTCTGCTCCTCAACCCCCAGTAGAGAATGATAGCAATGGACTAAGCATGTTCGTTGACAAGACTTTATATTATGATCAGGCTGCTAGCGATTTCTTTTTCATTGAATGTTTTTACTAAAATCTTGTCTGAATATATAGAAACTAGGGATTCCAGAAATTGTTATGTGTGCTTACAGTTACCTACTTCAGTTTCAGAGGGAGTGACTTACCATAACTTGCCTGCTACATATGGAATTTCTTGCAGTGTGCTTGCTAGTTTGTCTTATTTCTAAGGATACATTCAATATTTTTATTCTAATTATGACCTAGTCTTTTTTGAAGTGCCTATTAGAAAGCATTTAAAACATTTGCCTGATACTCAGACTGCTAAATTATGGTAGAATTTCTCAAACCCTCTCAAAGCTTAGGCATTGCATATGCACATTAGATATGATTTAACTTGCCTCTTACATAAAGTAGAAAAGGAATTCAAAGACTCAATTGAGGATAGACATAGGGATATCATGGGTAAAGTTGCAAATCCCATGAAAATTCCCCCTTGATCTCTTAAAGAACCTGAACTTAACACCTTGGTTGCTTGAGAGATGTTCCTCCTGTGCTGGTCCATAATGTTAATGGGTGTGTTCATGACGAGCTCAGCTCGTCATGAGCACAGCACAACCGTGCCTCATGATGAGCTGAGCTCGTCCTGAGCATCGAAGGGGTTAAACAGACAGAATCACAAGCTGCACTTGCTTTTGACTGGCAACATAGAGGAGAGCTATGCATATTATGGTGCAAAACTGAATACAATAACAACTTTGTTGGTTCCAGAAATGTGACCACACTTCACAATTTGGAGGTGATTGGGGATTATATTTGGGAGGTGTAGATCCTTCTTTTCCATGATTTACTACATTTGTGGCAGAAATGCCTGTTATAGGCTGCCTACGAAATAGTATAGATTCTGTTACATTGGACTATTTTTCCCAAAAATGTATAACATGGATCAACTGGATGAAACAAATGAGTTAAAACATACCAGACTAAAAGAGTGCTAGTCCTGCTGAAACCATTGGAGACATATTTGGTGTAACAATTCCGTCATTTGAGGGTTCTACTAAGCTTTCACAAAATTTGAAATTTTTTGACTGTTGTCGATAGATTGTCAACTGATACAGTGGGAGGGTTGCTAGTCATAGACACTGAAATGATTGCTATGAGATCTATGGTGCTCCAAAACTGACCTGCATTAAATGTCCTTCTCACAAAGTAAGGCAGAGTCTGTTGAATGCTGATACAACAATGTTGTACCTATACCCCTGATAAAACTTGACTTCCTATACGAACTGACGCATACGCTGTGTATGCTGAGTGGTCTCTTTCTTTCTGAGAGACAGCTTGAACTGCCATGGTCATGTCCCACCTCGAACCTTTGAGCTTTGGAATCTTATTTCAATATTATTAGAATTTGACTAAGCTATCTTTAACTTGATTTAGTAATGCACTTGTGTACCTTAAATTTGATAAACTAAACGAAATTACTTTCCTGACTCAGTTATCGTGATTTGTTTCTCTCCAAATTAATGGGCATTCCTAATTTTGGGTGTCTAATGACTACATGCTTTTATTCTGTATATCTTTGACTGAACTCTTAGGGGCCTAGTATGATGTCGGTCATAAGGCCTCCGACCTGAGGTAAGAGGCCTTACGACCGAAATTATCAATTTCAATTCTGACCGGCTGATTTTGATTCAGCCAGTCGGAATTGAATCCAGCTGGTCATTCCGGCTTGCTTCCGATGGGCTCAAGGAGCCCTTCTACCAGTCGGCACCAGCCCATAATCTAAATGGATGGCAGTTTAAGATGTCCAGATTACGATGCAAGGTTTCGAGCAGTGTTTCCATGTAGGCCTTTCTGGCATGGAAACCCTGTCAGAAAGCATGTTTGGGGGCCCTAGCAGTGCCCCCTTTCCTTTGCAGCCTCTGGTTGGTGGCCGAGGGTAATCCCAGAAACCCTTGGCAGGCACCTTGAAGTGCCTTCCACTAAGTTCAGGAATTAACGGTATGCAGACAAAATATCGATATTTAAATATCGATATACAATAATATCGAAGTTTAAATATGAAAGAGACATAATATAGAAGGTAAGTAATATCGATAGATTTAATATCGATATTAGTAATATCGAAGTGTTAAATATCGACGTTAGTAATATCGATGTTAATAATTTCGATCTTACTAATATCGATTTTTAAATTATTTTTGTGTACATTATTATGTATTTATTATGTTTTTAATTTATTTTTATGTAATTTTGTATTTTAGTACTGTAGCGGGTTGTCGGTTTATAGAGGAATAGGGTGGGAAGTAATTTAATTATGTTAAATTAATTATTAATTAGTAGGAATTATAAATTCATTTTAATTAATTGGTAATTCATTTTAATTAATTGATTAATTGATAATTATGTTCTGTAGTGGGTTGTGGGTTTATAGGGGAATAGAGTGGAAAGCAATTTAATTATGTTAAATTAATTATTAATTAGTAGGAATTATAAATTAATTTTAATTAATTGATAATTATTTTTAATTAATTGGTAATTTATTTTAATTAATTGATTAAACTGGGGGGCAGCCGTTTTCTGCTGACCTGGAGTGCTGCTGACGGCAGGGCTTGGCTCCGCTGTGTTTCCCGGGCCGGGCTTGGCTCCGCCGACATCCTGTCCTCCGGTGTGGTGCTTGTGGGCCGGGCTTAGCTCCGCTCGTGGTCTTGCCGGGCTTGGCTCCGCCGGATCTCTGGGCACTACAATCCCCAGCAGCCCCAGCGTGGCAAGGACGCCGCTGACGCGACCTGGAAGCGCCTGGAGGCGCATAAAGGCTCCCTTGGTTCCCCGTCCCGCGGGACGCGCCCGGGCGTGCCCAGGAGAAGCCCGGGACAAGGGCGGGGCCATCTGTGGCCGTCAGAGGCCAGAAGAGGCTGGGCTGGGTCACGGACTTTGGCTCCTTTCCCTCGGATTCTTCAAAAATTGTAAGATATAAAACTTTGTACTTATTTTATCTGTTTTTGGTCCTTATCACCTTTATTGAACTTTAATACCCTTTGGGTGAGAGACTATCGGACTACCATACCTGTGTTTAGTACCTTTGGTCCATTAATATGTCAAAGCTCAGATTAACAATACCTTCGACAGTAAACGAGACAAGGACAATGGACAATTTTCTCGTGAAGGTGGTTAATAAGATTAATATAGAAAGTCGACTCTCACTAAATAGGGTAAGTCCAAATGCATCACCTACAAGGCTGAGCTCGCCCTCAACTCCGTTGCCCCAGTTAGATAGTTGCCACGAAAATCCCATTGCTACTGACACTAATGATGTATCCATCGAAGTGTCATTGGAAGAGCGGGAAGTTATAACCGACCCTACCCCGAGTCAGACCCCGACGCCTCCCCCAAGGCTTCACCAGTTCAATATTTTGCTCGTAGAGTTGTGCGGGCATGTAGGAAGGCACCTGTTCAGTGGGTGGTGGGCCGGAAGTCAAAAAAGACGGGGACTCCATCAACTAGCAGTGGAAGCACACCAGAATCCACAAATAATGCTGAGCTGAATAATTTGCACCCTGCCCACATCGAGCTCTTGGCAAGCATCATCGAGTCAAAATTAGAAGCCATGATTAGACCTCTTGTGGTAAAGTTAGAGCAGGTTACCCAAGAGGTCTCTAGATTAGGAGGCCTCCTAGATTCTCACATGACTCGGATTAACACACATACGAGTCCTCCTACTGGCAATAATGTAATAGGGGCTGTGACTCCTGCTAGCACAGGGGGTAAAGGGAGTAAAGGGCCAACGGTCACCGCACAAAATCCACCAGTTAATCGACCACAGAAAGCCCCATCTCCTAACCTACCATCAGTGGCAGCCCCACTAGTACAACCACTAGTACAACCACCCCCACCAAATATTGGTAACCAGAACACTACAGTGGGGGGAGAAAATGGTGGGAGAAGTAGGCCTAAGAGAAGAAACACAGTTAATCTCCCACCGGAGTGTGTTCCATACACAGTGGTATTAACAAATGTCCCTGAGGTTGATTCCTGTCTTTCTGATTCCAGTTTAGAAACTCATGCAGCTTTAAAAAACAAAACACTAGCATGGCTAAATAGGAATTGTGGTTTTCAGTTTGCCTTTTCAAATGACATAATTTCCACCCGAAGAGTCAGCTGGATTGGCAATGCTAGAAAGAACACTAGTGGGGACTGCATCATTGTACATTTTAAGCACCCTCAACATGTTGCGACAGTCCTCCTTAGAGCAGCCTCCCTACCCATAGTGGATAACTCTGTATGTGCTAGACCTCTTGGGTTCTTCTATAATCATCTGGATAACACCCAACGTCCACCACCCCATCAGCATAAGCATCCAGCTAATGGGTATAGAAAGGGTGTTGCGGGCTGTGTCCCAAATGTTTATCAACATCATAATAACGGGGATCCTTGTTGTTACCAGCTCGCTAGCATGCATACTCAAATCGATCAGGCCTTACCACTATTCAATCGTTATACCCCTCTATCTTCACTGGAGGAAAATGATTGACTGCCTATCGAACAAGGGAGTACAGCTCAGCAACCCATATCCTCTTTTAAAATTGCTACTTGGAACATTGCTGGTATTAAGAACAAAGCTGGAAATGTAGATTGGCTTAACATATTTAAAACTTTTGACATAATTGCTTTAAAAGAGACATGGGCCCAAGCTAATAGCTTCTCTTTGGATGGCTACAGTCACTTTTGCATTCCCCCAACTAGTAGTGCTGCAGGTAGAGCCAAGTGTGGCTTACTAACCTTATTTAAATTGGATGTAAAAGGCAAAATAACACAGTGTAATTCAGGTTGCGATAATTGTTTGATTGTTAAACTCTCTACCAAGGATAAGGCCAAGATCCTAATTGTAAACTTTTATAACTCAAATTCAAATGAGTGTACCGGTCATAACTTGGATGTACTGGACAAATTCTTGTCAGCCTACAGTGTAAATGTAAATACTTTTGAAATATTATTTTTAGGGGACTTTAACATCCACCCCTGCACCCTACCATGTATCAGTCAGGATGATGAAGGCCCACCCCTTTCTTCATCTATCCATCTGGAACACACTAGACGGGGAGAGCTTTTAGAAAACTTTCTTGCCAGATAAAATTTATATGAGTCAGGTTGCGGGCACGGTATAAGCAGGTACCCTACATTTAAGGGTAAAGATGATGGCACTATTATAGATTATATTTTTATGTCTTCTTTTTTGTTGTCCCATGTTTTAGACTATTACACAGAGGTATCAGTTTTTAGTGTTCATAATCCTGTTTTATTGGAATCAAAGGATTCAGATCTACTCTCATTAAAAACAGTGACACATAGAGGGGGACTAAATGTGTCTGTTAAAGATGTGAGGCGAAGGTTAAAATGGACAAAAATAGTCCCTGAAACATTCCTCCAAGATGTTTTGATTAAGGTAGAGGATGAAGTGGCAATATGCCTAGCAAACCGGACACAAAACAAAGATGTTATTTTCGCGTTTGATAACATTTGTATAGAAATCAACCATAGTCTACAGGCAGGAATAAGTCAGAAGCCGCTTCAAGGTAAAAGGTGGTTTGATAAAAAATGCTCCAAAGCGCATGGAGATTTACTTAAAGCCCTGAAAGCCATGCCTAAAAATCGTGTACACATAGCTAGCTTAAGGAGCATAAATAAAAAAGTTATCCTAGAGAGAAAAAGGGAATTGAAAGACGCAACTTGGGCCCAACTACTCGAACCAGAAACCCTAAAAAATAGTGGTTTATTTCGGAAAATTATAAATCAGCCATTATTTTCGGGTGAGGAGAATACTCCTCTTGAGGCAAACATCCCAGACGAGGGTTGGATCCAACATTTCAGTAAAATATACGCAGAAACTCGCAACGATTTGCAAATTAATGGCACTACCCACAACGTAGAGGTCCCTGCTGTAATTTTTGAGGCTGCAGAAGTGGAAAGGGCAATTGATCTGACTTTAAAAAACCAAGCGCCGGGCCCTGACGGGGTCCCAGCGGATGTCTTTAAATGCGCCCCGAAATTTTGGTCTAAAATCTTATGTAATGTTTTCAACGCTCTAGAACTTGACAATATCCCGGCCTCATGGAAAAAATCTATCATCATTCCGGTCTACAAAAAGGGTAACAGGCAAGACCCCTCCTGTTATAGAGCAATCTCACTGATTGACTCATCTGTGAAAATATTGGACCAGGTAATTTTATTTAAATTGAATGAATGTGTGAATGAGAAAGGGGTCTTATCAAATGTCCAGTATGGATTTAGACCAAAAAGGAGCACGTTAGATCAAGGACTTAACTTGCACCTATTAGTCGATAAATATACCAGGTCCAAGGAGGGGTCCATGTACCTGGGGTTCATGGACCTCTCGTCAGCCTTTGACCTGGTAAATCGATCAAAATTGTGGAAATTCCTGATCGACATGGGTCTGGAAAGGGCTCTACTAAATCTCCTGGCGGATCTACATTCCGGACTTTTAGCCTCGGTCAGGGTTACCTCGGATGGTCGTTGCACTAGTCACTTTAACTCCGAAAGGGGTGTTAGGCAGGGGTGCATTCTGGCACCCATCCTATTTACCATCTATATAAATGCACTGGAACCAGCGTTACAAGAGGCATCCCTTGACATCCCGCGTATAGGAGAACTTGGAATTCCAGTTCTCCTATACGCGAATGATGCCGTCTTGCTTTCGCAGACCGGTGTTGGTTTACAACGCCTCTTGGATGTATTTGAAGACTTTATGGGTTCCTTGGACCTCAAGATAAATGTAAAGAAGTCTCAAATCATGATAATGGGCAGGAGTAGCAAGAATAAGAACCTCAAAACCTTTACATGTGGCAAAGAAGAACTTTGTAGAGTAGCCACTTTCCCATATCTGGAGATCACCTTTTATGAGAGAGGGAATTGGGGTCCACAGATAAAAAACAGAAACATTTCCCTCGCTAGAACATCCTCTGCACTACAGGGCTTTTCAAAAAAATTGGTGGCAAGGCCAAAAGCAACTTTAATGAAAATCTATAAAGCAAACTGCCTTGCGGTGGCTACATATGGTAGTGCAATCTGGGGTTACCGTTGTCCGGACAGTATACAGACTACTGAGAATACATTTTTAAGAGCTGTCCTCTCTCTGCCACAGTCCACTCCATCATATACAATCCATACTGAACTTGGAGTAGGATATATTTCAGATATGATAAAAATGGCCCCTCTTCTAGCATGGCTGAAGATCTGGTTGAACCAGGAAATCCCCCTTAACCATATTATTCTAAAAGATTGCTTACAGCTAGACAGAGCTAATAAAATCTCGTGGTCAGTACACATCAAAGACAGTCTTGCTAAGCTAGGGAGACAAGAGCTTTTATTCTCCCCGGAGTCCATAACAACAAAGGACATTGCCTTGATTAAGGGTACAATGGGAGAAATGCTAAGCGTGGAAAGGGAACAAATGGAATTAAAAAAAACAACGGTGAGGGCTAACATCATTATGAGCACCCAAGTAGGCCCTGAAATGTATCTAACTACTGTGAATCAAGCTTATCACCGGTTTCTTTTAACCCGATTTCGGTTTAATTTGATTCACCTGAACCTTGGTCATTTTCCAACCTGGAGTATTCCGGAAAACGCAATGCTGTGTTCTTGCGACAATTTTTCCACCCACAATACAATGCACTTTCTGATGTTTTGTGGACACTACACCGCAGTAAGGACGAAATATTTGATCCCTATTTTAAAGGAGGCAGGGTTTATTCAAGTAAAGCCAGCTCTCCTGTTTTTACAGTTAATGCAGACCCCTAGGATTATGTTTCAAGTTGCTAATTTCCTAGTGGGAACAGTCAGGATTAAGAAGAGGAAGATGACCAATAACCCCTATAACGTTGTTTTATAGTGGATGAAAGCTAGTATACTGTTTATACTACAGGGAATGTTTACTGAATGAAATTGATATGTGGTAATGCAATATTGAATGATACTTTGTATTTCTATTTAACTGACCTCTTTTTTAATGTATTTTTAATGTATTTTAAACACATTTATAAAGGTCAATATTTTTTATACTTTTTGTAAATATTCTGAATGTGCAAATTAACTGTGATTTTATTCTGTATTAACTATGTATTTTAGAACAAGTGAATTTTGTATAGTGCTATTGTCTTTTTATGATATTGATTTATCGAAATAAAGTATTTTGACTGAATAAATGATAATTATGTTCTGTAGCGGGTTGTGGGTTTATAGCGGAATAGGGTGGGAAGTAATTTAATTGTGTTAAATGAATTATTAATTAGTAGGAATTATAAATTAATTATAATTATTTGATAATAATTTTTAATAAATTGGTAATTTATTTTAATTAATTGATTAATTGATAATTATGTTCTGTAGCGGGTTGTGGATTTATAGGGGAATAGGGTGGGACGTAATTTAAATGTAATTAGGTAAAAATGTTTTTTATTTCGTTGTTTTAAATATATAATTGTTAATTAATTATTAATTGGTAATTAAGTATTATTAAATGGTATTTTTAATAATTTTTTTAGTTAAATATATTTTGCTAATCATGTTTTTAATAATTATGATTTGGTATTTGTAAATGGTTTATATTTATTTAATAGTTAAGTTTTTTATTATTTAAAAAAATACATTTATTTATAGGTATGTTATTTTTAACCCTACGCAATCCAACACTTTCCCTACTGTTGCAGTCCCTGGAGTTGGAATAGTACTTGTTACCCCTACGCTAACCAACACTTTCCCTACTGTTGCACTCTCTGGAGTTGGAATAGTAATTGTTACCCCAATGCTATCCAACACTTTCCCTACTGTTGCAATCTTTGGAGTTGGAATAGGAATTGTTACCCCTACGCTATCCAACACTTTCCCTACTGTTGCACTCTCTGGAGTTGGAATAGTAATTGTTACCCCTACGCTATCCAACACTTTTTCTACTGTTGCATTCTCTGGAGTGGGAATAGTAATTGTTACCCCTACGCTATCCAACACTTTCCCTACTGTTGCACTCTCTGGAGTTGGAATAGTAATCTTTACCCCTACGCTATCCAACACTTTCCCTACTGTTGCACTCTCTGGAGTGGGAACAGTAATTGTTACCCCTACGCTATCTAACACTTTCCCTACTGTTGCACTCTCTGGAGTGGCAATAGTAATTGTTACCCTTACGCTATCCAACAACCTCCCTACTGTTGCACTCTCTTGAGTTGGAATAGTAAGTGTTACCTCTCGCTATCCAACACTTTCCCTACTGTTGCACTCTCTGGAGTGGGAATAGTAATTGTTACCCATACGCTATCCAACACTTTCCCTACTGTTGCACTCTCTGGAGTTGGAATAGTAATTTATACCCCTACGCTATCCAACACTTTCCCTACTGTTGCAATCTCTGGAATGGGAATAGTAATTGTTACCCCTACGCTATCCAACACCTTCCCTACTGTTGCACTCTCTTGAGTGGAAATAGTAATTTTTACCTCTACGCTACCCAACACTTTTCCTACTGTTGCACTCTCTGGAGTGGGAATAGTAATTTGTACCCGTACACTATCCAAAATGTATTTAATTTTTTTATTTGTTTTACATTTTTAATAATTGGTATTTATATTATTATTTGATGTATATAAATGTATTTGTAATTTATTATATTTTTATTTCTTTATAAGTTATTCAAATAATGTATTAAAGGTATTATTAATGAAGTATATACTATGTATTATATCTTTATTATTATTAGTTTTTATTACAGTATTTATTCATTTTAAATATTATAATATATTTTTAACTATGTTTATTAAATTTATAAGTATTATTTTGTTAATATTCCATGTTTTGTAATTTAAAAAAATGATATTTAAAAAACAACGATATTTTTGACATTGATATTATTTTTTTGATATTTTTGTACTTACCTTGTTAGAGATATGATCTAGATATTAATGTAATTGATATTTTAGTTGCGATATTTTGGTAGGTAGATATTTTTGTAGTCGATTTTTTGTCATAGATTCGGAATTAACACCACCTCACATTTCCCTATGGGAGCATGTACTGCGGCTGGTTTATGGCTGTAACACATGCTCCCATAGGGAAATGTTGTGATGCAACCACATCATGTGCGGTCACATCATAATTAAGCAATCAGGACCGTCGACCGGAGGTGGTCAGTTCAGTTTCCGAGACGATATTGACTGGACCCAAGTCCGCCCAACATCGTAATTGACCCTTTAGTATGTATGGAATTGGCTTGCATATGTTCCTTCAGGAGATTTTCCCTACTGTTGCACTCTTTGGAGTTGGAATAGTAATTGTTACCCCTACGCTATCCAACACTTTCCCTACTGTTGCACTCTCTGGAGTTGGAATAGTAATTGTTACCCCTACTCTATCCAACACTTTCCCTACTGTTGCACTCTCTGGAGTGGGAATAGTAATTGTTACCCCTATGCTATCCAACACTTTCACTATTGTTGCACTCTCTGGAGTTGGAATAGTAATTTTTACCCCCACGCTATCCCACACTTTCCCTACTGTTGCACTCTCTGGAGTGGGAATAGTAATTGTTACCCCTACGCTATCCAACACTTTCCCTACTGTTGCACTCTCTGGAGTGGGAATAATAATTGTTACCCTTACGTTATCCAACAATTTCCCTACTGTTGCACTCTCTGGAGTTGGGATAGTAATTGTTACCCCTACGCTATCCAACACTTTCCCTACTGTTGCACTCTCTGGAGTTGGAATAGTAATTGTTACCCCTACACTATCCAACACTTTCCCTACTGTTGCACTCTGGAGTTGGAATAGTAATTTTTAACCCTACACTATCCAACACTTTCCCTACTCTTACACTCTCTGGAGTGGGAATAGTAATTGCTACCCCTACGCTATCCAACACTTTCCCTACTGTTGCACTCTCTGGAGTGGAAATAGTAATTTTTACCCCTACGCTATCCAACACTTTCCCTACTGTTGCACTCTCTGGAGTTGGAATAGTAATTGTTACCCCTACGCTATCCAACACTTTCCCTACTGTTGCACTCTCTGGAGTGTGAATAGTAATTTGTACCCGTACGCTATCCAAAATGTATTTAACTTTTTATTTGTTTTACAATTTTATTAATTGTTATTTATATTATTATTTGATGTATATACATTTATTTGTAATGTATTATATTTTCATGTATTTATAAGTTATTCAAATAATGTATTAGAGGTATTATTAATAAAGTATATACTATGTATTATATCTTTATTATTATTAGAAGTTATTACAATATGTATTAATGTTAAATATTATAATATATTTTTTACTATGTTTATTAAATTTATAAGTATTATTTTGTTAATATTCCATGTTTTTTATAATTTAAAAAAAATGATATTTTAAAAAAAACGATATTTTTGACATCAATATTTTTTTTTCTCGATATTTTTGTACTTACCTTGTTAGAGATAGAATCTCGATATTAATGTAATCAATATTTTTGTTGCGATATTTTGGTAGATAGATATTTTGTCATAGATTCTTAATAAAGATATGCTATGAATGGAAATAGAATCAATGTGACTTTTGTGCTCCCAGGCCATGTGAAAAGTTGGCTGTTGCATAGATTCTTAATTCATGGCTTCAGGAATGGGGGCACTGAAGTGCTGTGGTCTGATGGACAGGATTGCACAAGTGGCAATATTACAGAGAATATTATTTGTGGTCCCCCAGAAAATTTAGCATAAGTGCTCTGGATGGAGCCTGGAGACACTTGAAGAAGCACCACAATCAATTTAACTTGAGTTACTATGACATTCACCCTAACTGGGATTGTCTCTAAATAGGGAGTAATTTCTTTAAGGATTATCTATGTAATGGCCATGCTCAGCCTGTGCCCTTGTTTGCTCTTTTCCACAGGTTTCTCAAACAGGGTCACCCCTAATCTGTGCAGTTTTCCCCTGGTTCATTCCTGGACTTTTATGGTAGACACAGGCTCTGTCTGTATTTTAAAACCTATGGTTAGGCGTCATTTTCTTGTATTCTTATCAGTTGCTTAAATAATTGCACAAAAAGTAGCATCTGCATTAAAGGTTACACATCTTAACCAGCACATTTTTAACACACCTAACATGGGTGCCCCTTAAGCTATCTCACTTAATTATAGTAGGTTGTTGATGACCATTATTATGTATTATGTATTTCCGCTGTCAAAGTCCTGAAATTCCCACTCTGAATACATCATCAGAGATTACACCGAATAAAGGGGCCGATTAGGATGGCGGACGGAAATGGGTACTGTCCGCCATGGTGGGGGAAATTTTACTCCCGGCTGCGCCGCGGAGATACCGCGTTTGGGATTAGGATATTCATGTGACGAAACTCCGACCGCGGCGGACGGTTCACAACCAACACCGTCCGCGGCGGTCGGAACACAACCAAGTCCGTCCGCGGAGGACGGAGTTCAATGAACAACCACTGCCGCGGACGGAAATGACCGCGGAAAATAAAACATGTACCGCCATACCTGAGAATACTCCGTGGCCGCAATTAGGATAAATCCGCCCGTACCACGGAACGCACAGCCATCCACGTCCGCGGCGGAAACAATGCCACGAGAACCACAGCATCACCGCGGAAGGCCAACACGCACAACATCCCTAGCGCCGAACAAATGTCAGAAACTGCACCGCAAGTCCTAAGCAAACATACGAACATTGACAAGCCCCCCCCCCCAACACCAATCACAAGCCACCATGACAAGTCCCAATCATCCAATAATGCACACACGTCAACACGCCCACCTACCACCTGACTCGCAACAACCATTGAGACACGACTACAAAATGACACCCACACACAACCACAATCCTTTGCACCACAGCATTGCTGCCAGCAAGAGGGCAAATCGAGAAACTGCTAACTCACATAAAATCACATAGAAGACACCCACCCACCACCCTACCACACCCACCACACAAACACCCACCACACAAATCCGACACATCACACACCACACACCTGCACCTCCCAACTCACACAACTCACACACTGAGCACCACACACCATGGCCCCCAAAAAAAATCCTAAATTCTCAGAGACAGAGTTGAGGGTAATGGTAGACGAAATAATCCGTGTCGAGCCCCACATCTTCGGGGCCCAAGTCCAGCAGACGAGCGTGGCGCAAAAGAACCACATGTGGGACAGGATCGTCACTCGGGTGAATGCGTCGGGGACTGTGCCGAGGACGAAGCATGACATTCAGAGGCGGTGGCATGACCTGAAGACCAGGGTCAAGGGCATCCGAGCGAAAAACGTCACTAGAGCCAATCATACTGGCGGTGGCACACCCCCGGAGCCATTACCCTACACAGATTGGGAGGAGAAGGTGCTGGGGATACTGCACCGAGAGAGCCTAGACGGACTTGACGAAGGAGAAGAGACTGGTGAGTACAAACCAACACCACGATCAGCACGACATGGTCAGGCTCACACAACTGAGAAGAAACATCCCCTACGCCCCAAACCATGCACGTTCGACACCAACTCACTAACATGTCCATGGCTCCCAACAGGCCCCCATGTTCACGGGGAGGGTGGTGGTGGTGGTGGTGGTGGTGGAGGGTGGGGTGTGTGAGAGGCCCAAAGTACAACTCCCAACAGGCCCCCATGTTCACGGGGAGGGTGGTGGTGGTGGTGGTGGAGGGTGGGGTGTGTGAGAGGCCCAAACTACAACTCCCAACAGGCCCCCATGTTCACGGGGAGGGTGGTGGTGGTGGTGGTGGTGGTGGAGGGTGGGGTGTGTGAGAGGCCCAAACTACAACTCCCAACAGGCCCCCATGTTCACGGGGAGGGTGGTGGTGGTGGTGGTGGTGGTGGAGGGTGGGGTGTGTGAGAGGCCCAAACTACAACTCCCAACAGGCCCCCATGTTCACGGGGAGGGTGGTGGTGGTGGTGGTGGTGGAGGGTGGGGTGTGTTCGACAGGAAACCGAAATGGCTACAAATCCATATACCCATGTAATGTCCAAATTACTGACCAGCTCGATCTTGTCCCTCAGGTGATCGTCAACTGACTGCGGAAACCAGTACCCGGCCACCAGCCTCGCCTCTCACATCTACAGGACTCTCTGGTGACGAGGACACAGTCAGCTCCGGGGCGGAGGATGGAGCGGGACCAAGCACGCAGCCAGGGCCATCTGGCTCACAGGGACTCCCTGGACAGACCAACGTCGCATGTGTGACTCCAGCGGCACCTGTCTCTGTGATCTGCACAGTCCCCACCACCACCAGTACCACCAGTACCACCAGTACCACCACTACCACCAGCACCACGACTCCTGCCGCTGCCACCCAGCAGAACCCACCGCGCAACGCTGGTCCAACGGCCCCACACACAAGCAGGGTGAGTGGGCCACAAACACAGGCAACGGGACAACATCCAATCAGGCGAGCCACACACCGCCGTGCAGAGGAGGAACAGCTACCCCAGCCAGTGGCACAGTCCCTACAAGCTCTTGCCAGGTGCCAGGCGTCATACGACCGGTCCCAGGCAAACGCTGATCGTGCACACCAGGACTCAGTGGACAACACCAACACCCAGCGCCAAATCGCTGGCATCCTTGGCCAGATGTTGCTGATCATGGGGCAGCAGGCAACGATGTGGAGTGAATGGGTTGACCGGAACAACCCCCCCCCCCCCTCCACCAAGTGTGGTAGCGCCACCGTCACCTCCGCCTCCCCCGCCACCTCCGCCTCCCCCGCCACCTCCGCCTCCGCCGCCACCTCCGCCTCCGCCTCCACCGCCGCCACCACCACCTGAGCCCCTGGCGACGGATGTGGCCCATCAACAACCTGCCCTCCCAGCTGACTCTGTTCCAGGTCAGAGACGGAGGGGCCGTCCGAGTAAGAAAGAGGCTGAGAGCAGTGTTGGAGCGCCAGGCACACGCTCCAAGAGGGGACGACCATGACAATGTCACTGCCTGTGCCAGACATTCACCCAGCTAAGCAGCCTGTCCCACAGACAATCATTCCCACTGGTCTGCTGGTCTACCCTGACACCCCCCAATGTGGCGTCAGCACGGACATTTCATCAGCCAATACCTTCAACTCCAACTCCCTCCACCCCACTGACTTGTAAATATTCACCAGCACAGAAGCACAACCTGTAAATAAATAGCATTAATTCACACAATGATGTTTTGCCTCCATGTTTATTCACATGATTGCCATCAGATACAGACGTAAACAGGTACAGGGATCATAGTCGTACATGATCATGGCGCTGCGGGAGTGACCTAGAGAAAACCAGAGACAGCAAACACACGTCAGTAAAGAGATTCACACACATCACAACACAATGCACAGCTACATTACACAAACGACAACCATCACACAAGCATGGGATGAGAGCACACACATCATGGACACTTCCATGTCCAAAGACATGAAGACACACATGTGCAACCATCACAAACAACACCCAGCTGATTAACCCCATACCCACACAACACCAGCAAACATACATGAGGCATTGTCAACCGCCACTACAGGTAGATACTCACATTCAAGGGAAGTAGCGATCTATGAGCTGGCGCCTCTGGTCCACACCTTCCTCCTCACCACTATCCTCATCAGTGGACATGGGTGGGATGGGAGGCCGAGGCACTCCTTCGTCTTCAGGGTCCAACAGCAGTTCAATGCCATTGCGTACTGCAATGTTGTGGAGCATGCAGCAGGCTATCACGATCTTGCATACTTTTCCTGGTCTGTAAGGCAGGGCCCCTCCGGTCTTATCGAGGCACCGAAACCTGGACTTTAGCAGTCCAAAGGTACGTTCGATGACTCTCCGTGTCCTTCCATGTGCCTCATTGTACCGCATGTCACCCGCCGTCCTCGGATTACGTAGGGGACTGAGGAGCCAGGGCCGGTTTGGGTAAGCCGAGTCGCCTATGTAGGGGGATGACAGAGACAAACATCTGAAATATATATGGTGGGTACCCCATGCAACACAGAGATCACAAGAGTACCCACTGCACACTCACCAACAAGCCACGCTTGACCGGGTCGCAGATTTGCCATGAGTCGTGGGACATTGCTGCTCCGCATGATGTGGGCGTCATGTGCGGATCCAGGAAATCTGGCACACACATGGGAGATGATGTTGTTCGCCAGGCACACCACCTGCACGTTCAGCGAATGAAAGTGTTTGCGATTCCTGAACACTTGTTCGTGTGCCCGTGGTGGAATCAGAGCGATGTGTGTGCCATCAATTGAGCCCACAACGTGAGGCATGTGGCCCAGTGCATAGAAAGCAGCTTTGACAGCTGGCAACTCTTCCGGCCGTGGAAAATGTATGTACTCATCCTTGTAGAGCATCATAGCTGTCAACACATCCCGAAGAACCGTGCTAAACATGGCCTGCGACATCCCCCCGGAAACTGCAACAGTGAACTGAAAAGTGCCAGTAGCGAAGAAATGTAGTACCGCCATGACCTTTGCAGTGGGTGTAATCGACCCAGGATACGTTCTACGTGGCTGCAGATGAGGAGACAATAGTGCCACAAGGTCCATCAACCGACGTCGATCCAGCCTGAATTTCCGAATGATCTCCTCGTCTACCATATCCTCCAGCACAGTGTATGGCCGAAGCACATTTGGAGCCCTCCTGTGTGGGACAGAGATGTAACTTTGGTCAACTTACAAACGACGCATACGTGTAGAACTCCATCACATGTGTACCTTACTGACAAAACTTCTGTCATCACCCTAATGTTTCGTAGACACATCACAGACACTCATGCTACTGCATGCACACAAACGATAAGTTTACACACGCCATGTCATCAAGCACAAATGCCACCACCAATAATGATGTGCATACGGAAATGACATGCATGGTGACACAACGTACAAAACACATACACGGAATGCATGTGTACCACCACCACTGTAGTCACCTCGACACAACAAGAAACTGACAACAGATGCATTAATTGGCCACACAGCCGTGATGTACTGTGTAGTTGTGAAGATGTAACAACGTGTGTAGGGTCACACCCGACGTCAACAAGTAGAAATGCACATCTTTTGCCCATAATGTGCCGACCGATTGCCATTGTATGGACACACATGCTATATTGTATGACATATGACCTTTCCCAATCACGCTCACATCCCTCATGACACAACTGCACACAACACATCACGGTGCAGCGTCTGACAAGATCACATAATTGGCGCCGCCATGGCGGTGCTCAACTTCCGCTACTTCCCAAAGGCCATATGCGGCCAGCGTCCCTCTCCCCATTGGCTGCATGTGCATGGACCGTCACGGGCAGACATCGGCGACCGCACGTGCAAGCCTCAGGCACGGATGCTTCCGTTGCAACAATGTACTATCACTGGCGCCTCCATGGCGGTGCACGTACTCAGCGGGGGAGGTGCAGGCCCATACACCCTGTAGATGTAGTCAATGGACATGCCATTTCATGACCCCCCTTACAGTCACCTTGCATCATCCACCGTACACCGGCCGGAGCGGCCGGGCCTAGGACGACCGCCGTGCCCGGCCATGTTCAACCGCCGTGCCCGGCCATGAACAACCGACGTGCCCGGCCATGTTCAACCGCCGTGCCCGGCCATGAACAACCGCCGTGCCCGGCCATGTTCAACCGCCGTGCCCGGCCATGAACAACCGCCGTGCCCGGCCATGAACAACCGCCGTGCCCGGCCATGTTCAACCGCCGTGCCCGGCCATGAACAACCGCCGTGCCCGGCCATGTTCAACCGCCGTGCCCGGCCATGAACAACCGCCGTGCCCGGCCATGGCGCTTGTGTTCATGGCCGGGCACGGCGGTCGTCCTAGGCCCGGCCGCTCCGGCCGGTGTACGGTGGATGATGCAAGGTGACTGTAAGGGGGGGTCATGAAATGGCATGTCCATTGACTACATCTACAGGGTGTATGGGCCTGCACCTCCCCCGCTGAGTACGTGCACCGCCATGGAGGCGCCAGTGATAGTACATTGTTGCAACGGAAGCATCCGTGCCTGAGGCTTGCACGTGCGGTCGCCGATGTCTGCCCGTGACGGTCCATGCACATGCAGCCAATGGGGAGAGGGACGCTGGCCGCATATGGCCAATCGCAAGTAGCGGAAGGTGTGCACCGCAACTATGGGCCAGTCATTGGCCCATTTCACGATCACGCTTCCAGGGCTGACCAATTGCTGGCGACGTATGCCACTGACACGTGCTGAGGGCCCTATATATGTGTGTTGGCCAAAACGACGCTACCTACCCTGGGGACCAGTGCTGCCTGTGACCATCACCTCGACCTACTGCTGCTGCTGAGCTGACCACCGACTGCTGCCTGTGACCATCACCTCGACCTACTGCTGCTGCTGAGCTGACCACCGACTGCTGCTCTAGTGCCATACTCCGTGATCTTGCCATGTCGAGAGGCAATGAGATCCGGTCTCGACCCTTCACCGCCGCGGAGCTTGATGTCCTCGTGGACGGTGTACTCCGCAACTATGGACGCCTCTACGGCGCACCAGGACGGGTGGTAAGTGCAGTGTGGGACATGTTGGTGTGCATGAGGGGGCTAAATGATCTTGCCAATTTCTATCTTAGCTGTGTAGTGTGGGC
This sequence comes from Lissotriton vulgaris, assembly GCF_964263255.1. NCBI lineage: Eukaryota > Metazoa > Chordata > Amphibia > Caudata > Salamandridae > Lissotriton > Lissotriton vulgaris. The sequence goes on along the minus strand of NC_141700.1, from coordinate 427,398,020 downwards.
TACACATATGTTCCCGATTGTGCATGGCTGCTGACAGTTACGTCTTGCCCCTATGTGTGTCACAGGCCACCTGTCCACTGACTAAAACCCTTTTCTCTTTCATCATGGTAGGTCAAGCTGCACCTTCGCAAGGACCTGTGGAGGGGCATAGCACGGGAAGTACGGGCATTGGGGGTGTGCAACAGACGACATACACACTGCCACAAACGCTGGGACGACATTTCCAGGCTGAGCAAGAATGTAGCTGAAGTAACACTGGGCCTGATTCCAAGGACGCCCCGCCTGGCCCGACGCTCCATGACCCCTCTCATGCACCGTATAATTGCAGTGACGCATCCTGAACTGGCCGAACGTCTGAGTGCCGATCAACAGCAAACTAGCGGTGAGCATACTGTCTGTGTAGGAAACTTGTGAGTGCTATGCATGTATTGGTGCCCAGACACACTATTGAGTTCCGTGTTGCGTACGTATGCCTGTGCTGCCATTTTGGTCCCATTGGGTGGTACTCATTTGACAGCCAGGTCCGCCATGTTGACACGCCACTTGCTTAGTACTTGAGTGTTAATGCACATCCCCTAGTGGTCCATGGCCCCATTCCAGGAAATGTGAGGATGACTGGTAGGGGTGGGCCATGTGCAGGATGTGGGCTCCTAAACCTTTGTCTGCTATGTAATTTGGCTATCCTGTTCCTTCAGTACGTCAGTCTGCCCATGACTCACACATCTTTTCTGTGCATTTCAGCTTTGACAGAGGACACTCTGCCACAGACGGTGGAGAGTAGCCGAGGAAATGAGTCCGGCTCAGACATCGCACACACGCAGACTGACACGGAGGAGGCCAGCGCCGGAGAGGGGGACAGGACCGTCCCTGAGGACTCGCATGTGGAGACACCATCGTCCTCCTCGTCGGACACTCTTGGTGAGCCTGCACTGTTGTCACAGACTGGGAGTGGGCACTCATCACCTTCTGTCGGAAGACAGCACACAGGGCCCACACTTCCACCAACTGCACCATGTACTGTTCGTGGCCGGAGGAGTAGGGGGAGCAGAGTGGCGTTCGGTGCAGGCACCGCTGCCCCTGCCACGGTGAGCCAAAATGCACTGTGTGCTGAGGCAGTTGATCTGCTGCGACAGCTGTGTGTGGGGCAGACCAATATGACGAATGCATTCCAGGACCATGATAGGAAGTTGGGGCAGGTGGTGGCATTCATGGAAGGGATGCATGGCGATCTTTCAGGTCTACACAGGACAGTGCAGTCATTGGCAAGCAGTGTGTCGTCTGCAATAGTTCAGTCGAATGAACAGGGTCCTACTTCTGTTTCCCCATCTACACCGCTGGATGTCTCAGGGGGTAGTGATTATTGTGAGCAAGACTCAAATAAAGGTTATTGCACTAGAAGCAGCGTCAGACAGCACGTCAGGGCACGCAGGGCACAGACCACATCCCCTAGATCACCTACATCTGTTCACGTACACGACGTCAGATGCACTGGAGTACACACACAGGATCCACAAGTGTTGTTGGAGGACATGCCTTCAGGAGCTACACAGGCATTCAACACAAAAGGTACTCCCAAGGCATGGGATACTCACATGTCCATGGACTGTTCCTTGGACAAGGCCAGTCAGAAGACTAAGGCACCTACTAAGAGCAGGGAGACTCCCAAGAGCAGGCCCACAGCGGTCGATAGGAACACTCCCAAGGACAGTGAGAAGACTAAGGCACCTACTAAGTGCAGGGAGACTCCCAAGAGCAGGCCCACAGCAGAGGTAAGGGACACTCCCAAGGACAGTGAGAAGACTAAGGCACCTACTAAGAGCAGGGAGACTCCCAAGAGCAGGCCCACAGCGGTCGATAGGAACACTCCCAAGGACAGTGAGAAGACTAAGGCACCTACTAAGTGCAGGGAGACTCCCAAGAGCAGGCCCACAGCAGAGGTAAGGGACACTCCCAAGGACAGTGAGAAGACTAAGGCACCTACTAAGAGCAGGGAGACTCCCAAGAGCAGGCCCACAGCAGAGGTAAGGGACACTCCCAAGGACAGTGAGAAGACTAAGGCACCTACTAAGTGCAGGGAGACTCCCAAGAGCAGGCCCACAGCAGAGGTAAGGGACACTCCCAAGGACAGTGAGAAGACTAAGGCACCTACTAAGAGCAGGGAGACTCCCAAGAGCAGGCCCACAGCAGAGGTAAGGGACACTCCCAAGGACAGTGAGAAGACTAAGGCACCTACTAAGAGCAGGGAGACTCCCAAGAGCAGGCCCACAGCAGAGGTAAGGGACACTCCCAAGGGCATGGACACACACAGAGAGCAGGTGTCTACTGGAGACAGGTGCACCACAGACGACAAGTCTGCTGGCAGGAACAGGGCGGCGAGCAGGGCACAGGCTACATCCAGAGACAACACTCCACCTAAGGATAAGGCACCTCCTACGGACAAGGCATCTAGCATGGACATTGGCGCAATCAAGGACAGGCATACTCCACCCCTGGCTGCACTGAGGCTGATGTTTACTACTGGACGCCAAACTAATGTCTCCGCGGCGGAGTCCCCCCATACCTCCACTCCCATCCAGGCCAGTCAGAAGCAGAGGTGGGTGTCCCCTGTTGTAGCATCCCCCATTACACATCATTCCGAGTCCAGGCGGCAGGCACAGAGCAAACGACAAGCAGGCTCCAGCACGTCCCCAGAAACCAGGTCCCCGGCAGCAGTTGCTCCACCTATGCTGGGTGGTGATTCTTTGGAGTCCCCGCCACTTGGCAGTCCAGTCCTGTCCAGGGTGCACTCACACCTCCATAAGAAACGCAGACACACACCATTGACACCTGCCACACCCGATTTGGCTCTAGATGACCTATCACCAGCTCCCAGGCCCACCCTGCCTCCTGGCCCATACAGCCCTGTGGCTCATCATTTCAGTTGTCCCAGTGGCGCTGGTGCAGTTGACTCTCATGTATCAGATGGTGGCACAGTGTCAGTTGTGCCCTCTCCTGTTGCACGTCCTGGCAGTGTATCTGGGTCTATGGCTCACGTGTCAGTTAGGAGATCTGTGGCTGTGTTGCACACTCCTGTTTCTGGTGCTGCCAGTGTGTCTGGGTCAGTGGCTCACGTGTCAGTGACTACATCTGTGGCTGTGTCTCACACTCCTGTTGCTGGTGCTGCCAGTGTGTCTGGGTCCGTGGCCCATGTGTGTGTGACTCGGGCTGTGGCTGTGTCTCACACTCCTGTTGCTGGTGCTGCCAGTGTGTCTGGGTCCGTGGCCCATGTGTGTGTGACTCGGGCTGTGACTGTGTCTCACACTCCTGTTGCTGGTGCTGCCAGTGTGTCCGAGGCAGGTGGTTCACGCAGTCCCCCTGAGTCTGTGATGTGAGGTGCTGTACACTTCACTGAAATGTTACTTCACATGGTGTGTCCATTGGGAACTGCGTGGCACTCTTGTGGTTCCTGTGACGGGTTGGTAGGGACACGTAGTTGTGCAGCCTCTGATGTACCTGCTGTGTACTGCACTGTGCCCTGTTGATGCTCTGATACTGCATAGTGCCCTCTCGTTACCTGCTATGATGTACCTGCTGTGTACTGCACTGTGCCCTGTTGATGCTCTGATACTGCATACTGCCCTCTCGTTACCTGCTATGATGTACCTGCTGTGTACTGCACTGTGCCCTGTTGATGCTCTGATACTGCATACTGCCCTCTCGTTACCTGCTATGATGTACCTGCTGTGTACTGCACTGTGCCCTGTTGATGCTCTGATACTGCATAGTGCCCTCTCGTTACCTGCTATGATGTACCTGCTGTGTACTGCACTGTGCCCTGTTGATGCTCTGATACTGCATACTGCCCTCCCGTTACCTGCTATGATGTACCTGCTGTGTACTGCACTGTGCCCTGTTGATGCTCTGATACTGCATACTGCCCCTCTCATGTGCTGCCTCTGATGGACCTGTTCTGTGCAATGGACTGTTGATTCTCTGTGCCCCTCTCATGTGCTGCCTCTGATGGACCTGTTCTGTGCAATGGACTGTTCATGCACTTGGCCCCTCTCATGTGCTGCCTCTGATGGACCTGTTCTGTGCAATGGACTGTTGATTCTCTGTGCCCCTCTCATGTGCTGCCTCTGATGGACCTGTTCTGTGCAATGGACTGTTCATGCACTTGGCCCCTCTCATGTGCTGCCTCTGATGGACCTGTTCTGTGCAATGGACTGTTGATTCTCTGTGCCCCTCTCATGTGCTGCCTCTGATGGACCTGTTCTGTGCAATGGACTGTTCATGCACTTGGCCCCTCTCATGTGCTGCCTCTGATGGACCTGTTCTTTGCAATGCCCTGTTGATGCTCTGATACTGCATAGTGCCCTCTCGTTACCTGCTATGATGTACCTGCTGTGTACTGCACTGTGCCCTGTTGATGCTCTGATACTGCATACTGCCCTCCCGTTACCTGCTATGATGTACCTGCTGTGTACTGCACTGTGCCCTGTTGATGCTCTGATACTGCATACTGCCCTCTCGTTACCTGCTATGATGTACCTGCTGTGTACTGCACTGTGCCCTGTTGATGCTCTGATACTGCATACTGCCCTCCCGTTACCTGCTATGATGTGCCTGCTCTGGTGCCCACTTTGCCCATGCTCACGCATACACTGTGATTGAACCCCTATTTTGTGAAATAAAGGTGGTCTATCAAATCTCGTGGTTTTTCGTTGTCATTCCTGCTTGCGTACTACAATTGTGTATTCGTATTTGCTTCTCATCAGTGGTTACGGTGACATGACACTCCCCCTCCCTACGTCACGTCCCTTGCTGGTATTCACCTCCAGACAGCCAATGGTTTGTGCCTTACCTGCGTCGTCCATAGTAGGCCATGACTAGGACGTGGTGGATCGCGAAGAGCATCGGGAAGGCGTGTAGCGCAGGGTCCATGGTGGTGGTCAGCTTGCGGTGGGTATCTCGGCTATGTCACCTGTGTTCGCTGTGGGGATTCCGACGTGTTCAGACAGGTTGTTTTTCCGCTGCGGTTTTATGTGTGTTTTCCGCCATCTTGATTGGGGGGACGGTCTTCGTCGTCAGTACGTACGGCGGTGCGTCCGGATCTGTTACGTCCGCCGCGTGGTCGTGTGTAGTTGGCCGGCGGAGCGTGCTTTTCCGTCGCGGACGGAAATTTGACAAGTTTTCCTATCCTGATATGGCGGACGGAGTATCCGCGGCAGGCGGACACGGAAAAGGCTTTTTCCACCTACTCACGGGCCGCGGTGGCTCTTCCGTCCGCCATCCTAATCGACCCCAAAGTGTTTTCGTACTGCTGTTACTTTAATTTTCATATTAAAATCTGTTTTGTGCATTAAAGGTTGATGAATACTGCCATTTGAACCATGTTTGCATTGTAAAACACTGCTGAGCACTGTGTGAATACCCAAGCGCAGTCGTGGTAAACTTTGGTGAAGGAGTTTGCTCAGCAGTAAAATATAATAAGAATATTGCCAATACAGTAACTGCTGTCAGGGATCTGAGTCTGTGCCATAGGTCCTCCAAAGGGGGTATGGCTGCTGCTTGCACATTTAAAGAGGGCTCTCTTCAATCTAAGTTTTAGCTCTACACAGGTAAAGCATGCAATGTCTCACTAACCCTAGGGATAGCTCTATATCGTAATGTGTGTGATTCTTAGTTCTGCAAATCTTCTAGTTTTTCAATCCCGCCCCCTCCACGTACATTTACTGTCATATTGTATAACAGCGAACCTATATGGATTGTTCAAGGTGGGCAAATGCATAGAAGTGGAAGGCAGAAGTAAAGAAAGATGCTTAATAATGAAGAAAAATATTAGGATGTCACACAACATTGAAAAAACGGCCAGCAAAACAATTTTACCAATTTCCTACTGAAATCATCCCATAAAATGCATCAGTTGATCCTATTTTTAATCAACTTTCCAGGACAGACAGGGAACCGCCTTTTGTTCATACAATCTGGTGGAGTCTCGAAATCATCCAACAGATCATGTCTTATTGGAAAATGTCATGAATACTGTGAGAAAATCCCTCTCATTTTGCTGACTGGTATTTCTGGTTACTGAATGCTGAAAACTGGGGCCCTGCTGTTCATTCCCCAGTTTATATGCTCTAACCCTTAAAGCATGATAGAACTGGATAATCCCCAACAGGAACAGTTAACTTTTCAATGAGCCAAGAGTATATGGGGCAGGAAAATTAAATGACTTTTTGTATTGCGGCACATGTTGTGGTATCCACCAGGCTGACAAAGGAAATATGGTCTTGGGTGTATCTGTGCAGCCTGATTAATGCACCTTTTAAACATGTATGCAAACCAGCCGGACTAACTCTTTTTGACTGGCAAGAACCTACTTTTAAATATTAACTAAGATATCCCTCTGTGGGTCTTCTGGTCCACAAGATGAGGAGCATAGAATTTAAAGTGGTACATGCAGGAATTTAGTGTTGGAATGTACCTACAGTGACTATCTTCCAGAGCCTATTTCTCTGTAATGGTCTTTAGCTTTTCTTTGAGATCAACTAAATATCGGGTTTGAGAAAAAACACTGGATTGATTAAACTACTATTTGGAATATTTAATAAAGATCCATTTGATTGGTAAAGGTGCATGATTGACTAATATGTAGGGAAAGCAACTTTAAAATAGTTAGATTTTGTCTGCCTAAATCACCAGTAGGCTAATTAGCATTAGCCTGCTAACAGCTGGCCGCTGTCAGTGCTTCCACTTAAATGAGGTGTGAAAACTGCTCCAAGAGTAATATTGCAGGCATTTTGGCAGGAAGACTTCGGTGTGAAGTACATCATACTTCTCAGATCAGGAAAGGCAGCGGGGGAGGGATCAAGGCACTTCATTAACTGGAAAGTGCCATGGTGAGGCATGCCAATTTACAGTTAAGTATAAATAGAGGCCTTTGTTACTTGATCCAACTGCAGTCAGCTTGGCACCAGCTTGGCACAAGCTAAGTGGGAGGAGGAGCTGGTCCCAGAACCAGTTTGGTGGGAATCCTTGTTTCCCAAAACACATCTCTGTCTCTGGCACCAGAAGTCTCCGGGGGCAGAAGAGTGTTGCAATAATGGATTTTACTCAGAATAGTGGACTGTGGGCTAGTTTGCAGTAAGGCAAACAGGATGTACTGCAAAGGTGGAAAGAGTTTCTCCTGGGAACTTTGTTCTCATTGGTTCGAAAGGGCCCAAGAGCTGTATTCCCCCACCAGCTAGGATTTTGACAGGCATAGCCCGCAACCTGGCCCCGATGAAGGGTTTCGACTTCCATGAAAAGAGATTAAGTCAGAAGGTAAAAACTTTGACTGCGATTACCTGCTTAAGGTATCTGGCTTTTGTTCTATTGCGGTTAGCATTAAATCATATCTAGTTCCTGTCAGCTGTGAACAATTACATCATTTTGGCATTTCACTTTTTCTTGTCGCTTGTAGGCCTATTTTTTTTAAAATCATATATCCGTTTCTATCTATTTTGATTTTATTATGTTTGTGTCATTTTTTATAATTTATATTTTCTCTATTTTTAGAATTTGATTGTGGATTATTTATTGTGTTATATATGGACTTTTTTTATTGTTCTAGTACTGCTAAATACTTTACAAACTTTTGGATAAGCTAAGCCTGCCTGCAATGTGCCATAACAACCATGAAACAAGTCCCACGTTTATTTATTGAACTTGTGTGTTGGATCTGATAAGATTTTGGCTGTTTACCTGGGAAGGGATCACATCCTCCCCATTTAAAACCCCATTTTCTTACCACTACTCATACGGTACTCTCTGTAAAATGATTGAATATTAATTCCTTTGAATTATGCAATAACATTGATCATTTAAACCAAATTTCACAAACGTTCTCAAGAACAACTGTTCCTCCATGCATCATTCTACGAAGGATTCATTTATTTGTTTATTTATTGGAGGAGTTTGCAGAGTAAGCACAGTGGAATAACAAAAGGAACATAACGAGTAAATAAAAATACATAGTAATGATAAAAAGGAATAAACGCTATACAGTGTTAATTGTCCATTGTCGATTATGGAGTTCAAAGGGTGGTTGAACGACAGGAACCAGTATTTGAATTTTACCTGTGAGTATAGCAACACCAGTTTACCCTTTCTGGATATCAGGATTTTCCCCATAGATGGTGGCTTGGGGACTGAACTCTATAAGAAACCGATGTCAAGGAATTCCTTGCTGTCATAAGACAGTTTTCATCCCAAAGCTCTCAGCGAGAACTTGTCTTTTCGGCCAATACTTGCGTGTGAGAAGGAATTGCTCATCTACCTCCAAATATCAAGAACATGCGAGAAATTTGATGATGCAATTACAAACCAGAGACTACCCCAGGAAACTTGCGAGGAGATCAATGAAAAAGGCAGCCAATAATCACAGAGATACTGATAGAACCGATGGAACCAAAGGAAGCAAACAAAAGACTTACCTGTGTGCACTCATTTTGCAGCTTTTCTAACAAAATCAAAAAGACCATTCTTTCTACTTGGAAAATATTGAACATTGCGACAACACCATTGCCGCGTCCACTTTTTGCTTTCAAGCGCATTACCAACATGAAAGATTGCTTGATACATACGAGACCTAGAGGCTGGAAGATGACTGAACAGGAGACCCCGTGGGGTTTGCTGCCGGCGAAAGGACATTTTCCCTGTGGTTCTTGCGCAGCTTGCCCTCAGACGTCTCACACCACAGAGATAGATATTGGCATGGCTAAAACTTGGGTACTATCAAACCACATGAACTGCAATAGCGAACAGTTGATTTATTTGATCACTTGTCCCTGTACACTTCGATATGTGGGAATGACGGCTTGCAAGATCAAAAGTTGCATCTTGGAACACAAGAGTACAATTCACTGTAAGAAATCTTCCACTAAACTGACCAATCATTTTATTGAAGCAAATCATTCTCCACAAGACCTGAGAGGGACGGTCCTTGAGAAACCATTTATCCCAAACCACATAACAGATATCACTACCTATCTGTTTCGACACGAACAACGATGGGTTGACAGATTAGATAGTGATAGGTTGGGTTTGAATGATGAGATTCCTTGTGTGCCTCTTTAAGGAGGTATTGATTTGTTCCCCAATGCATATTTAAATTTGCGCAAGCTTTCCCTGCCAAATGGGTCCCCTGTCTCCCCCTTTGTGCAGGCTGGATGTATACACCATGCATCATTTGAGGCACTAGCAGTTATTAACATAGTCCATGGGCTCTTTCTTTGTCCCCATGAATTACCTTGGCCTGTATTTATACTATCTACAGAAAGCTTTGCCATTCACTAGTCTGACACATTGACTCTGGTGTATGTAATATACTCAGGCGGGGCGTGTTGCTTTTGGATCACTGACATAATATAGAATGCCAAAATATTGACCTACCAAAATTTTGAGGTAAAAATATAGAATGCCAAAATATCGACCTCCTATCTCCAAACAGGTAAGTACAAAAATATCGAATCAAAAATATCGATGCAAAAAATATAGTTAGTCAAAATATCGAATTTTTTTAAATGCTTTAAATTCATTAAAAATGTATGAAATAATAAATATAATGAACTTAAACATACTTAAAATACTTAAATAACCTTAAAATGAATAAATAATTAATGTAAGTAAAAAAAATTGATTTGTTAATACATATATTTATATATATATATAAACAAAATATTAATAAGAAAATTACAATATTTTTACCGTAGGATAGGGTAAAATTTACTAATACCACTCCAGTGAGTGCAACAGTAGGGAAAGCGTTGGATAGAGTAGGGTGAAAATTACTATTCCCACTCCAGAGAGTGTACAGTAGGGAAAGCGTTGGATAGCGTAGAGGTAAAAAATACTATTCCAACTCCAGAGAGTGCAACAGTAGGGAAAGCGCTGGATAGAGTAGGGGTAAAAATTACTATTTCCACTCCAGAGAGTGCAACAATAGGGAAAGCGTTGGATAGGGTAGTGGTAAAAATGACTATTTCCACTCCAGAGAGTGCAACAGTAGGGAAAGCGTTGGATAGCATAGAGGTAAAAACTTATTATTCCCACTCCAGAGAGTGCAACAGTAGGGAACGCGTTGGATAGCTATGGGGTAAAAATTACTATTCCAACTCCGGAGAGTGCAACAGTAGGGAAAGTGTTGGATAGCGTAGGGGTAAAAATTACTATTCCATCTCCAGAGAGTGCAACAGTAGGGAAAGCGCTGGATAGCGTAGGGGTATAAATTACTATTCCCACTCCTGAGAGTGCAACAGCAGGGAAAGCATTGAATAGGGTAGAGGTAAAAATGACTATTCCCACTCAGAGAGTGCAACAGTAGGGAAAGCGTTGGATAGCGTAGGTGTAAAAATTACTATTCCAACTCCAGAGAGTGCAACAGTAGGGAAAGCGTTGGATAGCGTAGGGGTAAAAATTACTATTAAAACTCAAGAGAATGCAACAGTAGGGAAAGGGCTGGATAGCGTAGGGGTAAAAATTACTATTCCCACTCCAGAGAGAATGCAACAGTAGGGAAAGCGTTGGATAGAGTAGAGGTAAAAATCACTATTCCCACTCCAGAGAATGCAACAGTAGGGAAAGCGTTGGATAGCTTAGGGGTAAAAATTACTATTTCAATGCCGAGAGTGCAACAGTAGGGAAAGCGCTGGATAGCGTAGGGATAAAAATTACTATTCCCACTCCAGAGAGTGCAACAGTAGGGAAAGCGTTGGATAGCGTAAGGGTAAAAATTACTATTCACACTCCAGTGAGTGCAACAGTAGGGAAAGCGTTGGATAGCGTAGGGGTATAAAGTACTATTCCCACTCCAGAGAGTGCAACAGTAGGGAAAGCGATGGATAGCGTAGGGGTAAAAATTACGATTCCCACTCCAGAGAGTGCAACAGTAGGGAAAGCGTTGGATAGCGTAGGGATAAAAGTTACTATTCCCCCTCCAGTGAGTGCAACAGTAGGGAAAGCATTGGATAGCAGGAGGGTAAAAATTACTATTCCCACTCCAGTGAGTGCAACAATAGGGAAAGTAAATACTTCATATATAAATAAAAATAAAATAAATAATAATACCAATTACAAATTAATTAACATACTCAACACTTTTATATAATATATTAATGAATCCATAAAAAATGCAAATAAAAACGAATTAATAAAAATAATTACCTACTAATACAAATTATTTACCAATTAACAATAAATTAATTAACAATTAGAAAATAATTAAATTAAAAAACTATTTAAAAATAGAATTACTTACAATTAAATTACTCCCCACCCTATTCCCCTATAAACCCACAACCCACTACAGAAACTAAATTATTAAAATTAACATTAATATCAATTAATACATTAATTAAAATTAATTACCCATTATATTTTAATTAATTACCAATTAATAATTAATTAACAATTATTTCACTATAAATAGAAATAAATAAATTAACATATTTAATTAATTATAATTAAACTACTTCCCACCCTATTCCCCTATAAACCCACAACCCGCTACTGAAAATAAATTACTAACATTAACATATTTATCAATTAATGTATTCATTTTAATTAATTACCAATTATATTTTAATTAATTACCAATTAATAATTAATTCAAAAGAAATACCAATAAATAAATTAACATATTTAATTATTTATAATTAAATTACTTTCCACCCCATTCCCCTATAAACCCACAACCCGCTACAGAAATCAAATTACTAAAATTACCATAATTATCAATTATTCAATTAATTAAAAATTATTACCAATTATATTTTAAATAATTACAAATCAATAATTAATTAAGCATTACTTCAAAATAAATACCAATAAATACATTAACATATTTAATTAATTATAATTAAATTACTTCCCACCCTATTCCCCTATAAACCCACAACCCGCTACAGAATTATACTACGCAAAAATTAAATACCATTAAAATAATAAATTAATATAAATAATAAAATAAATATACACTTTTCAAACATATAACATAAAAAACACTTAAAAAATGTATATTAACTTACCTCAAATTCGATATTTTTGCAGTCTATATTCTGTCCATTCTATATTTTTGTAGTCTATATTCTGTCCATTCGATATTATGTCCATTCTATAATTATTAATTCAATATTAATGCTATCCTATTCAATATTTTGGTAGTCTATATTCTGTCCAGTCGATATTGTGTCCATTCTAGATTTTTTAATCGATATTAATGCAAATCGATAATAAAATCTCAATATTTTGACTGTATACCATTGCTTTTTCTCTTGACAGAACTGTATGTGTGCGTTCCCTTTGCTGGCTCCACCTGTCTGCCACTACAACTGGCTTATTATGCACCCATACAATTTCACTTTATTTTTGGCCCTGCAATAAGATCTAACTCACCCTCGAGGGCCATTGTAACCAGCCGCGGCTGGTAGTGGGAGTACCGGCTGGGCGGTGACGTGGGGAGGGGCAGGGTGGGGGGGTAGTAATGTATGGATTACGGACTTTAAAAGGTAAGTAAACATAAAAATAAATAAAACAAATTTCGTTGCACACACTGCAATGCAAAATGCGATGCAGTGTGTGCAATGAAATTCGTTTTATTTATTTTTATGTTTACTTACCTTTTAAAGTCCGTAATCCATACAATACTACCCCCCACCCTGCCCCTCCCCCTCCCCATGTCACCGCCCGGCCGGTACTCTCACTACCGACCGTGGCTGATTGTAACCTTAACCTTCCCTTATTGGCCCAATTGCTTCAACATTGCAGCCTGTTATGCACCCACCTTTCTCACTGTTAGTTGGCTATGCAATGAGATTAAACTCCCGTGCGAGGTCCCTTGTAACCTGACCCCCCTCACGTGGGCCGATTTGCTTATACATTGCAGTATGCCGTTTTGTTAAGGTGGTCATATTTCATACATTACAGTGGTTTCGCATCACCACCTTGTGTTTTACACACTGCGTTGGACAGTCTGGATACATGCACGGTCTGTGTCCTTTTCTTTTTCTACTTCCGGGTTTCGCTAACCTGGCATATAGCTTCAGTAGACTACAACCTCCAATACACCCTGCCATACGCATGTGTAATGTTTCTATAACAACGTATGATAAATGCCTGTGGACCTGTAAATATTAAGCGTACCAGCACATTTGTATAGGTTGCCAGGACTGTTTCGTTTTTTTTTTGCTACACGGAATAGAGTTGATTTTGTTATTAAATTGGTATCAAGATCGGCTCTTCTTAGACATTGCACACAGGCGCTAGGAACCAGCATTTCTTCATAGATGCATGCACAGCCCCTCTGACGAACAGGAATTCCACACCGGCTGCCCATTAGTAACAGCACTATTTAAACCAGCGCTTTAGCAATCGGCACTCATCTCCGGTCGCAGGTTCTATAACAGCTCGGGGTATCGACGGACAGGTGAGTGACTAGGCGAAGCTCTGCCTCGCTGTATGCCGTTACCAGGTTTTTAACCTTTGAATGAGCACTGTTGTTTACTTCTATTGACGCTTTACTTAGGCGCCGATTCCGATCCGGGAAAAAAAAAAACCCATACGATTCGTATTCGTAGCCGTTTCCATACGACTCGTAAACACACCGTACGACCCTGCGAGTACGATCCGGACCGGGTGATCAGGACGCTATTCGTACGGTCCGCGTCAGGTAAGGGCGATTCGTACGGAAAAGCACTCAATCACATACACACCGTACGGCGCGTACCCCCCATGATTGCCGGGGTACGTGACGTACCCCTGCGATCATGGGGGGTACGCGCAGTACACCCAGCGTACATGGGGTGCGCACCGTACACCCACCGTACATGGGGTACGGTGCATACCCCATGTACGCTGGGTGTACGGCACGTACCCCCCATGATTGCAGGGGTACGTGACGTACCCCGACGATCATAGGGGGTCCCGGGGGGGGGGGTTCCGTACTTGTTTTGGCGCGAACTATGCGTTTACGGCTGTTTCCAGCTCCCGTAAAAAAAAGGGTCGTACGGTGCGTACCCGACACGAATCGCACTTGCTGGGTCGTAAAAACCAGCCGCGAACCGTAACGATGTCACGTACAGCAGGTTCCGAGTGAGACTCGTACGGATATTTTAGTCGTACGGAGTCCTGTACGAATCGTACGGTCTTTGGCTCCTGGTACAAATCGTACTTCGTCGTACGTACGGGGACGTTTATGGGTACGATTCGTACGGGGAAAATTGCTCCGTACGACGATTCGGAGCGCATTTTACCGGATCGGAATCGACGCCTTAGTGTCTCTTTACATGGGCGCAGAGTTATTAACTTTCCACCATGCCCTAGTTTTTTAACTACTCCTGATACTACATGTACAGTTAGGTTCACTGATATATGCATGGCTTTTAATCATGACATATGCTAAATACAATGAGTGTTTCTGTGCTCCACCGTTTTTTCTCTACTTCTCGCTCCTTAGTATTCCCTGTCTAAGCTATATGACTTAATATTGATAGCTTGTCACCAGTAGTACAGGATGTTCTAATAATAGCTGTTTTACTATTATCTTTCCTTCTAGAGCGGTGCACCCATCCTGAGCTGTTGCCAGGTTGAGGTAGAGTTTTTTACTCAGCAGTAGCGGGTAAGAAATGTTTGCTATCCAATTCTTCACGTTCAGTACATATTAGCCATAAGTTATATCCTCAATCCACAGGTTACATGATATTTGAACCAATGATTCTGTTTCCAACAGGTAAATCTCACCTTTCAGAGCAGTCGGATTCTTGAATACGTTTGGTTCTTGTATCCTTTTTTGTTTATTCACTCATGCACTGTAGCAGGAGCATCTGTTAGGTCCTGAAGAAAGCCTTGCCCTATCTAGGGGCACTCTTGGCTGAAACATGTCGACCATTATTTTTCACCATACCATTGCGACTTAAATCCATGTCGCTGGAGCACTGTTTTTAATCCTGGCAGTGTGTCCCGAATAAAACGTATTTGACACCCCTTAGCTAGTTTCATTCGAACTTCTTTCACATTTTGAAATTTTTTGCGCTGTGCCCTCACTCACACTACCCTGATCTTCGTATGTGGATTTAGAATATCCTGTATTGGTCATTTATAAAACATCCCTGAGCTCCTCCCTCTCAGAGAGGGGGTTTTAGCCCTCAAGGAACTCCTTTGAGAGGAGAATCCCATATGATGAAGCAAGTCACCTATGGTGAGTGAGGGATTTCATACTGAAAAGGGATTTTCCCACAGGTAGTCCTGTGTGGGATAGTCTATGGTTAATCCCCTCCTGAATTCTCACATCTTTGCACTAATAGACCCAAGGATTTTACGCATGTTTTTGTTAGTTAATAATTGGGGATTGAATCCTTTGCAGGCGTTTAAACTTCCCTAGGACCCTCCTTCTTTCAAGCTGTTGTTGTATTCAATAGGCAAAATGGAACACAAGGATGTTACAGTATTCCTAAATGAAAAATTGTAAAGAAAAGTGGATTCACTGGAAAAAATGGTTTCAAAAACTGCAGTATTGGAAAAATATTTAAGCGTCTGCAAGAACTGTAGAGTAATGTTGTGTCTAAATTTAAATGTTGAGGAAGAATTTGTTAATGATGCTATGAGTAAAATTATTGATTTCATTAGATTTCTAGCAGGAGTGAGTCAGAGTTCCTAGAATTTACATTTCATCAGATTGATAGTATAAAGAAGATTGGAAGGTCCATTGTACATTTTTTGCTCTTTGCTCCGGAGTTGTCCCTCTTGCACATGCAGCAAACCCATGTGAGTGTCAGACTTTAGCACCTTTCAGAGGCCCAAATGCAGTGGAGAAGTGTGGCTCACTGGTTAGAGCGGCAGACTCTGAAGCAGAGATCAGGCCCGGGACCAGGGTTCAGGTCCCGACGCGGCAGGGTCTTGGGCTCAATGTCCACGGTCTCAATAATTCTCGCCTCGGCGCCTACTCTAATCATGGGTCCCACGCTGCAACTCTGGGCAATAGCTTGCTTAATCTCCACAACGGCCCCTACAACACTGGGATGCTTGGCTTCACCTTGGGGGTGCCCAGGAGGGGCATCTCACAGGGAGAGCCAGGAAGGGTTCCACAGCGTTGTACAGCGCCGGGACGCCCCGTTGGGGCAGCTGTGCGCTTTACAAAATACACTACAATGCAAACTAGAGAGGTCAAAAAGACAAGGCCTTAAATTAAAATAAAATGGCTTCACTGTATACCACCTATCTCTACTCTAATCCCATGTACTTATAAAGACTATTTACGCATTAGCACTTAATATATAACACGGTTTGTTTTCAGCAAAGCAGATGCTTAGCACGTGAGTTCTTAAGCGGCCATATTAGATGCCATTGTGCAAAAGCAACATTTTCCCTCCAAGCATTAGGACATACAACTGATGTATGCACAGTTATTTTTACCACATTAGCAGCCATCTTTAATTACACTTGGGTTACTTGTTAGTAAAACACATAGGCAAGCTTACCCTTTTATAGAAATATATGGAATGTTGTGTAAATTAGCATTACAGACATTTTTAATACTTCGTTACAGGATTATATGAGAGGATTGCGTCCGAGCAAGTCTCTTGTACATGAGTCCTTGCTCCATCACTCCCCAGGGTTTGGGTGGTGTCAGCAAGGGCCTCAAGCAATATTTCCTTATTCCAGAGGGTGTGGTGGTCTCCAGGTCTCAAGGAGGGCTGTGCAGCCCCCCAGCAATATTTCTATAGCCCCGGGGAGGAGGTGGTCTTCAGGGCTTATTGAACCTTTAGGAGGGGGCCCATGCATCCCCTCCTTTTTTTACAAATAAAGCCTTAGACAGGTGATGGTCCCTGGGGCTCCAGGAGCCTAAGGAGGAGGACCCAGTGCATACCTCTCTTTTTTTTAAAATACCCCAGGACCTGGCCCACCTCGGGTGCTATATTCAAAACAAGTGCAAGAGCCTGTACTTGTTTTAAAAAAAAAATATGTGCAGTAGATTCTTGGCTCTGTTGTATTTCTGCTGCAATTTTCTTTTCACTAAAACATTTTTGCCCTGGAGAAGTCCCGCTAGGACCTCATGACCAGATCTAAGGGGTCAGGGTATTCCTACTTTGCCCATTTTCTTTTTCTAAAATGTTGTTTGCGGGTCTCAGCTGAAGCTGAGTCCCAACATGGCTGCCAACATGTCCCGCTTGAAGTGTTGGTAGTCAATGACATTTCAGCACTGGGATTCTTGGATCCTTGGAGGATGCACCTTCCTATAGATACAAATTGAGATTGTTTTAATAGGTCAAAAACTACTTAATGGATTTACACAAAATAACAAAAATGGTTCTTTCTGGGCCAACAGTTACCTTTCTGGCAAATTTGGTTAATTCCATCCAGTGGTTCAGCCTATAGTTGTGTCTGAAATCTCTATGGAAGTTATCATGAGAAAAACACAACTTTTGTTCCCCCCTTTTCGCCGCCCCCGCTGGAAGGATCACCCCAAAACTTTCCATGTGCAACATAAAACCCCATATTTTGTAAATGTCTGGGCCCCGGGATGGCCGTACCTGGGTGCAAAAGCGGCCCTGGGAGGAGGGCCAGGTGCAGCCCCCTAAATTTAATGATAAAAATCTACCTGGGGCCTGGTCCACCCAAGGGCCTATTAAAAAACAAACATGGGAGACAGCGCTCTTTGTTTTATTCTGCCCAGTTTTGCGGTCCCCCAGAAACAGGTTTAGGGGTCTATTGGTCAGGGTATTCCAACTTGGCTTTGTTATTGTTTTTTACAAGATGGCTGTCAGCACTTCCTATTTGAAATGGGGATAGCCAATTAGATCTCAGCGTGAGATCTGTAGGATCCGCAGAGGATTACCACAGCTAGATATCTATTAATATTTTTACTCTAATAGCTTCAAAACTGCTGAACAGATTTGCACCAAATTACAAATGGTTTGCTTTGTGCGTCAAGATCTAACTTTCTGTCTTCTATGTAATTCTGTTCAGCGGTTCGGGCTGTAGTTGGGTGTAAAATCCCTATGGGAAATTGCATATGGAAAATACATTTTGGGACCCCCTTATTTCAGCCTTGCTTGGCGAATCACCCCAAAACTTGTCAGACACCAGCTGAAGTGAGTGGCAAACTAGTTTTGAAAATGTTGTGAAGATTCATGAAATGGAGACAAAGTTATTAGTAAAACAAAAAATGCTTTGTCTATGGAACTAGCTTCTAACTATAACTACCTAATTGCGGCCGCCAGTGAGTAATACATACATACATGTATATATATTCAATTAAAAAACCAAAGGATAGAGGGTTGTTATAGTTAGGAAATAAAATATTTAAAAACCTTAGAAATTCACTGAAAAACAAAGGTTACAGGGATGTTACAGTTAATCTTGATCGGAGCTTCACCTGATCTGATGGAGCGTGACACAGCCTTATGTAGGGGCTCACATCCCAGAACCATGCAGCTCCTGATTGATGGCTCAACTGTCCCGAAACCACACAATGCAAAGCTTTGCCACTTCACACAGCCTGCCCACTTTAGACAAAAGGTAAAACTCCCAGCGGGACGCACTTGGTCCTGCATCAAGCCTGCACTACATCACAGTCAGCCTAAACTTTTGACTTGTCCTGGTCCCGCACAACCAGAAACCTGCAGTTTTTGCTTCGCAAATGTACCCCCTCATGAAGGAAAACCTTGTTTGGAAAAATGGTCTCACCCGTGAGATGTACAAGTTGAAGTTCAGGGACAGCCAGAAAGCTGTCAAGTCAGTACTGGGTAGACTTTGTGGATTAGTCAAAGAAGGCACTAGATAGTTGAGTAAAGAGTGATAATGTGAGTAATTATGATGAGCTGTACAATCTTTTGCTCAGAATGGACATCTTCATTAATTGTTTTGCAGAGCTGCACCAACACCTCCTTGGTTCCAAAATCACAGTACCCAGTGAGCTTGCCAAGGATGAGGGCCCCTGGTTCAGCACCAGGATCCACAAGAAGGTAATGCCCAGAGCACATTATCTGGGATGAGGTGGACCTCGGGTTCCATCTGGAGACATTAGGATTGCCTGGGTGGGTGTGCCTAACCACACAGTCCATAGCAGCCAGAGAGGAGAATCCAAAGGACTTAGAGCATATAAGAATGGCCCAGTTATCTGCCAATAAAAGGAGGGCCCAGAGGATGTAGGACGTCCACCCCAGATATGACCATGTTCTGGGAGGAGTTTCATCCATGTCTTGGAGGAGACTACCACCAGTACCTGGAGGCCAAAACTTTGAGGACATTGACAATGTCTGCAGTGGTCAAGGCACTCATGGGGTTATTTACACAGGTGGGATTTCCAAGTAGATTGTGTCTTTCTGGGGCACCAACTTCATGTTAGCATACTTGAAGTCAATGTGGGCTGAATGCGGGCAACTTAAATATTTTACTCACCATATCATCCTCAGACTATTGGGCTTGTTAAGAGGTTCAGCAAGACTCTTAAAGACATGATTGTGGGCCTGTCAGAATGCTTGAGGAGTAGTGGACGTCCTCTTGCCATGCCTGTTGTTTGCTTACAGCAAAGTACCTCAGAGAGGAGAAGGGTTCAGCCCCTTTGAACTCCTGTATGGCCACCCTGTCAGATGGTCTCCCAGCCTTGTGAAGGAGAGATGAGAGTAACCTCCCAAGAACCCCCACCCCGAAGATTTAGTAAACCACATTTTGGCTCTCTGGACTCAGATGAAGCGATTTAGGGAAAGGTTTACTGAGAACCTGGGTAACATCTGAAAGTAATGAAACACTGACATGACCATAAGGCCACTGTGGTAACGTTTTGACCTGGTTCTGGAGCCAGAGGAGCCACTGACCTTGCAGGACAGGTGCATTATGGCATATGAGGTCATGGAGCAGAAGAGGGAAGCCACCTACCAGGTGAATCTGCAGACCCCTAGGGACTCTTAAAGGGTCTTTTATGTCAACTACCTCAAGCCCCACTTTGAGAGGTCTGATGTCACCAAACTATTGGTGACAGATAGAGATGAGGATAGTGAACCTCTCCCAGATCTCCTATCCTCTAAAGACCAAGATGGTTCAGTAGTGAGTGTCACCCTCTATCCGTTTCAGACTCCAACCTGGAGAGAGAATGCCACTGGTTGCTGGAACAATTCTCCTCTGGAATGTACTTTGTGCAACCAGAATTTTATTTTGTGAACTGACTTATGTACAATCGGTCAGCCAATTCACAAAATACAGATTCAGAGGGGGTCGCCAAACAACCTGCTTAATTATAATTTATTAGTCAGGTCGTAAATTGCAGCTCTGTCCAATTGTCTACTGGCACAAGGATGCTAGACTGCAAAGGTCTGCAAACCACCATCCTTGTGAAAGCATGTAACATGTTCATTTTATTGTTAAAATGCAGCCTGCAAGTAACTGGGCTGGTTTCATAAACAATTATTTTCAATTTCGAAAACTTCAGTGAGAGTTGGTAGTAGTCCTCTGGATAACTGCCTCCTGCTCTTGAAGCTGTCAGCCTTGCTTCCCAAAGGTAAGGGGTCCAAAGAAGACCCCTTGCCCTTTGTAAATCTGGTAACACCCCAACTTGAGAGTCAGTGACTTGTCAATGGTTTCTCACCGGAATTATGGTCCCAAACCATTGATATATAGGGTACCGAATCGCAACTTGGAACAGACGCCCGTGACAACGCCCTTCCACATTGTGATTTGGCTTCCATTTCTAAACTCAATTTGGTAGTCAGTAAAACATCAGTGACTCCAAAATGGATACATTACATACAAAATACCATTTTAGTAGCCACAAACTCCCTAATTTTGTGGATTGGAGTGTCTGCAACGGCTAAAGTTTATCACATCTGGCCCGTACTGAGGTTATCGGGCAGATAACTATGCTTTAAGGTGTCACTGGCTGCAAACAGAATATTAAAACAAGTACTCTAGAATGTATCAGTATAGAGATTGCTCTCAAATAAATGTAAAAGGTAGTTTGGTCATGTGATGAAAGTAAAAGCCAGATTGTCTTCCAGCAAATGGGTGTTCTAAGAGGCTCAGGAAGCATTTGATCAGCCAACGTGTTTTTACGTGTCTGGATTGTGAGGGGCCATTCACAGTTTTTGCTTCAAAAGATGTTCCATGAGCTCGAAGATCTTTTCGAGCCTTAACGTCTACACATGTGGCATTTAAGAATTTAGTTATGATGGGACAAATTGAGGATCCAAGAACTAATACAATATAGGAACCTACCATGGCTTGTATGCATGGGAGAACCATGGTTATTCATGGCCAGGCCAATCGTGGATAAACATACTTGAATCCTGGTCCTGTCAAAACATTTGAAGAGAGATTTTTTTGTGTATTAATTTTGAGGTGTTCATCCAAAGCATACTGTAACCCAATGGCGGGTCCTAGAACCTTTTACAGAAAGATGTTCTAACCGTAAGAGAAATAAGGATTAAGATAATTTGAAGAACCTGAATAGGACAAGATACAATAGCAGAGTAACATCCAAATGACATATTAATATTGAGATGGTTGAGACGGTGATGCTTGAGATGGTGTAAAAAGGAGTAAAGAAATGATACATAGTTTTTCCAAGTCGTGAACCAGAAAATGAAAATGAGGAGTCTGAACGGTGAAGCAGAGTTGGGCATTTAAGCTTGTTACAGTATGGGAGATTTTCTGGACATCGAAAAAAGGCTAGGAATTGTTGTGGCATGCATCTCTTTTAAGTAAATCTTTTTATGGACGGAGAATTTATGCAATCTATATACCATCTTGTTAAGATTTGAAGATACTGCTAGAGTATTACTACTCTTTGACATCCCCTAAAGATTACATAAATTACCAAATTCTAAATCCTGAGCTTCTGGTTACATTAAGAGATTCTTACAAGCACGATAGTAGACATGTGTCCTTGTTTGGCCGGTGTTATTGTTTACAGTCCAGGCTTTATGCCTTTATTTATTTATTTCGTAGTTTTATGTAGCCATAGCTTACCACCCTTCATTCTCTTCAGAGCTCTGTCCATTAAAAAGAGTGAAAAATAAGTGATGGCTATGAATGGGTTAGGGGTGTTATGTAGTTACTGTAGCTTGTTTGTTGATAATCAATGCTCAATGTACAGTTGGAAGTACCTTGTGCCAAAGTTCTGGGCAGATGGTTGTTAGAGGTAGGGGCACTTGGATGATGGGGGATAACGGCTTTGCAATATAATTTAGAGTTGATATTTTGTGACGTATAATTGTTTTGAACACCATTTGTGCTGTAGCCAACTGAGCTTTCTCCACTGGTGAGATTTCAAGTGCACAGTATGGGACCCCTTGGCTTAGAAAGAATTAACAAGGAAGCAAAGCTTAGCAGGATTATTTTTTTGACTTAATCCTAACAGTACTATGTGCCCTAGGAATGAATCAAATAATATTTAATTTGAACAAATGTAATGAACTCCTGTGGGGACATTCGTGGAATAAGCTTTGGCAAGCCAAAAGGTTCGCCTTTAAAAGGCAATTGTTGACCTATTTGCAATGGCTTTACCAAAGCTTGTATGCATTTGGTTCTTCTGTGTCAAGATGCATGCTCCGATACATACTTGTGCATGTATCACAATGCATGCACATGCATTTGCGCTTGAGGCAGCCGTTTTGGAAAGGTAAGAAAAAGCTCAAGGAACTCTGATTCAAATCAAAAGAGGCATGGCAGCGTTCTTTATGTTTTGATCTACTCTCTCTCTCTGACCAGGTTTTGAACGTTTCTTCCTTCTTTCCATGTTTTATGGCTTTGGCAAAACCTTGTGTAATGTGCACTTTCCATGATAATATACTCTGTGCGCAGGTGTACAGGCAGGTGGGTACTTAGAGGGAACATTAAAAGGCACAATTTATCGCTGTTGGTAATTACAGATTAGTTGGCATGGCAGATGTGAGCGTGAATATGTGCACGAGACAGACCGAGAGAACGGGAGTGAGATTTTAAGTAAAACATTCGCAAAAGGAAGTGGACTTGATTGAGTGAAACAGTGAGCTTGTCAGATAGTGACAAGAGTAGTTCGTTGCCCGCCAGACTTGCACTGAGTGTTTGGTTGGTCCTGTTAATGGGAACTTGCGAGTTTTAGAGTAAAGGGCCCTATTCTAGTTACCCCCAGGAAGCAGCCATTTGTCCATTCTGTATCCCGGGTCCTCCGAGCATCGATATGTGCAATGGTTGATTGCAGCCAAATGGGCAGCCCAGTAGTATTTTCTTATATCTGGAAGACAGATCCCCCCATTGTACCAGCCGAGGGCCAGCTTCTGGAGAGCTTTTCGGGATCTACTGTCCAAAAGGAGCAGGGATCACATCTGGGTAGTTCTGTACGGCATAAAGGAAGCGCGGCAATGACATCATCTTGAAGAGAGCTCCCCTGCCCAAGGACTAACACAGGGTTTTCTTATTACACTTAATAAGTGATAGCTTCAGTTTAGGATCTGATAAAGAAATGCTTCTTCCACTCATTTAAATCTTGATTCAGATTTCTCTTTAACTCCTTCGCTGCTCATGACGAGCTCAGCTCGTCATGCAGTACACTGGTCGTGTGCTTATGACGAGCTGAGCTCTTCATGAAATAATGTATTTCAAGGCTCTCCAGCACAGGAGGGGAATTGCCTTAGCAGTCATGTGGTTAATGGTGAAGTCAGATTTTAAGTTACTAATCTGAAAATGCCACTTTTAGAATGTGCACTTTACCTCTGCTAACCAGCGGTAGAGTGATTGTGCTCTCTTTCTTAAACATGGTAAAACTTGGCTAAACCTTATTGGTACATTTTATTTACTTATAGGTCCTTAGTAAATGCTAATATATGTGCCCATAACGTGTAAACTAAATGCTACTAATAGGCTGCATCAACTTTTGTGCATCTCATTAATGAAGCCCTGTGAAACATTTCTCGAGGCCTGCCACCGCATCCTGTAGTGCAGTTTTGAACTGCTATTTTGACCTGGCATAATAAACCTTTTCTTAAGCTTAAATCTTTCTTTTTGATACTTGTAAGTCACTGCTAAGGTAGCACCAAAAAGGGCCTAACCACTAGAGGGCAGGGTGTCTGGTATTTAAAAAGTAGAACATGTGTATATACGTTTTAGAAGCCCAGACATTGAAAAACTAAAGTTGTTTTTCACTGTTGTAAGGCTGTCTCTCCCAAAGACTAACAGTGGGTTTCCTTATTACATTTAATAAGTGATAACGTCAGTTTGGGAGCTGATAAATAAATGCTTATTCCACTCATTTAAGTTGTGATTCACATCTCTTTAATGGTAAAGTCAGATTTTAAGTTACTAATCTGAAAATGTCACTTTTAGAATGTTGCCATGTTCAGCCTAAATCAAATGTGCCTTTCTGCCAGTGTCCAGGCTAACATGACTTTGAATAGCTCTCCTGTAGTGATTTGTGCATTCCTTCCAAACACAGAGAAAAAAGGGCCTTGGGGGTGGTGCGTGTTGTTCTTCCCCTGAACAGTATGTCATGAGGGCTTACACTCAGTGCTTCCTGGGCTTCAGTGGACAGCACAACCCTATCCTGAATTCTAAGGGCTGCCTGATCTGACACTGACAAATACAGCTCACATTTAGGTCTGCCTGTCCTTTGTTATACTAGACAATTTGGAGCCAAAAGCAGGAACGGGTAAAGGGTAGAAAAAGGAGGCAACCCCCACCCACAGAATGGCACTGAGTATAAGAATAGTACCTTCAGAACCCCTTATCAGAAAACCCCTGGACATGTGGAAGATTCCGAAGAAGGACTGTCCGGCTGTCTGAACGTCGGAAGACTGGACTTGCTTGTCTTGAATCCAGGATCCCCAGAAGTGAATCCAAGGGTTAGTTGGCTGACCTCCTGTTTGAGTACAGGAACACAACACGCTTCCAGAAGCCTCTCTTACTTTCCCAACTGATCTTGACCTGGTTTGCTCTGTTGGCCTTTGTGGGAGTGAGTTCTGACCCTCTTAGCGCTGACCTTGTGGTCTTGAACCCTTGGCTGGAGTCAGAGTATACATCTCCCTTCTCAACTGAAGGTTTCTCCAGGACCCTAGCATTGCATTGTAGACCAACGAAGGGCCTCACACTGCAGCACCTCGCAGCTCCTGATTGGCGACTTCATCAGGATCCTAACCAGTGTGATGCAGACCGACAAAGGGCCTCACATTTCAGCACCTCACAGCTCTTGATCGGAGCTTCACCTGATCTGATGGAGCGTGACACAGTCTTATGTAGGGGCTCACATCACAGTACCATGCAGCTCCTGATTGATGGCTCAACTGTCCTGAAACCACACAATGCAAAGCTTTGGCACTTCACATAGCCTTCACACTTTAGACAAAAGGTAAAACTCCAAGCGGGCCGCACTTGGTCCTGCATCAAGCCCGCACTACATCACAGTCAGCCTAAACTTTTGACTTGTACTGGTCCCGCACAACAAGAAACCTGCAGTTTTTGCTTCGCAAATGTACCCACTCATGAAGGAAAACCTTGTTTGGAAAAATGGTCTCACCCGTGAGATGTACAAGTTCGAATTCAGGAACAGCCAGAAAGCTGTCAAGTCAGTACTGGGTAGACTTTGTGGATTTGTCAAAGAAGGCACTAGATAGTTGAGTAAAGGGTGATAATGTTAGTAATTATGATGAGCTGTACAATCTTTTGATCAGAATGGACATCTTCAGTAATTGTTTGCAGAGCTGCACCAACACCTCCTTGGTTCCAAAATCACAGTACCCAGTGAGCTTGCCAAGGATGAGGGCCCCTGGTTCAGCACCAGGATCCACAAGAAGGTAATGCCCAAAGCACATTATCTGGGATGAGGTGGACCTCGGGTTCCATTTGGAGACATTAGGATTGCCTGGGTGGGTGTGCCTAACCACACAGTCCATAGCAGCTAGAGAGGAGAATCCAAAGGACCTAGAGCATATAAGAATGGCCCAGTTATCTGCCAATAAAAGGAGGGCCCAGAGGGTGTAGGAAGTCCACCCCAGACATGACCATGTTCTGGGAGGAGTTTCATACATGTCTTGGAGGAGACTACCAGCAGTACCTGGAGGCCAAACCTTTGAGGACATTGACAATGTCTGCAGTGGTCAAGGCACCCATGGGGTTATTTACACAGGTGGGATTTCCAAGTAGATTGTGTCTGTCTGGGGCACCAACTTCATGTTAGCATACTTGAAGTCAATGTGGGATGAATGTGGGCAACTTAAATATTTGACACACCATATCATCCTCAGACTATTGGGCTTGTTAAGAGGTTCAGCAAGACTCTTAAAGGCATGATTGTGGGCCTGTCAGAATGCTTGAGGAGTAGTGGACGTCCTCTTGCCATGCCTGTTGTTTGCTTACTGCAAAGTACCTCAGAGAGGAGAAGGGTTCAGCCCCTATGAACTCCTGTATGGCCAACCTGTCAGATGGTCTCCCAGTCTTGTGAAGGAGAGGTGAGAGTAACCTCCTAAGAACCCCCACCCCGAAGATTTAGTAAACCACATTTTGGATCTCTGGACTCGGATGAAGCGATTTAGGGAAAGGTTTACTGAGAACCTGGGTACCATCTGAAAGTAATGAAACACTGACATGACCATAAGGCCACTGTGGTAATGTTTTGACCTGGTTCTGGAGCCAGAGGAGCCACTGACCTTGCAGGACAGGTGCATTATGGCCTATGAGGTCATGGAGCAGAAGAGGGAAGTCACCTACCAGGTGAACCTCCAGACCCCTAGGGACTCTTAGAGGGTCTTTTATGTCAACTAGCTCAAGCCCCACTTTGAGAGGTCTGATGTCACCAAACTATTGGTTAAAGATAGAGATGAGGATAGTGAACCTCTCCCAGATCTCCTATCCTCTAAAGACCAAGATGGTTCAGTAGTGAGTGTGACCCTCTATCCGTTTCAGACTCCAACCTGGAGAGAGAATGCCACTGGTTGCTGGAACAATTCTCCTCTGGAATGTAATTTGTGCAACCAGAAATTTATTTTGTGAACTGACTTATGTACAATCGGTCAGCCAGTTCACAAAATACAGATTCAGAGGGGGTCGCCAAACAACCTGCTTAATTATAATTTATTAGTCAGGTCGTAAATTGCTGCTCTGTCCAATTGTCTACCGGCACAAGGATGCTAGACTGCAAAGGTCTGCAAACCACCATCCTTGTGAAAGCATGTAACATGTTCATTTTATTGTTAAAATGCAGCCTGCAAGTAAATGGGTTGGTTTTATAAACAATTATTTTCAATTTCGAAAACTTCAGTGTGAGTTGGTAGTAGTCCTCTGGATAACTGCCTCCTGCTCTTGAAGCTGTCAGCCTGCTTCCCAAAGATAAGAGGTCCAAAGAAGACCCCTTGCCCTTTGTAAATCTGGTAACACCCCAACTTGAGAGTCAGTGACTTGTCAATGGTTTCTCACCGGAATTATGGTCCCAAACCATTGATATATAGGGAACCGAATCGCAACTTGGAACAGACGCCTGTGACAACGCCCTTCCAAATTGTGATTTGGCTTCCATTTCTAAACCCAATTTCGTAGTCAGTAAAACATCAGTGACTCCAAAATGGATTCATTACATACAAAATACCATTTTAGTAGACACAAACTCCCTAATTTTGTGGATTGGAGTGTCTGCAACGGCTAAAGTTTATCACATCTGGCCCGTACTGTGGTTATCGGGCATATAACTATGCTTTAAGGTGTCACTGGCTGCAAACAGAATATTAAAACAAGTACTCTAGAATGTATCAGTATAGAGATTGCTCTCAAATAAACATAAAAGATAGTTTGGTTATGTGATGAAAGTAGAACCCAGATTGTCTTCCAGCAAATGGGTGTTCTAAGAGGATAAGGAAGCATTTGATCAGCCAACGTGTTTTTACATGTCTGGATTACAAGAGGGGCCATTCACAGTTTTTGCTTCAAAAGATGTTCCATGAGCTTGAAGATCTTTTCGAGCCTTAACGTCTACACATGTGGCATTTAAGAATTTAGTTATGATGGGACAAATTGAGGATCCAAGAACTAATACAATATAGGAACCTACCATGGCTTGTATTCATGGGAGAACCATGGTTATTCATGGCCAGGCCAATCGTGGATAAACATACTTGAATCCTGGTCCTGTCAAAACATTTGAAGAGAGATTTTTTTTGTGTATTCATTTTGAGGTTTTCATCCAAAGCATACTGTAACCCAATGGCGGGTCCTAGAACCTTTTACAGAAAGATGTTCTAACCGTAAGAGAAATAAGGATTAAGATAATTTGAAGAACCTGAATAGGACAAGATACAATAACAGAGTAACATCCAAATGACATATTAATATTGAGATGTTTGAGACAGTGATGCTTGAGATGGTGTAAAAAAGAGTAAAGAAATGATACACAGTTTTTCCAAGTCGTGAACCAGAAAATGAAAATGAGGAGTCTGAACGGTAAAGCAGAGACGGGCATTTAACCTGGTTACAGTATGGGAGATTTTCTGGACATCGGAAAAGGCTAGGAATTGTTGTGGCATGCATCTCTTTTATGTAAATCTTTTTAAAGACAGAGAATTTATGCAATCTATATACCATCTTGTTAAGATTTGAAGATACTGCTAGAGTATTACTACTCTTTGACATCCCCTAAAGATTACATAAATTACCAAATTCTAAATCCTGAGCTTCTGGTTACATTAAGAAAATTCTTACAAGCACGATAGTAGACATGTGTCCTTGTTTGACCGGTGTTATTTTTTACAGTCCAGGCTTTACGCCTTTATTTATTTATTTCGTAGTTTTATGTAGCCATAGCTTACCACATTTCATTGTCTTCAGAGCTCTGTCCATTAAAAAGAGTGAAAAATAAGTGATGGCTATGAATGGGTTAGGGGTGTTATGTAGTTACTGTAGCTTGTTTGTTGATAATCAATGCTCAATGTACAGCTGGAAGTACCTTGAGCCAAAGTTCTGGGCAGATGGTTGTTAGAGGTATGGGCACTTGGATGATGGGGGATAATGGCTTTGCAATATAATTTAGAGTTGATATTTTGTGACCTATAATTGTTTTGAACACCATTTGTGCTGTAGCCAACTGAACTTTCTCCACTGGTGAGATTTCAAGTGCACAGTATGGGACCCCTTGGCTTAGAAAGAATTAACAAGGAAGCAAAGCATAGCAGGATTCTTTTTTTGACTTAATCCTAACAGTACTATGTGCCCTAGGAATGAATCAGATAATATTTAATTTGAACAAATGTAATGAACTCCCGTGGGGACATTCGTGGAATAAGCTTTGGCAAGCCAAAAAGTTCGCCTTTAAAAGGCAATTGTTGACCTATTTGCAATGGCTTTACCAAAGCTTGCATGCATTTGGTTCTTCTGTGTCAAGATGCATGCTACGATACATACTTGTGCATGCATCACAATGCATGCACATGCATTTGCGCTTGAGGCAGCCGTTTTGGAAAGGTAAGAAAAAGCTCAAGGAACTCTGATTCAAAACAAAAGAGGCATGGCAGCGTTCTTTATGTTTTGATCTACTCTCTCTCTCTGACCAGGTTGTGAACGTTTCTTTCTTTGTTCCATGTTTTATGGCTTTGGCAAAACCTTGTGAAATGTGCGCTTTCCATGATCATATACTCTGTGCGCAGGTGCACAGGCAGGTGGGTACTTAGAGGGAACATTAAAAGGCACAATTTATCGCTGTTGGTAATTACAGATTAGTTGGCATGGTAGTTGTGAGCGTGAATATGTTCACGAGACAGACCAAGAGAACGGGAGTGAGATTTTAATTAAAACAGTCGCAAAAGAAGTGGACTTGATTGAGTGAAACAGTGAGCTTGTCAGATAGTGACAAGAGTAGTTTGTTGCCTGCCAGACTTGCACTGAGTGTTTGGTTGGTCCTGTTAATGGGAACTTGCGAGTTTTAGAGTAAAGGGCCCTGTTCTAGTTACCCCCAGGAAGCAGCCATTTGTCCATTCTATATCCCGGGTCCTCCGAGCATCGATATGTGCAATGGTTGATTGCAGCCAAATGGGCAGCCCAGTAGTATTTTCTTATATCTGGAAGACCGATCCCCCCATTGTACCACCCGAGGGCCAGCTTCTGTAGAGCCATTCGGGATCTACTGTCCAAATGGAGTTCCCTCTAGAGACCCTCTATTTCCTTAAACTAGTGTGCAGTGATCACATCTGGGTAGTTCTGTACGGCATAAAGGAAGCGCGGCAATGACATCATCTTGAAGAGAGCTCCCCTGCCCAGTAGGGAAAGGGGGAGCGCCCTCCAATGTGCGATGTCACGCTTGAGTCTCCGAGGGGGGGGGGGGCAGGTTTCGGTTATACTGAGTCTTGAGGTCTGCTGAGATGAAGACTCCCAAGTACTGGAAGCCCCCTCCAGCAGTCTGAATCGGACAATTGTTAGGCAGTCGCGGAGGATCACCACTGAGGACGTACAGCAAGGAATTGGCCCAGTTTATTGTGTAGCCAGAGTACCTCCCAAAGATGACAAATATATCAAGGACTGCGTTAAGCGATGACCTGGGGGGGAAGCCAGATACAATAGGATATCATCCACTTAGAGGGAAATGCGGTCCTCCCAGGTCCCAGAGCACTTGAGACCCCGGATTACCGGGTCTCTGCGGATCCATGCCGCCAGGGGCTCGAGGGAAAGAGCAAACAGAAGCGGCGACAAAGGACACTGTTGACGCGTTCCGTGACTCAGTGCAAACACCTCAGATTTCTTATTGTTTACCACTACTTGCGCCAAGGGTTCGGTGTATAATAGCCGTACCTAGCCTATGAATCTGGGCCCGAAACCCAACTTTGCCAGGACTGGGAACAAGTATGACCACTCGATGGTATCGATTGCCATTGTGGCATCCAATGAGACCACCACTGTGTCTTCATGGATCTTCCAATGGCGTCAGTTCTTAATGGTGTCAGGGGCGTAAAGTGTTATCAAGATGATTTACTGATATTTGGTGGTTCACAGGATGAACATGATGTTATAGTGAGAATGGTGTTAAAGAGGTTGCTTAAGGCTGGACTAACACAAAAGAAATAGAAATATAAAACATTTTGTGCATGATGTAAATTATTTGGGCCATCTTAACACAGGAATAGGTGCTGCTCTAAAGAAGGAATTGGTAGATACCATTGTTAAATTAGCCACTCCAGAATCATAGGAGGAAGTTGTTTCTTTCCTAGGTATGGTAGAATACTATGGGAAGTTTATAACAAACTTGGCAAGTAAATCTATCAATTTGAGATTTCTACTAGGCAAAAACAAAGAGAACAAACGGACTCAGGAATGTCAGCAAGAATTAGATGGTTTGAAATTCAATGCCAATTAGATTCCCCATGTTAGACTAATGTTCTGATTTGTTACCTTTGCCTCAAATTGTAAAGCGCTCTGATATCCTTCAGGATCAAGTTTGCACTATATAAAACTTTATAAATAAATAAAATATGGCAATAGTGAGCCAATAGTTCCAGAGGTAGAACGATAGTGAGCAACATAGAAATACTGAGACAGCTAAGACAATGCCTGAGCTACAAAGGAAGTAAGAGAGTCATTAACACAAATGAGAATGAAGGTGTGAGAAGGAATGGGTAAGACTGCAACAAACACATAACTGAGAGAGGGTGGGTGACAGAATGGAAGCAAAAATCAATTAAGCGTCAAAGAATAACATTGATGAGGTGAAGTCTGAAGCTAGAGCACCAGAAGGGTGAGGTGTATAGATGTTAATAGGGTCATGGTGAAATGGATTGCGGGAGAGTATAGACAGTGGGAGACACAGAGAAGTAGATAGGGGAACCAGAAAAGTGTACATGAATTGTATGGTAATAGGTATTCTATCGCATAGTAAATGCCAGCATAAATGCCAGCATTTGTAGAGCGCACAGCTACCTCCAACGGAAGTGTCCCGGCGCTGTCCGTATACCGCTTAGGAACCCTTCCTGGCTTTTCCCTGTGAAATGTCCACTCCTGGGCACCTCAAGGTGAAGCCAGGCATCCCAGCGCTGTTGGGGCAGTTGTGGAGATTAAGCAAGCTATTGCCCAGAGTTGCAGAGTGGGACCCATGATTAGAATAGCCACGAGGCGATAATTATCAGGTCCGATGAAATTAAGCCCAAGATCCACTGAGACGGGTATTGAACCCTGGTCCCAGGCCATACCTTTGCATCAGGGTCTGCACTCTAACCATTGAGCCACACTTCTCCACTCAAGGATCAGGCATATATAAGGGCCCCCTATAATTTATAGCACAGTATAAATCTTTGCCGAATGCAGATGCGGTAAATGAATGTCAGACATTACCCCCAGGTCTCTCCTGTCCTCGTCTCATTCACAACAAGTGGAGATGACTATCTCCCAGACAGAAAATAGAACAGAGGAATGCTGGCATCCTAACCCCACCCCCTCCCACTGAAAGTACATAAACGGTACTTATCCAGCATTCCACCTGTTCTTTTTTCTGTCTGCTAATATAATGGGCCGAAGTTTTTGCTGATTGCTGCTCCTGCTGGACGGGGTTGGCAGTCTCCTGGGTTCCACGTCTGACAGCCAGGCTGTCTCTGACGGGTCTCTTTGGCACCTCCTGGCCTGCCGGGCTTCCTTGGAGGCATGGTTGTTGCCACACGGCCCTTTGCAGCTTGGGCACCGGTACAGCGGAGCGGTTCCTTTTTGCGATGGCGCGTCCTCCTGTGGGCCGGGCCGGGTAGGAGGACGTGCTGAGAGATGGCTGGTGGCTCAGGGATGACTTAATGGTGCCCCTAGTACACAGCCAGCCTCCGGTGTCTGGATCCTACTTTCCACGAGCTAAGCACCGGCTCTTGTCTCGTCTCAACAGTTGAGCTGGATCGGGCTTTGTGAGTACCTGGATGGGAATTCCCTGTGAATTCCTGGTGCTGTAGGCATTTCTTCTTCATAATTATGGCCTATGGCCATTCCACCCTGTGAGCACCTGCTCTTGTCTGATCTCTGAAGCTGAGCATGGTCGGGCCTGCTTGGTACCTGGATGGGAGACTGCCTGGGAATTCCAGGTTCTGTTGGTTGGAAATGTAGTCCTACACCGGTATGTTGCAGGGTACCTGGACTGGCTGGTGGGGGCAGACGATGGAATGTTACATCTGTCTGCCACAGGGGTGAGTACCACATAGCAGTTTTATTACGTCTTTGATATCACTAGCCTCCGTTCTCATTTTAATTGTCAGTTTTGGGTGCTCTACCTGCTCCTTGGCCTTCTGGGGTCTTGTGCTACAGCTATTTTGCCCTGTATGCAACTTGTCTCGTCTTCTCTTGGCTTTTGTGCAGGGTTGGACCTGGTTGGTGCCGGTATTGGCAATAGCTTGGATTTATGAGATGCAGTACCTTTTTTGCTTCCAGGGTCAAGCCATTGGTGTCCCAGCCTCCCTGCTGTTTGCATGGCCTTACCACCTGTGGGGGCTTGATTTCTTTCTTTCTCTGAGGCCTGCCAGGCTCAGCAGCCATTGACTCTCTGTTTAGCCCTGTGCCTGTGGTCTAGGTGGTCCTTAGATGTGTGGTGGCTTGGGGGCTGAGCTGGTGGTGCCCCCAGGTGTCCCTGGTGGCCTTGGTGGTGGTTTGCTCATTGCCCTGCATTTGGCTTTTGGACGCGCCTGAGCTGGGTGGCTTGGGGCAGGCGGTGTGGGGCTGCATCTGCCTTCCTTGGCGTGTTGCCACGTGGTGGTTTTGTCTCCCCTCTTTCATTTCTGTCTGAGTGCCTCTGCGGTTTGTCTTGGACTCCATGGTGTCCCTGCAGTGGGTTTGTCTGCCTCTGTCTGTTACCGGGTTTTTCCCCACTCTTTTGCCTATTCTCTGGCCTTGCGTTGCTGCTGCCTTTGAGTGGTGGGTGGTTCGGGGCTGTGCTTGGGGTGCCCCTTGTACGCTTGGTTCCCGTTGGGGCGGTTTATGGGGTTGGTCAGGTACTATGGCTTTTGCTTCACGTGGGCTGGATTGAGATGCCGTTCTTTGCTAGCTGTACTGTCTGGGGTCTGACAGCCCTCGGTGGTGTCGGGGTGACGGTTTTCTTCCCCCTTTTTCTACTGTGTTCTTCTTGGACCTGAGTCTTCGTTTTTGGTGTGTTCCATGATCCCTGGCCTCTAATGCATGGTCCCTGTCTGTGGTGCCTCCAGCGTGGTGGCCTTTTTGGGTCATTGTGGTGTTGACTGGGTCAAGTCTCTTTCCGTTTGGGGCCTGGTCTGGCCATTTGGGTTTGTTTTTTTGGATGTTGTGGCTGCTTGAGTCCAGTTTTCAGCCTGCCCCCTCTTCCTGTTTCTGCCCCTTGGTGTGTTGGGCACTGGTGGGTCCTCCATCTTGTCTCCACTCCTGGTGGTGGCGTCTTGTCTTCTGCTGCTTTTTGTCTTGGCCTCGCTGTGACAAGCTCACCCTGCAAGGGCCTGTGTGGGTTGGTGGTGCCTTCTCTACCCTGGGTGTCCTTGTTGAGAGCTGCCTGTTGTGGGGCTTGGTGGGTTGCCTTTGGGTGTCAGCCTGTGGCCCTTGTCTAGCTCCATTTCTCTGGTCGCTTTGCGCCTTGTTAGGGGGTGGTCCTTTCTGGCCCTTCATGGTCTGTAATTCTTTTGCCTTCTTGGCATGGCACCTGGTTGTCCTCCTTGCCCCTTCCTCTGGCCTCTTCTCAGCACCTGCCTTTCCCTGGTGCAGTACAAAAGGGGGTGGTGATGGACGGAGAATCTGAATCAATCAAACACTCACACCCAGTCAAAACATCTGGGTTTAATCCATCACAGTTCTTTAGCCCACTCTGCCACCCCAGTTCAGACATGGCTATATGCAAATCAGTCTGACCATGTGCCTCATGAGAACAGTCCAGGCCGAACTGCCAAGCCATGTCTTCCCTGGATCGGAAACAAGCTTCGGAGGACCGGTTTTTGGCATTCCAGCCGTCTTCAGCCCAGCTTGCTTGAAACCAGTGGCAAAGTGAGCAAGGGACTCATGTCTGAGCATACCCTGCCACACTTATGGCATCCAAAAGCGGTACAGAAGGGGGTGGTGATGGACAGAATGCCAGAAACCGGTCCTCGATCAGGGTCAGACTGATTTGCATATAGCCATGTCTGAACTGGGGTGGCAGAGTAGGCTAAAGAACGATGATGGATTAAACCCAGATCTTTAGACTGGGTGTGAGTGTTTGATTGATTCGGATGCTCCGTCTCATTCTCCTCTGTCGTTTCATGTCCAGGTGGGCCTGGGTTTCTGGTTGCCTGGTTCCTCTGGTTGGTCTCCAGGAGGCGGGTGTTTGTGGGTTTGGGTACCTGTTGGTCCTGCTACCCTCTGCCTGGGTCTTTGGTGGGCAGGGTTGAGGGTTGTGTCCCCCAGTCCCTGTGTTCTGGTAGGTGCCTTGGTCTTGTGGGGGTCCGGCTGTTGGCCTTGTTATTGTTTGGGGGTTGTGCCTCTCGGGGTTTCTGTGGTACAAAAGGGGGTGGTGATGGACGGAGCATCTGAATCAATCAAACACTCACACCCAGTCAAAAGATCTGGGTTTAATCCATCACTGTTCTTTAGCCCACTCTGCCACCCCAGTTCAGACATGGCTATATGCAAATCAGTCTAACCCTGTGCCTCATGGGAACAGTGCAGCCCGAACTGCCAAGCCATGTCTTCCCTGGACCGGAAACAAGCTTCCGAGGACCGGTTTCTGGCATTCCAGCCGTCTTCAGCCCGGCTTGCTTGAATCCAGGGGCAAAGTGAGCAAGGGACTCACGTCTGAGCATACCCTGCCACACTTATGGTGTCCAAAAGCGGTACAAAAGGGGGTGGTGATGGACGGAGCATCTGAATCAATCAAACACTCACACCCAGTCAAAAGATCTGAGTTTAATCCATCACCGTTCTTTAGTCCACTCTGCCACCCCAATTCAGACATGGCTATATGCAAATCAGTCTGACCCTGTGCCTCATGGGAACAGTCCAGCCCGAACTGCCAAGCCATGTCTTCCCTGGACCGAAAACAAACTTCCAAGGACCGGTTTCTGGCATTCCAGCCGTCTTCAGCCCAGCTTGCTTGAATCCAGTGGCAAAGTGAGCAAGGGACTCATGTCTGAGCATACCCTGCCACACTTATGGCGGCCAAAAGCGGTACAAAAGGGGGTGGTGATGGATGGAGCATCTGAATCAATCAAACAGTCACACCCAGTCAAAAGATCTGGATTCAATCCATCACCGTTCTTTAGCCCACTCTGCCACCCCAGTTCAGACATGGCTATATGCAAATCAGTCTGACCCTGTGCCTCATGGGAACAGTCCAGCCCGAACTGCCAAGCTATGTCTTCCCTGGACGGGAAACAAGCTTCCGAGGACCGGTTTCTGGCATTCCAGCCGTCTTCAGCCGGCTTGCTTGAATCCATTGGCAAAGTGAGCAAGGGACTCACGTCTGAGCATACCCTGCCACACTTATGGCGGGGTTTCTGTGGCCTGTTGACCTTCCGCTATCTTGGTTGCTGTGCCCTGGTGTGGTTGCGGGGTTGGCTGTTATCGGCGCGGTGATTTTCCTATGTCAGAGTCCGGTTGTTGGCCTCATTATTGGTTGGGGGTTGTGCTTCTCAGGGTCTGGCCTGTGTTTCTCCCCTGCTACTTCGTGTCCAGGTGGGTCTGGGTTTCTGGTAGCCTGGTCCTTCGGGTTGGTCTCCCGGCGGTAGGGGTTCAGGTACTCATTGGTCCTGCTTCCCTCTGCCTGGGTATTTTTTGTGCGGGGTTGCGGGTCATGTCCTGGTGATCCCTGTGTTCTGGAGGATACCTCGGTCCTGGCCTGTTGGCCTGTACCTGTGCCCCAGATCCTTCTCCTGGTCGGTTGTTCTGTGATTCCGCTGGGAGTAGGGCTGGCCATTCCTGCCTGGACCTGGTCTGTCTGTGGTTCCTCTGGGCTGTCTGGTGGTCATGTCTTTTGGTTGGGGTCGTGGCTCCTGATTTGTGATTTTCTCCCCTCCTGGTGTGGTTGGTGTGGCCCTGGCATGGCTCACTCCTTTGGGTGTGTGCTTTGGCCCTCTCCTCCTTTTCTGGTCAGATCTGCTGTGGGGCTCCCAGATAGTGTGAGGGTTGGTCCTGTTGTTGGTCCTGCTGTCCTTCATTTCCTAGCCCTGGCGGGGCTGGTTGGGCCTTTCCATGCATCACCTCTTTGGTCATCCTTTGGTATGTGCTGTTACTGGTTTACGGGAACTGCCTTGGAGTGCTGGTTGTGGCTGCCTTCTGATCTGGTGGCAGTTCTTCCGGGCTTTTTGTGGCCTGTGGGGTGCAAAGGGGGTTCTGGTTCTCCTTGCCCTTGCTGGTGGGCCTGTGGTGTCTGTGGCTTGGCTCCTCACCGGATGGCTTGGTTGTTCTTTGCTTTATTGCCTGGTCTATGGCCATACCGCCGTTCACTCGCCTGCTCTCATCTGCTGTCAGCAGTTATGCAGGGTCAGGTATCGTTGTTACCTGGTTGGCTCCCTTCCGCTTGGTGGTTTTTGGGGTTAGGGTTGGTGGGGCCTGAGAGCCCTGTTGCTCTGTTTTTTTCCTTGGGGGCCGCTTGTGGCTTCTAGTTCCAGGTTGCTGGTTCCTGTGTTCCTTGGTTGTGTCCCTGTTGGTGTGACCAGGGCTTCCTGGTGTGTGTAGTTGCCTTGGGTGTTTTTCCTTGTGGGGCCCTCTCACTGTCCTTCTGTTGTGGTCTCTCTCAAGGACTTCCTTAGCTTAGGCTCCTCCTTGGTTATTGGTTTGGGAATTTTTCAGGGGTGGTTGGCTGCCCCCTGGTTGTCTGCACTGTTGGGTGGCTTCTTTTTGTCCCCTTGGTCATGTTATACTTGTGCTAGGGGGTAATGCTCTGTGGTTTGGTTGGGTGCATTGTGGGCGGTGTGGTTGTGTTTTGTTGTGGTTCTCCCAGTTTTTGCTTTGCTTGGGCTGCTGCTCTTTCGTGGTTTCCTGAGTGCTCTTGTGGTGTTCGGAAGGCCGGGTTCCTAGCTTTGGTATTCTCCACTTGTTATGAATGGGACGAGGACAGGGGGACCTGGGGGTAGGGCCCTATTATTTACCAGTAATCTTCATTACTACTGGTCCCCTTGTCCTAGCCCCATTCATAACACCCCTCCCTCCGTCCGGGATGACTGGCCTTCCTGTTGGTCGCTTGGTGTGTTCAGGCAGAATGCAGTGTGAGTACGGTTTATGTACTCCCATTGGGAGGGGGTGGGGTTAGGGTCCCAGCATTTCTCTGTTTATTTTTCTGTCTGGGATATGCTTATGTCCATTTGCTATAAATGGGACAAGGATAACAGGACCAGGAGTAATGAAGATTACCGGTAAGTAATAGGGCATTCTGAGGTACACTAAATCCCTCATTCAAAGTGACCAGATCCCATGTGTGATAATTGTCTCATCTGTTAAAATCAGATTCCATAAGGATTGGATTTAACAATTGCAATAATTATCAACTATTCCAAATTACTCCTTGTAATATTGGGTAATATTGGGTATAACAAGCAGATTATTGTACTAACTGTACCATAATCCACATGTCCAGTATTTTCCAGGCATTTTTCCCTGTGTAAATTTCTGCAGTACAAACCTCCAGAAATGTACTTTAAAAAAATTGTGTAGTAGCAGTGCTAACTGCAAAATTTGGAATTTCTTGAAAGGAATTAACACTCATATCAGAATGTCACTTTTGGAGAGGCATTCTGCAGCACATTAAATGACCTGCAAAATAATATTTGTTCAGTAACATGAACTGATCTGCAGAGAAATCATACAGAAAAACACAGAGTAATGTGGATAGACCTTTCTGTTACAGGTATTCTGATGGATGCTTCTTTATAGTTATCATCAAAAATATTATATTTCCTTTCACAAAAACTACATTGGGACATATTTCCTCTTCTTTTAAAAAAAAAACATTTTTATTAGGTATTTATCCCATTTTATGCAAGACAAAACAAGCAGAGCAGATTGCATCATATATGGCACAAGAAAGGTAGCATGTTATACATTGGTGTATAAATATATACAAGATATAACGAAAAGGGAAAAAATAAAAAAGTAAAAACGAACAGAAGCCCAAGGCGAAAAGAAAAAGATAATGCTGTACTTTACACTTGGATCCAATCCATTACAGGTGCCCACATTTTCATTCCCAATATCCTTTTCCTTCGATCCTTAGTTCTATATATAGCCAGTTCCAAATTATACATGGCAAGTAGCCCCGCCCGCCAAGTCTCGAAAGAGCGGGGAGCATAACTAATCCATTCACGCGTTATACAAGAGCGTGTAAGCGCCATACAAATGAACAGAAAATGTTTCCTATCTTCGGAAAGTATATCTGGCGTTACACCAATCAATACCATTTCCCCGGTTATAACCACTGTCGACTCCAACAATATAGTTAAAAATTGTTCAATAGAGGAAAATAATTGTTTCAATTTTGGGCATGAGAAAAACATATGTAAAGCATCAGCTGCATATACCCCACATCTACTGCAAGTTGTACTCACCGTTGTCCCCCATTTTGATATCTTACCAGACGTATAATAAAGATCGAATAAAGCCATATAATGTTGTGATCGTGATCTTCCTGTAATTAAGATTTTATTTGCTAATCTGATTGATTCCTCTATATTAACTGAATCCAGGTCTAGCTTTGCTGCCCATTTACATTCCTATATCATCCAGACATGATGCCATAAGGATTTTATAATATCCTCCAATTAACGTTTTCCTAAACATACTGTCAATGAGAGGGATTCTCTTTAACTGTGATTCCGGCTGGGATCCTAATTTATTAATATTGCTGTGGATTTGCAAATACTTAAAGGAATCAATGCCCGGTAGATTAAACTTTTCTTGAAGGTCAGAAAATGAAAGAAGACAACCATCACTAATTACATCGCCTAAATATTGGATTCCCTTCAAAATCCATCTATTCATCACAGGATCATAGCAAATTTGGGGAAGGATACCTGGTGTATCAAAACGTGTATAAACAGTGATTTTTGGGATTCCTAAATGACGCTTGAATAATTTCCATGCCGTATAAGCTGATTTTAATATCTTAGATCTCTTTTTTTTTAAATAGCTAGGCTCAATCATTTTAATCAGGCATCCCCGACATCCCACCCCCAAAGCAAACTCATAAATAGATGGCGAATGACTCGGCAAGAACCTTGCCCTTTCACAGGATCACTAAAGGGGTGATATATTGTAGTCAACTGACAACTACAAACTTAGGGGTCTTATTGAGGATTCAGCCGTAGTCCTCTGCTCATCTACACCTTGTCTAAAGTACAAGGGTGTGAATAAAATAAACCAACAAACCAGATCACAAGATGTGAAGAACCAGTAACGTGAGTCCCCACTGGTGTAGGATTCCCATCAACAGTCTTGTAATGATCAATATTATCATTTGGTAGTCCTAATCGGGTATTGTGTCTCTAGATCATTGAGACCGGCATACCCCGATAACCAGATATGGGGTAGCGACCCACAATCACTCGGTACTACCACATGATGTTGATGTGATGGGGAGTGCAGTGTAGACAAAGAAAAAGTGGTGATCTTAAAAAAGGATAGGGAGCTCAACCCAGAAACCTTTAATAATTGTTGGCCCCTTCCTTCCTAAAAACAAGAACAGTGTACTATCATCATCGCAGTCCAAACAAATAGCTGCGAGGAGACCAACATGTTTCAGCCACTCAGGGATGAGTCCTTCGGCTTTCGTCAGGGTCTCTGTTCTATAACAATACTACTGCATTAATTGTGAATTAAAGTGTGAAAAAAATATATATGTAAAAAACACACAAGTAAAAAACCCAGTAAAGGATATAATTTTCCCTCAGCTGTTTCAACTCCTCTCTTCGGCACCTGGTCGTGTATGTACTGTTTAGAGGGGACAAACGTGCAGGAAAAACACAATCTATTACACTGGTCTGCATAGAACATAATATATTGTTCAAACAGGTGTATACTAACTTATTTACTCACCCAGTGTGTCCGGGGAGTGGACCTCACCTCTTCCTGGACCTGGCTCAGGATATATGAGACCCCGCTCTACAATAACAAAAACCGCCTGCGTCAACTACACACACCGGACAACCAAACATGTAGCTACTCTGGTAATGTATATTCCTACGCAAAGCCAGGATTTCTGTACATGGAGTGGATTTAACCCCTATCCGTAGGTTCACAACACACCTACCCTCCACCTCCCTGCAAGCTACAGGCTAAGTTAATATGGGTTTTCACAATTCCCAATACATAGCATAAAGCTAGCACAATGGAATGCCCAATATAACATGCTAGCAAGGCAGGTAATCATACCTGTCCGTCGGTGTCCCTAGCCGTGACTGAGTCAGGGGGAGGCACAGTCCCCAGTGCTCTCTGACTACTTCACTGTTGGGCTATGGAACACTCAACCAATCGGTACCGGCGAGGGAGGGGCTAGCGGAATCGCCACCTCTTCACACGGCACTCTGTATTGTCATTGTAACTGATCCTTTGCCAATTACCTCGTTTTCAATGTCCGCTGATGGTTCCTGGACATGATCACACATCCGTCCTAAGCGGAGCCCGCACTCGATCGCGGCCCCGAGTGCGTCCTCTCGCGAGAACGGACCGGTAGAGGACTACAGAATGACGTCACGTCATGGATAATTGTAGTTCTCTACACGACCACGGAAGGATTACCACTTTACTGTTCCTTGCGTGGCCTGGAGCAGTATCTCCTTGGATGTCTGAGACCGACTGAGAAGCCACTCCACACTGAATACAGTACTATCAAAGCTAGGTGTATGGAAAAATATGAAAGTAATCACTCGCTCGTTCATCCAATAGTATGGAACTACACAATGACATCATAACATTGATGGGTGTAGTTTATTTGGTTGTTATAGGCTGTGTGAATAGAAACAGACTATCGCCTTTCTAGTGTTCAAGGGCACGGCGTGAGACGTCACAGTTAGCGTCATAAGTGCAAAAACATTAAAACAGAATGGCTAATTGCTGTTGGAACATTCAAACAGAAAATAGCACGTGGCGAAATATACATCATGCTCCACGTGGATTCCTAAAGTACCCAATACTTTGATGCTGGCATTAAACGCCGGGTATTCGTAAATAACGAACCCCTATCTGAAGTCGGTGCATCTCAAAGAAGACGGGTTCATCGCGCCAAGTGACAAAGAACGCTAACTAGGTCGTCCTGTCTTAGGGGCAAAGAAAACCAAATGTGCCCAGACCGGAGCACACAGTAGGCCACGTACTCTTAGAAAATTCAATAGGTCATGAGCTAAAGACGCTATAACCAGACACCGAATAATGTGTCTTGCAAACACAAATCCTCTCGTCATCTGATATAAGAGGCATCTTTCCTGCAGGCTAAGCACCCCATCATGCCTTATTTTTACACCTTACCTAAGGTGCATAAGCCACAGAGACCGCCCCCAGGGAGGCCCATAATTTCAGGCCAGGGCTCTTTACTTGAACCGCTTTCAGCATTTGCTGATCATTTCCTCAAACCCTTGGTGAGCACGATGCCCACGTTTCTTAAGGACACTGCTGACGTCCTGAGAGTGATCCCCGAGATTGTCTTTAATCGAGAGACAGATTACCTGATCTCTCTGGACGTTGAGTCTCTGTATACCTCAATTCCCCAGGATGCGACCCTTGATACCATCAGGTCCATCCTGGGTGAATCGGAACTGGACTCCATCACTCCAGTACCGTTCATTATGGCTCTGGCTACCATAGCCATGAAGGAAAACTTCTTCATGTACGAGGACCAGATATACCATCAAGTCTCTGGGACCAGCATGGGGAGTATTTTTGCCCCTTCGCTGGCGAATCTATATGTCCATCAATTTGAACAGTCGACAGTCCTGCATCCCACCAATCCCTTCTTTCCATCCATTATTTGGTGGAAAAGATATATTGATGATATCTTGATGGTGTGGAGAGGGACGAGTGAATCGGCTGGACAATTTCACCAATGGCTTAACAGTCAAAATAACTATCTCCGGTTCACGATGGAAATGAGCAAAGACAGACTCCCTTTCCTGGACCTCTCTATCTACAGCACGTTGAGGGGCTTGGAGAGTGAACTGTACAAAAAGCCAATGGCAAGGAACTCATTGCTCCTGTATGATAGTCAACACCCTAAGTCCTTGAGGGACAATTTACCCTTTGGACAGTTTCTTCGAGTCCATCGGAACTGCTCTACCCCAGATACTTTTAAACTTCATGCAAATGAGCTTTCTAAACAGCTGATAGAGAGGCATTACCCCAAGAAATTGGTTCAACGCTCATACAAACGAGCAGCTAACAACCACCGTGCTGCTCTCTTGGAACCACGCACAGAGAAACCACCACTGGATCGCTTAACCCTAGTGAGCACCTTCAACACCAAATCGAACC
Source organism: Lissotriton vulgaris (assembly GCF_964263255.1). Taxonomy (NCBI): domain Eukaryota; kingdom Metazoa; phylum Chordata; class Amphibia; order Caudata; family Salamandridae; genus Lissotriton; species Lissotriton vulgaris. The sequence goes on along the minus strand of NC_141700.1, from coordinate 427,354,658 downwards.
ATATCCAAAAAGTGATCAAAAAACACTGGAGAATTTTGAATAGCGGCGGAGAAAAGATCCCCTTTCCTCTATTCGCCTTCAAACGCTCAACCAACCTGAGGGACCGCCTGGTACATACACGACCCAAGACTATACCCAGGAGAGAGCTAGGGACATTATGGGATCTCCCGCCGGTAGTAGGGCATCACCCTTGCGGGGGGTGCTCCATTTGCCCTTTAACGACTAAAGTCACGAGTGTGGACATTGGTACTGATAAGCCTTGGGAGCTGCGGCAGTTTACTAACTGCAACAGCACTAACCTGATCTACCTCATCACGTGCACGTGTAACGAAAGATACGTGGGCATGACCACGAGAAAGGTACGAGTGAGGATGCAGGAACACAAGAGCACTTTCCGTTGCAGGAAAGATGTCTCCAAACTCACGAAGCACTTTCTCACGTGTAATCATGCCGAAACAGACTTTAAATGGCATGTTCTTGAGAAACCATACATTCCACCACATGTGAGTGATGTGTCTAGATACCTTTTTGTTCGTGAACAGAAGTGGGTGTTCAAATTGGGGACACACAAACGAGGGCTGAACGACGACATTCCATGGGTCTCCTTGTCTTGATCAACGCGATCTCTACAGATAGTGTGATGCGTGGCTTGCACCTTATATCAGATGACGAGAGGATTTGTGTTTGCAAGACACATTATTCGGTGTCTGGTTATAGCGTCTTTAGCTCATGACCTATTGAATTTTCTAAGAGTACGTGGCCTACTGTGTGCTCCGGTCTGGGCACATTTGGTTTTCTTTGCCCCTATGACAGGACGACCTAGTTAGCGTTCTTTGTCACTTGGCGCGATGAACCCGTCTTCTTTGAGATGCACCGACTTCAGATAGGGGTTCGTTATTTACGAATACCCGGCGTTTAATGCCAGCATCAAAGTATTGGGTACTTTAGGAATCCACGTGGAGCGTGATGTATATTTCGCCACGTGCTATTTTCTGTTTGAATGTTCCAACAGCAATTAGCCATTCTGTTTTAATGTTTTTGCACTTATGACGCTAACTGTGACGTCTCACGCCGTGCCCTTGAACACTAGAAAGGCGATAGTCTGTTTCTATTCACACAGCCTATAACAACCAAATAAACTACACCCATCAATGTTATGATGTCATTGTGTAGTTCCATACTATTGGATGAACGAGCGAGTGATTACTTTCATATTTTTCCATACACCTAGCTTTGATAGTACTGTATTCAGTGTGGAGTGGCTTCTCAGTCGGTCTCAGACATCCAAGGAGATACTGCTCCAGGCCACGCAAGGAACAGTAAAGTGGTAATCCTTCCGTGGTCGTGTAGAGAACTACAATTATCCATGACGTGACGTCATTCTGTAGTCCTCTACCGGTCCGTTCTCGCGAGAGGACGCACTCGGGGCCGCGATCGAGTGCGGGCTCCGCTTAGGACGGATGTGTGATCATGTCCAGGAACCATCAGCGGACATTGAAAACGAGGTAATTGGCAAAGGATCAGTTACAATGACAATACAGAGTGCCGTGTGAAGAGGTGGCGATTCCGCTAGCCGCTCCCTCGCCGGTACCGATTGGTTGAGTGTTCCATAGCCCAACAGTGAAGTAGTCAGAGAGCACTGGGGACTGTGCCTCCCCCTGACTCAGTCACGGCTAGGGACACCGACGGACAGGTATGATTACCTGCCTTGCTAGCATGTTATATTGGGCATGCCATTGTGCTAGCTTTATGCTATGTATTGGGAATTGTGAAAACCCATATTAACTTAGCCTGTAGCTTGCAGGGAGGTGGAGGGTAGGTGTGTTGTGAACCTACGGATAGGGGTTAAATCCACTCCATGTACAGAAATCCTGGCTTTGCGTAGGAATATACATTACCAGAGTAGCTACATGTTTGGTTGTCCGGTGTGTGTAGTTGACGCAGGCGGTTTTTGTTATTGTAGAGCGGGGTCTCATATATCCTGAGCCAGGTCCAGGAAGAGGTGAGGTCCACTCCCCGGACACACTGGGTGAGTAAATAAGTTAGTATACACCTGTTTGAACAATATATTATGTTCTATGCAGACCAGTGTAATAGATTGTGTTTTTCCTGCACGTTTGTCCCCTCTAAACAGTACATACACGACCAGGTGCTGAAGAGAGGAGTTGAAACAGCTGAGGGAAAATTATATCCTTTACTGGTTTTTTTACTTGTGTTTTTTTTACATATATATTTTTTTCACACTTTAATTCACAATTAATGCAGTATTATTGTTATAGAACAGAGACCCTGACGAAAGCCGAAGGACTCATCCCTGAGTGGCTGAAACATGTTGGTCTCCTCGCAGCTATTTGTTTGGACTGCGATGATGATAGTACACTGTTCTTGTTTTTAGGAAGGAAGGGGCCAACAATTATTAAAGGTTTCTGGGTTGAGCTCCCTATCCTTTTTTAAGATCACCACTTTTTCTTTGTCTACACTGCACTCCCCATCACATCAACATCATGTGGTAGTACCGAGTGATTGTGGGTCGCTACCCCATATCTGGTTATCGGGGTATGCCGGTCTCAATGATCTAGAGACACAATACCCGATTAGGACTACCAAATGATAATATTGATCATAACAAGACTGTTGATGGGAATCCTACACCAGTGGGGACTCACGTTACTGGTTCTTCACATCTTGTGATCTGGTTTGTTGGTTTATTTTATTCACACCCTTGTACTTTAGACAAGGTGTAGATGAGCAGAGGACTACGGCTGAATCCTCAATAAGACCCCTAAGTTTGTAGTTGTCAGTTGATTCCTATGGGGGATAATACTTAGGCTAGGTCTATAAACATCCCTCTAGCCCTGCATAAACTCGTGTTTTTCTATGTTCAGAGCAGCGTGCAGCTGCGGGCTATTCAAGATTGATCCAGAATAACAGCGATCATTTCATTTCTATTAGTAAGAAGTGGTTAATATTTTGACTTTTTATCTTTAGGTTTCTTATACCTCCTGTCCCCTCCACTGTATTGCTACAATGGCTGAACGCCATGGATTAGCGTATGACGACGCCATGTTCCACTCTATCTTAGATAATATGCCAAGTCTCTTGGATACACTGCCTACACCCACAGTGAATGCAACAGACGACTGGACTAAAGTGCTGGCCTTAAAGAAGTCGCAATCGCGGACTCAGACTCATGGGGTCATCATGGCAGAGTATATGAGAGCCAGTTGCGCACCTCCCGGGCTTATCGTTACCAATGCTCCACGACTATTTCTGAGCGACAAACCATTCCTGAAGGACTGGTCAATGATCGCTTGGCGCTGTACCCATGACTGGCTAATTCTGATCATCAGCACAGCCAAACGGTTATCAGACGCCATTTTAGTAGAAATACAAGTGTTGGAGGGCAAAATTAAGGCTACCATTAGTGCCACTTTCAAGAAAAACAAAGACAAATCTGATAAAGCTAATAAAGAATTTGCTGATTCGATACTTCAGACTAAACTTGAGAAGTTCAAGAAAGACCTGGCTAAGTTTAGTTTGGAAACTGTTTATCCCTACACTAGCGATAACTACAAAGCTCCTGATTTTAACAAGAGAGGGAGAGCATATGGATCAAACTATTCAGGATCAGGTACGGATTCAGGGAGTGATTCGGAGACTAGGAATCAACCTTCCAACGTCGGTAACTACCGAGACAGAGGCGGGAGATCACAGAATTATAGGGGCCAGTACAACATGCCCGGCCAACCGTGGTGGCCTCCGGGACCCTGGGGGTATCCAGGCAATTTCGCACCACCGATGGGCCCTTTTCCAGGTTTCCAAAACTTCAATAGCCAGCCTTTTTTAGCGCGTGGCCCCAGGCGGTCCCGGGGCAAAAGAAGACCGGCACAGGGACAACCTCAGGTCCAATGGGAGGATACAACAGGCCCACATGCAGGAACTCGGAGTCAAACGAGACGGAATGCTCAAGAACAATAAGCAAACCCAAACAGAGTTTGGTGGTCAATCTCAGTTCAAGAACTTTAACTGACATAGAGGAAGCTGTGTTGAATAAGGGCCTTGGTTTTGTGACCACTGATGAGGGCGATCCATTTGTTTTACAAATGGAACTAGCGCAGTTTTTTCGCAAACTGAGGCTCCATTATTTCTTCAAGAACAAGAACTCTGAGGAATCGGAGGAGGAGAGAGACACTAACACAGGTTTGAGGAACAAATCTACTTTTTCACCCCCCTCACATGCCATACCTACTCAAGTTCTTACTTTTGAACTAGCTGTCAAGAATGAAATAGATCTCATACAATACAGCGCCAGACCACGATACAATAATCTCACCTCGGCAGAGAGACAGGGTCTTAAATCACTGATGCAAGACAGCACTATAATTGTGAAGCCCGCCGATAAAGGGGGCTCCATTGTGGTACAAAATGTGGACACCTATAGGGCAGAGTGTCTCCGACAGTTGAGCAACACCGATGCCTACCATTTACTAACTACCGACCCCACTCCCAGACTTACGAGGGAGATCAAAGTCTTGGTTGAAGAAGCCTTGGCTGAAGGCTGGATTACCCCCGCAGAGGCATCTTTCCTGCAGGCTAAGCATCCCATCATGCCTTATTTTTACACCTTACCTAAGGTGCATAAGCCACAGAGACCGCCCCCAGGGAGGCCCATAATTTCAGGCCAGGGCTCTTTACTTGAACCGCTTTCAGCATTTGCTGATCATTTCCTCAAACCCTTGGTGAGCACGATGCCCACGTTTCTTAAGGACACTGCTGACGTCCTGAGAGTGATCCCCGAGATTGCCTTTAATCGAGAGACAGATTACCTGATCTCTCTGGACGTTGAGTCTCTGTATACCTCAATTCCCCAGGATGCGACCCTTGATACCATCAGGTCCATCCTGGGTGAATCGGAACTGGACTCCATCACTCCAGTACCGTTCATTATGGCTCTGGCTACCATAGCCATGAAGGAAAACTTCTTCATGTACGAGGACCAGATATACCATCAAGTCTCTGGGACCAGCATGGGGAGTATTTTTGCCCCTTCGCTGGCGAATCTATATGTCCATCAATTTGAACAGTCGACAGTCCTGCATCCCACCAATCCCTTCTTTCCATCCATTATTTGGTGGAAAAGATATATTGATGATATCTTGATGGTGTGGAGAGGGACGAGTGAATCGGCTGGACAATTTCACCAATGGCTTAACAGTCAAAATAACTATCTCCGGTTCACGATGGAAATGAGCAAAGACAGACTCCCTTTCCTGGACCTCTCTATCTACAGCACGTTGAGGGGCTTGGAGAGTGAACTGTACAAAAAGCCAATGGCAAGGAACTCATTGCTCCTGTATGATAGTCAACACCCTAAGTCCTTGAGGGACAATTTACCCTTTGGACAGTTTCTTCGAGTCCATCGGAACTGCTCTACCCCAGATACTTTTAAACTTCATGCAAATGAGCTTTCTAAACAGCTGATAGAGAGGCATTACCCCAAGAAATTGGTTCAACGCTCATACAAACGAGCATCTAACAACCACCGTGCTGCTCTCTTGGAACCACGCACAGAGAAACCACCACTGGATCGCTTAACCCTAGTGAGCACCTTCAACACCAAATCGAACCATGTCCAAAAAGTGATCAAAAAACACTGGAGAATTTTGAATAGCGGCGGAGAAAAGATCCCCTTTCCTCTATTCGCCTTCAAACGCTCAACCAACCTGAGGGACCGCCTGGTACATACACGACCCAAGACTATACCCAGGAGAGAGCTAGGGACATTATGGGATCTCCCGCCGGTAGTAGGGCATCACCCTTGCGGGGGGTGCTCCATTTGCCCTTTAACGACTAAAGTCACGAGTGTGGACATTGGTACTGATAAGCCTTGGGAGCTGCGGCAGTTTACTAACTGCAACAGCACTAACCTGATCTACCTCATCACGTGCACGTGTAACGAAAGATACGTGGGCATGACCACGAGAAAGGTACGTGTGAGGATGCAGGAACACAAGAGCACTTTCCGTTGCAGGAAAGATGTCTCCAAACTCACGAAGCACTTTCTCACGTGTAATCATGCCGAAACAGACTTTAAATGGCATGTTCTTGAGAAACCATACATTCCACCACATGTGAGTGATGTGTCTAGATACCTTTTTGTTCGTGAACAGAAGTGGGTGTTCAAATTGGGGACACACAAACGAGGGCTGAACGACGACATTCCATGGGTCTCCTTGTCTTGATCAACGCGATCTCTACAGATAGTGTGATGCGTGGCTTGCACCTTATATCAGATGACGAGAGGATTTGTGTTTGCAAGACACATTATTCGGTGTCTGGTTATAGCGTCTTTAGCTCATGACCTACTGAATTTTCTAAGAGTACGTGGCCTACTGTGTGCTCCGGTCTGGGCACATTTGGTTTTCTTTGCCCCTATGACAGGACGACCTAGTTAGCGTTCTTTGTCACTTGGCGCGATGAACCCGTCTTCTTTGAGATGCACCGACTTCAGATAGGGGTTCGTTATTTACGAATACCCGGCGTTTAATGCCAGCATCAAAGTATTGGGTACTTTAGGAATCCACGTGGAGCGTGATGTATATTTCGCCACGTGCTATTTTCTGTTTGAATGTTCCAACAGCAATTAGCCATTCTGTTTTAATGTTTTTGCACTTATGACGCTAACTGTGACGTCTCACGCCGTGCCCTTGAACACTAGAAAGGCGATAGTCTGTTTCTATTCACACAGCCTATAACAACCAAATAAACTACACCCATCAATGTTATGATGTCATTGTGTAGTTCCATACTATTGGATGAACGAGCGAGTGATTACTTTCATATTTTTCCATACACCTAGCTTTGATAGTACTGTATTCAGTGTGGAGTGGCTTCTCAGTCGGTCTCAGACATCCAAGGAGATACTGCTCCAGGCCACGCAAGGAACAGTAAAGTGGTAATCCTTCCGTGGTCGTGTAGAGAACTACAATTATCCATGACGTGACGTCATTCTGTAGTCCTCTACCGGTCCGTTCTCGCGAGAGGACGCACTCGGGGCCGCGATCGAGTGCGGGCTCCGCTTAGGACGGATGTGTGATCATGTCCAGGAACCATCAGCGGACATTGAAAACGAGGTAATTGGCAAAGGATCAGTTACAATGACAATACAGAGTGCCGTGTGAAGAGGTGGCGATTCGGCTAGCCACTCCCTCGCCGGTACCGATTGGTTGAGTGTTCCATAGCCCAACAGTGAAGTAGTCAGAGAGCACTGGGGACTGTGCCTCCCCCTGACTCAGTCACGGCTAGGGACACCGACGGACAGGTATGATTACCTGCCTTGCTAGCATGTTATATTGGGCATGCCATTGTGCTAGCTTTATGCTATGTATTGGGAATTGTGAAAACCCATATTAACTTAGCCTGTAGCTTGCAGGGAGGTGGAGGGTAGGTGTGTTGTGAACCTACGGATAGGGGTTAAATCCACTCCATGTACAGAAATCCTGGCTTTGCGTAGGAATATACATTACCAGAGTAGCTACATGTTTGGTTGTCCGGTGTGTGTAGTTGACGCAGGCGGTTTTTGTTATTGTAGAGCGGGGTCTCATATTTCCCTGAGCCAGGTCCAGGAAGAGGTGAGGTCCACTCCCCGGACACACTGGGTGAGTAAATAAGTTAGTATACACCTGTTGGAACAATATATTATGTTCTATGCAGACCAGTGTAATAGATTGTGTTTTTCCTGCACGTTTGTCCCCTCTAAACAGTACATACACGACCAGGTGCCGAAGAGAGGAGTTGAAACAGCTGAGGGAAAATTATATCCTTTACTGGTTTTTTTACTTGTGTGTTTTTTACATATATATTTTTTTCACACTTTAATTCACAATTAATGCAGTAGTATTGTTATAGAACAGAGACCCTGACGAAAGCCGAAGGACTCATCCCTGAGTGGCTGAAACATGTTGGTCTCCTCGCAGCTATTTGTTTGGACTGCGATGATGATAGTACACTGTTCTTGTTTTTAGGAAGGAAGGGGCCAACAATTATTAAAGGTTTCTGGGTTGAGCTCCCTATCCTTTTTTAAGATCACCACTTTTTCTTTGTCTACACTGCACTCCCCATCACATCAACATCATGTGGTAGTACCGAGTGATTGTGGGTCGCTACCCCATATCTGGTTATCGGGGTATGCCGGTCTCAATGATCTAGAGACACAATACCCGATTAGGACTACCAAATGATAATATTGATCATTACAAGACTGTTGATGGGAATCCTACACCAGTGGGGACTCACGTTACTGGTTCTTCACATCTTGTGATCTGGTTTGTTGGTTTATTTTATTCACACCCTTGTACTTTAGACAAGGTGTAGATGAGCAGAGGACTACGGCTGAATCCTCAATAAGACCCCTAAGTTTGTAGTTGTCAGTTGATTCCTATGGGGGATAATACTTAGGCTAGGTCTATAAACATCCCTCTAGCCCTGCATAAACTCGTGTTTTTCTGTGATATATTGTAGAACAGAGGCCAAATAATAATACAAAGAATACGGTATGCCCCAGCCTCCCCTTTCCTTAGGTAAAACCATTTTTTTATACGCCGGTCTATGCCGCTTATAACTCCATAAGAACCTTGCTGACATTCTATCTAACTGTTTAAAGCAGCTAGAAGGAAATTCAAGCGGTATAGCGCCGAACATATATAAAAACTTGGGAAGAACCGCCATTTTTAAAACATTGGCCCGTCCTAATAATGATAAATGAAGATGATCTATTCTTTCCAACATAGAGTTTACCTTTTTCAAAACCACATTCAAATTTAATTCCGGAATATTAGATAATGGTAATGCAATTTTAATACCTAAATATGTAACCTCTGTCACTGTTTTTATTTGTGGAGGAGGAGAAGAATCCTGAGCTAGGTATAATGTTTGTGTTTTTGATATATTCAGTTTATATCCTGAAAAAGATCCAAACTGAGTTGCTAAATCTTCTATTGTTGGGATTGTTCTATGGATGTCTGTCGTTACTATCAATCAATCAATCACGTCATTTGTATAGCGCACTGCTCACCCGGAAGGGTCTCAAGGCGCTGGGGGAGGGGAAAGTTACTGCTCGAACAGCCAGGTCTTGAGCTGCTTCCTGAAGGCAAGATGGTCTTGGGTTCGCCGAAGGTGGGTGGGGAGGGAGTTCCACGTCTTGGCTGCCAGGTAGGAGAAGGATCTTCCTCCGGCGGTGGCTCTGCGGATGCGTGGTACGATGGCGAGAGCGTGGCCGGTCGATCGTAGCTGGCGGGTGGGAGTGTAGAAGGTCATGCGGTCGTTGAGGTACTTGGGGCCCAGGTCGTGGAGAGCCTTGTGTGCGTGGGTGAGGAGTCTGAACGTGATTCTCTTGCTGACGGGGAGCCAGTGCAGGTCTCTCAGGTGTCCGGTGATGTGGCTGTGTCGGGGGATGTCGAGGATGAGTTGGGCGGAGGTGTTCTGGATGCGTTGGAGTCTTTTTTGAAGTTTCGCTGTGGTTCCGGCGTAGAGGGTGTTCCCGTAGTCCAGTCGGCTGGTGACGAGTGCCTGGGTGACGGTCTTCCTGGTTTCCATGGGGATCCATCTGAAGATCTTGCGGAGCATGCGCAGGGTGTTGTAGCACGAGGATGAGACGGCGTTGACTTGTCTGGTCATTGACAGGGAAGAGTCCAGGATGAAGCCCAGGTTGCGTGCGTGGTCCGTCGGTTTGGGAGCGGTGCCCAGGGCCGGGGGCCACCAGGAGTCGTCCCAGGTGGAGGGTGATGATCCCAGGATGAGGACTTCCGTCTTGTCCGAGTTCAGTTTGAGGCGGCTGTTCCTCATCCAGTCGGCGACGTTTTTCATCCCTTCGTGTGGGTTGGCTCTGGCGGTGGTGGGGTTGCTGGTGAGGGAGAGGATGAGCTGGGTGTCGTCGGCGTAGGAGATGATGTTGAGGTTGTGCTGGCGTGCGATGGCTGCGAGGGGGCTCATGTAGACGTTGAAGAGGGTTGGGCTGAGTGAAGATCCTTGTGGTATACCGCAGATGACTTCGGTGGCCTCAGATCTGAATGGAGGGAGGCGGACTCTCTGTGTTCATCCGGTGAGGAACGAGATGATCCATTCCAGCGTTTTTTCTCGAATTCCGATGTTGCTGAGGCGCTTCACTAGAGTTCGGTGGCAGGCGGTGTTGAATGCCGCAGAGAGGTCCAGGAGAATGAGGGCCGCTGTTTCCCCGTTGTCGATCAGGGTTCTGATGTTGTCGGTGGCTGCGATCAGGGCGGTCTCGGTGCTGTGGTTGGCCCGAAACCCGGACTGCGAGGGGTCGAGGGATCCGTTTGTCTCGAGGAAGGCAGCCAGCTGTCTGTTGATGGTCTTCTCGATGACTTTGGCCGGAAAAGGAAGGAGCGAGATGCGACGGTAGTTCTTGAGGTCGGTGTGGTCCGCCGTTGGTTTCTTCAGGAGGGCGGTCAGCTCGGCGTGCTTCCAGCTCTCCGGGAAGGTGGCTGTGTGGAAGGAGGAGTTGATGGTGTCTCGGAGATGGGGTGCGATGGTGGCATCGGCTTTGTTGAAGACGTGGTGTGGGCACGGGTCAGTTGGTGATCCGGAGTGGATGGAGTTCATCGTGCGGGTGGTGTCTTTGGTGCTGATCGGGGTCCAGTTGCAGAGGGTGGTGGTGGCGGGCGTTGGTTCGGTGGTAGGGTGTGTGGTCTGTGCGTCGAAGCTGTTGTGTATGTCGGCGATCTTGCTGTGGAAGAACGAGGCGAGTGAGTTGCAGAGGTCTTGCGAGGGAGTGATGTCGTTGTTTTCTGCGCTGGGCTTGGAGAACTCTTTGACGATGCTGAAGAGTTCCTTGCTGTCGTGGGTGTTGTTGTCCAGTCGTTCTTTGAGTGCCGTCTTCTTGGTGGCGTGGATCAGCTGATGGTGTTTGAGGAAGGCGTGCTTGAGGGCGGTCCTGTTGTCTGTGGTGTGGTCGAGCCGCCAGGCTTTCTCGAGGGTGCGGCAGTTCTTCTTGGATTCCTTGAGTTCGTTGGTGAACCAGGGGGTTTTCTTGCTGCCGTGTCTGCTGGGAGGGTTCTTTAGTGGTGCGAGGTCATTGGCGCAGGCGGTCAGCCACTTGGTGAGGTTGCTGGCTGCTTCGTTGGGGTCCGTTGTGCTGGTGGGAATGTTCTGGCTGAAGGAGGCGGGGAGCTGCTCGGCGGTGATCTTGCTCCAGCATCGGCGGGGGACCTGTTGCGAGTGGTGGTGGGTCGTGGTTTTTTTTAAGCTGAAATAGACGCAGCTGTGGTCGGTCCAGTGGAGTCCGGTGGTGTGGCTGAAGGTGATGTGCTTGCTGGATGTGAAGACTGGGTCGAGCATGTGGCTGGCGTAGTGGGTGGGGGTGTTCACCAGTTGCTTGAGTCCGAGGTTGGCGAGGTTGTCCAGCAGGGCAGTGGTGCTTCTGTCGTTGTTGTTCTCCAGGTGGAAGTTGAGGTCTCCTAGGAGGATGTAGTTGGCGGAGGGAAGGCCGTGCGGGCTGATGAAGTCTACGATGTCTTCGCTGAATTGTGTGCGTGGTCCCGGTGGTCTGTAGATGAGGGTGCCGCGGAGGGTGGTCTTGGGGTCAGTGTATATCTGGAAGTGCAGGTGTTCAGCGGCGGTGAAGGTATCGTCGGTGTTAGTTGAGATGCGGATGGTGTTCTTGTGTACGATGGCGATGCCTCCTCCCGTCTGGTTGACGCGGTCCTTCTGGGTGATCTTGTATCCGTCCGGGATGGCTATGGCTATGTCGGGCGCTGAGGAGGCGTTCATCCAGGTTTCGGTGAGGAAAGCGACATCCGGTGCTGTCGCATCGAGCAGGTCCCAGAGTTCCACGGCGTGCCTGTGGACGGAGCGGGTGTTGAGCCGGATGCACTTCAGGTGGTTGCTGCTGGTGCCGGGCTTGGCGGGGGCCGTGCAGGTCCGGTAGCAGGAGAAACGGCAGGCTTGGCAGGCGAAGGGTCCGTGGGTACGTCTCCGGGTGGCTCGGTAGCAGGCAGGGTTCTGGCCAGTGTTCAGTGCGTTGAGTGTTGCGGCGTCGTAGGTCCGTCGGGTCGTCTTGCTTCGGCGGGGCCAGGGGTCCTGGCACTGGGCGCGGTCCAGGCGCGGACGGGCGCAGACGGGCTTACCTTTGGTGCGCCTTCGGCGCACCATCGGCGCGCCCGCTGCGCGTATGCATGGGCGACATAAGAAGGAGCCGGGAGGGAGGAGCAGCTGAGTGGCGGGAGCGGGGCGGCGAATGGGCGGGGGGGCGGGCCGCAGGGAGGCAGCGGCGGGAAAGAAGGGCAGAGGGCGGCTCAGCGGCGGCTGGGTCACCCCGTGGGACAAATCGCTAAGAGAGTAAGAAAAACGAGTGAAATAAGACGAAGGCAGCAGAGGCAATAGAATGAAAATAAACGAGTAAACAAAAATGAAGGCAGCAGAGGGCGGAGAGGACAAAAAAACGAGCGAGCTAAAAACAAAGGCAGCAAAGGGCAGAAAGAGCAGAAAACGAGCGAGCTAAAAGCGAAGGCAGCAAAAGGCACCAAGGGCACAGCTGATGGGAGGCAGTAGCAGGGGTGTGTGGGGCGACCTCGCCTGGTTACAGGCTCACTACTATATCATCCGCATACGCGAATGCTCTATAGTTCATCTGAGAAACTTGAACTGGTTCATTATTATCAGCACTGTTCAATTTATTTAGAAATGTATCAATATAAAGGGCAAATAATAACGGGGAACATGGACTTCCTTGCCGTGTTCCACGAAGAATCGAAAAATAAGCGGATTCCTGCCCTGCTAATTTAATAGATGCTGTTGGTGAGACATATAGAGCTTTTAATGCCAAGATCATCTTTGGGCCAAAGCCCTTCTGATACATCACATCCCAAAGATATGGCCATGCTACCCTGTCGAATGCCTTCTCGGCATCCAACAGGGTAATTCCCATAGTTGTCTTGGTCGCCTGAGCCCAATCCATAGGAGCAGTAAGCCGTCGAATATGATCTGTAGTGTCAGGGTTAGGTATGAATCCATGCTGGAAATTAGAGACAATAGATGGGATTTTGCCAGATATCCTAGAGGCTAAAATCTTTGCGTAAATCTTGCTATCAGCTATTTGTCTGTAGGAGGCCGGTAAGGAAGGTAGCTTATCTTTCTTCAGAAAGGCCATGATTATTGAGTGTCCCCATGACTCAGGTGCTCTGCCTTTCTGTGCTCCAAAAAATGTCAGAAGATGCCGGACAGTCTGAATAAATACAAACGAATGCACACCTAGTATAAATAATTGCTAGGTGGACAACCCATTAGTGATTGGTCACTTGTATTTTATGGAAAAGTTTTTTTGAAAAGTTTTTGGCATCAAAAGATACACACTTCATTCACAGTGATACACAAATGCATTGAAACCAAAACACAGTACATAACATTACAGTATACACGTAAAATAATTGTGATTACAATGAACAACTATGCTATGCCTCAAAATATATTGTTGTGCTGAGGCACCAATCCTAAATTGCAAATGAACAAGTGGACAAGGAAATGAAATACTAGCCTACTTGTTTCCCCCACCACTAGATACGTGTTACTTTTAACATATGGTACAACAACATAGGAACACACAAAAAACTAAGCAGACATGTAGAATTTGTGCGAATTCTGTTCCTATTGTGCCCTAATATTTGCGGTATCTGGGTGGAGCAGGACGCCGACGCGTTTCGAACCCATGGAATCAGTAGAGGGTTCTCCTCAGGACAAGGATTGGGGGTCGTTGTTGCTGTGGATTTAAAAAAAACGTGGTATCAATACGATGTTGACTACCACCTTACTGAAACTACCACACTGTACATACACGTATGGGGTACCTTAAACTTGGAATGTCAGGAAACTCTCTGTGGGTTAGCCTGTGGGTAAGATGATATAAACCCTAATTAATGATTCAGCCATATGGAACACGTACGCCTCCAAATAATCAAGGGGAAGTGGGCACGTACCTTGGTGAATACAACCCTACATGGTAAACGGGGGTGCCGATGTGCGAGAAGTCAGGAATAATGAAGGTTATGCCTGAAAAGATAAACCACACTGAGTGTCAGAGAACACCCTCCAAATGCCCTTATTAGTTTTTTCGCATGTAGCTAGAAGTGCTACGAAGGTAAAGTGTACTCCTACCTTGTTAGGTAGACTCTTGTAGGAATACACGAACTCGAGCGGCAGCCGCCGCTGTAGTTCGGAAACTGTGGGGACAAAGGAAGGAATTGATCAGTCGAGGGCTAGATAGGCTTTTGCTAGCTCTCCATGGTAACACTATATTTAAAGCGGGACTTACGTTTTCTGCGATTCAATCGGACTTCGCATCAGCACGCCCAAGCTGCACTGGAAATGGTAGCGCGAGTGAGTTGGGGGCGTGTCCCGGTCTTTTAAACGCGTGATGCGTTAGCAGAGACGTGCTGGGACTTGTAGTCCACTGTGTCTTCTTGACGCGTGATGCGTTAGCACAGGTGTGCTTGGACAGTAGTCCACTTTATCTCGAGTAAGTAGGGAGCGTGTCCCGATGTTAGACACGTGGTGAATGAATGTGTAGGCCACCAGGACCCCGGCAGCCACAAGTGTAGTTAAAGGACTAGGGATGGGTGAATTCGAGCGGAGGGCAGCTGAAGCGTTGCATATCGACTGGGATTGTGATTCAGAGGTGACGTGTGTTTATGGCCATCCGGCCCTTGTGTGTTAAGAAAAAACGGGGGCTGGCATAGTGGGTACATCAATACGTACAGAATTGAGGATATTCACAAGCACATGAGCGACTGGCAGCAAAAGCAGACAACGGATGCAGGCAGGCTATCTAGAGATTACTCAGTTCATTAAGATCATTCAGTCCCACCATCGCTGTGTTAAACCTTAGAATGAGGTAAGCCTCTTTCTGGGCAAGGCGGACATCAGGGTCCCCTCCAGCTCCCGGTGTGTTCTTGATGTTTGACAGGATTGTCCACTTTAGATCATTAGATGAATGTTCTTTATGCAGGAAGTGCGATACCAGGGGGGCGGTCAGAACTTTATTATTTATCCTAGATCTGTGCTGGATGATGCGTTGGCGCACCTCCTGCGTTGTTTTGCCGATATAGACCTTTCCACACGGGCAGGTTATTGCGTATACTGCGTATTTGGTCTTGCAGTTGGTGAAGTTGTTATGGCGCCAGAATTTCTGACCGTCGGTGAAGAGGGTTCCTTCTGTCGTCAGGTTGCACACTGAGCATGTGCCACATTTGCGGTGACCCATGACCGGGCCCATATTGAAGAGGGTACCCTGATCAATTCCTTCCTTTGTCCCCACAGTTTCCGAACTACAGCGGCGGCTGCCGCTCGAGTTCGTGTATTCCTACAAGAGTCTACCTAACAAGGTAGGAGTACACTTTACCTTCGTAGCACTTCTAGCTACATGCGAAAAAACTAATAAGGGCATTTGGAGGGTGTTCTCTGACACTCAGTGTGGTTTATCTTTTCAGGCATAACCTTCATTATTCCTGACTTCTCGCACATCGGCACCCCCGTTTACCATGTAGGGTTGTATTCACCAAGGTACGTGCCCACTTCCCCTTGATTATTTGGAGGCGTACGTGTTCCATATGGCTGAATCATTAATTAGGGTTTATATCATCTTACCCACAGGCTAACCCACAGAGAGTTTCCTGACATTCCAAGTTTAAGGTACCCCATACGTGTATGTACAGTGTGGTAGTTTCAGTAAGGTGGTAGTCAACATCGTATTGATACCACGTTTTTTTTTAAATCCACAGCAACAACGACCCCCAATCCTTGTCCTGAGGAGAACCCTCTACTGATTCCATGGGTTCGAAACGCGTCGGCGTCCTGCTCCACCCAGATACCGCAAATATTAGGGCACAATAGGAACAGAATTCGCACAAATTCTACATGTCTGCTTAGTTTTTTGTGTGTTCCTATGTTGTTGTACCATATGTTAAAAGTAACACGTATCTAGTGGTGGGGGAAACAAGTAGGCTAGTATTTCATTTCCTTGTCCACTTGTTCATTTGCAATTTAGGATTGGTGCCTCAGCACAACAATATATTTTGAGGCATAGCATAGTTGTTCATTGTAATCACAATTATTTTACGTGTATACTGTAATGTTATGTACTGTGTTTTGGTTTCAATGCATTTGTGTATCACTGTGAATGAAGTGTGTATCTTTTGATGCCAAAAACTTTTCAAAAAAACTTTTCCATAAAATACAAGTGACCAATCACTAATGGGTTGTCCACCTAGCAATTATTTATACTAGGTGTGCATTCGTTTGTATTTATTCAGACTGTCCGGCATCTTCTGGTGTTTGCTTCCTAAGAGTGGTCCAAGCCGGTCAGAGACAGGACCCAGCCTTTCCCTCTTCCTTGGGCCAAAAAATGTCAGCAGAGGATCTTGCTTCAATAGATGTTGAAATATCCTAAACAATTCTAATGGGAGACCATCAGGTCCCATGGCCTTTCCTAATGCGAGGGAGAGAATTGCAGCTTCAGTTTCTTCCCAGGTTGTATCATTCTCGAGAGATGTGACTGGTCTGAGGTTAGTTTAGAGATAGTTCCATTATCATTAAAATTCAAAAAGCAGTCTGATTAATAATCAGTTATTTCATCCTTATATAATTTACTATAATATTGCCTAAAGACCTCCAAGATCTCTTCTGGTTTTTCAAAGCTTTGTCCTGCCTCATCCTGCATACTATTTATATAATTGGTAGCCTTCTTTTGACAGATTTTTTTAGCTAGAATTGGACCTGTATTCTCTCCCACCTCATAAACTTGCGCCCAATGTACTTCTATCTGCCCCGCTAATTTCTTTGCAAAATTCTCATATAACCTTGATTTATAAACTTCTAGGTCTGATATTATCTTTTCTGTGTCTTGAGAAAGCCTAATAGCTGTCATAAGCTTAAGTTCGCATTCCTGCAAGATCTTGAACTGAGCTGCTATATGATCACGTGATTTCCTTTGATTATTTATTGAATATGACAACGTCTCTCCGCATACCCACGACTTGAAAGCATCCCAAACCATTTGTGGTGAAGTAAATCCACGGTTACAATCTTAGAAATCCTTAATCCATTTTCCCATATGTTCTATATAACATGTATCCGCTAATAGTTTACGTTCAAATGTCCATGAATTTTGTGTAGCGGTGCCTGTTAATTCAACCACTAGCTCTATTATAACAGGATTGTGATCCGATATTATTTTAGGATAAATATAATAATTTAAATCTGTAAACACTCTAGCAGTTATGAAAAAATAATCTAACCGGACAAATTTCTGGTGGGGGGCTGAAAAAACGTATATCCAGGGATACCCATACCTTTAGCATCCAATAAACCAAATTCCCTAGCCAATCCCCTCAAAGCTTTATAAACCTTGATTTTCCTGCCTAGATATGCTGAATCACTAATTATGTCAAACTGTCCCTCTAGAGGAATGTTAAAATCTCCACATAATATTAGGGAAGCAGGCCATCCGGC
Source organism: Lissotriton vulgaris (assembly GCF_964263255.1). Taxonomy (NCBI): domain Eukaryota; kingdom Metazoa; phylum Chordata; class Amphibia; order Caudata; family Salamandridae; genus Lissotriton; species Lissotriton vulgaris. Next base: position 427,337,141 of record NC_141700.1, on the reverse strand, counting down.
AAGTTCAATAATAAGAAAATGTAATATTTCTGGATCGTCCAAATTAGGGCCATAGATGGCACATATGGTCCAAGACTTATCCGCTATCCAGAATTCAGTAATCACCCATCTTCCATAAGGGTCAGTTTTTAACCGTTTACAACTCCCGCTCCCCCTCTTCTTCAGTATTGGTACACCTCTGGATGTGGTACCTTATCAGATACATCCTACAACCTCCAAACCCAGATCATTGAGCAGGTGTCTATTGCTCCACTGTAAATGGGTTTCTTGTAGACAAAGGATATCACATTTCATAGCCTGTATAATTTGTGCCGCTATTCCTCTTTTCTTTTTGTCATTTAGTCCACAGATGTTCCATGAACATATACTTAATTTAACCATTATCGAGAGTCAGATAATTTGTCAGAAAGGATCCATAACATGTAAGCTTTCATTTATAGATCACAGTACTAGTCTTCATGATACATACATGTTTCCTAAACATCTTATACCAGTTACTTGTAATTATAAATCCTGCTCTGCTCTTGCTTGCCCCCTTCTCCCCCCTCCCTCCACCCCGAGCACACCCTCACCCACCCTAGCTCCCACCCACAAAAGGCAAAGGGACAAAATAGTCCCTCTAAGTGATGGATGGAGAAGCACAATGCATCTCTCTGTTCGCACCCAGTCCTCTGACGGCAAAAAAAAAAAAAAAATACAATAGTCAAAAGTTAAAGAGCCTCCCTGGCCCCTGAGATACTATACAAATCCAGTCCTCTGATGGCAAGGAAACAAAAAATGCAATAGTTAGAAGTTAAAGAATCTCCCTGGCCCATGACATACTATATCATCGGGAAGAAAAAAAAGAATAGATAGAAAATGGGTCTGTATAGTTGTATTTATAATTATGTTTAGTCTAACAGTTAACTAAATACAAGCCAGGAACTCCTTAGCACTACTCTGCGAAGTTAAAAAATGTGTTTTCTCCTTATAGATAACCTTGAGCTGACGAAGTTGCCACCTCTGATGTACTGTCACCTGACAATAGTCAGGTCTCACGAAAAATTCTAGCCCTTTCCCCTTCCGCTTGCGATCAGACCTAGCTAGGTCATACAATGCTTTGCGTGCAAGAAAATTATTCAAGCATATCAATATAGCTCTTGGCTTAACATTCAAAGTTCCTCTAGTGTCTTTCTGATGAAAAGGAAATCGATGAGCCCTTTGCACTTCTATATCCCTCTGCCACTGTGTTAACTCAGGAAATGCTTCTGTAAAAAGTTCCGTGATATATTGACGAATATTTTTCCCCTCACTCCCCTCCGGGATACCCAAGACACGTAGATTATTTCTTCTGGATCTGTTCTCTAAATCAACCAGTTTCCTGTCAATGTCTTCAAGCAAAGTCATTAGAGAGGAGATCTGTGTTTTATACTGGGTCATTTCATCTTCAATCGATGATATTCTTCCTTCTGCCTCTACTACTCTAAACACCAATTCATTACATGCCTTAGCTACTCTTCGCACTGTATTTTGAAGCCTGCGAGCCGCCCCTTGTGCTTGCAAATTTTCCACCTTTGTATCTTCACGATGTTGTAGCATTACTCGGTAAATGGTATCCAAAGTAATTTCAGGATCTATATGATCCCCAGCCGTATTTTTAGGAAATTCAGCAATCTAATTCATAGTTGATGACCCTACGTTTCCACCACTATCTCCAGATGGAGGGGGAGGGCTTGGGCTAGGTCTGCCATGTCCAGCTAGAATTTTACGCACTGTGTCTTCCTCAGGGGCCCATTGCTCCTTTCTTGATGGTGTAGTGTCCTCATCTTCTCCCTGCACAGAACTTGTTGTGCTCGTCAGACTTCTATCATCCCTCCATTCCTATTCCCCCTCCATACTCTGAATCATTAGAAAGGTCTGACATTGAATAAAAGTTACCGGCAGAATCAATAGAATCTGCATGCCCCATACCTTCTGGTATATCAATCATAGTTGGGGCTTCAGCCTCTCCCATGAATTCTGTGGAGTTTATCTGCCCTCCAGACCCTCCAGGCACAGGGATCAGGTTTTCAGGTTGATGAATTAAACAGTCCCGTATATTAACAGTGGGTAATACTATTTCCAAGCATGAGGGTTCTACCACTCTGAGATGAGATGTTACTTGGCTTACTCGAGGAGCTGGGGCTCCACCATTATGCACCACATTAACTCTCGCCCCCCATTTAAGCTCTGAGGAGCACTCAAAGTGTATGATGGTTGTTGCTTACCTTTAGGCAAGTTTTTCTTTTTGAACATCCCTGGAATTTTTGGAGTGACCCCCGTTCCTCTGGGGTCTGTCTCTCGTGTCGATAAGCTTATGGCAGGGTTGGACATAGCAGTGTCAGTAACAATGTCAGTAACGGTCGCATTAGCTTCATTGTGTGTGGTGTTCTCCTGCGGGGCCATATTTTCAGATGCTCTCTCTGTGGCGGCTGCTACTGCTCGTGTCTGCGGTCTCGATCTCTTAAGCTGAATATTTGCATTAGAGTTCTTTGGCGGCATCTCTGCATACGACTTTCGCCCCCACCGGCCAGTTCGCCAACCAGCCTATTTCTCAACGTTCACATTATCCAAGCCAGGCGCCGCCTCCGAGCTGTGAGAGCCGAGTACAGCCCACCGTGAACTGCCAAACACACCTGTGAAGCACCCGGTGGTGAAACCTGAGAAGCACCAAAAGCTGCGGGGGAGTCGACTGTACACACGACACCAGTCCGAAATCATCCCCGGTTTGCTGAAATCCAGTGACCAAGATTCACTCTGGAAACGCTATTCTTCGCATCAAATTTTGAAGAGAAAAAACGCCGTCAGGTAGGAGGGGAGCGAACAGTTACGAGGCACATCTTAGGCTGCTCACTCGGATGCGCGCGCATCCGCCATGTTGTGCCATATTTCCTCTTCTGAAGGAATTCTCACAGTCAATGTTGGGGCTGTGATCGTGTTTTTCTTCAGACAGCTTTAATTTCTAATGCACCATGAAGATATTGTACAGGGCTTCTGACAATTAAGTAACCCTATATTCGTACTTTTCTGTGGCAGAGGAATGGTGCTCTTGAGACTCTTGGAGAGTTTGAATGATTTCATGCGCTTCCCTTCAGACCAGTCTTTAAAGTATTTAGTTTTTCAGGCAAGGTAGTTGGAAAATAGCTTCATAGTTTACTCTTTAGGACCATTTTATGCACAGCAAAAGTTTTTGTGGGCCTGGTCTTCTCCCTCACAATGATCACATAGAAGTGGCAGACTGCATTCTCACAAAGGGCCCGATGTAAGTAATCCCAGATTACCAATTCTTAAATACCGAAACATACCGATTCGGTATTTAAGAACAGGCAAATGGGATGTAGGTAATTTTACCGAAAAAATTACCGAATCGGTAAGTTTCAGTAATTACCGAATCGGTATTTACCGATTCGGTAATTGCCATTCATTCCTATGGGCCTGGAGGCCCATAGGAATGAATGTCAATTATCGAATCAGTGAATACTGATTCGGTAATTGGGGGAAACATTGAAGGGTGGCAGGGTGTCACTTTGACACCCTGTTGCACCCCTCAATTGTGTATGGGTGCACATGTTGCAGACATACATGCCCTAAGGGCATGTATGTCTGCAACATGGCACTGTTGGAAAAGCAAAAAAAATGCCTTTTCAAGGGTTTTCATTATTTACCACCAACTTCTAGTTGGTGGTAAATAACAAATCCTTTACTGAGGAATGCACTAACTTGAGTGCTTCCTACATCCTGGATTCGGTATTTTACCGAATCGGTATGTTAAGAATTCGGCATTTTACAGAATCGTAAATTACTGATTCGGTAATATACCGAATCTTTAAAAAATGCCACCTACATCTGGAAAGCCCAATACCGGTCGGTAATGGCCGAAATTCGGTAATTTCGGCCGTTACCGACCGGTATTTGGCTACCTACATCGGGCCCAAAGTGGCTTACGCAAATGCATACAGCAAGAAAAGAGTGTCCATAAAATCCTATTGCCGCACAATAGAGAAAAAAATTGTCTGGACATTGGTATCTATTATATCAGTCAAATGCAAAAAGAACAATTGATGGACAGAATGTTGAACAATGTCAAACATTCACCCCAGTGTATCGATCTGGGCCTAAATCCGTTGTTTTTTTTCCCTCCTGATGCCATTCCAGTTTAAACCCAGCCATATGCAAATCAGTCTTGACCCTGGTCCCCATGGAAACAGTCCAGCCTGATCTGCCTGGCCAGGTTCTCCCTGGACCGGAAACATGCATTATGGGATCGGTTTCAGGCTATCGCCCCTCATTAGCCAGGCTAGCTTGACTCCAGTGGCATGGAGAGCATGGGATCCACATCTGGGCATACCTGTCCCACTCAGGGTGACAAATACAAAAAGAACAATTGATGGAAAGAATGTTAAAAAATGTCAAACATTGAAGCTGGTGGAAACTGAGCGAAGTATGTTGCCATTTTTCTTAGGCGCCACCAACTTTGCTGACTCATGAATAGGTTATAAGTAATCAAAATTCTTCACTGCAACACACAAGTACACACTTTTTCCATAGTCAATCCTTGACTGAACTATGGTGTTAACCAAATAAACAGAAGGTAAGAGACAAGACTGTAAAGTATATGGCTTAGAATGTTAAGGTGGGTCCCGGATGCCAGTTTCAACATTTACAGATTTGTGGAAAATTTAGTAACACCAGTACTTTTTGCCTGCTAAATTAGGATATCCGAGCTCTGCTTAATATATTTTTTTACCACATGGAGTAAATACTCCCTGTTTTTTTTTTTTATTTGGAGCAGTAATAATGTTTGGATACTTGTAAAACAACCAGACGGTTTAAGTAAATAAGACCATGTATTTAAAAAAATGTCCATTAATGAAGAACAAATGACAGCCATATCTGTGCATCTTTTCATTTTTTCTGCTCAGCATTTAAACATAATGCAGTTCGGAATCCGCATGAACCAATTGAGCCGTATAACATAATATGAAACCAAAAACATTCTTGACTGGTGCTGTTTCAAATACTTGGTCATAAGGTAATGAAGTGCTTGCTCCAAACACCTTTTACCATTGTATTATGAAATCAGGACTAAGAAGGTGGTAACGTGTAACAAGAACATTTGTGCATATTGTGTGGTACTTTGTTGTGGTGGTGCAGTATTCTGTTGTTTTGTAGCTGCTGTGTTTTTGTGCAGTATTATTGCAATGTGATTTTGTTATATTTTATTGCGGTAGTTGGTGTGGTGCTTTATTTTGACTGCTTTGTTGTGATGTGCCCTGTCGTGTTGTTAAATGTGTTTTTACGTTGCTTTGAGAATGTTATTGTGTTGTGCTCTGTTGTTTCATTTAGATGTCAACAAATGGTGCTACATTTCCAATCAAAAGCAGCACATAACTTTAAAGTTCCCATGACAAGCAACCATTTACCACTGTCTAAGGTGGTAAAATAGCACTGCTCCTTCTCATCAAGTACATACGTAACCAGTCAGCTCAAAGCTGTGGCAGAGACTGGGTAAACTTAAAATGTAAATTGATACTTGTATAGCGCACTACTCACCCGCAAGGCTCTCAAGGCGCTTGTACGAATACTGCTGTGGAACCATCCTGGCTTTCCTTGTGAGGAGTCCACTCCTGGGCACCCCCAAGGTGGAGGCTAGGCATCTTTAGCATTGTGGGGCCGCTGTGTAGATTAAGCAAGCTATTGCTCAGAGTTACAGAGTGGGACTCCATGATTGGAATAGGCACTGCGGCGAGAATTATCAGGTCCGTGGAGTTTTACGCCCAAGACCCGCCGAGGCGGGTATTGAACCCTGGTCCCTGGCTAGACCTCTGCATCAGAGGTCTGCCGCTCTAATCATTGAGCCCTCTCCAACTTAACACTCACGATGATCATACTTTGAAACTGTTTTTAACTGACTGGTGTTTTAACTAGTTTAGCGGAAGCAGCAGTATGTTACCAACCTAGATGGCGAGAAATTTGAAGGAATTTTCATGTTTTTGCAAGAAAGGTCGCTGAATTGTTTTCGATATCTCTGAGGTAATTGCAATGCACCACAAAACACAGCAAATAGGCCAACAGAAAAGAAAATAACATCAGAACAAGAACATAAAAGGGCATGAAAAAATAGAACAGTCAAAAGTAATCATAGAAACCTCAGCTCAATGTAACAAAACACTGAAATAATGCAGTACAAAAAACACATCACTACCACATAAAACAACACTACAAACATGCGTGTACCACATTTCTACCGCCACAAATCTGCCTTTATAATACGGTGGGAAAAAATGTTTGTAGTACGGACTACCTAATTTATCACCAAAGGAAATATAATCTCACTAGTTGTGATGCAGCCCAATCTAATAACTACATAGGTGTGTAAAAGTAAATCAAGACGTGTACATGGCTCTGAAAGCAGAAGGTTGCGTGCCTTTGTTTCTTCCTTTAAATACTTTCGAATATCAGTTTTCATAAAATGTCATCTCCATTGTACAGAATGGTTTGCAGCGGAGAACGCGCCGGTTTCGGTTTCACTTAAAAGACGATCTTTTCTGTAATTGAGCTAAGAACTTCCGGAGCAGTTTTAAGGCCAGTAATTGCTCTGCAAACGGTTGGGAGGGGAAACAAAACTGTCGGATGTGTGCGTGGACACATCAGTCTCTAGAGGTCAGTAAAGTTCCACATTTGACTGAGGTGGAGAGAGAATGCGCCAGGGAACCGCGCTCGTTAGTGACAGCCAACAGGCCTCCTTTACGAGCCTGTGTTCTTCAGCAAATGCTTTGAAAGGGCACACAAGTATGTTTTTATTGAAAGTTATTTTATTGACAATCAGTGCGTTCCAGGTTGTACTGTTTAGAACCGTGGCAGCAATTGACAAACTTACACTGTGTAGAAACAATGTTACTGAGCTTTCTCAAAGTGCAAACACAATTTATATCACATTTCCGCTTTGGAACCTTTTTACCGATGTGTGTCTTAATATCGTATCATTGTGTTCGCTTGTGTCATAAAACGACAAACAATCATTGAAGAGCGAATTTATAAAAATGCACTCATTTGGTTCTAATGAAATATAAAAGGATTTCGGATCATGTTGTCTGTTCTTTCTGCAGATAAGCAAAAATAAACCTCAGTGTGACTTGTGTTGAGTTACTTGCAATGAAAAGCAGAGCAAAGTGTGCGCTTGTTCATGAATTAGCAGTGTCACACAGTTTCAGGTTACTCACGAGAAAAAGCTAAGTAAAGCATGCTCTCACATACAAAACCCTTACAGATTACAGGCGCAGCATGGTTTCACAGTACTTGCAAGACAAAACTAAGCGAGGAATGCACCTGAATACAAAACCCTAAGGCTCGGTTAAGGGTAAGCAACGAAAATGGCTGACTAGGGGTGGGCGGAACATGCTTAATTCCATGGGGAAACATCATTTACTACGAAGCAAATAACACGCATAACGTTTACCACGCGTCACTCACCACGCAAAGGTCTTTCCCACGCGTAAGCCTTCAACGACCATCTTTACCACGCGAGTGGTATTCCTTCCTGTCGTCGTTCTGGGGGGGGGGGGATTAAGGGGCTGGGGGGGGACTGGGGGGAGGCTAGGGGGGGTTGGGGGGGGTCTCCCCCCCAAAAAAAAACCAAGCGGATATTAATAAATAAATAAGAAGAAAACGTAAAAAAAAAACGCTCTACAATGCCTCAAAACACTGAAGGAAAAGAGCACGTCATAATAGAAGTCCGTTATCAGTTTTGATAGACGTGTTTTGACGCTTGTTTCCGTGGTCGGTGAAAGAAAGGGCTGATGGTGAAAGACGAACAGGGGTAAGATATGAATAAAAACTTTGTAAATTAGGGTATTAATTAAGCGCATTATGAAAAAAATAAAAATATAATGTAAGGGAATCTGTTTATTATTGTTTAAAACATCGATCTTTTCCTTCGTACTGCATGTAGCCTATCAGAATCATTATGTAAATTTAAATGGGACGTCAGATGTTTCGTAACGTTATGATTGCGGAGTAAAAACATGCGTTGTCAAATGCTGCGTGCAAAAGACACATGCGAAGTAAAATTCGCGTGGTAAAGGCATGCGTGGAACTTGAAATCGTTGAATAATCATATATTCAATTCCATGTAGCATAATCACACGGAATTACTTACAATGTGTGCGAGATTGAGTGGAAATACACAAGAAGAGTAATTTAAATTACACTCAGGCTTCGTGGTTCTCGTAGGAAAAATAGGAAGCTTTATGAGCTGTTCAAAGGCCAATCATTGAGAACTGCAATAGACTACACTCGCTAAATAAAATCCTTCCTCAACACAACTTAAAACCACCTCTGGCCTTCTTTCATAGTTCTGAGCACCCAGAAATGGAAAGTCTCTCTTTGGTGATCTCGAAGGTACCCGAGTACTGGCAAAATAAAGGCTTCAGCTCTTAAACTAGTTAAGACACCAGTCAGCCTGGCAGCATTGTTACAAAAAGGGACTGTGATTTGTCCAAGATCACAGAGTGTTGCTGGGCTGGAGAGAGGATGTGGCCTAACGGCTAGGGCAGGCAACCTCAAAACTGGGGAACCGGGCTTGAACCTCGGCAAGGCCAAGCTACACGCAAATTGACCCGAAGGTATCAGAGCACCAGTGGTGTTACATGAGGACACATTCATTTTTTAATTAGGCACAGGGAGATTAAGTGATTTGCCCAGATATTGCTTGTCAATCATGATGCTTGCAACGTGTACTCAGAAGTGTTACCAGCCTATGCACTAGTTCATTGCCATGCCACAGTATCTTTTTAAAGGCAAAGAATTGCAAGGGACTTTTATGCCACTCCCCAGTTCCCTTTTGTATTAGGTGCCACTGATTGCACTCATGCGGCATGTCGACACTCCAACAAAGGGAACACCCTTACCACATCAGACAGTGCTGACACTCCATCAATGCACAAGCTGTTTGGCATGCCAGAGACTCCTTCACTGATGTGAACGCTACCTTTCCTGGAAGCACACATGACAGCTACATATAAAGACAATCAACAATAGCATGTCAGTTAGACCCTAGGGATTTCAGTTATATGTGGCTAATAGTTAAGTAGAAAGAATGAACACTGGCACTGACAGTGTATCAGGGATGGCATCTCAAGCAGAGTCACTCATAACTTCTACATAATACAACAGACAGACATGGCATTTAGACTGAATACATGCATGTATAGATCAAGTGGTCGATTATGAAGGTAACCAAAACAAGACATGTATCACATTCTTTGTTGTAGTTGATGTCAGGTATGCCATCTTACCTCATCTTCTTAAACCCTTCTTCTGATGTTCAACCACACAGCATCAACATAGGTTCAGTAGGGCACACAAATATGTTAGAGGCATCTTTGAGCACACTTTTTGTATTCTCAAGTTGCAATTCAGATGTCTTAAAAATATGAGGTATTGATCCAGTACTCCCAAGTGTTATGTGCCAGAGTTAAGCCCATGCAGCAACTCTGCAGTTTCTTACGTTGCCCTCTTTCTGCACAGTAACATTTTCGAATAACCTTTTGCACATATTTACGTGCGTGACAATGTTGAATTAGTTTCTCTGAAAGTGATTTGCTTTCATATTTTGCTTCACACAACATTATCACAATGCCTCAAACATTGAGTACAAGCCTCTTTACATGCTGTACAATGTGTTCTATTTTTATTCACGGAGTGACAGGGCTATCTGCAAACCCATAGCAATGCTAATTTGTATGTACATCACAAGGATGCTTTCCATTATAAATAAATAAATAAATAAGCATTTCCAGAGGTTAGCAGAGGAGACACTGCTGCTGACATCAAGTTGTTCCTCCATGCTGATGTTTTGCCAAGCAGCTACCTAACATCTCCATGAGTGGGGTACAGTTCATGACCAAGACGGGGCCCTTCCTTCTGTCCCGCCAGGTAATAGGGTTGGATCATCCCGTGGGGGGATTCTTGGCTGTATACACACATATACATACCCAAGACACATGTAGGGTCGTGATTGCATAATAGGAATATGCCTGATTACTACCTTGTTTTATATGCTTGCATATATTTACTGTTCCTAGCATCATGGTGGAACTATAACTGCTATTTACTATTTTGATGCTTGCTCACTTTCGTATGCTTCTGTCTACGGATTATCGTAGCAAATATATTCTACACAAGCATACCGTTGGTTCAATAAATATATTGAAAACATCCCATTCTGTATTCTCTGTAATGCCTCTTTGAAAGCAGGAGTGCAAAAGTGACTTAACGAAAGGGTTCTAGATCTGCTACCACAATCCCTGAGGGGTCAGGCTTGTCATGTTTAGTGTTTGCCAGAAACCATTCGCTCCCTGTTTGGGTTAGGGGGGCTTGTGGTGGCACTATGAGCTAGCTCATCTTTAGGCCAACACATATTATGGGGAGCGTGCAATCAGTCTCAGCACCTCACCCAAAGTTTATTTTGTCCACAAATGCGCAGATCCTACTGATCAGTGGGAACTGCACAACTTGGCGCCTCCAACGTTCATTGGGTTCTTATTTTACGGTTTGCCTGAGTAGTTCAATCTTGCCTTCTCACAGACTCCCACTCACCTCAAAACCGGAGACGTCCATGATGGTAGGGAAATATGCCTCAGCTGAGTCGATATACCCTATGTATTTGATGTAGGTTGCTCAAGCTTGAAGGATAAAATTCCACCCATGGTGTTAACCCTCTCGGTAATTCATTTGTTCTAGTATGTCTGGGGATGAAGGGGACGAAGGGGACCAGGCACTCAATATCGCAGAGAACTGCAGAAATGCAGTTACTATTAAATTATAAATTGTTGTCTCCCGGGTACGGGTGGAGACATTACCTTATGGTTGAGGTACACGAAACATTCAAGACAGAGGTGTTCTCTTCCTGGGTTAAATTCCCAGCTGCTGTTGCTCAAACACAATTATTTAATACTTACATTGAAGATGAAACACCAGAGGAATTCACTCCTAATGAGGACATAGGGATTCCTCTTTCTTACCAAGAACACAATAAAGGTGCCCTCCAACACACATAAGAAACATGAGACTTAGGGGTCTATTAGGGTGGCGGCTGCCTGCCACCCTAGCAGTGCTGGGACCGTCCGCCAGTGGTGCGGCGGTCCCGCTGTGCCTATTAGGATGCGCATCCTGTTTTTTTAACATTGTGTCGGGCGGTGCTGTATTCAGCACCCGCCACAATGTTAAAAGGTCATGTTGTGCATTTGCATGCACAATGTAACAGGCACCACGTGCAGCCACCAACCCCCCCAATCCCCAGGAGGCCCACAACAGCCCCCCAAAGGCATTCTCTGCATGCCTTTTTTATGGCGGAGTCTCCGCCATGGAAAGGCATGAGACCACATCATCATAATATGGGCACCGCCACCATATTGCAGGTCTTTTCTGCCTGGTAGACAATCGGGCGGATTGCCTACCGGTGGAAAACTGGCAGACGGTCTTTCTGTCCGCCTGGGACCCCACCACCATAGTAATATGGCGGGGGGAATGTTAGGCAGGCGGATGGAAATGGCGGGAGGATCGCCTCTGCCATATGGGCGGTGGCGATCGGTCCGCCATCCTAATAGACCCCTTAGTCCGCTCAGTAGAGGGAGCAACATGGCCGGTCTTAACTGCATACACACTGCATCCTAACACTGCTAATTTAACGGTAGCGGAAATTCGTACACTATACAAAGACTTAGTAAAATATACAGCAATCTCACACAGCTCATAAAGCGAATACTCACAGTAAGCCCTGTGGGGACTGCTCCTGCTGCGTACCCATGTTTGTTTAATACTGGTATCAGCCCACAAACACTGAAAGCCATTAAGGGGAAGATTACCACCAGTCGGTAGCAAATTCCGTTCTGGATAGACGCCGTTTTCCCCCATATGAACATGCAGGAAAAACACAGTATTCTAACTTCAGAATTAGTACGGGGCAGCATCTGCCCTGGACTTAAGAATGAAACTGATGGGCACTTCTGCAACAGTTTCTGCCATTGTATTAAGCAACATAACAGGGGAGGCAGTTGCGTTGGCTATAAGCCAACATCTCAGGGATTTCACTCCTGAACAGCAGGAGCGAGCATTACCAAAAACTATCGATAATTTTGGGGTCAGACCAGGGAAGCCACAAGTAAAGAGGAATCCTGAAAAGGATAACTCTAGGCAAACACCTGATTCTTCAACAAAGAAGAAATGGGATAATAAACAAAAGAAAAAGACAGGACACAATCATAGGGTGGGTCTCCTCAGCAGGAAGCCACTGAATGAATATATCATCTCAGAAACTGTGGAAGCATTAGAAGACCTGACAGGTATCAGGATACTGATGCACGTTCCTCTCATTCCTTTCAGGAGTCATTTGATACACATTCGGATAGAGGTAGACAGTCAAAGCGCAGATCAGAAGAGCATTTGAAAACAAAGAAGGAATCACAGCACTCATATGACTACATCATTATTAAGGAAGAAAAACCAAAGACTCCTAAACCTTAATTCAAACAGAAAAATGCGGCTAGAATTAAAATCAGGCATACCCAGAATACTGAGGACTCTGCCTTTTAACAGGGAGTGGGCAGTGACAATGCTGGACAGCGTATAAGAAGTCACAATAGCTCGCCAGAGCCTGATGAATTAGCAGTAGTGCTGAGTGAGCATATCACGGAGGAAACAACAAGTACTAGGGTAAGTATTCCCCATCGTTTATACAAAATTACACTCCAGTTGGAGAGAGACATAAGCAAAAACATCAAGGCTCTCTTTTGGGAGAATTAGGCGTATGGTGGCTGAAAAAGACTGGCCACCTGATTTCGTTGTTGAGTGCCCAAATGGGAAATAGTAAATTTACTGGCCTTTTTCTAACTCGTACCAGAATCAGTGAAACATTCTTAAGCCAAAGAGTGGGCTTTAGCTCTAGCTCCTACGCTACACCACAATCATGTGGGTTGAGACGATGAGTCACCTCATCATGAGATCCCATGGAGGACAACTCCTCAACCCCAAAGGAAATATCCAATTACACATGCAGCTAGAAAACAAATTAGGGAAATCCGAGAGCAACTTGAATACCAAGGTGTAATAGAAAATTGCACCTCATCAATGAATAATCCCTGGTTTACCTTAATGAAACCAGACAATTCATACTGTCTAGAATTAGTCTACAGACATTTAAAGAATGGAGAAGTGTGGCTCACTGGTTAGAGCAGGCAGACCCTGAAGCAGAGGTCAGACCCGGGACCAGGGTTCAATTCCCGACGCGGCAGGGTCTTGAGCTCAAATGTCCACGGACTCGATAATTCTCGCTTCGGTGCCTAACCTAATCATGGGTTCACACTCTGCAACTATGGGCATTAAGCTTGCTTAATCTCCACAAGGACCCCCCGCGGCGGGATGCCTGGCTGTCACCTTGGGGATAGCCTGTAGGGGCTATCTCACAGGGAAAAGTCAGGACGGGTTCCCAAGGCAAGCGCTTAGAGACCCCTGGGTGATAAGCGCTATATAAATCCAACATACAATACAATACAAATACATCTACCCACACATTTGCAGTACAAAATGTACACAGTGCCGTACTAATGAATAACATTGTACAGAAGAAATACATAGCAACAGTAGATATCTCAAATGGATTTTTCTGCCAAAATATAGTTCCTGGAAGCAGATATTTGACAGCATTTTCAGTGCTAGGCTCACAGGGGCATTTTGTCGATTGTCCCAGGGGTATAAGAATAGCCCTGGGCTGTTTTCAGCCAGAGGAAAGGAGTTCTTCATAATTTTGATGAGGAAGCATTGTCCTATGTGGTTCAGTGATAGAATATCGATGCTAAAAACATAAATGTTCTAAATATCGAAAAGAAAATATCGACTACAAAAATATTGAATCCAATACCTTAACAGGTAAGTATAAAAATATTGAATCAAAAATATTGAAGTTAAAAATATAAATCTAACAAATATTGATTAAAAAATATAAATAAAACAAAACAATATATGTTAAATATATAAAAGATTACTATATTCTTTAACAAAATTAATTAAATTTAATATATATTTTAACTAAATTTAAAAAATAAACGTAATTTAACAAAATATAAACACACAAACATAATGATTTATACATATATTAACTTTAAAATGATTTATTAACTATTATCTTTATTTAATTTGGAAACTTTTAAATCATATAAAATAAAATATATACTTATATCAATATTTTAAAATAAAAAAACCCAATCTATAATTAATTAAAACATTTACCTATTAAAAAAATTAAACGTACATTTCACAGTACAATAAATACAACAGTAGGAAAAATGTTGGATAGCGGAATAATTTAACTTACTATTCCAGTGAGTGCAACAGTAAGGAAAGTGTTGGATAGCGAAGGGGTAAAAAAAATATTATTGCCACTCCAAACAGGGAAACAGTAGGGAACATTTTAGATAATGGAGGGGTGAAAAATACTATCCCTACTCTAGTGAGTGCAACAGTAGGGAAAGTGCTGGACAGCGGAGGGGTAGAAATTATTATTCTCACTCCAATGAGTGCAAAACTAGGGAAAATGCTGGATAGCGGAGGGGTAAAAATTACTATTCCCACTCCAGTGAGTGCAACAGTAAGGAATGTATTGGATAGTAGAGGGGCAAAAATTACTATTCCCACTCCAGTACCAGACCTCTAATTCTATAGCCTTAAGTAGCGCCTTGGATTCATTAAAGGGGGAGGGCTTTGGCATGAGAATTTTATCCTGGTAGGGGACTGTAAAGGTCAACCAGTGCCCAAATTCTTTACATTTGTCACCTAACACATACCTTGCCCTATTTAAAAGGATTTGCACTTTGAGCATACCATAGAAGGGGGGGAGATAAAAAGCTTTATGCATACGCACAATTTAGTTTTTACTTTAGGCAAGCTGATAAACCAGTCTAATCCTCAAATCTCTTCAACATATAAAGGAAGGGGGTCCGCCTTGTTCAATGGTTTTATCCTTGTTTCTGCTTGTGTGGGTTGGCCTCCTGTCTTCTTCAATATCTTACATAGTCGCTACAGTGACCATAACCATTTGACTCTGTCTATGGAAGGTGTAGGTAACTATTCGGAGGGCCCTCAAAAGCCCCGGGGAGCCTTAACCGACATTGACCAGGGGAGGCGTTTACGCTGGTTGCAAATAGACACTAAGGGGGCAATTGCGATGTCATTAGGAAAGGTTCCGGATGGTATTCGATATTTCAGAATTCGATTCTGGACCCTTGTTTCTGACCGAATCGAACAGTCTTCCCAAAAAACGATTATGATGCCCGGAAACCGTACGGGCAGTCCGAATTGGTTCCGAAAGGCATTAGGACAGTCCGAGTCTTTCAGAGCCGAATCATTCAGCTCTATGGACTCAGTTTCCGGATGAGCGATCATGATGATCGATTCAGACAACCGTGACGATTTGGTTTACCCGAGCCGAAATGGCTGTCTGAATTGGTCTTTGGGGCCCGTTGTGGGCCCCTCTTCACCCGGAGGTGTTATGAATGTAGCGTGTGGGGGTACCCAAGGGACCCCTCTTCCTAGCCATGCACAATTTGGCAGGCACCATAGGGCGCCTGCCACAGGTTGCAAGGTTTTCCCCAGCCGCCCCTTTTTTCAAGAGGAGCCTGTGTTAGCGTTTGGAACACAGGCTCCCATTGAAGTCAATGTGAGTCCGACTCAACAATGTTGGAAAGCATCGAAATCCGGACTCGCAGAACCCAAATCGTTTGTAAATGAGTCCGGAACCGATTCATACAGGACAGTTTCCTAATGAGATCGTAATCGGCCCCTAAAGCTTTTAATCATAGTCTTTTCGCAGACTGCCAGCAGGATATACCGACCTGCTTGGACCCTTTAGCCCCTGGTGATGAGGTTTTATGTTCTTTTGCCTCCATTGCTCAGTTGGTTTTTGGTCTATTATCGATCCCTGTGGTTTTCCATTGCCTGGATCATCCCTCCTGGTCTGATTTTGAGCACTCTCAGGCCTTAGGAATCTGAAGAAAGCCCTGAAGCAGTCGCCTCACGACAGGGTATAGGTGGCAAATTGGTGTATAAACTATAAAGAGGCACTGAAAGAATGGAGGCACCAATTACAGAAACAGGCATGGGATGATCTAACCAAAGCTGGTGAACTGAAGGACTCTACACTTTTCTGGCAGATTAATAATAGTCCCTGTTTTTTGGAGCCATCAAGACCTGTCTTATGTCCCAATATCATCCCGGAACAGTGGGTCACCGAGTTTGATAGTGTTTATAATTTGGCCTTCTTGAAGGGTCTCTCATGGATATTACTCCGAGCCCTGTTGACCCATCAGTCTCCTTCTAGTTGGAGGAAGTCCACAAGGGCATTGAATCTTTGTCTCGGAACAAAGCTCCAGTCCCTGATGGGACACCTATAGATTTTGTCTGGGACAATATAGAATTTTGGGCCCCGATTTTGACACTTATGTTTAATGCAGCAGCGAAGAAAGGGATGCTGGCCTCCTGGTCAACTGCCACCATTATACCAACTTATAATAAGGGGGATAAGGACAGCCCACAATGCTACTCTTATTGATGCCGTAGTTAAGGGGCTGGACCGGGTCCTTTTAACTAGACTCTCTTCATGGGCAGATGGCAATCAAATAATATCTGAGTTCCAGTTGCAAGTCAACTATTGAGCAATGCCTTAAACTCTATTTATTACTAAATAAATACACAGTGGCTCAACAAGAACGTTGATCTTAACTTTTATGAACCTAACGTCTGCCTTTGATGGGGTTAATCGGAAGAAGTTGTGGGACTTATTGACCTGATTGGGCGTCGATCCCACCATTGTATCCTTATCAATGAATCTTCACGCCCATTCTACAGCGGCAGTAAGACTTTCTCAAGGGAGACCTTAAAAAGCATTTTAATTGCACTAGGGGGTTTGCATCTTAGCCCTATTTGTATTTACCATTTACACCAATGATTTAGATGCTGCCCTCCTGGCATTACAGTCAGATTGCCCCAGAGTCAGCAGGAAATCTTTGCCAGTACTATTATATGCTAATGACGCGGTGCTTATGGCTCGCACAGCCCTATGCCTGCAGATTTTAATTGACGGTTCTTTGATTTTATGGATAGAATGGACCGGTCAGTCAACTTTACAAAGTCATACGTTTTGGAAGTTGGCCCCCGGGGTCTTAGGTCTAAAACCTTCAAAGCAGGATCTCACACTTTGGCACAGGTCACAGCTTTCTCCTATCTCGGAATTGTATTTGCTGAAAAATTAAATTGGAAAATATTATTGGAGGGATAGCTGAGTGACCTGAACAAATCTACAGGGGCCATTGAGAGCTACGCCCATAGAGTGGGATCTTGGGTACCAGAGGTGTTTTAAAAAATCAGTCTCTATGCACCTCAAAGGTGTTATGTGGTAGTTAAGTCTGGGGTATACTTCTGCACACAAGCTACAGGTAGCCCAAAACAAGCCTTTGCTTTGGATTCAGAAGGTACCTCAAAGTACCCAAGCCTATGCAGTACACAAAGACCTTGGTGTTATTTTCTTAGCCAACCAGGTGGCAGTTAAGCCTCTGTTGTGCTGGGTAAAAATATGGTCTGTGGAGAATAAGGACCTAATTGCCTGATTATTTCTGACTGCCTGTCATTAGAGAATTCCTTTAAAATTCCCTGGTTATGGTATGAAAAGGAGTCTTTTTTTTGCTTTAGATAGGCCAGATATTTTTCTTTCATGTGGCTCAATAATGCCTCAGGATCTTAACATAGTAAAATAACTGTGTTTCAAATATACCTCTCCCCACCACGAAAACACGAGCTCTGAAAACCAATGGTGAGGGTGCATTCCTTGTTAATGACCGTTCAGGGCAGGGAAAACAACCTCTCTACTGTTACAAGGGCAACTGACAGGTTTTAGTCACCCATTTTAGGTTCAACCTGCTTCACCATCTTTTGGCATCTCCATCTGGTCATGTTCCCCCAAACGCAAGAGGATCCTCTGGCTGCGACTCTAGGTCTCTACAGGACACATTTTTATACGAATAGTTTACCCTCCCAAGAAGGCAGTTTCTCCACCTCCTTTTAAAGAGCCTGAAGTTTAGGCAACTTTTCTTCCAGGCAGCCTATAGATTATGATTATCTAGACCTGCTTGACCATTAAATGGCTATCTGTGTTTTGCACAGTTTTTTTCTCACCCCCTTTTTAATTAACCATGGCCGAGTGTGGCGTTTTATCTTAACTTTTAAACTGGATGTGTTGTGTTTTTTCTGAAGTTTTAATTGGATTTCTAATGATGATTTTCCTATTGCATTATTATATCTTATATGTTTGCAATTACTTCTGAATAAAGATTTGCAAAAATGGACAACAATAAGATCTATGCCATTATGCCACAGATTGAGTCATCTTCCAGTTCTTCAAAACCTGCTGAGCAGGCACAAATTGACGAAACAATGCCTGGCTACTTTGTGGACTATGCCAACTTCTCATCAGATTCAACTGAACCTGAGACTCCACAACTGCTGCCTCTCCCTTTCAAGCTACTACACGTGTGTGTGCTCTACCTGTGGCTGAAAAAAGACATACTTTGTTACTCATTGGTTAAACCTTTGGAATACAATTGGATTGCTATTTATGGTCCTCTTGATTGGTTTGATGACTATCTTTTTCTTACTTCTGAATGGACATTACCTCTCAGAACGCTCTGCAGTACAACAGGTGAACTTGGTACTTAAACCACATGCATCATTAGACTGTGAACAAAGAGATCTCTACATAGTGAACATTACAGTGGTTCCAATTCTTGAAGGAATAGTCTGGGACAGAGTATTGTATGATGTGTATGGCTCTTTTGAACTTTTGGGTAAAGCCAAAGGGTTTAAGATCAATTGACCTGACCAATTTTATGTACAATTTGGACACTCTGGTGGTGACATCATACAGTGTTGGGAAGTTGTGCCTTGATTGGTTAAAACTTCAACACTGTCTTAGGTGAAACAACACTTGTCCCTTCTGTCAGATGATCTGGATATCAGGGATTTCCTGTTAGGTCCCCGAAACCCACATCAAAGGCATTCCTTGTATTCCACATACAATAAAGTATGGAAAGTTTCTCAACAGGAAGCTTCCAAGAGGTTGCGCAAGATTGATAGGATTAATTTAGAAAAGGCTTTAAGAGTGGTTGACAACAGTATGACCATGTTATCCTCTAGGATATATTAATTGGGCAACATAGTATCATCTGCAATTGACATAATGGAGAAAGATGTGTCTATTTCACAACATAGACAATCGCAACTTTCGTCCATTGTGTTATTGAGCTAGTCCCGCCTGACCTTACATTCTGGCCATGTACCATGGCGTTATATTAACACTTCCAATCTGTTTTCTTCAAACGATCTAACTGAAAGACAGATATTGATGGCATGGAGAGTTGCACAATATACCATGTCGCACATTAAAAAACTATAATGATTACCTTTCACCATTGCTGGGACACCAGCCGCGCTTTGGATAATTCATGGATTTATTACCCTACCAGTAACGACATTCCAATTCCAATATTGTCTGCAACATCACCCGGTAGGCAGAGATGAAGCGTTAGAGGAAGGATTTGTGCATGAATACTGGGAATTAGCTTTCAAGTTTCGATGCAGTATGGGGAACACTGAAGTTTTTCTCAGCGGTTCCGACTGTGAGAATGCTTTGAGCAGATCCTTAGTATGCAAGGACATTTCCCATCATGGGGCTTGAAATGTGTGGGTTGTGAACTTGTCCTGGTATCTGAAGGGTTTTCGGGCCACTGTGATTCGCCTGGCCTTCAAGCTACAATCTAATAGGAGTCATTTGATGCTAAATGATCAAGGTTGCTGTGGGATGGAGCCAGGCATTGTTTTTCTGGGGATGGTTAATTTTATTTACTTGATGCACACAAGTACTCTTTCCATCTGCCTGCACAGTTAGGGAAGCAGCGCTATGGCCTTCGATAAATGTTTCCAACATACGCTTCGATTCTCTGAGAAAACTGAAAGCCATGCTTTTTCAAAAGGCTATGGCCTTAACAACCGCCTAAGAGACGTTTGATCTCCAGGTTGCGAGGTCCTCATCCGAAATACAGACACTACTTCATACTAACTTTCCACTACGTTTTGGTGAGCTGGTCCACTGTATCTTTAATATGTCTGATACAAAGGGAGTAGCACACCTTTTTAAATGTATTGGTCTGGATTGATTAGCATCTTTCAGATGGGTTTCAAAGTAATTCCATCATTCATACTCTCCAAGCTGGGTAGCATTTTTGGAAGTCTTCCGTTTGTCCTGCTACTTGTGGCTTTGATTCTTATTTTAATTTTTCTGCTCTGCAAGGGATGTCCCAGAATTGGAAACCGAATGGAGACAGCACTGTCTGTGCTGCAATGGCGTGAGCACTTGATACACTGCTTTGGCACACCTCGGCTTCGAGAACTGACTGTATGGCCTCCCTTTGTATACCTGTATCCCACTGTCTGCTACGTAGTCATGAATGTGTACTGGATTTCTGCCTCGGTTGGCACTTGGCTGCGCCATTGGAGACTGAGGTACTGATGGACCCTTTAAAGGCCCATGGGGATAATTGTCCCCGGCGTATTCCACTGCTGCTGAACGCATTCTTCGAGTTACCATGTGATGCTTTGGTGCCTAGTGAACTTGATATCGGCTTGATATCGGCTCTGTGAAATGCTTTCAGGATGTAGTCCCTCCCTCGGCGGCTGTCATGGGGAGTGAATGAGGACTCCTTTTCATACCATAACCAGGGAATTTTAAAGGAATTCTCTAATGACAGGCAGTCAGAAATAATCAGGCAATTAGGTCCTTATTCTCCACAGACCATATTTTTACCCAGCACAACAGAGGCTTAACTGCCACCTGGTCGGCTAAGAAAATAACACCAAGGTCTTTGTGTACTGCATAGGCTTGGGTACTTTGAGGTACCTTCTGAATCCAAAGCAAAAGCTTGTTTTGGGCTACCTGTAGCTTGTGTGCAGAAGTATACCCCAGACTTAACTACCACATAACACCTTTGAGGTGCATAGAGACTGATTTTTTAAAACACCTCTGGTACCCAAGATCCCACTCTATGGGCGTAGCTCTCAATGGCCCCTGTAGATTTGTTCAGGTCACTCAGCTATCCCTCCAATAATATTTTCCAATTTAATTTTTCAGCAAATACAATTCCGAGATAGGAGAAAGCTGTGACCTGTGCCAAAGTGTGAGATCCTGCTTTGAAGGTTTTAGACCTAAGACCCCGGGGGCCAACTTCCAAAACGTATGACTTTGTAAAGTTGACTGACCGGTCCATTCTATCCATAAAATCAAAGAACCGTCAATTAAAATCTGCAGGCATAGGGCTGTGCGAGCCATAAGCACCGCGTCATTAGCATATAATAGTACTGGCAAAGATTTCCTGCTGACTCTGGGGCAATCTGACTGTAATGTCAGGAGGGCAGCATCTAAATCATTGATGTAAATGGTAAATACAAATAGGGCTAAGATGCAAACCCCCTAGTGCAATTAAAATGCTTTTTAAGGTCTCCCTTGAGAAAGTCTTACTGCCGCTGTAGAATGGGCGTGAAGATTCATTGATAAGGATACAATGGTGGGATCGACGCCCAATCAGGTCAATAAGTCCCACAACTTCTTCCGATTAACCCCATCAAAGGCAGACGTTAGGTTCATAAAAGTTAAGATCAACGTTCTTGTTGAGCCACTGTGTATTTATTTAGTAATAAATAGAGTTTAAGGCATTGCTCATTAGTTGACTTGTAACTGGAACTCAGATATTATTTGATTGCCATCTGCCCATGAAGAGAGTCTAGTTAAAAGGACCCGGTCCAGCCCCTTAACTACGGCATCAATAAGAGTAGCATTGTGGGCTGTCCTTATCCCCCTTATTATAAGTTGGTATAATGGTGGCAGTTGACCAGGAGGCCAGCATCCCTTTCTTCGCTGCTGCATTAAACATAAGTGTCAAAATCGGGGCCCAAAATTCTATATTGTCCCAGACAAAATCTATAGGTGTCCCATCAGGGACTGGAGCTTTGTTCCGAGACAAAGATTCAATGCCCTTGTGGACTTCCTCCAACTAGAAGGAGACTGATGGGTCAACAGGGCTCGGAGTAATATCCATGAGAGACCCTTCAAGAAGGCCAAATTATAAACACTATCAAACTCGGTGACCCACTGTTCCGGGATGATATTGGGACATAAGACAGGTCTTGATGGCTCCAAAAAACAGGGACTATTATTAATCTGCCAGAAAAGTGTAGAGTCCTTCAGTTCACCAGCTTTGGTTAGATCATCCCATGCCTGTTTCTGTAATTGGTGCCTCCGTTCTTTCAGAGCCTCTTTATAGTTTATACACCAATTTGCCACCTATACCCTGTCGTGAGGCGACTGCTTCAGGGCTTTCTTCAGATTCCTAAGGCCTGAGAGTGCTCAAAATCAGACCAGGAGGGATGATCCAGGCAATGGAAAACCACAGGGATCGATAATAGACCAAAAACCAACTGAGCAATGGAGGCAAAAGAACATAAAACCTCATCACCAGGGGCTAAAGGGTCCAAGCAGGTCGGTATATCCTGCTGGCAGTCTGCGAAAAGACTATGATTAAAAGCTTTAGGGGCCGATTACGATCTCATTAGGAAACTGTCCTGTATGAATCGGTTCCGGACTCATTTACAAACGATTTGGGTTCTGCGAGTCCGGATTTCGATGCTTTCCAACATTGTTGAGTCGGACTCACATTGACTTCAATGGGAGCCTGTGTTCCAAACGCTAACACAGGCTCCTCTTGAAAAAAGGGGCGGCTGGGGAAAACCTTGCAACCTGTGGCAGGCGCCCTATGGTGCCTGCCAAATTGTGCATGGCTAGGAAGAGGGGTCCCTTGGGTACCCCCACACGCTACATTCATAACACCTCCGGGTGAAGAGGGGCCCACAACGGGCCCCAAAGACCAATTCAGACAGCCATTTCGGCTCGGGTAAACCAAATCGTCACGGTTGTCTGAATCGATCATCATGATAGCTCATCCGGAAACTGAGTCCATAGAGCTGAATGATTCGGCTCTGAAAGACTCGGACTGTCCTAATGCCTTTCGGAACCAATTCGGACTGCCCGTACGGTTTCCGGGCATCATAATCGTTTTTTGGGAAGACTGTTCGATTCGGTCAGAAACAAGGGTCCAGAATCGAATTCTGAAATATCGAATACCATCCGGAACCTTTCCTAATGACATCGCAATTGCCCCCTTAGTGTCTATTTGCAACCAGCGTAAACGCCTCCCCTGGTCAATGTCGGTTAAGGCTCCCCGGGGCTTTTGAGGGCCCTCCGAATAGTTACCTACCCCTTCCATAGACAGAGTCAAATGGTTATGGTCACTGTAGCGACTATGTAAGATATTGAAGAAGACAGGAGGCCAACCCACACAAGCAGAAACAAGGATAAAACCATTGAACAAGGCGGACCCCCTTCCTTTATATGTTGAAGAGATTTGAGGATTAGACTGGTTTATCAGCTTGCCTAAAGTAAAAACTAAATTGTGCGTATGCATAAAGCTTTTTATCTCCCCCCCCTTCTATGGTATGCTCAAAGTGCAAATCCTCTTAAATAGGGCAAGGTATGTGTTAGGTGACAAATGTAAAGAATTTGGGCACTGGTTGACCTTTACAGTCCCCTACCAGGATAAAATTCTCATGCCAAAGCCCTCCCCCTTTAATGAATCCAAGGCGCTACTTAAGGCTATAGAATTAGAGGTCTGGTACTGGAGTGGGAATAGTAATTTTTGCCCCTCTACTATCCAATGCATTCCTTACTGTTGCACTCACTGGAGTGGGAATAGTAATTTTTACCCCTCCGCTATCCAGCATTTTCCCTAGTTTTGCACTCATTGGAGTGAGAATAATAATTTCTACCCCTCCGCTGTCCAGCACTTTCCCTACTGTTGCACTCACTAGAGTAGGGATAGTATTTTTCACCCCTCCATTATCTAAAATGTTCCCTACTGTTTCCCTGTTTGGAGTGGCAATAATATTTTTTTTACCCCTTCGCTATCCAACACTTTCCTTACTGTTGCACTCACTGGAATAGTAAGTTAAATTATTCCGCTATCCAACATTTTTCCTACTGTTGTATTTATTGTACTGTGAAATGTACGTTTAATTTTTTTAATAGGTAAATGTTTTAATTAATTATAGATTGGGTTTTTTTATTTTAAAATATTGATATAAGTATATATTTTATTTTATATGATTTAAAAGTTTCCAAATTAAATATAATAGTTAATAAATCATTTTAAAGTTAATATATGTATAAATCATTATGTTTGTGTGTTTATATTTTGTTAAATTACGTTTATTTTTTAAATTTAGTTAAAATATATATTAAATTTAATTAATTTTGTTAAAGAATATAGTAATCTTTTATATATTTAACATATATTGTTTTGTTTTATTTATATTTTTTATTCAATATTTGTTAGATTTATATTTTTAACTTCAATATTTTTGATTCAATATTTTTATACTTACCTGTTAAGGTATTGGATTCAATATTTTTGTAGTCGATATTTTCTTTTCGATATTTAGAACATTTATGTTTTTAGCATCGATATTCTATCACTGAACCACATAGGACAATGCTTCCTCATCAAAATTATGAAGAACTCCTTTCCTCTGGCTGAAAACAGCCCAGGGCTATTCTTATACCCCTGGGACAATCGACAAAATGCCCCTGTGAGCCTAGCACTGAAAATGCTGTCAAATATCTGCTTCCAGGAACTATATTTTGGCAGAAAAATCCATTTGAGATATCTACTGTTGCTATGTATTTCTTCTGTACAATGTTATTCATTAGTACGGCACTGTGTACATTTTGTACTGCAAATGTGTGGGTAGATGTATTTGCATTGTATTGTATGTTGGATTTATATAGCGCTTATCACCCAGGGGTCTCTAAGCGCTTGCCTTGGGAACCCGTCCTGACTTTTCCCTGTGAGATAGCC
Source organism: Lissotriton vulgaris (assembly GCF_964263255.1). NCBI lineage: Eukaryota > Metazoa > Chordata > Amphibia > Caudata > Salamandridae > Lissotriton > Lissotriton vulgaris. The sequence continues at coordinate 427,312,059 of NC_141700.1, read as the reverse complement.
CCTACAGGCCATCCCCAAGGTGACAGCCAGGCATCCCGCCGCGGGGGGTCCTTGTGGAGATTAAGCAAGCTTAATGCCCATAGTTGCAGAGTGTGAACCCATGATTAGGTTAGGCACCGAAGCGAGAATTATCGAGTCCGTGGACATTTGAGCTCAAGACCCTGCCGCGTCGGGAATTGAACCCTGGTCCCGGGTCTGACCTCTGCTTCAGGGTCTGCCTGCTCTAACCAGTGAGCCACACTTCTCCATTCTTTAAATGTCTGTAGACTAATTCTAGACAGTATGAATTGTCTGGTTTCATTAAGGTAAACCAGGGATTATTCATTGATGAGGTGCAATTTTCTATTACACCTTGGTATTCAAGTTGCTCTCGGATTTCCCTAATTTGTTTTCTAGCTGCATGTGTAATTGGATATTTCCTTTGGGGTTGAGGAGTTGTCCTCCATGGGATCTCATGATGAGGTGACTCATCGTCTCAACCCACATGATTGTGGTGTAGCGTAGGAGCTAGAGCTAAAGCCCACTCTTTGGCTTAAGAATGTTTCACTGATTCTGGTACGAGTTAGAAAAAGGCCAGTAAATTTACTATTTCCCATTTGGGCACTCAACAACGAAATCAGGTGGCCAGTCTTTTTCAGCCACCATACGCCTAATTCTCCCAAAAGAGAGCCTTGATGTTTTTGCTTATGTCTCTCTCCAACTGGAGTGTAATTTTGTATAAACGATGGGGAATACTTACCCTAGTACTTGTTGTTTCCTCCGTGATATGCTCACTCAGCACTACTGCTAATTCATCAGGCTCTGGCGAGCTATTGTGACTTCTCATACGCTGTCCAGCATTGTCACTGCCCACTCCCTGTTAAAAGGCAGAGTCCTCAGTATTCTGGGTATGCCTGATTTTAATTCTACGCGCATTTTTCTGTTTGAATTAAGGTTTAGGAGTCTTTGGTTTTTCTTCCTTAATAATGATGTAGTCATATGAGTGCTGTGATTCCTTCTTTGTTTTCAAATGCTCTTCTGATCTGCGCTTTGACTGTCTACCTCTATCCGAATGTGTATCAAATGACTCCTGAAAGGAATGAGAGGAACGTGCATCAGTATCCTGATACCTGTCAGGTCTTCTAATGCTTCCACATTTGAGCATTGAGCTTAAAAGCGCGTGCACATGCCCCCAGCCGCCTGCCTTGCACGTCTTTTCCCTCAGCCGCACTCCTCCCACACCCCCGCTCCGCCCCCTCCCCTGCCTGCCGTGTCGCATTTCTTCAGGGCACCTCCCCTCATCACTTCCCCAGCAGCATTTGTTCACCAGCCTGCCGAGAGCAGCTCTGCCCTCTCCCCCCTTTCTCTCCCCTCACGACGCTCCTCCCGCTCCGCCCGCTCCCCACTCTCTCTCCCAGCACACCTCCCCCTCCAGCATACAACACGGAATTCAGGCTCCGCCAGCTCGTCGATTTATTTTAGTACCAACCAATTGACAAGTCGCCAAACATATGCTTTACTTGAAGTTTGACTTATTTTACTTAGCTTGGGGCTGACGATTATTTGACAGTGAGCGCGACACGCATGAAAGGGTCTCCTTGAAGGAAATTCAGTTTCTTCAACAGGCACTCTGCTCCCCGCTCCGCCCCCTCCCCTGCCTGCTGTGTCGCATTTCTTCAGGGCACCTCCCCTCATCACTTCCCCAGCAGCATCTGTTCCCCAGCCTGCCTAGAGCAGCTCTTCCTGCTCCGCCCTCTCCCCACTCTCTCTCCCCTCATGACGCTCCTCCCGCTCCGCCCCCTCCCCACTCTCTCTCCCAGCACACCTCCCCCTCCAGCATACAACACGGAATTCAGGCTCCGCCAGCTCGTCGATTTATTTTAGTACCAACCAATTGACATGTTCCTGTAACTTATTTAAAACTACCATATTTTATAAAACACAATTACGCCCAAATTATTTCCTCATCACTTTCGCGGTGGCAAGTCTGCAATTCATGAAAGGGGGAATGGGAAGTCACCAAACATATGCTTTACTTGAAGTTTGACTTATTTTACTTAGCTTGGGGCTGTCGATTATTTGACAGTGAGCGCGACACGCATGAAAGGGTCTCCATGAAGGAAATTCAGTTTCTTCAACAGACACTCTGCTCAGCACCCCACCCTTCCCCCACACGTGACTGCTGCCTTCTTTTAAGCTACAAATGAAGCGTACTTACTAACACTCAAACCTTCCTGCCTGAACAATTACCTTAACCGGCATATAACACCAGGCTCCAGCACGTGTAACGTGTGGAGTTCAATCTCTTACCTAAATGTCATTTCAAAGTCACATCGATGCGGGTGTGTACAGTATTTCTATATTATCATATTTGCTTTCTTACTTTTTTTGCAAAGAGCTTGCTTATAATGTATAATGGCGTTGACGCATGGCTGATATAGTTCACGTGATAAATAATGATAAACTTGTAACTTTCATTGTTTTACGCTCAATTTCCGCAGGAGCATGATAAAAATTAAAACGTAGGAATTTTTTTTAGGCTAACTGATCTATTTCACCCTCCCACCTCCAATTGATGGGCCAACAAATGACTATTAAAACACGGACTGAATTATCTCATTTTGTATAATTATAGTCACAATCCAAATGCTGGATTTAATGCGAGCAGCTTAACAAATCTACAAGAACCGCATTTTCGAATTGGAGTAGTGGGTCCCAATTTCGCATATGCACTAAAGGCACAGTGCTCACAAACTCTCAAAGGTTATCACGAACAGTAATAATCCTAATAAATATGAGGTCACAAGGGGAAATAGGAAATGGGGTCCTTTTCGTTCAGTCATTTCTTTCTGGCTGGCTGGCCTGCACTACAACAGTACCCAGTTCTTTTTAAGTCCTGCTAATAATCGTTTCCACGTGCTAACTTTAACTGATGTGCAACTTCACATGAGTAAATGGAACACAGCTGTGCAATTGCTCATTAAACATCCACCACCACCACATCCACCATCAACTCCAAATCCACCTCCACATGCACCACCACATCCACCACCACATCCACCATCACATTCACCGCCACATCCACCGCCACATCCACCGCCACATCCACCACACCCACCACCACTACATCCACCACCCCATCCACCACCACCCCATCCACCACCACCACCGCATCCACCACCACCACCGCATCCACCATCACCACATCCACCACCACATCCACCACATCCACCATCAACTCCAAATCCACCTCCACATGCACCACCACAACCACTGCCACATCCACTGCCACATCCACATCCACATCCACAGCCACATCCACCGCCACCACACCCACCACCACTACATCCACCACCCCATCCACCACCACCGCATCCACCACCACCACATCCACCACCACATCCACCACCACATCCACCACCACATCCACCACCACATCCACATCCACCACCAGATCCACCACCACATCCACATCCACCGCCACATCCACCACCACATCCACCGCATGCACCACCACCACATCCACCACATCCACATCCACCGCATCCACCACCACCACATCCACATCCACCACCACATCCACCACCACCACACCCACCACCACCACACCCACCACCACCGCATCCACCAACACCACATCCACCACCACATCCACCACCGCATCCAACACCACCACATACACCACCACATACACCACCACATACACCACCATATACACCACCACATACACCACCACATACACCACCACATACACCACCACATACACCACCACATCCACCACCACATACACCACCACATACACCACCACATCCACCCCCACTTTCACCACACCCACCACCACCACATCCACCAAACCCACCACCACCACATCCAGCACACATCCACCAACACATCCACCAACACTTCCAACACCACCGCATCCACCACCACCACATCCACCACCGCATCCACCACCACTGCATCCACCAACACCACATCCATGACCACCACCGCATCCACCACCACATCCACCAACACATCCACCACCACCATATCCCCCAGATCCACCACATCTATATGTGTGTGTGTGTGTGTGTGTGTGGCTCTGTGTGTGTGTAGGTGCAAATGCAATGTGCTTGGATTTTCGTCACAATAAAATACACTGAACATAATCTTCACAAAACTTATTTACAAACGTTTAAGGTATTGCCATTATAAATTAAAATAACTTTTAATTAAGTATTAATCATTTACAAAAATAAAAGCCATTGTTATTTGTAATATCAATACATCTAAGTCACGTAAATACAACCACCACATACACCACCACATACACCACCACATACACCACCACATACACCACCACATCCACCACCACATACACCACCACATACACCACCACATCCACCACCACATACACCACCACTTTCACCACACCCACCACCACCACATCCACCACACCCACCACCACCACATCCACCACACATCCACCAACACATCCACCAACACTTCCAACACCACCGCATCCACCACTGCATCCACCACCACCACATCCACCACCGCATCCACCACCACTGCATCCACCAACACCACATCCATGGCCACCACCGCATCCACCACCACATCCACCAACACATCCACCACCACCATATCCCCCAGATCCACCACATCTATATGTGAGTGTGTGTGTGTGTGTGTGTGTGTGTGTGTGGCTCTGTGTGTGTGTAGGTGCAAATGCAATGTGCTTGGATTTTCGTCACAATAAAATACACTGAACATAATCTTCACAAAACTTATTTACAAACGTTTAAGGTATTTTTGCTTATAAATTAAAATAACTTTTATTTAAGTATTAATCATTTACAAAAATAAAAGCCATTGTTATTTGTAATATCAATACATCTAAGTCACGTAAATACAACACACATTGCATTACAAATGCTATAGGTGTCACATTTGCGAAAGTTAAAACTATTGACATTGTAACTGACAAAGCTATTAATTTTGCTATTTTCAAAACCAACACATAAATAAAAAAGTGTCATTTACAATAACAATCGCTCAAACTTTCCTAATGCGAGACCTATTGCATTTCCAATGCTTGTTTAAGGAGATTATCAATAGATGATGTTAGAGTGGTTTCAGATTTACAGGTTTTATAATTGTATATGACCTGCTGTGTTTTAGACCCTTGGTATAAAGAGTGGGTGTTATGTGCCCGAGTTAGGCCCATGTAGTAACACTGCACATTTTTTTACATTGCCCTCTTTCTGCACAGTATCATTTTCCAATGACCTTTTGCATATATTTGCATGTGTGACAATGTTGGATTAGTTTCTCTGAAACTGATTTGCTTACATATTTTGCTTCACACAACATTATCACAATGCTTCGAACATTGAGTACAAGGCCTCTTTACATGCTGTGCAATGTCGTTCTATTTTTATCCATTGGGCGACTCGGCTATCTGTAAACCCACAACAATGCTAATTTGTATGTACATCAAAAGGATGATTTTCATTATAAATAAACAAGGGATAGCAGAGCAGACACTTCAGTTGGTATCGAGAGGTCCCTGCTTGCTAATGTTTTGCCAGGAACCTGCCTAACATCTCCATGAGGGGTGTCCATTTTGTGACCAAGACGAGGTCCTGCATTCTGTCCCACCAAGTAAAGGGGTTGTATCATCCCATTGGGGGATTCTTGGCTCTATACCTACACACACACAGAGATACTCTAGACACACATAGGGTAGTGATTGCATAATAGTAGTATGCCTTATTACTACCTTGCTTGCATATATACACTGCTCTTAGCCCCATGGTGGAAATATACCTGATATTTACTTTTTTGTGGTTGTAATCAATTTTGCATGCTTCTGTCTACTGATTATCGCAGCACATGTATTCTATACAAGCATAACTTTGTAAATATATAGAAAATGTCCCATAGTGTATTCTCTGTATACTTCTCTGAGAACAAGATGCACAAGTCACAAAGGGATTAGGTACTAGATCTGTTACTGCGGTCCCTGAGGGGATGTACTAGATCTGTTACTGCGGTCCCTGAGGGGTCAGGGTTGTCATGTTCAGTGGTTGTCCAAAACCATTCGCTCCCTGTTTGGGTTAGGGGGGCTTGTGCTGGCACTGTGAGCCAGCTGCTCTCTAGGTCTACAGAAACTACGAGGGTGCATAGCATCAGTCTTGGCACCTAACCCAAAGTTTATATTGTCCACAAACGTGCAGATCCTACTGATCAGTGGGAAAAACACTACACAAGAAGTAGTGTGCAATAACATAAAAGCTTGTTGCATTTTGCACAACATCGCCATGTTCTGGGGCTTACATGAAGATCTTACCCTTGAACTACTGCTGCAGCCAGGTTCTTTAGAGAGGATGGCAAAGAAAAGAGGTCAAAGTCTGAAGTTAAGTATGCATTTGTTTTTTATTCATAAAGGTTTATATAGTGCAACATGCCCTTGAGGGTTTCAGAGTGCTTTGCAAATGATCGGAAGGAAGAAACAAGAGGAGAAAACAACAACATAATCGAGAGGCGGTACAGGATGTAATAGCTCCCAAATTGAGGTAAGAGACCTCCACAATATCCAAGCTGACAAGTCAGCAGACACAATCATAACAGGTGAATAATAGTCATGGGTGTAGTCACTGTGCCATATCTGGGCCACGAGAGAAGAGGTTGTGTGAACTAGAACAGAAATGTGTTCATCAATAGCACTTTAACTTCTTTTCTTGAATGATGCATTTGAGGAGTTCAGTCTGATTTCAGGTGGCAAGGAATTCCAAATTCTCTGGGCAATATCCCAAAATGCTATGTTGCAAATTATCTGTTTATAAAACTTTGGTGGTTTCAGCAATATGGTGTTGGCGGTTCTAGAGGATCTGCAGCCACCAGATAGTTCCAGTTTTTGAGCTGAGTACCTTGGGGTGTTAAAGTGTTGGGCTTTATGGGTCATACTGGCAATTATTTTGCTGGATCCTTGCCTCATATGGGAGCCAGTTCAGAAATTTCAGATCCAGAGTTATTTAATTTTGATCCTGTGATGAGCCTTGCAGCAGAATTAAGAAAGGCCTATAGAGGAGTCAACTTAAATCTAGGAAGGCCACAGAGGGTTGCACTCCTTTAGTCCAAGCTGGTGATAACTAGGGCTTGAATAGCTAGCTTGAAATCATTGGGGGGAGGAAGGGTTTTATTTTCCTTAAGATGTTCATTTGGTAGTTTGCTCCTTTGGTGGCAGTACTGATGTGATCATGCATTTTCAACTTCTTGTCAAGTGTTATTTCCAGTGTGGAATCTATAATGTGTGGTGAGCAGTTAAGAGCTAATAGTTGCTTCATCTAGAATTTAATATATGGTGACTATTTGGATGGGACAATTAAGGAGAATTCCATTTTGAGGGTGTTTAGTTTGAGGTAGTTGCAGGTCAGCCAGTTTTGTAGAGTTATTCTGAGGGACCTAATATATTTGCAGGAGGATATTTTCAAGTATAGTTGGGTGTCATTGGTAGGCATGTGATTGCGATTGTTGGATAATTTTGGAATTTTATTTAGAGGCTCCATGAACAGGTTAAAGAGAGTGGGTGAGAGCATGGACCCCTGTGGTACCCCTAACCTGTCTGGTGTGAAGTTGGACAAGGACTGGTTAACTTTGATTCTTTAAGTGCTGTTGTGGAAAAAAATGTGAACCAGTTTTGGATTAACCCTGATATCCCCATCCTACATTCTAGTAAGTCTTGGAGGTTGTCATGTTTAACTGTATCGAAAGCTGATGATAGATTGAGGAGGATAAGAAGGCAAGATTCATTCTGATCTAGCATTTTAGCACATCGTTTACTATGTGCATGAAAGCCGATTCAATTCTGTCATCTTGACAGAAGCCATATTGGAATTTGTTTAGAAGTCTAAATTGTTCTATGTGGTTGTATACTTGGAGGTGGACACATTTTTTAAGGAGCTTTGCCAGAGTTGGAATGTTGGAGATTTGGCTAAAATTGTTTGGGTTTGAGCGATCTGTCATGGGTTTTTTCAAAGAAGGATTACCTGCCAAACTTCTAAGCAGTCAGGAATAGTGCATTGACGTAGTGAGGCATTTACTATCTTGCTCCAAAATGAGAGTATCAGCAATTTGAACTCACTGAAGAAATTCAATGGCATTGGGTCTCTGAGGTGATTTGAGCATTTCAAAGCTGTTAGAATTTTCAGAATGTTGCTTTCATCAAAGGTTTTGAATATGTTCTATGAGGCGCTGTTTTTCAGGATGTGCCCTGGGAGACATGGGGTCTCATAAATCCAGGCAGGGGGGAGGCTGATATGTGGTATGTCCGGAAGGTGCTCCATTGGTGTCTGCAAATCATTTTCAATCATTTCAGTCTTTCCCAGGAAGAAGGACGCTAATTCCTGGCAGTGTGGCAGTGGACTAGACCCAATTGGAGAAGGGTTAGGTTGGTTATTTAATTGTAGTCTGACAAATTCAAACCATTTTTTAGGGGATCACTGACATAATATCGAGGGACATAATATCGAATTTCAAAAATATCGTTGACAAAATGTTGACAGACAGAATATCGAGTTTGTATCTACAAACAGGTAAGGACAAAAATATTGAGTAAAAAATATTGTTTACAAAAATATAGTTTATAAAAATATCGACTTTATTAAAAACAATGTTAAATTAAATTAATATAAAAAATTAATTACTAAAATATACTTAAAAATACTTACATTAACTTATAATAATTAAATATTAATGAAAGTTATAAAAAAACATTAAACTATATTTGTTAAAACATATATATATAGTAACATAATATAATTAAATAATATCCAATATTAATACCGTACAATAGCGGAAGTGTAAAAATTACTATTCCCACTACAGAGAGTGCAACAGTAGGGAAAGCGTTGGATAGTGTAGGGATAAAAATTACTATTCCCACTCCAAAGAGTGCACCAGTAGGGAAAGTGTTGGATAGCGTAGGGGTAAAAATTACTATTCCCACTCCAGTGGGTGCAACAGAAGGGAAAGCGTTGAATAGCGTAGGGGTAAAAATTACTATTCCCACTCCAGTGGGTGCAACAGTAGGGAAAGCGTTGGATAGCATAGGGGTAAAAATTACTATTCCAACTCCAAAGAGTGCAACAGTAGGGAAAGCGTTGGATAGCGTAGGGGTAAAAATTACTATTCCCACTCCAAATAGTGCAACAGTAGGGAAAGCGTTGGATAGCGTAGGGATTAAAATTACTATTCCCACTCCAAAGAGTGCAACAGTAGGGAAAGCGTTGGATAGCGTAGGGGTAAAAATTACTATTCCCACTCCAGTGGGTGCAACAGTAGGGAAAGCGTTGGATAGCCTAGGGGTAAAAATTACTATTCCCACTCCAAAGAGTGCAACAGTAGGGAAAGCATTGGATAGCGTAGGGGTAAAAATTATTATTCCCACTCCACAGAGTGCAACAGTAGGGAAAGTGTTGGATAGCGTAGGGGTAAAAATTACTATTCCCACTCCAAAGAGTGCAACAGTAGGGAAAGCGTTGGATAGCGTAGGGGTCAAAATTACTATTCCCACTCCAAAGAGTGCAACATTAGGGAAAGCATTGGATAGCGTAGGGGTTAAAATTACTATTGCCACTCCAGAGAGTGCAACAGTAGGGAAAGTAAATACTTCATATATTATTTAAAAATATATAAATTAATATCTATAAAAAATGAATTAACAGTAATTACCAATTTAATATAATATAATAATTAATCTATTAAAATTGCTAATTAACATTAATTATTACAATTAGTTACCTATTAATACAAATTAATTACAAATTAACAATTAATTATTTAACAATTAAAAATTAATTAACAATTAATTCAAATTGAATACAATTAAATAAATTTAATTATTTAATTAATTATAAATAAATTACTTCCCACCCTATTCCCCTATAAACCCACAACCCGCTACTGAAAATAAATTAGTAAAATTAACATAATTAGCAATTAATCAATTAAATTAAATTAATTGGCAATTAAAATTTAATTAATTACCCATACAAACTTAATTAACAATTAATTCTAAATAAATACCAATAAATAATTTTACATATTTAATTAATAATAATTAAATTACTTCCCACCCACTTCCCCTATGAACCCACAACCCGCTACAGAAAATAAATTAGTAAAATTAACATAATTAGCAATTAATCAAATAATTAAAATCAATTGCCAATTAAAATTTAATTACTTACCAAATATAAATTAATTAACAATTAATTAAAAATGAATACCAATGAATACATTTATATATTTAATTAATTGTAATTAAATTACTTCCCACCCTATTCCCCTATAAACCCACAACCCGCTACAGAATTAAATTACGCAAAAATTAAAAAAACAAAATATATTCATTAAAATAATTATAACATAAATACACACTTTTCACACATATAATAACATAAAAACACTATAAAAAATTCGATATTATTAAAAATTTGATAATTTTAATAACCTATATTATATACTTCGATATTTTAACTTTCTATATTTTTAACATTCGATATTACATTACTTACCTTAAAAACTATATTTTTGATGTCTATATTCTGCCCATTCGATATTTTGTCCATTCTATATTTTAAACACGATATTATGTCCATTCGATATTTTGTACTCGATATTTTGACTGTTTACCTTTTTTAGGTTGATTGCTAGCGTGATCTAGTTGGATTGTAAAGGAATTCACTTTCAAACTTCTAATATGTCTGTTCCTCAGCAATCTTAAGTGCTTAAGATGCTTGAGGGACCGAAAGAATCTCCAAGATCGTTCAGTTAGTCCAAGATCACATCTTTTGGCATTAACGCTACCAGTGATCCATGGTCTGGCGTATTTGGTAGACATTTTATCTGTAAGGGCTCAATCAAGTCTAGAATGTTCATCATGGAATTGATGCAGTGATCTGTAAGGACATGGACATCGAACACGTTCACATGCAGGGGCAAGATGTTAATGCTGAGGGATAATGTTTCAATCAAGTTTATGTTTTGCATGCTCCTATTCAAGTGTTTGGGTTTCTTTATTTGAGCCTTTTTTGTTCTCACAGCCTCTGTGATGAGGAAAGTGAGATTGTGGAAGTCTGTCCAGTCTACTAGGACTGTAGATTCAAGTAGGATGGATTTAAGTTATGCAATGATTAGATCAATGGTCGCGCCCTTGTTGTGTGTAGGGCTGTCAAAGGTTTGGGTCAGATTGAGGTCAGCTAAGAAGGTTTTAAGGCTGTTATCCGCAGCGTTATTTGGGTCATTCCAGTGGAAGTTGAAGTTTCCCAGGAAAATCTGGGTGCCTTGATGTAATGCGTTGGTTGAGATGATTAGTTCAATGAACAAAATGTTGTCTCCTGGTGGATGGGAGATCGTATGCACTTTGCAAAGTGGGCTGTTGTTACTTGCACTATCAATGCAAAGGTATTTGCATGAAGATAAGGCAACTGTTTGTGATTGTTTCACTAAGAGACTGTTGCGGTATATGCAGGCGATACCAGATGCTTTTCTGTTAGCTCTATTTAATCTTGGTGATGTCATGACATGGTAGGACTAATATGTCAAGTGTAGGTGCAGAGAAGTAATTTAGCCATGTTTTGGTCAGGATTAAGCGGTCAAGCTGATGTGTAAGGATGGGGTTTGCGATGTTTGCCTCGTGCCTCACTGCCGATCTACAATTGAGTAGCATGCATTTAAGGTGAGGATTGTTGTCAGGTGAAGGAGTCTGTGTGATGGTAATACAGTTCAGGTTGGATTTGTTTATGACTCTGGCATTGGGCCTAGGTTCTCTGTGTGGGTTCACAGGAATAGTTTGGATTTGGACCAGATTGTGTAGTGCTTTGACTGTAATGCACCTGCAATACTGTTGACAGAACATCCACCGCATTCGGATGAAGGAGGAAGGTGGCAAGCAGGTCATAAGCAAGATAAATGTATTCCTATTTACTGGAGTCATCACAAATCTAATTTAGGAAGATACACAGTCTTGGATTGTGGATACATCTTTACAGGTGAACTAATGGAGAACAATGAATACCATTGACTAGGGTAACAAATGTCTACTGTTTCTGCACCACGAGACCCACGGTTTGGGTGAATATGGGCTTTACAAATACATGTTACATTATGCAAAAATGGATGAAGTAAAAGCTTGTAGCAGTATGACTTTGAATTATGGTTAACTGAATGTGAATGAAAGATGTAATTCTTCCTGTGGTGATCTGATGGTAAACATTGCATGTGTTGCATGTTACCAATTGGATTAGGCTAGTAGGCATCTTCCTATACCCTCTACGGGTTTTATAAATCACATTATATGGATGAACAACCTGGTCATTTCATCCACTCCACCCATGTATTTGTAATCAAGTTTACAGTTGGGCTTCTGAAATTCTGCCAATTGACCCCAAACTATGACCAGAGAAGTGCTCTCATAATGGATTAGTGTGAGCACATATACTTCCCACCTACCTAAATATTTGACCATTAGCAGTCTGTTGGAACGCAAAGCAGTGCTTTGGGCTTTTTGGAGCTTCTTGCAAACAAGCTCTTGAGAGAAAACTTTCTAAAGACTTCCAATTGTACTGCAACTCACAGTGCCAGCTTTGTACAGCTCACTGAAAAGCTGGACTCCTGTATAGAAGTTGTCAGTTATATCAGTTACTGTGCTATTTACATTTTGCTTCTGCCCATAACAGCATTCATTGTGGGGAAGGGGGTGAGTCCTTTTCACCCATTAAACTGTGCAATTTGCTTCCACCCATCATAGCATAGGGCAATGTGTCAACCAACTCCAGCCATTGATCAGTTATTGTACCATTTCCATTTTACCTCCTCCTATCACAGCATGCTTCCTGGGGCAAGGGGTGAGCCCACTTCATCCTTATATTCTGCTTCCACCCACCACACCACAGGACAATACGTTCACCCACTCCGGCCTTTAATCAGTTACTATGTGGCTTACATTTTGCTTCCACCCATCACAGCATACTTTGTGGGGCAAGGGGTGACCCCACTTAATCCATAGTTTTGACAATGTGCAATTCATATTTTGGTTCCACCCACCACAACACAGGGCAATGGATTTGCCTACTCCAACTATTGACCAGTCACCTTGCCATTTACAGTTTGTTTTTGTCCATAATAGCATATATAGTAGGGCATGAGGTGAACCCACTTCAACACTTTGGCTCCGTTTACCATCCTCCTGCCCACCAACAACCATAAAATCATTGTTTTGCTGCCTGCGGTGGCAGCATAAGGGCCCTGGGCAGTCGAAACTCACCACAAAATGGCCACTGTGTTCTCCTTTCCCTGGAAGAGCTTATTGTGCCTCCCTTGAGTGCCTGATCTCCTACCACCAAGGGAAGGAAAAATTACAAATAGAAAAAAATATACTCCTCGGGGTGGATCGACACTTGGCAGGGTGGCAGATCATCTCAAAAACACAAATCACTGGCTTTAGTGGTTTCCTGTCCATGGAACTGTGATCCACAAGAAGCAACGAATTTTTGAAAGAGGAATTCCTGGAAAGGGTTCCAGACATGCCTCCCTTAATCTTGAAGGTGGCACCTGGGGAGATACAGTACCGTACTACTCCATCCTTCTGCTCCATTGGCCATATATTATATTGTATTATATTATACATAAAACGTACCTATGCAAGAAGGAAACTAAGACTGAACCAGGAGCAAGAAAAGGACAAGCAGCAGTCTCTCGCAGTACCAAATTAGGTCAGCCTGAACAACCAGGTGTTAAGAATCTTCCTGAAAGTTGTTTCTAAAGGTGAAGGAGCAGAATTTTCTACAGCTTTGAGGCTCAGAAACCATAGGAGCACCTACCAATATGAGTTCTTTTTCTAATGGGGTCCAACACCAATGCGGTGCACGTCGACCTAAGCCTTCAACTGGGTTGGTAGGGTTTCACTAAAGAGAAGATATACCAGGGACCTTTGCCATTTAAGATTTGATGGCAGAGACACATTCCTCAAAATATATAAGGGACATGAAGAGAGTGCCTTAGCTTTTCAGTGCTAGAATAAAGAAATCATCTGGGAGGGGACCTCCAACAGTATTCTGAGCTTGCTGCATTATTAAACCAGTTGAATAATGCACACGGGTCCAGGACCACAAAGACATCACACATGCTGGAGTGCAGTGGGTGTCCATGTCCACAAAATGAAGGAGTGCTGCAAACACCTTGAGAACCTATTGTATTAGGCAGACATGTAGGTACAGGAGATACAGGGGTATGTTTCCAGCCACATTTAGAGCACATTTGACTGAAAAACCTCCTGCATAGGAGAGTATATATTGTGTTGTCAGATCATGTCTCCTTTTTAATGTGTTTTCTTTCTCTCTATGTCAGCTGTATCGTATGTTTTTGTGTCAAATTGATTGATTAAATGAATGTATTTCCTTTGATTTCACTGCAAAGTTAGAAAGGACCTGTTGACAATTGCATAGGAACATGTTGACACAATGGAACCTTAAAATGGGAAATCACAAATAATGTTAGGAACACCTTAAAGAATCATGGTCATATGAAATATACCCACTTTATATTTCCTGTTCTATGTGTTTTGGCCGTAACCTTCATTATCTGTATCCTGTGCATTATGGTATGAGCTGCTCTTGGTTGATGGACATCCCGGGTCTCTAATGCATTGATTTGAAGAGATACACAAGGTTGTCATCATAAATTGCATGACATAAAACCACTTACAAAAATCAAAAATCATCCTGAAACTTTGGTGGTTGCTCCATTCAGCAGTCAGCAGTTTTACGATGTACTCATATCTAAGTTCCTGTTCGCCAACCTAAGTGTATGGATGGCAGATGTTGTAGAGATTATTCTTGGTATCCTATGTGCAATGGTTTAGATTTGTAATGGAACACATTAACGCAGATTAATGTTTGGGTGTGACATAGCATCCTTTGGGTGCATGTTTCATATAGTCCTAGACAAATAAGAATGGTTAGGTCATTCTTCCACCCAAGCATTTCCATGTAACTCAGTATGCTGCCTGGGGACTGGTGTATGTTAGACTGTCAGTAAATAAAATGTGAAGTCCTCCAGCCTTTTATATTCTGATTAAATTCTATATGGAGACCACTAAGGTGCAAAAGAAGATGAAAGTTTACAGGCATTGTTCAGCCATAAGTAATACAATTTGGGATCCACTGAGGAATGTCAGAAACCAAGGCCCTAGAGGCAATGTTGAGACACCAATTCATACTATATGAAGTACAACAAGGCAAGGAGTATAAGAAGCTCAACCACTGGAGGTGCAGTTAAGTTATCGGTAAATAATAAATAATGGGGTCTGGCCTCGTGCAAAACAATGTGGTTATGGATATATTAATTTGCAAGTTAAAAGGTGTTGAGGTAACTGCCACAGCAGCATGTTTGCAGGGATTTCAGAATTGGCTTATGTAACCCAGATGTGTTGAATTATTACTATGGACAGTGATACTAACAGAGGCTCATCCTAGGAATATTAAGTATACTTGGTAGTCAGTCTAAAGACATCTGCAAAAGGAAGATGTTAGTTTAATTGAAAGGTAGGGTGAGAAAGAGAGAGACGGGGCAGTGGTTCTTGCATAAAGCTCTTTCCAGGTACACACACACAGGGAAGTCCATATTTGAGGTCACCCTTAATATCTCTATCATTTGTGTTAGTGCTGAGGCTCGATACCACATAAGGAGATAATAAATTGGATGTATGGCTTAGGATTCAGAACCACTTGGGAGGACCTTACAGGCGATTTAACCCACTGCTGGGGCCTATTCCTGTGCCAGGGAAGGGCAGTGGAAAGGCAAGGGTAGGAGATAGAACGCCGTATGACTGAGTAGTTTGTTACTTATCATGGTAACAATCTGGGGAGCACCTCAGTGTCCCTTTGAAAAACGTTATTTGCCAGTGCACACAGCTGGAGTTATGATGTGGCACATAACTGGGAGACTCTATACTTCCACAAGAGATTAAGCCCTAATGAAGTTCCAATTGTTTATGGAACGAAACACGTTATCTGGACCATGTATGTGAAACAAGAAAAGATGTTGAAAAATTAAGAATTTTTTAAAATACACATGAATGGACATTTTTACCTGGTGCACCTCTACATGCTTTAAGGGTAGGAGATAGAACAGCAGGTCAATTACAGTTCAATTCTGATGAGCATAGATAGCTTTCCTGCAGAATGCGCAAAGGGTAATAAACCAATCTAAGATGGAGGCAAATTGCTTTTGCTTACCATAATATGATGACATTTACCAAGTTCAAATATGCTGCTCCAGTATCACACAAAACACTACACATGAGTACATCAAATTCCACAGTATGCAAATTATTGTGACAAACATTGACCAAACTATAACTGCAGAGTTGTATTCAAATTAAACCTTGCGCATAGTGAATACCTGTGTGGCAAAATCTTTCTGAATAAATTGGACACAAAAGGAGTCACCGTCTAGGCCTTACTGCAATATCCCTTTGGGCCCAGTCGAGACCTTGGGACAGACCCAACTTGTAGGAGGTAGTGTGTCACCTGACTTGGGTCTGAAACCTTATCCTGGATAGGGAAAGTGGTCATTGTGGGGGTGAAACAGTAGACCAATTACAGACTAATACTCCCATTTAGTCATTGTACTTGCAGAATCCTTCCCATATGCCAGAATATGGGCCTCAGAAATATTGTTGATACAAAAATATTGTGGGAAAAAATCAAGGATTCTACCAGCACACCAGACATACATTGGAATTGTGTCCAGTATAATTAACCTGCATAATGTGCTACTTTCACTTTGCTCCAGTGGATGACTCAATGTTTTTTTTTAAGTTTGCAAGTAAAATGTATTGTATTGAACTTAGGATGCTCTTCGTGCACTCCTTGCAATTGCATGGCCCAGCCTCCTGAACCTGGACTGCTTTCAGGAATGCATTTACAAAGGTGCATTCTGCCTGAATGGGACACACTGTACAAGGCGCACTCAGAGTTCGCACTCTCTGGCATTTAAATGAGTCAGCAGATGACTGATTTTTTATTAAAAAATATCTCACTTTTCTATTGTCTGGCCACTCCAATGGATACGTAGGACTTAATGAAATTGTCAGATGTAGCAACTGCACAGCGTTGCATCCTCTGCTTCACATACCTAGTCTGGGCTATGTGATATAGTGACGCATTACATTAGAGTCTGTATGGGTAGCACCTTTTTACATCAATGAGATCTCAAAATCAAAGGCTGTTGCTCAATGCTGAGTGTCAAGAGCAAGATACTGTGAAGGTCTCTCTTGTTGCCTAGTTAATTCTCCATGGAAGGTGTGATTTCTCCTAATAAGCCATGGTGGCATCCTGCATTAAATATGCATTTGAAAGGTGACATGTTATTCCTCAGGAGGCTGATAGTTAGGAGAAAAAAGCAACAAAGGGCAGAAAAAACTCAGTGGCAATATAGATAGTTCTTGATTGAATGAGATGAATCATATAAGTGGTCAAAAGCAAGACACCAAAACTATCCTGAGAGAAGGTCAAGAAAGCGTCAAGCAAAAAGCTTTCCTGGAGAGACAACCAACTAGGAATGGTGTTGCTGAAAAAGACAGCAAAGCTCAGGACCAAAAATAGTATCTACATGTAGATAGAATCAACAGAAAGTAGAGATATGAAGGTGTTGAGATGCAAACTTCTCTGATCCAAGGCTTCTTAGATTATGGTCAGTACATGACATCAAAGGGGAAAAGTGTACTTCCATCTTTGACTGAAAATCTCTGACAAACACATCTGGATTGTGATCATCTTGAGTAAGAATATTTTGAGACTAGCCACACCTTCTCCTTTAGATTAACCTGTTCGTCATGCATGACGGCCCCCGGCTGTCATGCGTCATGGTGGTCGTGGGCAGAGGACGGCCAGGGGCTGTCCGAATCCCGCCCATTATTTAGATAGCTCGCACAGGGCGAAAATGTTTGCAGCGCCGAAGGGGTTAATGTGTCTTCCTTGAGGAAGTCGGAAGAATATGCTGTTTAACATACATCATTCCATCCAGACTGGTGCATTGTATTGACAATGGAGACCACCACCAGCTGGAATGTCCTCAAGGTGGCATGGGTATGGGGTCGCTGAAGCAAACAGGGTGAAGCAAGTACAAAGTAACTGATTCATTTGCACTTAAAATACAGCAAGTGATGAGGTTTGTAAAATTCTTTGAAAATACTAGGACATTCTCAGATCTGACCCTGTAATTGGACTGTTCACTGACACCTATCCCTCTGTGACTTATTGTGGATCACAATCACTCAAGGACATGTTAGCCAACAGTTATTCCAATAAAATAATGGGCAAACATGAGATTAAGCCCTGATGAAGTTCAAATTGTTTACGGAACAAAACACGTTATCTGGACCATGTATGTGAAACAAGAAAAGATGATGGAAAAATAAAGAATTTTTTAAAATACACATGAATGGACATTTTTACCTGGTGCACCTCTACATGCTTTAAGGGTAGGGGATAGAACAGCATGTCAATTACAGTTCAATTCTGATGAGCATAGATAGCTTTCCTGCAGAATGCGCAAAGGCTAATAAACCAATCTAAGATGGAGGCAAATAGCTTTTGCTTACCATAATATGATGACATTTACCAAGTTCAAATATGCTGCTCCAGTATCACACAAAACACTACACATGAGTACATCAAATTCCACAGTATGCAAATTATTGTGGTAAACATTGACCAAACTATAACTGCAGAGTTGTATTCAAATTAAACCTTGCGCATAGTGAATACCTGTGTGGCAAAATCTTTCTGAATAAATTGGACACAAAAGGAGTCACCGTCTAGGCCTTACTGCAATATCCCTTTGGGCCCAGTCGAGACCTTGGGACAGACCCAACTGGTAGGAGGTAGTGTGTCACCTGACTTGGGTCTGAAACCTTATCCTGGATAGGGAAAGTGGTCATTGTGGGGGTGAAACAGTAGACCAATTACAGACTAATACTCCCATTTAGTCATTGTACTTGCAGAATCCTTCCCATATGCCAGAATATGGGCCTCAGAAATATTGTTGATACAAAAATATTGTGGGAAAAAATCAAAGATTCTACCAGCACACCACACATACATTGGAATTGTGTCCAGTATAATTAACCTGCATAATGTGCTACTTTCACTTTGCTCCAGTGGATGACTCAATGTTTTTTTTTTAAGTTCGCAAGTAAAATGTATTGTATTGAACTTAGGATGCTCTTCGTGCACTCCTTGCAATTGCATGGCCCAGCCTCCTGAACCTGGACTGCTTTCAGGAATGCATTTACAAAGGTGCATTCTGCCTGAATGGGACACACTGTACAAGGCGCACTCAGAGTTCGCACTCTCTGGCATTTAAATGAGTCAGCAGATGACTGATTTTTTATTGAAAAATATCTCACTTTTCTATTGTCTGGCCACTCCAATGGATACGTAGGACTTAATGAAATTGTCAGATGTAGCAACTGCACAGCGTTGCATCTTCTGCTTCACATACCTAGTCTGGGCTATGTGATATAGTGACGCATTACATTAGAGTCTGTATGGGTAGCACCTTTTTACATCAATGAGATCTCAAAATCAAAGGCTGTTGCTCAATGCTGAGTGTCAAGAGCAAGATACTGTGAAGGCCTCTCTTGTTGCCTAGTTAATTCTCCATGGAAGGTGTGATTTCTCCTAATAAGCCATGGTGGCATCCTGCATTAAATATGCATTTGAAAGGTGACATGTTATTCCTCAGGAGGCTGATAGTTAGGAGAAAAAAGCAACAAAGGGCAGAAAAAACTCAGTGGCAATATAGATAGTTCTTGATTGAATGAGATGAATCATATAAGTGTTCAAAAGCAAGACACCAAAACTATCCTGAGAGAAGGTCAAGAAAGCGTCAAGCAAAAAGCTTTCCTGGAGAGACATCCAACTAGGAATGGTGTTGCTGAAAAAGACAGCAAAGCTCAGGACCAAAATTAGTATCTACATGTAGATAGAATCAACAGAAAGTAGAGATATGAAGGTGTTGCAATGCAAACTTATCTGATCCAAGCCTTCTTAGATTATGGTCAGTACATGACATCAAAGGGGAAAAGTGTACTTCCATCTTTGACTGAAAATCTCTGACAAAAACATCTGGAATGTGACCATCTTGAGTAGGAATATTTTGAGACTAGCCACACCTTCTCCTTTAGGTTAACCTGTTCGTCATGCATGACGGCCCCCGGCTGTCATGCGTCATGGTGGGCGTGTGCGGAGGACGGCCAGGGGCTGTCCGAATCCCGCCCACTATTTAGATCGATCGCACAGGGCGAAAATGTTTGCAGCGCCGAAGGGGTTAATGTGTCTTCCTTGAGGAAGTCAGAAGAATATTCTGTATAACATACATCATTCCATCCAGCCTGGTGCATTGTATTGACAATGGAGACCACCACCAGCTGGAATGTCCTCAAGGTGGCATGGGTATGGGGCGCTGAAGCAAACAGGGTGAAGCAAGTACAAAGTAACTGATTCATTTGCACTTAAAATAAAGCAAGTGATGAGGTTCGTAAAATTCTTTGAAAATACTAGGACATTCTCAGATCTGACCCTGTAATTGGACTGTTCACTGACACCTATCCCTCTGTGACTTATTGTGGATCACAATCACTCAAGGACATGTTAGCCAGCAGTTATTCCAATAAAATAATGGGCACACGCTACATTTCAAAATACAAAGAAGGGTATTTTTAAATGTGGTTTCTGTGACAAATGCAAATTACGCACAGCCAAACACAAATTCAACAAACAACTGATCTGCTCATCTGATTATTATGAATATGTGTTAAAATATCCATGTGAGATGTTATATTTTGGGAGTGAGATTAATCCTATATGAAAAAGTATTTTAGAACACAAGTCCTGTTTGACTTACTAACGTTTGATACCGAGAGGTGGCAATAGAGAGAAGCTACGGAAAGGGTAGGAATTGAAATACATTCTAGAACTGAATAAAAAGCAACTCTCTGGTTATAACATGAATGAGGAAATGAATGAATGTTTAAGCTAAATGGGAATGGAAATTCTCTCCAACAGATGAGTGACAATTATGGACCTTCATCAAAAAACTAGAAGGCAATCTTACTCTTATACAATATTTACACGTTATTTGAAATGATTAGGCCACTCCTATAATCAACAGTGGATAGTCAAAGTTAGTAGGAAGGCAAATTGTGAAGTGAGATGAAATATTTCCTTTATGCACATGATGAGAAACAATAACATTATGAAGACAATTAAGAAGCAGTAAATGCTTTTGTGCGACAGACGGCTTTCTCCCTGTGGTCTTTGTATCCTCTCCCCCCTTGGGGTCTTTGCAAATCTGTAGTAGTTAAGTCTGTCAGAGTTGGAATGTGCAACTTCAGGCGAAGTATATTTCCTCAATTCAGTATATCATGTAGGCATCTTGAGTTATATTCTGGTATAAACATGAGGGTGTTTCGGCCCCTATTTGGGTTGCCTGCCAGAGGGGCCTTGTGTATGTTGGAAATCGAATGGCGGTTATTGTTGCATGGTATGTCCAGTGTTATGGGCAGCCAGGTGTCTTCTCTTCTCCCTCCATTTATATTTTTATTTGCATTGAGTTCGATGTCAATCAATTGGTCCTTTTTTTCTCTCGGGAGAGTCCTGAGACTGTGCTGGCCTTGCTTTGGTGGGATCGAAACTCCTGGCCTCTCATCCATTCTTGATGATGTAACAAAGTCAATTGAGAGTTTGCTTGCCATTGTTGGATGAAGCTCCCTAGGGTCTGAATGGAGTGTAGACTGGCTGGTAGAAGTAGCCGTGGAGGCCTGGGGGGCCTTGACTGCTTGATGGTCTGGTGGTGCTGCTTTTGAAGTAATTGGTAGACAATTCAATGTGTTTGTTGCAGCCTTTGTTCTGTTGGTAGTTTGGCTTGAAGCTTCATCATCTAGTTGGAGGTTATTGCTGTTGAGTGGGTCTTTGTCTTTATCCCCAGCCTGCCTTAATTGCCGCAGCATCCCTGGAGTGATGGTTCGTTGCTTGCAGTTTTGGCTTGCCACCTTTTCGATGGCCTTGGAATATTTGGTCCTCACGTCCGCTACGGTTAGGGTTTGTTGTTTTGTGTGTTCTGGCTCCTCAAGTGGTTTCAGCCTGAATAGGCATGAGAAGACTTCCTGGGTTAGGCTGGGCTTTTGGTTTTGGCCTTTCCTCCTTTGAGCTCATCTTTGTTTTGAGTTGGTTTTTCTTCCCTGAGAGTCCGGTTCTGTCCCGGCTCTTAGTGGGGGCCCGATGGCCGGTTCCTTTGTTGTTACTTTATTGCATCCGTCGTTAGTGAGTTCAATTTTTGATGCTGTTTTCTGAGGGGGTAACTTTTGTTCCTGGCTCTTTGCATGATATGTTCCCATGCTTTCTTTTATTACTATGTTGTTTGTGCTTCCAACATAGTTTGGTTGCATCCCCCTATGGGCACACTCTTTATGCCTCCGTTGAGGTTAGATAATTAATTGAATCCACGTCAGGATATTTTTCTCAATTCAGTTCCTTTTTGTTTGAAATTATTTCCATTTCAATTTTCCTTTTTGTACATTGTTGGATTCATTTATATATTCATGATTCTCCAATGTATTTCGAGCGATACTCACTCTTCATCAGGGAGCAGTTCTACAACAAAGACATTATGCACTGATTATATCTCTTTCTACTTTTGTTAAATCAAATTGTACATCAAATGTATCAGGTAATTGAAATAATTTGGTGAATGAAAGAATTAGTGAATAAAACAATGCCCTCGTGTTCGTAAACTAATGTGCCGGGTTTCTTAGTGTGCATGCAGTAAATACCACGTCTATATACCCAACTCGCCCGTCGTGTGACAATTGAGCTACATGATTGAATCCCATACTCATGGGTATGTTGCATTGTTGTTGCACTCTTGATAATAGAGAGTTCTGTGCGAGGAATGAGCAAGAAAAATATAATCCTTATTAAAAGGATGTCGACGTGAAGAATATTGTCACGTACCGAATTTAAATAATGTTATAACGAGAGTCTAATTCTCGCGCTGAACGCGCGTTGCCGAAATACACTTACTCGAAGGTGAAGCCTCAATAACTGTAGGCATTCTCCATCGGCATGTTTGTAATGGGTTCTGCTGCCTCGAGTGTGGTTAAAAGCTGTTTGTTTACACGAGTAATATGTACATGACGTCAAGTTGCTCAAATTTAGAAAACGGACTGTTTAGTATATTTATATTGTGGCGGCCATATTGGGTGAACCTGAGAGTTTAAAAGTTTCTCTCTGGCTAATATGATATGAATGAAGACTGTTATTAGTGTGTAAGTATGTGTGTATGTGTAATCGAAATAGGAACTATTTAGGACACTGTAAATCAATGTAAATATCGATGGTACATGCAATGTTAGTCGATAGTACAATTATATATATTGGCAATGTTGGGCAACCGTACAGTTCCTCAGGACAGAGCAGTACAATGTCTAATTATAGGTAACATGCATGTTCAATGCGTTCATTAAGACCATTCGGGCTACATGATTGCATTTTCATCATCCACTAGTTTTCTCGTCTTAGCAGATATTTGAGGTCACCCTTAATATCTCTATCATTTGTGTTAGTGCTGGGGCTCGATACCACATAAGGAGATAATAAATTGGATGTATGGCTTAGGATTCAGAACCACTTGGGAGGACCTTACAGGCGATTTAACCCACTACTGGGGCCTATTCCTGTGCCGGGGAAGGCCAGTGGAAAGGCAAGGGTAGGAGATAGAACGCCGTATGACTGAGTAGTTTGTTACCTATCAGGGTAACAATCTGAGGAGCACCTCAGTGCCCCTTGAAAAACGTTATTTGCCAGTGCACACAGCTGGAGTTATGATGTGGCACATAACTGGGAGACTCTATACTTCCACAAGAGATTAAGCCCTGATGAAGTTCCAATTGTTTATGGAACGAAACACGTTATCTGTACCATGTATGTGAACCAAGAAAAGATGATGGAAAAATAAAGAATTTTTTAAAATACACATGAATGGACATTTTTACCCGGTGCACCTCTACATGCTTTAGGGGTAGGAGATAGAACAGCTGGTCAATTACAGTTCAATTCTGATGAGCATAGATAGCTTTCCTGCAGAATGCGCAAAGGCTAATAAAACAATCTAAGATGGAAGCAAATAGCTTTTGCTTACCATAATATGATGACATTTACCAAGTTCAAATATACTGCTCCAGTATCATACAAAACACTACACATGAGTACATCAAATTCCACAGTATGCAAATTATTGTGGTAAACATTGACCAAACTATAACTGCAGAGTTGTATTCAAATTAAACCTTGCGCATAGTGAATACCTGTGTGGCAAAATCTTTCTGAATAAATTGGACACAAAAGGAGTCACCGTCTAGGCCTTACTGCAATATCCCTTTGGGCCCAGTCGAGACCTTGGGACAGACCCAACTGGTAGGAGGTAGTGTGTCACCTGACTTGGGTCTGAAACCTTATCCTGGATAGGGAAAGTGGTCATTGTGGGGGTGAAACAGTAGACCAATTACAGACTAATACTCCCATTTAGTCATTGTACTTGCAGAATCCTTCCCATATGCCAGAATATGGGCCTCAGAAATATTGTTGATACAAAAATATTGTGGGAAAAAAATCAAGGATTCTACCAGCACACCACACATACATTGGAATTGTGTCCAGTATAATTAACCTGCATAATGTGCTACTTTCACTTTGCTCCAGTGGATGACTCAATGTTTTTTTTTTAAGTTCGCAAGTAAAATGTATTGTATTGAACTTAGGATGCTCTTCGTGCACTCCTTGCAATTGCATGGCCCAGCCTCCTGAACCTGGACTGCTTTCAGGAATGCATTTACAAAGGTGCATTCTGCCTGAATGGGACACACTGTACAAGGCGCACTCAGAGTTCGCACTCTCTGGCATTTAAATGAGTCAGCAGATGACTGATTTTTTATTGAAAAATATCTCACTTTTCTATTGTCTGGCCACTCCAATGGATACGTAGGACTTAATGAAATTGTCAGATGTAGCAACTGCACAGCGTTGCATCCTCTGCTTCACATACCTAGTCTGGGCTATGTGATATAGTGACGCATTACATTAGAGTCTGTATGGGTAGCACCTTTTTACATCAATGAGATCTCAAAATCAAAGGCTGTTGCTCAATGCTGAGTGTCAAGAGCAAGATACTGTGAAGGTCTCTCTTGTTGCCTAGTTAATTCTCCATGGAAGGTGTGATTTCTCCTAATAAGCCATGGTGGCATCCTGCATTAAATATGCATTTGAAAGGTGACATGTTATTCCTCAGGAGGCTGATAGTTAGGAGAAAAAAGCAACAAAGGGCAGAAATAAATCAGTGGCACTATAGATAGTTCTTGATTGAATGAGATGAATCATATAAGTGTTCAAAAGCAAGACACCAAAACTATCCTGAGAGAAGGTCAAGAAAGCGTCAAGCAAAAAGCTTTCCTGGAGAGACATCCAACTAGGAATGGCGTTGCTGAAAAAGACAGCAAAACTCAGGACCAAAAATAGTATCTACATGTAGATAAAATCAACAGAAATTAGAGATATGAAGGTGTTGCAATGCAAACTTCTCTGATCCAAGCCTTCTTAGATTATGGTCAGTACATGACATCAAAGGGGAAAAGTGTACTTCCATCTTTGACTGAAAATCTCTGACAAAAACATCTGGAATGTGACCATCTTGAGTAGGAATATTTTGAGATTAGCCACACCTTCTCCTTTAGATTAACCTGTTCGTCATGCATGACGACCCCCGGCTGTCATGCGTCATGGTGGGTGTGTGCGGAGGACGGCCAGGGGCCGTCCGAATCCCGCCCACTATTTAGATCGCTTGCACAGGGCGAAAATGTTTGCAGCGCCGAAGGGGTTAATGTGTCTTCCTTGAGGAAGTCAGAAGAATATTCTGTATAACATACATCATTCCATCCAGCCTGGTGCATTGTATTGACAATGGAGACCACCACCAGCTGGAATGTCCTCAAGGTGGCATGGGTATGGGGTCGCTGAAGCAAACAGGGTGAAGCAAGTACAAAGTAACTGATTCATTTGCACTTAAAATAACGCAAGTGATGAGGTTCGTAAAATTCTTTGAAAATACTAGGGCATTCTCAGATCTGACCCTGTAATTGGACTGTCCACTGACACCTATCCCTCTGTGACTTATTGTGGATCACAATCACTCAAGGACATGTTAGCCAACAGTTATTTCAATAAAATAATGGGCACACGCTACATTTCAAAATACAAAGAAGGGTATTTTTAAATGGAGTTTCTGTGACAAATGCAAATTACGCACAGCCAAACACAAATTCAACAAACAACTGACCTGCTCATCTGATTATTGTGAATATGTGTTAAAATATCCATGTGAGATGTTATATTTTGGGAGTGAGATTAATCCTATATGAAAAAGTATTTTAGAACACAAGTCCTGTTTGACTTACTAATGTTTGATACCGAGAGGTGGCAATAGAGAGAAGCTACGGAAAGGGTAGGAATTGAAATACATTCTAGAACTGAATAAAAAGCAACTCTCTGGTTATACCATGAATGAGGAAATGAATGACTGTTGAAGCTAAATGGGAATGGAAATTCTCTCCAACAGACGAGTGACAATTATGGACCTTCATCAAAAAACTAGAAGGCAATCTTACTCTTATACAGTATTTACACGTTATTTGAAATGATTAGAGCACTCCTATAATCAACAGTGGATAGTCAAAGTTAGTAGGAAGGCAAATTGTGAAGTGAGATGAAATATTTCCTTTATGCACATGATGAGAAACAATAACATTATGAAGACAATTAAGAAGCAGTAAATGCTTTTGTGCGACAGACGGCTTTCTCCCTGTGGTCTTTGTATCCTCTCCCCCCTGGGGGTCTTCGCAAATCTGTAGTAGTTAAGTCTGTCAGAGTTGGAATGTGCAACTTCAGGCGAAGTATATTTCCTCAATTCAGTATATCATGTAGGCATCTTGAGTTATATTCTGGTATAAACATGAGGGGGTTTCAGCCCCTATTTGGGTTGCCTGCCAGAGGGGCCTTGTGTATGTTGGAAATCGAATGGCGGTTATTGTTGCATGGTATGTCCAGTGTTATGGGCAGCCAGGTGTCTTCTCTTCTCCCTCCATTTATATTTTTATTTGCATTGAGTTCGATGTCAATCAATTGGTCCTTTTTTTCTCTTGGGAGAGTCCTGAGACTGTGCTGGCCTTGCTTTGGTGGGATCGAGACTCCTGGCCTCTCATCCATTCTTGATGATGTAACAAAGTCAATTGAGAGTTTGCTTGCCATTGTTGGATGAAGCTCCCTAGGGTCTGAATGGAGTGTAGACTGGCTGGTAGAAGTAGCCGTGGAGGCCTGGGGGGCCTTGACTGCTTGATGGTCTGGTAGTGCTGTTTTTGAAGTAATTGGTAGACAATTCAATGTGTTTGTTGCAGCCGGTGTTCTGTTGGTAGTTTGGCTTGAAGCTTCATCATCTAGTTGGAGGTTATTGCTGTTGAATGGGTCTTTGTCTTTATCCCCAGCCTGCCTTAATTGCCGCAGCATCCCTGGAGTGATGGTTTGTTACTTGCAGTTTTGGTTTGCCACCTTTTCGATGGCCTTGGGATATTTGGTCCTCACGTCCGCTACGGTTAGGGTTTGTTGTTTTGTGTGTTCTGGCGCCTCAAGTGGTTTCAGCCTGAATAGGCATGAGAAGTCTTCCTGGGTTAGGCTGGGCTTTTGGTTTTGGCCTTTCCTCCTTTGAGCTCATCTTTGTTTTGAGTTTGTTTTTCTTCCTGAGAGTCGGGTTCTGTCCCGGGTCTTAGTGGGGGCCCGATGGCCGGTTCCTTTGTTGTTACTTTATTGCATCCGTCGTTAGTGAGTTAAATTTTTGATGCTGTTTTGTGAGGGGGTAACTTTTGTTCCTGGCTCTTTTCATGATATGTTCCCATGCTTTCTTGTATTACTATGTTGTTTGTGCTTCCAACATAGTTTGGTTGCATCCCCTTATGGGCACACTCTTTATGCCTCCGTTGAGGTTAGATAATTAATTGAATCCACGTCAGGATATTTTTCTCAATTCAGTTCCTTTTTGTTTGAAATTATTTTCATTTCAATTTTCCTTTTTGTACATTGTTGGATTCATTTATATATTCATGATTCTCCAATGTATTTCGAGCGATACTCACTCTTCATCAGGGAGCAGTTCTACAACAAAGACATTATGCACTGATTATATCTCTTTCTACTTTTGTTAAATCAAATTGTACATCAAATGTATCAGGTAAGTGAAAAAATTTGGTGAATGAAAGAATTAGTGAATAAGACAATGCCCTCGTGTTCGTAAACTAATGTGCCGGGTTTCTTAGTGTGCATGCAGTAAATACCACGTCTATATACCCAACTCGCCCGTCGTGTGACAATTGAGCTACATGATTGAATTCCATACTCACGAGTATGTTGCATTTTTGTTGCACTCTTGATAATAGAGAGTTCTGTGCGAGGAATGAGCAAGAAAAATATAATCCTTATTAAAAGGATGTCGACGTGAAGAATATTGTCACATACCGAATTTAAATAATGTTATAACGAGAGTCTAATGCTCGCGCTGAACGCGCGTTGCCGAAATACACTTACTCGAAGGTGAAGCCTCGATAACTGTAGGCATTCTCCATAGGCATGTTTGTAATGGGTTCTGCTGCCTCGAGTGTGGTTAAAAGCTGTTTGTTTACACGAGTAATATGTACACGACGTCAAGTTGCTCAAAGTTAGAAAACGGACTGTTTAGTATATGTATATTGTGGCGGCCATATTGGGTGAACCTGAGAGTTTAAAAGTTTCTCTCTGGCTAATATGATATGAATGAAGACTGTTATTAGTGTGTAAGTATGTGTGTATGTGTCATCGAAATAGGAACTATTTAGGACACTGTAAATCAATGTAAATATCGATGGTACATGCAATGTTAGTCGATAGTACAATTATATATATTGGCAATGTTGGGCAACCATACAGTTCCTCTGGACAGAGCAGTACAATGTCTAATTATAGGTAACATGCATGTTCAATGCGTTCATTAAGACCATTCGGGCTACATGATTGCATTTTCATAATCCACTAGTTTTCTCGTCTTAGCAGATATTTTCTGTTGTCTTTTCCTTCCACCCGTTCTACCACTTCCAATATGAGATATCGTAGTTGAGATATATTATGTTTGGCCTCCAAAAAATGTGTGACAATCATTGATTTCATGTTGGCTGTTCTAATGTTCGACTTATGTTCATTAATCCTTACCTTACATTTTCTTTCAGTTTTCCCCACGTATACCTTGCCGCAAGGGCATTTCAACATGTAAATTACATTTTCTGTGTCACAAGTAGCTGTCACATAATAGCGTGTCCCATTCATGGGATGGTTTATTTTGATTGTAAACAATGAAGGATGCGCTGTTCCCCAGGGTGATTAAGTGAATGATCCAAGCAATGGGTGAAGGCCCCAACAAAGGAGGAAAGGGGGGGGAATCCTCCCTTTTGGAACAAAAACCCTCACACAAACAGCAAGCTAGGTGTCAAGCTTCATCATATGGGTTTGCTCCTCGTCAGGCCGACGGTGCAATGCCTGATGGGCACCCTTAAAAGGGCTCTTTACCGGAGATCTTTTGTTCCTGCCGTTGGTGCTGATGGTGTTAGGGCCCTAGGGAGGGTATTGACGTAGAGGGATAGTGAATTAAAAAAGATTAGATAATCCACTGACTAAATTTAATAGTGTGGTAATCTACCTTATTAAAATATGTAAGGAGAGAATGCTCACTGGAGAGTACTCTCTACTTAGTAGTCAACATGTTTCATGCTATGTGCAATTCATCAGGACCTATAAGGAGTAACTATCTACACGCTGTGGTTGGTGAGGATTCTACCTACCACAGGATACTGGGGGGCAGGCAAGGGGTCCTGCCACTTCTTAGTGGGACCCTACTAAGGTAAAGTGATGGCATCAACGGTCTTCTCCCGTGCGGGTAGGTCCTCTGGCAGTGTCCATTCAGCGGACAAGGAACCTACATTCGAGGTGCTCAGCACGGTAGAAGACCATTGATGCTATCACTTTACCTTAGTAGGGTCCCACTAAGAAGTGACAGGACCAATTGCCTGCCCCCCAGTATCCTGTGCAATTATTTTACAGGCATTAAGTATAGAGCCACAGTCATAGTCCGTTTTAATTTATTCGGTCTGTGTAGTTGACAGATACATTATGAAAACATTGGCACTTGACCAGCTATGTTGATTAGTTTGAACATCCATCCAAATAAAAGAAGCTCATGTCACTTGTTAGGACTTGACAGTTTTGTCAACAGGTCACCCTACCCTTGTGGTCACCTTATCCTTGAAAAGGTGAGCCAATTTTGTTTTTTTCTCAATTATGTTTGTCAGCTGTAATTTCAAACTCCCCGTTTCATCAGCCTTTTCGAAACTCTCAAGCTCTCACCATTTATTATTTCCTCTGGATCAAAATGCAGTCTATAACTTAGCTAAAATTTATGAAGTATCTGTCAAATCCTAAAAGCAATACTTGTTTCACTCTTGTCCAATAAACAATCAGTGGCAACTGGATGATTTCCTTGTCTAGTTAATGAAGATATACTATTTAAACTGGCCGTCTCATTTAATACAGTGTTATAATTTACGTCTTGGTACATTCCCTTTCCCCTTTTGTCCAGTCCCTCTAGGAATGTCTTGGCATCGGTTGACCTGAAGGTTCTACAGCTGAATCCAGCTGACTGGAACATGTGGTTGTGTGAAGAGCAAAATAAAGTTCATGTTGAATCTTCCCTGTGTATCATCTTTTTAACATAAAGTCAGAGAGAACAGCCCTAACTCAAGGTGTAATGCCTCAGCTGTAACTACAGAAGGCACACAATGCCATCTCCATTGCATAACTTTTAGTTTGGAAAGCCTCTAAGGTAAACCCTGGGAGATCAGGAGTAGCAATTGCATAAGGGTTTGCCAACTATGCCTTCAATAAAAAAATCCCTATATATTATCCCTACTGATGGTTAAAGCACAGAGACCTGGCCACCGAGTCCTTGAGAACGATTGTTGCAAATGGTCTGTCACTGTCAATATGTCATTAAAAATGTTTCCTAAATAGTTATACAGTTATCATTTTAGGCAATAACTTTTCCCTGCAAATGTTAAATGTTGTCTTCCAAATGCTTGTCTTGTTTCAATAGTGATAACAATCTCTCTTTGCTTCTCAATAATTTCCTGAAGCCTCCATCTGCTTCTGCAACCCAATAGAGGTGTGGTTGAGAATATCCAGATCACCTGCATACAGTAAATAATTTACATGTATGTCATTTCATTTAGGGGGATTGTCTTTATCCTTCTATAAAGCTGAAGAACAATCATTTACAAACTAGGAGAACAGCATCAACCGCCTTAATATGATTGTTTACTGTCACCCTTATCGTTCGATCACTGTCATGGTCGATATTGAACTGTGCTCATGTGCTCATTTTCTTTAATTATTTGTATATATTGGATGAAAAAGGTGAGACAGCTCTCAAAGAGGGTTGGCCAAAGAAGGACTAGGACTCCTTTACAAAAGAGTGGCTTTTGTAATTTAGGACATATCCTCATAAATATGAACTAGACAAAAAGTGAACATGACCAGTGTTTTGGTACTTCTATGTTTGGTTTCTGTTATAGCATCCAAATATGGGCCACCATATCAAAGGAGGTATAGACTTCAAAAATATACATTGCCCATTGGCTTTGTAAATGCATGTTATCACTGTTTTCAATCAGGGACAACGATGTTGTGGATAATTTGAATTGAAATGTTTCAATTCTGAAAACATGAGATAGTTAGAAATTCTGCAATTTTCAGAATGAGAATTAAACATTACAAACCTCTGTTGAAAAGGGGGTGTCAATCACCCCCTGTCTCCCTATTATCTTACTTTCTTCTGCAGTCACTGCCTCTGTATTAGCCATTTCGTTCCTTTTTCTACCCACATTTCTCTTTTTGAAGTGTCCCCTTAATCATGTACTCCATTTTATATCTTCAATTCAAAACACACCACACACCACACACACTACCTATTACCTGCAGTGTACCAAATGATCTAACCTCCTGAGTCTGTCCTATGTGTTCCTCTGGAAACAATAGTCCACCCACACATATTGGTTGTGCTTTGATATTTGGGAAATTAGCACGGTCAGTTGACACATACACTGCAGACATCGGTACCACAATAATAATAATCATAATCATATTAATAATAATAATAATAATAATAATAATAATAATAATAACGCTAATAATAGTAAAATATAGAATTATTGTTATTAATACTTATAATAATAATTATTATTATAGGTTGCCTACTTGAGATGGGGGAAGGAGTAAATAATAAGGACAAGTGTTTTCTTTAGCTATTTACCTAGAGGCACAGAGTTTAAAATTAAACACTCGGCACGTTATCACAGATGAGCAAAACAAAATGACACTTGTATCAAAGACCCCGTAGGGACCTATTTCAAAGTTTGTTATTATTACTACTGTTACTGAGCACTGGGTGGACCCACGCCACTTAAAGCCCTGCTTAGTTTATTGTGACTAAGGAGAGAAGCTGAATGTTCCACCAAAGGCAGTGTCAGTGCACCGAATTCATTTGAGATTCGTCTGCATAGTTAGTGCACCAGGAACCAGAGTGGCTCACAGTGACATACAACTCACAAATGCTTTCATAAAAGTCATTCAATCAAATAATATTGTACCTTTCTAAAATAATGGTCACTTTTTGGACGCTTTCTCTGCTTCTAATGAACCTTTACAGCGATTTTTGCATCCGGTCCTTTCTCTACTGTTGTCTATTAAGCCACCACGATAGTATGGTCATAGACTATATTCCTTTTGGAAGTTTCCACAGAGAGTACAAGAAATAAATGAGCATGCGGTATTAACTAAGTTCACACCCCCTGAGAATATCTGCGTTGCCAATTATATAGGCGCCCAGAGGTGACGTAGTCCTCAGTGTGGTCACCTGCCAAGGCACAAGAAGCAGCCTGACAATATTTATTCAACACCACACACATATTTGGTATTTCTGTCTAACTTGATGAGTACATCTGGCAAGCTGGCACATTAAGAATAAGAGGCATTTTTATCTGGAACTTTTGTTTGAATGGAATTTTCTAAACTAAAGTATACTTTTCGAAACCAATTTAGTTTGTGAATGTGCTGAGTAATGCCATCTTTTTCTTTTTTCAAATAAGCTCTCCTGTCTGCTGCCTGCACCTCAGGGGAAGAAAAGGCCTGCTAGTCAAACCAAAAATATGTCTTGAGTGTCTCTTTAGAAATTCTTGTAAAAACAACGACTTTTCATTCAAAGCAAGAAGGCAAGAGTAACACTTGTTTGTGCTGATCATTTGCATGCTATCATTCAGTGAATGGATTTATGCCCTACCACTTTCACAGTCCTCCAGCCATACCTCATTAATTCAACATCAATTGATACACTGTATCCCCACTGAGGATCAAATGGCTTCTGAGAAGAAGCTACAGAGGAAGGGTTTAGTAGATTTAGCCAACCTAGACAGTTTAAAATTCATATTTTATATTTACAGCCTTTGATCCGAAGTGAAGATTGATTACTTTCTCCTGTCCAAATATCTCTTAAACAAATGTTTCTATGCAAATTGGGTCCCTCAGTATTTTAGGGCATCCAAACATCTCATTTACACTGGCTTGTGAGAAACGATTGGGAAGTCTTCCAAATTATGCCTAAAGTTGAGCCTGGCAAACACAACAAAATGCCACTGGATTCAAGCTAGCCTGGCTGATGAGGGGTGAAACCCCAAAACCGGTCCCAGGATGCTTGTTTCCGGTCCTAGCAGTTCGGGCTGGATTGTTCCCTTGAGGAACTGGGTCAAGACTGATTTGCATATGGCTGGTCCAAACTGGAGTAGCATAGTGAGCAAAATAACAATGGAGTAAATCCAGATCTTTGACTGGGGGTGAGTGGATGAAAAGTTTCAGCAGTCCGTCCGTCATCTTTTTTTATTTGCTATGTTCACCCTAAGTGGCTAAGGGTATGCCCAGACATGGGTCCCTTGCTTGTAGTGCCACAAATTGCTGCAAAATTGTAAGGCAATGAAACATGTAGCATTTCAACTTAAAATGGTCTAAACATGCCGTTGTTTTTACTAGGTGTGAACACTGGACAAATATTAAATACATATGATAGGTGTTCACAACCTATTTTAATGGGAAGATCAGGTGACTGTTACATATTACGGGGCGTAATGGTAGTTAGCACCATTATATACATTTTTACACTTTTCTCAATATTCACATTTAGTTGAGTTAAGTCACTTATTTTTTATCATGAAAGTGTCTATAATGATAAAGTGAGCACACAAGTGAGTATCTACCAGCAGCTCTATGATGGTTACTTACGTGAGGCACTTTCCGACCCACCTCACATTTTTTTCTACATTATTTTTTCCATATCATTTTACACTGTTCATGACTAGTGCACCAGTATTATCCTTAATGTCTTTAGGAATACAGGGACATTGCTGTGGTTGAATGTGTTATCTATTTGAACAATCATACTCATATGGGGGGTATGACTGAAATAGTATAAGAATATCCTACCTAGGAGGTGTAGCTGATACCCCTTATATTAAGAATATAATAGGTTGCTGTGTATGCTCAAAATCAAGCCTTTGTGTTGAGTAGATAGTAGTTCCGGTCCAGGGAGGACCTGGCCTGGCAGTCGGGGCTGGACTGTTGCCATGAGTGGCAGGGTCAAGAGTGATTTTAATATGGCTGGGTCCAAACTGGTGTGGCATAGTGAGAAAAAGAACAATGGATTAAACCCAGATCTGCGACTAGGGGTGAGTGGTTAAAAAGATTCAGCACTCCGTCCTTCATCTTGTATTTGCTATGTTCGTCCTAAGTGGCCAAGGGTATGCCCAGATGTGGGTCCCTTGCACGCTGTGCCATTGTATTCAAGCTAGCCTGGTTGATTAGGGTTGAAACCACGAAACCGGTCCCAGGATGCTTGTTTCTGTTTCAGGGAAAGCCTGGCCATTTGGGCTGAACTGTTCCCATGAGGAACAGGGTCAAAACTGATTTGCATATGGTTAGATCCAAAATGGGGTGGCATAGTGAGTAAAAGAACAATGGATTAAACCCAGATCTGTGACTGAGGGTGAGTGCTTGAAAAGTTTCAGCACTCTTTCGATCATCTTGTTGTGTTTGCTATTTTCACCCTAACTGGCTATGGGTATGCCCAGATGTGGGTCCCTTGCTCGCTGTGCCACTGGATTCAAGCTAGCCTGGCTGATGAGAGGTGAAACCCTGAAACCAATCCCATGATGCTTGTTTCTGGTCCAGGAAGGACCTGGCCGGGCAGTTCGGACTGGACTGTTCCCATGAGGAACAGGCTCACAACTCATTTGCATACGGCTGGGTCCAAACTGGAGTGGCATAGTGAACAAAAGAATGATGGATTAAGCCTAGATCAGTGACTGGGGATGAGTGGTTGAAAAGTTTCAGCATTACGTCCATCCATTTGTTTTGTTTGCTAAAGTTGAGCCATGGGTCCAGATGGATCCTCATGGCGGGTGCTTTATTAAGAAATGTTCAAGGCTCTATCGTGTGACAATCCATCACCAATTGCATTTAATATAGTTTGGGTATCTCTGTAAATATGCATAAATAACCCAAGACTGTTTTCAGGATGCCTTAAAGTTAACAAAGTCCTTTGAAGAAGCCCCCAAACCACCTGCAAAATTCTTATCTCCAGACTTTACTAACCTCCAACCTCCTATTTCTACAACTTATTCAACACCTACGCTCAACACCTTTTTCATTAATGCACACATTTATGGATGATGGCTTGATATAGCCAATCTAAGGTGGTATCGTTCCTATCCCTCCCTGTTCTCCGCCATCTCATGATTCCTATTGGATGTGCATGCAACTCTTTGACAAAGTTATCAATAGCCATTTTGATTGGTGTTTTCTTTCTGTAATAAAATATTTAAAAATAAATATATATATTGAAATTAAAAGGATATCTTTAAATATCAGGTGTGCATCTTTCTTCATTGCGTGGTCTCCTAATGTGGACTTTCTGATAGAGAACGCTTGTTGCCTACTGTTTATTTTAAACACATTTGATTGTTTTCATAAAATAGCAGCTGCAAGGATCTGCGACAGAGACTAAGTAGTGCACAGGAAATGTTAAAAAATGTTAAGTAAGTAAAAAAAAAGACAAGCAAGCAAGAACATATAATAACTAGGTTAAAATTGACAAGCGAGCAAATACATACAACAAACAGGTCAAAAATATCAAGAAAGCAAATACATCTAGTAAATAGGTTAAAAATGTTTTGCAATCAAGTGCATACAATAGATACTATCTGAGTGCAAAACATATTGCAACGACCCATAAGATCCTTACAGCCTCCAACTAGCAATCAACAACAACTTACTCCCCCTCCAATAGTTACTCTTGTCTAGTTATCACATTTTGTATGCTATAATGACCACCACAGTGGATCCAAATCCCTCCCAAATCTATCCATGCACGGCCACTTATTATCCTCATGTAGATCCTATGGAGACACCAGGAAGCTATTCAACGTATTTGTGTCAGTGTCCGAGGTCAAGAAGCCGCTCACAAGATGTTCCTATTCTCCTGCCCTTTCGATCCTTTCCCGCCCTCTTTTCAACTCCTGAAAGAACGCAGCACTTTCAAGCACCTTCCATTTAACCAGTTCTTTTCATCATCTAGTTTTCAGAGGGCCACATGCCGACTTCCACTGCAGTGTGACTTCATGCTTAGCCAGAATCAACACTAAGTTAGTAAATCAATTAGTGATGTTCCTCTTTTTCAGGCAAATATATCCAAGGAGGCAGGTCAAGGCTGAACAAGGGATTGCCCATAAAGTTATTCCATTTACACAGCTCATTACTGCTTCCCAGAACCATACTGAGGACGGGCAGGACCATATCATAGGGAAACAATTCTGCCCCCAACTCCCGCATCTCCAACATTTCGCAGCAGCAGTCACAAAGAAATGGTTCGTCCTACCAGGTGAAGGGTAAGCTCTATGCAGACTGAAAATAATGAATAATTTGAACCTGGCATTTCGCCATACAGTGGGTACATGCACTAGAAATCCGCTCCCAGTCAATATCTGCAATCTGGTGTTCTAGGTACACTTCCCATTTCATTTTCAATACAGTGAGGGGTAAGAACACTCACAGGTATAGTGTTATATAGACACAAAACCACTTTTACACAGCCCATCGCAGTGCAGAGCAGCTGACACAGTAGATGTGTAACTGGCCCTGTTTTCCCAATGATTTTGAATCGTGGTGATCACTGCCCTGTGCAACAAGAATTTGCCACCAGGAACACTATACTCTTCGGCAAATTCTTCAAACTGGAGCAAAACTTAATTTCAGTATAAATCACTAACACATTTAACCCCATAGGCAGCCCACCCCTCAATGGCTCCCCATACACCTATATCAGCCACAGTCTTCCTCCACCTAAGTGGAAGATTGGGCGAATAAGACGCTTGAACATGGGTCCATTAAAGGCAGCACGGCCAGCACTGCTGTATTACCTGGAGCTCCCGAGCGGCTGTAGGTGTTTGCCACCGGGGAACCAAGAGGACCTGTAATAACTCCTGCAGAACAGGAGACGAGCTAACTACACCTTCCCCTGGATTGATCCTACTGTAAATCTATTGCTTTACCCACTGCAGCTGGGCTGCTAAATAATAAGACTCAAAATCAGGTGCAGCTAGCCCATCCTTCACCACAGGGTGCTGCAATTTATACAGAGCGACCCTAAGCCTACCTGCCCCCCCACATTAGCTACAAAAGTAGATTCTCCAAATCCCAGAACAACTGGCGAGGCACCAGCAGTGGCAGCATGTGGAAGAAATAGACCAATCTTGGGAGCGCCACCATCTTCACCACTGCAATTCTGCCAGCCACAGATAATGGCAATGTCACCCAAAAACTTATATTAGTCATCATCATAATACTTTATTTCGACTCTTTACAGTCATAAAAGCACAAGAATTAAAACAAACAATACAAATTAATTAATACAAATAGAACCTAAATCCAGGTGATTTACATTGGAAACTACAGTACATCAGAAATATTCCGAAAATGTCCTTAAAATTAAAGCGGGAATTGTTTTTAAAATTGAGCCCCAACAATTTTTTTTTCTCTTTTTGAAATGAATAAATAAATAAGTTAATATAAAATACATTAAAAAAGTTATTAAACTTTTTATGGGGATTAGATAATAACACTCTAAAGTTAGTAATACTAATGGTCACAGTCTTGGATCTAAATATCAGTTTCTATAAGGAACCTTCATTTCAGCCACATAGCCTGAAGGAATTTAGAGATTACAATCACAGACAAAGGGTCCATTTCAGATTTTAAAATTCTGAATAAAGCAAAGCAGTCCCTTATACCCAAATTCCTACACAGTTGTACAATCCATCTGCTCCTAGGCTGTTTATAAGCCGGGCAGAAGCAAACTACATGGATTTTGGTTTCCTCTTCTGTGAGAAGTTGGCCTGATATATGATGCTCACTAGTTCTAGTGATCACCTTGTATCAGTCCAAACAACCCTTATGGTGATTGGTTGTAAAGTCAACGTTATAGACCAGGTATCCTAGTAGCGTGGACAAGAGCAGTCTTTAGGCTAAACTCTGAATGGCATGTGAAGCCAGCTGTTTTACCACATATTTCCCCTTGAATACCAAATGAAAGGACACCACACAGGTTGTTATGAAAATAAATAGTTATTTATTAAGTAACATACACCTCTGAACTCTTTATGAGGTCAGAGGGCTAAGCACATGACAATACTAAAAAGGAAATACGAGTTTGCACAATATTTACAAGTGCGCCTTAGGGGCACGACAAACCATATACTCAAAACAATGGAATGCGAGGAAAGAAAATACTGTAAGGAGATCCCGAGGCTGGAGGATCGCTGGGACTACGCTACAAACTAGGTAAGTAAGGAGCAGGAGGCCCACGGGACTCACGTGCAGAGTGGAAACTCTCACGCGCGATGCATACCAACGTCTATGGATGCTACAGTTTTAGAAAGTTACCGATTCCGGACGAACCCGGCTGGATGGAGGGAAAACAACAGTGGACCTGGACACTAGGATAGTGAACACAGACGTCAGCACCTGGAAGCTTTAGTTACCTAACCCACAGGCTGCGGGTGCATAGGGCTGAAGTTGCGTCGGGTTTGCTGCGTTGATCCCGGTGATGCCTGAAACAAGGAGATGCTGGCAGGCAGCCAGATGGAGGAGTCCGGTGGTTCCAAGGATGGAACTGGGAAGAAGAAGTCCTGAAAGGGAAGGGGACAGAGTCTCGATCATTAGCCAGTGATGGTGCTGGAACCAGGAGGGAACCAGATGCTGTCGCCGCGTTCAGGTGGAAGAAGGGTCGCTTCTCTCTGTAGCTGCGCGGACCAGGAGCTGTTCATCACAACCAGGCTGGAGGCACGAGCTGTCCCACGTAGTCTGCTGCTGTCGGCAGTGTTGGATCATCGATTTGGTCAACAGGCCTTTGCTAATGCAAGCCACGCGGTGGAACAAAGATGGCGACTGTCTGGTGCGGACCAGGAGGGTCCGGGGTACTTTTCCTTTACAAGGAAGCAAGGGCCAGTCTGGGGGACCAGACTAGCAGTGGTGAAATCTTCGGATCGTCGTCTCGGAGATCACAGGCCAGCCGGCAAGTGACCAGACAACAGGAGATGCAGCAACCAGGCAAAAGGACCCCACGCAGATCTCGTGGATGCTGGGGGGCTGGTTTTGGTGCAGGAGCTGCGTCAGTGTGGGGCTTCTCAAACCCCAGTGCACTCACTCGAGGATCCCTCTGCGGTCGTGCTGGAAGCGCTGTTCAGGTTTCTCAAGATGGCCGTCTCCACGTTGCTCGTCGCACCCACGGGTCCCAGCTGTGCTGTGGATGTGGGTAAAGGTCAGAGGAGTCTGGAGGTCCGGGTCTTGTGGAGCTGAGTCGTTGGATTCCGAGATGGAAGGACTTGCAGCAAACCGCACAGGAGCTTGATGGTGCCTGCGAAGCAGGATGGTCACTCCCTGACCATAGGGGCGATTCTTCAGTCTTCTGGTGGTTCAGGAGGGAGAAGGTCAAGAGTTCTTTGTGGAAGTTGTCAAGATTAATCTAGTTTGGAATGGGACCAGCTCCTACCTTTATTCAGCTAAAGGGGGCTGCACTACGACTAGGTCCCTCCTCTGGGTGGGACCAGGAAGGGGGGTGGTTACACCCCCTTTCCTTTGTCCGGTCTTGCGCCAGCCCTGGGGCTGGAGTGCCCCAGGAACTGGTTCAGACCGGTGTATGCACAGGGACACCTTTTGTGCCCCAGGCATGTCTCATTCCTTTCAGCCCTGTCCTACCTAATACACAAAATCCTGTCTGGGGTGGTGCTAGCACCTCCCAAGGCAGGAAACCCTTTGTCCGAGCTTCCCTCGCTGGAAGGACTCCCAGCAGCAGGAGGTCAGACTTGTATCTGTGGTGGCAGCATCCATTTTGTGATGCTGAGGCTCGAGTTAACTTTAACCGGGGTTCACAGTTACACACATGTTGTGTCCTTCTAGAAGGGTGGAATACTACCCCCATCGCCAGAATTGGCGAGGGGGTAGTATTCCAATTCGTATGACACCTTACTCGACATTGTTTGATAATGCTATACCAAAGTTAGCATTTGACCGCGAGGTTCATAATGCACTTAAGAGTATATGGTATAGCGTTATCATGGAACAGCTATTAGGACTTCGTTCCGCAAGCTGCAGATGGGCTCAGCTCATGCCAGAGCACCTTGTCACATAATTCCAAGTACTCTGCCTTCAGGATTGATAAGGCCTGCCATAGGAGTGACTGATAGGAATATATGTGTCCATTTTAGGGTTAGATATAGGGATACTATATCTAAAGCAAAGGGTGATTACACCACATTGCCCCAGCTGTCGTGCAGCCAGTTGTGTCTGTTTAGATGGCCAGCCAGGGGTGGCATAATACATGCATCAGCCCCTGGTAGGCCCTGGGCACACCTATGCCCTGGATACCTAAGGTATACTGTACAGGGACTGATAAGGTGGCCCAGTACCAATTGGTAAATGCACCTAAGGTACATGGTTGTTAATTTAGAGAGAGAACAGCTAGGGTGTGGGTCTGATTAGCAGGCCCACAGCCAGGGAAAGTCGTAAACCAGTGAAGCAAAAAGCAAAAATCAGGGGTGACCATAGGATTGCAGACCCTACTCTCCTACATAACCCCCCCCCCCCCAAACTTAGGGACATTAAACTAACCTTGACCAGGTGAGTCTTCTTGTTCTAAGTGGAAGTACCCGGAGAGACCATCTGCATTGCCATGGTCAGTCCCTGGTCTGTGCTCCACTGTAAAGTCCATCCCCTGTAGGGAAATGGACCACCTAAGAAGTTTGGGATTTTCACCCTTCATTTGATTTAGCCATAAGAGGGGCTTATGGTCGGTCTGAATCTTGAAGTGAGTACCAAACAAGTATGGCCTCAACTTCTTCAGGGCCCAAACCACAGCAAAGGCCTCCCTCTCAATAGCTGACCAACGTTTCTCTCTAGGGGTCAGCCTTCTACTTATAAAAGCAATGGGCTGGTCATGACCATCAATATTCAGTTGAGATAGAACAGCTCCCACACCCAACTCAGAAGCATCTGTTTGGACAATGAATGGCTTGGAGTAGTCTGGACTCTTGAGAATAGGTGAAGTGCACATGGCCTGCTTTAGGTCATCGAATGCCGTCTGACAGCTAACTGTCCACTGAACTTTCTTTGGCATTTTCTTACTTGTCAGGCCATTAAGTGGAGTCACAATGGTTCCATAATTTCTGACAAATTTCCTATAGTAACCAGACAGGCCCAAGAAAGCTCTGACCTGTGTCTGGGTGGTTGGAGGAGCCCAGTCCTTTATGGCCTGTATCTTGCTCTCCAAAGGTTGAACTTGGCCTCCACCTACAAGGTGGCCCAAGTATACAACTTGACTCTGCCCTATCTGGCACTTGGTAGCCCTGATAGTGAGGCCTGCCTTTTGCAGGGCCTCTAAAACTTTCCTCAGGTGGATCAGGTGATCCTTCCAGGTGGAGCTAAAGACAGCAATATCATCCAGATATGCTGCACAGAAGTCATCCAGCCCAGAGAGAACTTGGTTCACCAACCTTTGAAAAGTGGCAGGTGCCTAAGTGACCTGCAAGGGGAATCTCATGGGCCAAGGTAAGAAGGAAACCTCTCAGAGACAAGGGGATGACCAGCCTCCTGGTAGCACCAGGCTTGGGGTCTCTTGCCTCAGAGTAAAGGAGTCCATCATCCCAGTACACCTTGTGGGTACCTGTGGCGTTCCCTGCAGCCTCAGCAGCAGCTTGCTGTCTGAGGGATTCAAGAGATGAACAGTCTAATTGTGCCTGCCTCAAGTTTGCCCTGGAAGGTCCCCCTGTCCCAAGAAACTCAACCTGTTCAGGTTCAAGTTCCACTTCTAGGACAGTTCCTCCTGGGGTCTGTAGGTCAGCCTCCTCTGAGGGCTGAACCTCTGCTTGAGGCAAGGGGGAAGGCACTGCCTTAACCCTCCTGCTCTTACTCTTGGTTAGTGTCTGGTCCATTGTTCCAGGATCCAGCACTAGTACAGCTGGGCATTTTTTGGCCTGTGACCTAGTCACAGCAAGGACATGTGCTGACAAACCTAACATTTCCACATGAGTCCTATACTCCACATCTGACCATAGGGAGGATTCCAAATCATTGCCCAAAAGACAGTCCACTGGGAGGTCTGAAATAACAACACTTTTGAGGCCATTTACCCCTCCCCTGGAGAAATTAACAAGTGCCATACTATGGTTGGTAGTGACATTGCTAGCATTGGTCACTAGGTAGTCTGAACCTAGTATTACCTGATCCGGGTCCACAAAGTTTGGTGTCACCATAGTGACACTATACTTTTTTAACAACAAGGGACCCCAATACAGTCAGCCAGGGACCTCGGGGAGCAGTTTTATGAAACAACAATGGTCCCGTGCATGAAATAGTTACCAAACAATGTAAACAAATTGGCAAATTATCGACATAACTCAAGAGAGAAAAGTAATTAAGACACCAAACTAATTAGATAAAAAAATATAAAGTATTATTTAATTGATTGACATATGTTCAAATTTTAAAAACAGTTAATAAAATACAAAACTTATACACAATAAATCTGTTACACA
Source organism: Lissotriton vulgaris (assembly GCF_964263255.1). Classification (NCBI taxonomy): domain Eukaryota; kingdom Metazoa; phylum Chordata; class Amphibia; order Caudata; family Salamandridae; genus Lissotriton; species Lissotriton vulgaris. The sequence goes on along the minus strand of NC_141700.1, from coordinate 427,268,657 downwards.
AAACAACCATATAGTGTGGTTCCTGAAGAAGGCGTTCCTAACAACGCCGAAACGCGCGTCGAACAACACCACCTGTTTGCCACAAAATATATGTTATGTTACAGGAATTTTTTAAGGGAAACATTGTGTTTATAATTATTTGGTTGTTTTGTGTAACAGATTTATTGTGTATAATTTTTGTATTTTATTAACTGTTTTTAAAATTTGAACATATGTCAATCAATTAAATGATACTTTATATTTTTTTATCTAATTAGTTTGGTGTCTTAATTACTTTTCTCTCTTGAGTTATGTCGATAATTTGCCAATTTGTTTACACTGTTTATTTCCCTGTACTGTGAACTTAGTTTCTGAACAGGGGGTCCTTGTTATTTACATTGATAGTTACCAAACAATAAATATAGACGAGGCTTGTGTACCACACAGGGGTTCTGTGGAAGGTATTCTTGTTCTACTTTTGTAATTGTTGTTTATTCAGTAAACTTGAAGGACCCCTGTCCGGCTGGACAAGTCTTTCCTAAATATAGATTTGATTTCGTCTATATTTACTGTTTGGTAACTATTTCATGCACGGGACCATTGTTGTTTCATAAAACCATAGTGACACTGGCACAAGTGTCCCTGTAGGCCTGAGCCAATGTTCCATTGATTAAAGGCGTTTGCCTGTACTTGCCCAGAGTACTGGGACTTATTGTAGGGGTCAAATCCATGTCCCCAGTACAAACAAGAACAGCCTGAGTAGGTACTCTGACTAAGTCAGACCCTGCCTCAGATACCAAGGTCAACCCCACTATAGCCTTTGGAGGAACACTACCACTACTAACTGAACTAGGGGTTGCAGGTGCCTTAGGGGCCGTAGTGGTAGAAGCTTGGCCTTTCTTGGTGCACTCACTAAACCAGTGAGTTTTACTTTTACAGTATTGGCACCATGGTTTCCTCTGACCATCATTCTTCTTCTTTTGGGAATTCTGGGACCCACCCTCTTTAGATTGTCGGGCCCTGTTGAAGACTTCTGGTCATTTTGCTTATTCTCATTACCCTTTAGGTCTGCTTTCTTCTGGCCACCACCCTGGTTCTGGTTCTGCTGCTTGACCCTTGTCCTGACCCATCTGTCTGCCTTCTTTCCCAATTCTTGGGGAGAGGTCAGATCTGAGTCAATAAGGTGCTGATGCAACAACTGATTTTGACAATTACTTAAGATTTGATCTCTCATAATTAGATTGTACAATCCTGTGTAATCAATAACTTTACTTCCCAGTAACCAGCCTTCAAAAGCCTTAGTGGCACAATCAACAATGTCAGCCCAATCCTGAGACTAACTAAATTTTCTGGGTGTCTCTGAACAGCAACCTGTACTGCTCAGTTGTTAAGCCAACCCCATTAATCAGTGTATTCTTCAGGACTTGGTAATTGTTAGCATCCTCAGCTCTAGTAGTGAGGAGCTTATCTCTACCTTTACCTTCAAAGGAGAGCCACAGTATAGCTGCCCACTGACTTTGGGGGATGCACTGGACAGTGCAGGCCTTCTCCAAAGCAGTCATCCATTTGTGGATGGCATCCCCTTGTTTAAAGGGGGGCACTATTTTACTCAGGTGTCTAGTATCAAAACTCCCGTCTTTATCTCTAATGATAATGCTGCCACCAGTGGGGTCTGCCCCACTCAATTTCTGCTCTCTGGCAAAGGCAAGTCTTTCTTTGGCAAGGGCAAGTTCTTCCCTCTCAATCCTCAGATTGACTTCCCTCATCTTAGCTTCATGCTCTCTTCTCTGAGGGGATGGCATCCCTCTCTGAGAAGATGCCTGAGAGACATGGGTATGATGAACAGATCTGTTAGAGCCTCTGGAGCGAGACCTAACTCTTCTATTCCCAAGGTTAAGCCTGCCTGAGTATGGGCCTGGGGGTCCCCCAGTTCCATTCTCATGTATGCTTAAGTTGGTCCTGGTGAGCCTACTGACTACTACTGGACCTTTGTCTGCCTCATGCCCAGATAATTCCTCCTCCTCTTACTCCTCTTCACTTTCTGCTCCATGGAGGTTAAGGTCAGGATCACCCAGGGTTCCCTCTAAGGGGGGCATGCTCCCATCTGGATTAGAGGGGCCTGTGTTAGAAGCCCTTCTGGCATCATATGTCTCTAAGAGACCTATCAGAAAAGGAGTGGTAGGGTTAGAACCCTGTTTTAGTTTCCTGGAGGTACACAATTGTCTCATCTCCTGGAAGCTAAGGGCTGCATATCTGGAAGTGACCTGTGGAGGGTCATCAACCACAAGGGGAGCCACTGAGTTCTCTCCTGTGGTAGACATGCTTTTCTAGTGAGTTGTAAGTGGTGCACTTACCTACACTATGGGTTTACCTACTGATCCCTTGCTTAGAGTTGTAGTCAGGGTGTGCTACTCCCTTTCTACTACAACAGCTGGTTCAGTAGAACTCCGAGTATTTCTAAGCTTGTTATATGTACCTATGGAACCTTATGTGATCTTTCAAATGATATCTCAAGATTATATTTGGTAAAAACAACAGCAAGCTCAAATCCCAACCGCTGCACACCAATGTGAGAACTTGGCCTGATATATGATGCTCACTAGTTCTAGTGATCACCTTGTATCAGTCCAAACAACCCTTATGGTGATTGGTTGTAAAGTCAACCTTATAGACCAGCTATCCTAGTAGCGTGGACAAGAGCAGTCTTTAGGCTAAATTCTGAATGGCATGTAAAGCCAGCTGTTTTACCACATATAACCCCTTGAATACCAAATGAAAGGACACCACACAGGTTGTTATGAAAATAAACAGTTATTTATTAACTAACATACACCTCTGAACTCTTTATGAGGTCAGAGGGCTAAGCACATGACAATACTAAAAAGGAAATACGAGTTTGCACAATATTTACAAGTGCGCCTTAGGGGCACGACAAACCACATACTCAAAACAATGGAATGCGAGGAAAGAAAATACTGTAAGGAGATCCCGAGGCTGGAGGATCGCTGGGACTATGCTACAAACTAGGTAAGTAAGGAGCAGGAGGCCCACGGGACTCACGTGCAGAGTCAAAACTCTCACACGCGATGCGTACCAACGTCTATGGATGCTACAGTTTTAGAAAGTTACGGATTCCGGACGAACCCGGCTGGATGGAGGGAAAACAACAGTGGACCTGAACACTAGGATAGTGAACACAGACTTCAGCACCTGGAAGCTTTATTACCTAACCCACAGGCTGCGGATGCACAGGGCTGAAGTTGCGTCGGGTTTGCTGCATTGATCCCTGTGATGCCTGAAACAAGGAGTTGCTGGCAGGCAGCCAGATGGAGGAGTCCGGTGGTTCCAAGGATGGAACTGGGAAGAAGAAGTCCTGAAAGGGAAGGGGACAGAGTCTCGATCACTAGCCAGTGATGGTGCTGGAACCAGGAGGGAACCAGATGCTGTTGCCGCGTTCAGGTGGAAGAAGGGTCGCTTCTCTCTGTAGCTGCGTGAACCAGGAACTGTTCATCATGACCAGGCTGGAGGCACAAGCTGTCCCACGTAGTCTGCTGCTGTCAGGGGAGTTTGGATCGTCGATCTGGTCAACAGGCCTTGGCTAATGCAAGCCACGCGGTGGAACAAAGATGGCGTCTGGTGCGGACCAGGAGGGTCCGGGGTGCTTCTCCTTTACAAGGAAGCAAGGCCAGTCTAGGGGACCAGACTAGCAGTGGTGAAATCTTCGGATCGTCGTCTTTGAGGTCACAGGCCAGCCGGCAAGTGACCAGACAACAGGAGATGCAGCAACCAGGCAAAAGGGCCCCACGCAGATCTCGTGGATGCTGGGGGGCTGGTCTTTGGTGTAGGAGCTGCGTCGGTGTGGGGCTTCTCAAACCCCAGTGCGCTCACTCGAGGATCCATCGGCGGTCGTGCTGGAAGCGCTGTGCAGGTTTCTCAAGATGGCCGTCTCCACGTTGCTCGTCGCACCCACGGGTCCCAGCTGTGCTGTGAATGGTGGTAGAGGTCAGAGGAGTCTGGAGGTCTGGGTCTTGTGGAGCTGAGTCGTCAGATTCCGGTATGGAAGGACTTGCAGCAAACCGCACAGGAGCTTGATGGTGCCTGCGAAGCAGGATGGTCACTCCCTGACCATAGGGGAGATTCTTCAGTCTTCTGATGGTTCAGGAGGGAGAAGGTCAAGAGTTCTTGGTGGAAGTTGTCAAGATTAATCTAGTTTGGAATGGGACCAGCTCCCAGCAGCAGGAGGTCAGACTTGTGTCTGTGGTGGCAGCATCCATTTTGTGATGCTGAGGCTCGAGTTAACTTTAACCGGGGTTCACAGTTACACACATGTCGTGTCCCTCTAGAAGGGTGGAATGCTACCCCCGTCGCCAGAATTGGCGAGGGGGTAGTATTCCAATTTGTATGACACCTTACTCGACATGTTTTGATAATGCTATACCAAAGTTAGCATTTGACCGCGTGGTTCATAATGCACTTAAGAGTATATGGTATAGCGTTATCATGGAACAGCTATTAGGACTTGGTTCCACAAGCTGCAGATGGGCTCCGCTCATGCCAGAGCACCATCTCACATAATTCCAAGCACTCTGCCTTCAGGATTGATAAGGCCTGCCATAGGAGTGACTGATAGGAATATATGTGTACATTTTAGGGTTAGATATAGGGATACTATATCTAAAGCAAAGGGTGATTACACCACCTTGCCCCAGCTGTCGTGCAGCCAGTTGTGTCTGTTTAGATGGCCAGCCAGGGGTGGCATAATACATGCTTCAGCCCCTGGTAGGCCCTGGGCACACCTATGCCCTGGATACCTAAGGTATACTGTACAGGGACTGATAAGGTGGCCCAGAACCAATTGGTAAATGCACCTAAGGTACATGGTTGTTAATTTAGAGAGAGAACAGCTAGGCTGTGGGTCTGATTAGCAGGCCCACAGCCAGGGAAAGTCGTAAACCAGTGAAGCAAAAAGCAAAAATGGTTTCCTCTTCCACATGGCACCCAGGACATAGTTGACGAGTCTTAGGCAGCCAATTATTTGTTATCGTGAACAGTGGAAGGGTCCCATATCTGAATTGGAGGAAAAGCCTCCGAGTGAACGAGGGGTGTATTGTGTCCAAGACCTGTTCAAATGAATAATGTGATTTAAAATCAAAGAACCAATTGGTCAAACTTGAGGTACTAACCATTCGATACAAGGTTAATAATTTGTAATCTTTCAGCTCTTTAAATAGAATTTTTTTTTGTAGTAGCTGAGCATGCCTCCGGTGTGGCCCATAGCTCCTGTATGCCAATGGCAATGAAGGAATCTCTCACAAAAGCAAGCCATGGTATCTTTTCCACAGCTCCTGGTAGCATAAGGAGTGCCCTGAGTTTGTCCCTGTAGTGGGTCAAATCTGCTGTGCGCCATAGCCAAAGCCAATATAACAGTGGTCGGCTCGAAATTAGATTCGCTACTGGGAGAATTTCCAAGTCCATCCTGAGTGGAACCAACGGGGTATTATTTTGTAGGGCCGTAATGCTTCTAATAAAGTTATTTTCAGTAAGCGTTAGTGTATTTATTTTACTATGCCCTCAAAGTTCCGCCCCATACATGGCTGCCGAGCGAGCTTGCACTTGATAAATCTCCAAATGGGGGCTAATTGCCTTCAGCACACAACCATTGTGCACTTTCCGTAGGCCCTCTATTGTCTGTGCAAGCCACAAATTCGCCTTATCAATTTGGGATGTCCAAGACATTTTATTGTTTAAGGTCAGTCCCAGGTATTCAAAGATATGGACTCTTTCGAGCGGAATGTCCTCCATTACCGGGTGAGGATAAGTGGAAGGTTTGGCATTAAAAACCATATATTTAGTTTTACCGATGTTAACCAAGAGTTTCCTCTTTTTGCAAAACTGGATGAATTCCCTTAATACTTGCTGCATCCCAATTGGTGTCTTTGAGAGGAGCAGGGTATCATCCGCAAACATAAGTGCGGGAAATTTGCGTGTTCCTATTTTTGGGGAATCCAAATCTTTTGCAAGGTACAAATCTTCCACTAATCCATTGAGGAAAAGTGAAAAGAGGGTCGGCGCGAGCACACAGCCCTGCCGTACCCCCCTATCAACAGGGAAAGGAGCCGTCAATTGTGCAACTTTTCCAAATCTTACCTGGGCGTATGTGGCCTCATGGAGCATTTGAAGTTGTAAACAAAGGTAGGATGGAACCCCCATGGTTGATAAAATATTCCATAGCTGGTCTCGATCAACCATGTCAAACGCTGACTTAAGGTCAACGAAAGTAAGATATAAACTCCCCTGTTCAAGTACGACATGCTTCCAGTGTATCAGCTGTAGTCTAAACAGCTGGTCAACCGTAGACGGTACAAAAGGGGGTGGTAATGGACGGAGCATCTGAACCAATCAAACACTCACACCCAGTCTAAAGATCTTGGTTTAATCCATCACCGTTCTTTAGCCCACTCTGCCACCCCAGTTCAGACATGGCTATATGCAAATCAGTCTGACCCTGTGCCTCATGGGAACAGTCCAGCCCGAACTGCCAAGCCATGCCTTCCCTGGACCGGAAACAAGCTTCCGAGGACCGGTTTCTGGCATTACAGCCGTCTTCAGCCCGGCTTGCTTGAATCCAGTGGCAAAGTGAGCAAGGGACTCACGTCCTGAGCATACCCGTAGACATCTTGGCACTGAACCCAGCTTGTAAAGGGGTGAGTATGTCGCGGTCTTCCATCCATTCCTGAAGTCTCCTTAGCAGCAATCCTCCATATAGATTCTGGGGAACGTCAATAAGGCTGATGGGCCTATAATTTGACGGTTCCAAGGGAGAGCCTTTCTTGTAAATGGGAACAATCTCAGCGCCTGCCCAAGTTGGAGGTGCGGGGAGGCCATATTGGATTGCATTAAATAACGCTAGGAGATATGGGCCCCAAATTTGCTGCTCACTTTTAAATAAATGGCCCGGGATTTTATCCAAACCCGGACCCTTATTGGGCTGGAATTTGGCCAATGCAGATGTCAACTCTCCCATAACAAATGGGGGTGCATCCATTAGGCTTTGAGAATTAAAATTACAAAGTGGAGTGTTACTCAAATTTGGGTCAGGAGAGGAACAAGAATACTAATCCTTAAAATATGAAAACCAGGCACCTACATCAATGTTGGGATCAAGCGTGGTTCTGCCTTCCGCTGTCCCAAAGTGGACCAGATTCCAAAATGTTTTACTGTCTTTTTGGTCAAGGGCCAACCTGATCTCTTGCCATTTTTCCGTTTCCCATTCAATTTTTGCATTTAAAACAATACCCTTATAGGCCGTCCTAGCCTCCTTGATACAGGGGGTGTTGGCCCCTTTCAGTTCGATTAAAAGGGGTTGTTTAGCTACCCTGCAAAGCTTTCGTGTACCATAATTTCCTTGGGCCACCTGATTTATGGTTATTATTATTGGTGCCGCTCTTAAAAAAAAACTCACCAAAGCCTCAGTCAGTTTTTGGTGGAGTACACCTAGCTGGCTATCAAACCCGGGATATCTTATTTTAGAGACTATTTTGCTTGTTCTCTCTAATACGGGGATAACACTGGCATATAGTTTTGGAAGTGATTCCTCAGATTGTTTTAGCTTGGTCCATCTAACCCGATTCCCTCCCTCTACAATCTCAAGGCTCTTTTGTAGTGCCTCACCACTGAGTCCTCTAGAGGCACTCTACTGATAGTCCCAGACCATGACTATAGGATTGCGGTCGCTCTCGCATCTTTCTTCTACAGCAAAGTCGATCACCTTGTGCCATAATTCTACACTAACTAGAATATAGTCAATGACCGTAGTCTGGCCTGGCCTCTTAAAGGTCGGGCACCCAGGATTGTCACCGGGGATGCGGCCATTGCAGGCCCTCAATGAGAACCTCAAAGTCAGTGAGATTAACTGGAGGACTAACCGAGTCCATTGTTTAGTTGGATACATATGGGGGGGGGGGGGGGGATTGTCCAAGTAGAGTCCTGTTCAGCAGTGATTGGGGATATAACACCACTTAATGGTTCAAAATGACAGTTAAAATCACCACATATTATGAGATTTGGATTTCCTACCAACCTATGTAATAGGTTTGACAAGCTATCAATCGTTGAAGATGTCCCACCATACTGGACCGGGCAAGAGTAAACATTAACAATGGCAAATTTTTGGTCATTCTTGTTAGAGAGAAGGATACAGGTTATATCTGGGGAGTGCGTCTCAACTAGTTTAATCTTACATCCCATATGTGAGGCGACTTATATACAAAGGCCCCAGAACCGTCTCCCTCTGGGACCCTTTACAGCCCCCTCGCTATAGGCCACGTAGCCTGCCCTATACTATGGACCTACCGCCCAGGTTTCCTGGAACACACATACTTCATGGGAGTCGATATATTCCCCCCAATCTGCTTGATCAAGTTTGGAGGCAAGCCCCGCAATGTTCCAGGATAAAATTCTTGAGCCACCAGTAGTTGATTGAACAGGTGCCCCCTCATTCCCTCAATTAACAAATTACCTACGGCAGTGCATACTGTGTTACTAGCTTTACAAATATTCCCAGTGTTACAGAGCTCAGGGATAATCCTTTGGTTATTGTATTCACGGGTAATCCATGGGTTTTCAACCATCTGGGGAAGAATTACTTCATTATTAGAAGGTGTTATCTGTAAAGTCGTCATTTCACATAAGTCCCCCCCATTTTGACCCACTGGAGACATCAATCTAGGTAACTCATCTGCATTTCGACATGGTTGTGCATTAATACTTTCCTGTTTTTCCATGATTGGCAGTTGGTCCATACCAACCATGGTCAGTCAGTCCACTGAATCTAATGCACTAATTCTATTATAAAGGGGAATGGCTGGTGATCGGGCGTGATTTTCCATGATTGGGCCAATATACCCCCCAGCCAAATGTGCCCTTCTATTATCCTCATACTCTAGATTCCCATGGTTCGGGAGGGTGGATGAAGGTGTATAAAAATAACCCAGTTCCCTTGCCTGTATGTGAGTTTGTGAGTTTACCGGTACACCCCGACAGACATGCGAAGCAGCCCTTGGATCGTTAAAGTTGATTACGATACAATCCCCATGGATGTTTTTCTGCTTTGCTCCTACCCAGGTCACCCTTCTTACCAATAAAATTCTAAACTGTGCCTGGCGGGGGAGTGGTCTGTTTATATTTAACCAGTGTATGGCTTTGTTTTTTAACTGGTCATGAGTTTCGGGGTACCCTTGTCCTAATTCTGGGACGCCAGTAGAACAGTAACGTAGGGGGTACACTCAGGGGGAAGATGTAGGTGATGGTGGGCATTTTCTACATCGTGGGCTGTCGTCAATTCCCCACCCCTTGATTCTACGGCCATCGGTTTTCCTTTATTGGTTATTTCTAGCCTCTTAAAATTATTCGGCACTTGTTGGGGCGCATACCTGTAATTTCTGGTGAGTTAATGCCTATGTGGCCCTCAACCACCCTTCCTCGTCCCTCCCTCAAAGAATCAGTGCCCTGTACATCAACCACTAAGTTACTCTTGGCGGTATTATCGACAGTGCTAAAAGAGGATTCAAGCTGCGAGAGACGGTTCTCAATTGAAAACAGTCTCGTTAGCATAGGTTTTAAAGATGCATCTATTAGAGCACCTATTTTTGACTAGTATTGCTCATCGACGTTCAGAAGTCCAGTGGTCCTTTCTTCTGAGATCTGAACATTTACCACTGGGGCACTGGAGATCAGGACTCCACTTCAGGGACTACATCTAGGCTTTCATCTGGTTTACTGCGCTTAGATGCCTTAGAGTTCTTAGCGTTCTTCCCCTTCTGTTGGGCTCCTCCTCTCTTCCTTTTAGAGGTAACCCCCTGTACATTCTGCTTGGAATTAGCAGGTTGGTTGTGCACTAGAGCAGTACATAACACAGTGTTATTGGGAACATTTTCCAGTACCTTCCCCCGGTCCAATGAGGGGTTTAGAGCCTCTTACTCAGTGATGGTATTCAAAGTGTCATTTCGAATTGGGCTTAAACTCAACCGCTGCAAAGCTGGAAGGAGGGACGATGGTGGAACATTCAACGGTGAGCGAGCATTTGATATCCCCCCTAATGACAACCTCTTTGAGAATGTAGGATCCAAGGATAGTCTATGTTCAATGATCGCTATCTTGTTGGCTAAAATGGATGATGCCCTTGTGATGAACTGGTCTAATGTTCCTGCCACATATCCTAGCCCAGGCGTTTTTCTTGTCCATCCCTTGCGTGTAGCCATTGCCCAACACAGTGGTATACAAATTACCGAAGCAATCAAAGAGTAATACTAATAATCACTTACTGACAAACCACGGTTGGCAATTCAGTTGAAGACCTTAGGGAGAGGTCCCAGCCCAGCCTAGCCCCTCGCAGTCTCGAACGGGTTCAAATGGGCCCGCCCTTGGCCCGGGCTTCGGCCGGGGTGTGCACGTCCCGCGAAGCGGAGGCCGCGAGCCGTTAAGTAGCGCATGTGGGCGGGACTACGGGAAGCAGGTGAGTGGCGTTTCCAGCCTCCTGGGCCATGTAGTTGCCAAAGTTTTCCCCCGTCAAAGGAACCAACAGCAGAAGTCCACGGCTGCGAGCGGCTCCCGCGAAGCGGGGGCCGCGAGCCGTTAAGTAGCGCGTGTGGGCGGGGCTACAGGAAGCAGGTGAGTGGCATTTCCAGCCTCCTGGGCCTTGTAGTTGCCAAAGTTTTCCCCTGTCAAAGGAACCAACAGCAGAAATCCACGGCTGCGAGCGGCTCCCGCGAAGCGGGGGCCGCGAGCCGTTAAGTAGCGCCTGTGGGCGGGGCTATGGGAAGCAGGTGAGTGGTGTTTCCAGCCTCCTGGGCCTTGTAGTTGCCAAAGTTTTTCCCGTCAAATAAACCAACAGCAGAAGTCCACAGCTGCGAGCAGCACTTACATTAGTTCAAAGTGTTCCAACAGCTGCCACAACATTACCATCTGGCAAGTCTTTCTAGCTATGGTATATTTTAACTCTTAAATATTTAAGGCAAGTAGGGCTCCAGGCAAGACCATGCAGATTCTGAGGAGGGACGGCTTCCCCGCAGAGTGGGAACAAATGGAATTTCTGCCAGGTCATATGCTGGCCAGAGACAGCCTAAAAGCACTCCAACAAGTTTATTGCACCCAGCATGTCAACCCCAACATCCCAGAGACAGAGTAGCATATTGTCAGAATAGAATGCTGCATAATGGGATTGCCCTCAGACCTCTAATGAATAATACAACCCTCTGGTGCGAGCACAGAAGGCCAGGGGCTCCATTGCAATGGCACATAATATGGGGGAAATCAGACATCCCTGCCTGGTACCACTCCCTACATTATAAGGTTCATATACTGTTCTACCAGCCTGAACACGAGCTGTGGAACCCGTGTAGAGAAGCTTGATCCAGTGTCTAATCCCAGGACCTTGTCCCATTCGAGCCGTTACTTCATACAGGCAGTCCTAACTCAAACTGTCAAAGGCTTTCTCGAGGTCTATTGCCATAACAGCTGCAACCATTTATCCAGGAGCTCATCATTTAAGATTGAGATGAGTCTCCAGATAATTAGCACCATATTACGCCCAAGAATAAAACCTGACTGATCTATATGAATCAAAAAGGGCATGTGAGGCTGAAGTAGGCTCACAAGGATTTGACTAAGAAGTTTATAGTCCCCATTGAACATTGATATTTATGTAACCGATTACCTGCCCTCTGCTGCTCAAGATCCAGGAGGTTTTTTTCCTGGGATTCTAACTCACCTACTAGTGCTTTATGCACCCCAATCACTTCCACAATACAGTGATCACTGAACACTGCCTTAAAAGAATACCACTCAGTCAGAGGGGATGTAGCAATCCCCGCGTTGTCTGAAAATAAGCATTTATGTTTTCTCTTTTATTGGTTTTAAAGATTAGATCATCCAGTGACTCAACTTGCAGCCACCAAAGAGGAATGCAAAAATGCTCCCGCTTCCACTTCAGGGAGACTAAGAGCGGGTTATGATCTGAAATGGTTCTACACAAGTATTCAATATTGTGGACTTTATCATGTAGAGTCGGGAAGCACACACATGTGTCAAGCTGAACATGAAGTTCATGTAAGCCTAAATAAAACAAGAAGTCATGTGCCACAGGGTGCAGTTGCCTCCAAGAGTTCACCAGACCCCACTGGCCGCTGACATGCATAGAAAATACAAGCCTCCTGGGACACCAGAGGATCCTCCAAAGGCAGATGCAAATGCTCCAGTACAGGATCTGCAACACAGTTAAACCCCACCAATAATATGGTCTGAGTCTGAAAAGATGCCAAAGACCTGGACAGGTCCATGAGAACCCCACCTAGCCTGTGTTTGAAGCATAGATTCTGACAATAGCAAGATAGTGACCAGCCAACTTCCCAGAGATGACCACATACCTACCGGATCTACAAGTTCAACTGTTTTCTGAAAGGGTACCATGGGTCTTATCTATAATAAACCTCCCTAGCAAAAGCCAATTCATTTGTGTCATACACCTGGCCCGCCATCTCTTGAACAAAGTCAACCTTTCAGATCTAGTAAGATGGGTCTCCTGGAGCAGGGCTATGTGAGTACCCTGCCTCCTAAAATAGGAGTACACCATGTATCTTTTAGACAAGCTAATAAACCCGGGGACATTCCAGGAGATGACGTTGTATCTCCTGGGGGTCACCATGTACAGTGCGCAATGAGGGAAATCACTGTTGACCACACAACGGTGGCCAAACGTACATTCCATGCCATCCGAGAGCAGCAGACAGGGGCAACTTTACCTAAAACTCAAAGCCCAATACAATTAACCCAACTCCCCTTCCCCAGGAGTGGAAGCAAATGACTACCCATCCAAACCAGTCATATACTATCCAACACACGCGTATGCTTAACAAGCGCAACAACAATAAGGGGGGAAGGCTCCAACTGAGGCAATGTCCGGCCTCTAAACACACCATCTGCCAGATACAAATAGGATACCCACCTCTAATTTGATAAATTGTTAAATCCTGTCCAACTTGGTATTATCTGTGCGAGACTCACATCTTTTCTTTTAACAACTAAGATTATGGTCTTATTTTGTGCAAGCTTCAGTTGGGCAACACATTCCAGCATGACTCTCCATCCAAACCAGTCGTATACCATCCAATGCACATGCATGCATAATAAGCACAACAATAAGAGGGGGAGGGGTCCAACCGAGGTGATTTCCTACCTTGAAATACACCATCTGCCAGATACAAACAGGATACACACCTCCAATTTGAGCCCTTTGAGTACACATTACAAAGACGTCAGCATTCCACCAGTTTTGGATGATCTGATCCAATGTGCCTGGAGTAATCTCAGGCAATCATTCTGCAGAATCCCCTGAAGAGACAGATGTTTGATCTGAGTCTGAATTGCACAGATCACTTTCACCATGAAGAGCTGGTGACACAGATCCCCCACCACTCAAGGCAGCCACTGCTTCTATGAACTGCAGTTGTTCATTGCGTACTTGCAACTGAGATGGGACTGCCCTGAGGACACCCATTGCACTCTTCTTGGGGCCTCTGTGGCAACATTGACTTCTGCTCAGCTTGGACTCCTCTTTCTGCTGTGGGAGACAATCTATCCATTCCCAAATGGACTGTGGAGACTTGAAGAATTGGACCTCTTCACCTCTGTTACCCTGCAGCCTTGACGGGTACAACATGGTATACGAGATGCCAAGTAGATGAAGGCGCTTTTTGGTGTCAGTAAAAGAAGCCCTCTGCTTTTACATACCACGCATGAAATCTGGGAAAAGCATAATTCTATGATTCTCAACCATAATGTCACTGTGAAGTCTGGCGTGCGCCAGGAAATAATCACGATCCCATAATGCACACCAGGTGGAGTGAGCCATGAAGGAATACAATGGGCTTGCTTCAAAGCAAAATGCGGAGAGAGGCCCTCCAGGTCCACGTTTTCTTTAATTTAAGAAAACGTTTTCTTTTCTAAGAAACTGGCCTTATTTGTGGCAGTGCCCTCAGTGAGCTACAAGAGCCCAGTGATTCTGATGTTATTCTGGAAAGCTCTAATTTCAGCATCCTCATCTCTGCATTCCAAAGATTTTAACTTTCTTCCCATTATAGAAAGTCTGGATTGCACAGAGGCCATTTTAGGCAAAAGGTCATCTATCGCACATTAAGTAGTGGAGATTAACTCAGCCAGCCACTTCTGGCCATCTCACAACAGGCCCATATCTGCTACCTTGGAATCAATCATTAGCTTGAGTGCCTCCCTAGAGCATTAATAGCTTGTAGAACTGTGTCCAGAGTAGGCACAGTGTCATCCCCACTCAGGCTCCCCTCATCTGTCAAACATTTGTCCAGAACACAAGAGCCCAACACCAGAGAGGAGCCAGGATCGAATGTCTCCTTCTTCCTACTTACTTTACACATGGCAACCTCCTCTCAATCAAAATAAAGAACCTGGTTAGGTATCAAACACCACAGAGTCACCATGAAACAGATATGGTACAACTGTAGCTGTAGCGGCTCATCAAGTTCCAAGTGCGACATTGACAGTATTTCCTAGACAGCTGAGGCAGTTCAGCAAGTGTGTTCTCCAAACTCACTGTATGCCCCTCACAGACCACTGCCCACCAAATTCTTCATGGACCTACAGCCGAACATTTATATGGAGTCCGCAACTTGCATAATCCACAGACCACCAGGCAGGCAAAGAACAAAGTTGCAGTAAAAGCACTTTGCAGGATATAGAGCAGCAACCTCAGGAGCTGGACATGCCCATCAAAGGCCAAAGTATCTTACAAGGAGGGCAACAAATCCAAATCAGGCACAGACTCCCCTCACAATTAGGACAGATGCACAAAAAAAAGCCTGAATCCAAGTACGGCACAGAATCCCCTCACAATTAGGGCAGACACACAACAAGCAGGAGTCTGTGAAGTTTACATGGGGTCTGAAGTAATCACTATGCGAGTTGAAGTTTTAAGCAGGATCAAGCCTATGAAGGAGCCTGCAGTAATCACAGGAAGCCCACACCCCGGCTGTCTGCCATCCTGGGGCTATGGGCCAGCAGTGACCAAAAAACAGGTTGATGTCTTGAGCAGATTAAAGCCGGTGAAGGGGCCGGCAGCAATCACAGGCAGCTCACTCCCTGGCCATCCACCATCTTTTAACATGGACCTTGCTGTCAGCGAACGTTTAATGTGATGTTGGAGGCGAATGCAAATCAGGCGCTGACTCCCTCACAATTTAAGCAGAGACACTGCAAGCAGGCAGAAATCAATGAAGCCTGCACAGCATCATGGCCCCAGGCACCGATTACTGGGAGGTCTATTCACGGCCGATCTCCATACTGTGACAAGGCCCCCACTCAGTCGCAAACTATCACACTACAGGAGGTAACATTTAAAGTGATGCAGGATGCCAATACAAATCAGTTGCCGCCCCCTCATAATTTAAGCTGAAACATTGCATGCACGCTGACGTCAATGAAGCCTGCAAAGTAGTGTGACCCCATGTGCCAACTACAAGGGGGCTGCCTCACGCCTGTCCGTCATCTTGCAATGAGGCTCTCGCTCAACCACAAACTGTCACACTACAGGTGGTGTGGCCAGCATCAGAGGCAGGGAATGTATTCTGGCACCAGCCCCCTGCTCCAGCAGCCAACACACTCACCACGCCTGTTTTTGTAGGCTGCAGGAGCTCTGGTGAATGTCAAGTATGTTCGGCCATCTTAGTGAAATGCCCAAGGATGGGCTTGACCTTAGAGTCACTAACAATTCACAGGAAGGTGCAAATGTGTGTACAACCATATTAGCCCCCTGTTGTGCAGGAACTCAAAATTGCTGCTGATTAGGCGGACCGCAGTCAGGATATATCTGATGGCGGTATGCAGACGGGAGTTCCCTCACTCCGTGTCTGCCTCCATTGGCGCCTGGCCACGCCCCCTTGTTGTGTTGCTCACTGTTGAATGGATCTCTATGAGTTAGGTCGGGTTTTAGGAAGTTTTAGGAGTTGAAAAGGAATCTCTAGTGTGCTCAACGCATGCGCTTACAAATCGATAAGCAGTAAGTCTACACCAAGCATTTGCCTAGCCAATAGGTCTCACCTTTGATACCTTATAAGTGTTTAGCCATGCAGCAAATTATCACCCATTGCGCAGATTTCTGTAATGCAACTAGTACTTATGTAAAGTACTTATGTACTTATGTAAAGTGCTATAATACCTTCATTCACGCTACATAATGCGAAAAATAAAAAGGAATGAAAGGAGAAGTGGTTGCAGATTTCTGAGGTGGGGGAGCGAAAACATGCACTCTATAGAGTTACACTGTGCCTACCTGCTGTAGATGTTTGTTTTTTCTCCACAACAGTTAGGGTAAAATGCTGATTGCTAACGCTCTTCTGTTTTGTATAACCAGAAGCATGACCATCCAGTCAACAAATAGTTAGGCATCACAATGTAGCTATTTACTAAAAGCCCACGAGAATAGTTCCCTTCCTCTCCAAGACATGAGTGGTCTTTAAGGAGCTTTAACTACTGTAGCAGCTGCCTGTTACCTTCCAGGGTAGGCTTGTTCGCCAAGGCCTGCTCATTAGACGATGCTGACGATTCCGCTGAAAAGTAAGATGTCACCGTAATTGATTTAGTTTCTGTTCCTTTGTTTTTAGAGAAAATGAAAGTGCACTCTTGTGGAGGTGGGGTGGAGGGGACGAGCCTTCTAATGAAAGCGGTAAGGTCTTGAAATGAAACCCGACCCAAAAGAGATGGCAGACTGTGCGCCACCGCTGCTGGCTCCTATTATATAATGGCAGTACCAAATCAGAAAGCGAGCACAGTATAGAAAATCAGGAGACGAAAGTGCTTTATCCCAGTGTGCAACTGAAGGCGGGGCTAGAGTATGCTGCATCTTGGTGCAAAGTAACAGATGTTTATTGCCAACCAAATGAATGTTAATTAGTTTATCAGCCTCTAGTAACATGAAAGGCTATGCAGACGCGCTGGGGTTTGAACCTGCCCTCATCCTCTTAGACCTCTCCGCAGCCTTCAACACCGTCTCGCATCGCACACTAGCCACTACACTCCACAACACATGTTTTCAAGGATTCCACCCTCAACTGGATACAATCCTTCCTCTCCGGCAGAACCCAGAGGATCAGACTCCCCATTTTCCTCTCCGCCCCCACCGACATCGTCTGCGGAATACCCCAGGGATCCTCACTAAGCCCAATGCTCTTCAACATCTACATGGCCCCCATCGCTGCCATCGTCAGACAGCACGGGATTAGCATCGTATCCTACGCCGACGACACCCAACTCATCCTCTCCCTCACCAAGAACCCAGAAATCACCAGACTCAGCTTCCAAGAAGGAATGAGAAGTGTAGCAGCTTGGATGAAGGACAGCTGCCTAAAGCTCAACTCAGAGAAGACCGAGGTCCACATCCTCGGACCCTGCACCTCCACATGGGACAACACCTGGTGGCGCTCCACCCTTGGGAGCCCACCTACCCCGACTGACCACGCTCGGAACCTCAGCTTTATCCTCGACTTCTCCCTCTCCATGAACCGACAGATCAACTCTGTCTCCTCCACCAGTTTCAACCGCCTCCGCATCCTACGCAAGACTTTCAAATGGATCCCCCCTGACTGCAGAAAGACTGTCACCCACGCACTCATCACCAGCAGACTTGACTACGGAAACGCCCTCTACGCCGGAATCAACAAAACTCTTCTAAGCAAGCTCCAGACTATCCAGAACGCTGCCGCCAGACTCGTCCTAGGGACACCGCGCCGCGAACATATGACCCAACACCTCAGAAGCCTTTACTGGCTCCCCGTCGAGAAGAGGATCACCTGCTAACCAGCCCCCCACGCCTACAAATCCCTCAACAACATCGGACCCAAATACCTCAACGACCGAATATGTTTCCACGTACCCAAGAGAAACCTCCGCTCCGCTGACCTCGCCCTGGAGGAGGTCTCCCGCATCCGCAGAAGCAGAACGGGCGGGAGAGCCTTCTCCCACATCGTGGCCAAAACCTGGAACCTGCTCCCGGTAAACATCAGACGCTCCCCAATCCTCCACACATTCAGGAAGGACCTCAAGACCTGGCTTTTCGACTGACCCGGAGCTTCACCCCCCCTCCCCGTCACCTTGAGACCCTCGCGGGTGAGTAGAGTGCTTTATAAACCACTGATTGATTGATTGATTTAGGTCAAACAAAGATTAATAGGGTGCTTGCCCTAAAGTTAAGATTGCCTTCCTCGTTTACAAGTCAATAGCAATGGGCCTAGCATGACAGCGAATGCACAGATTTCTCATTGCAAACAGAGCAATAGCAGGGCTGTGAGTGTGCATGTGGCATGTGAAGGGAGGATTGGTTAAAAAGAATGGTGCGAGAGAGAGGCGGGACGAGTGAGCACGGCAGTGCGGCGAACCTGAACAATCTAATTAAAAATAGATGGTGACATGACCCCGAACAGATAGCGCCCCTGCTCGTAACTGCAAGCCATAGGCTGTGGGCGGATACATTTACTGGGAAAGGTAAGATATGCAGCTGCCTTTGCCCAATTGCGTGCTGTCTTTTTAGAGAGACACACGCAAAGACCAATTGAAATAATGCAGAAAAAAAACACATGTATGAGCGTGTGGAAAGTCCAGAGTGATTCGAAGAGGTTGTTTTCCTAGGGTAGCGCATGAGCGCTGTGTTAGACTAGACCTAAAAATGACTTCAAGATGTTTTTCGACATTTGCTAATTTATGCAAACTCCACTTTGGTTGATTAGATTTAGCATTTGCTATTGATGGCATGCGACTGGTCAAAAACTATACATTGCAGACTATATTGCTTAAATTAAACCATTTCTGAGAAAAGATCTAATAATACATTCTCTTCACTTTAAATGAGAATGCTGGCATTGCCATTGTAACACATACGAACAACATAATTCCGAAAAGCAATTCTTGCATCAATTCATCTGTGATTTCCATTAAAGGTACTATATTTTGAAATGTCTGAAACCTTTGTCAGGATTCATGGTTCGCTTTCCCCAAATTGATTAAATACAGACTACAGTACATTTCATAAGCCTTTCAATGTTGCATTAAGTCTTTTCAGAATAAAGCGTTTAGTCAGAATATTTGTTTTGACAACATAAAAAATACACATTCCCTTTTCAGGAATAATAAATGCTGCCCTTGCAGTACAAATAAGCAGCGCGGCCACACATCTGTGCTGTATATTGATGTCTGTTACTTGAAGTGAGCGATGATCGCTCATATTTTAAATTAAGTTATTTAAAAGCACATGAAACTGAGTTGTTTCATGGCAAGTTATCATCATAATCTAAGTGCCCCACGAAGGAGGGAGATTGTAGCCACAATATAAACTCTTGCAATAGCTCCATCCAAGTGTGCAATTACAGCTGCTAAAAATTATGTGAGTTCAGAATATTTCAAAACATGGTAAATAATTTGATAATCGATGGAAAAATAAAAAGACATGGCATGAATTGAATGTGCTGAATATTGCTAGACACTTATTTGTATTGACAATAAACAAAAACGCTTGGCATATTGGCTGTCCAATTGTTCTTATAATTTAGGAGCGAAGGAGAAAAAAATAAGACAGACTGTAAAATATGTCACCGATATTTTCACAGACAAACCAAATCGCAGGTGGACTTTCTCTTCAATTAGAAGTTCTTTTATTCATACTTTAATAGATTCAGTTTTGGCCATGATCAGTACTTAATACGCAGAAGCCATTGCCTCTAAAATCTCGGTGGTTTTCAAAAAAGGTTGAGTCACGTGTCACACTAAGTCTGATTTTCCCATGTGGTTGTATTGCATTGTAATATTAACAAAACACGTACTACTTTTATGCGGAGCGCTGTTGCGTTTGCCTACATGGGTTTCATGCTGTACCTTTTAGAGTGTGTGGGAGGGTGTTGTCTTGATTGATTCTTCCTTAACCGTATAACTGTATAGACTTCTGTATCCTAACCCAGCCTTTCAGGGGCAATGGCTTGTTCACCAATGTCCTCCTATTGCAGTAGCTCATATTGCCTCCACAAATATTGTAAATGCAGAGTGCCTGGTGTACATAGTAATATTTGCAAAGGATAGTACATTGTCACATCGATGACTTCACCAGGAGGTACATTCCTTCTGAGAGAAAGCAAACACAAGTCCTGATCAATTTCAGCCCTGTTAGGGAGGTACACCCTAAATCCTATAGGACAGCTACCACTAGCCGCATACCCTTCACACTAGGAATGTTCTACTGAGAAAGACAAAAACCGTGATGGGTTGAATGCTTCAATTGATCTCAGTCAATGGTAAGTACCCTAGAAATTACCCTGGGACAACTTTTCTTACTGTGTAAATGGTACACAGCTTAGCAGTGCAGGCTGGGCTGCTTCTATTGGAACAGGCGGTACAAAAGGGAGGTGGTGATGGACGGAGCATCTGTATCAATCAAACACTCACACCCAGTCAAAAGATCTGGGTTTAATCCATCACCGTTCTTTAGCCCACTCTGCCACCCCAGTTCAGACATGGCTATATGCAAATCAGTCTGACCCTGTGCCTCATGGGAACAGTCCAGCCCGAACTGCCAAGCCATGTCTTCCCTGGACCGGAAACAAGTATCGTGGGACCGGTTTCGGATTCATAATCCTCATCAGCCAGGCTATCTTGAATCCAGTGGCCAATTGAGCAAGGGACTCAAGTCTGAGCATACCCTGCCAACTTAGGGCGAACAAAGTGAAACAAAAGGGGATGATGGACGGAGCGTTTGAGGAAATCAAACACTCACCCCCAGTCAAAAGATCTGGGTTTAATCCATCACCGTTCTTTAGCCCACTCTGCCACCCCAGTTCAGACATGGCTATATGCAAATCAGTCTGACCCAGTGCCTCATGGAAACAGTCCAGCCCGAACTGCCAAGCCATGTCTTCCCTGGACCGGAAACAAGCTTCCGAGGACCGGTTTCTGGCATTCCAGCCGTCTTCAGCACGGTTTGCTTGAATCCAGTGGCAAAGTGAGCAAGGGACTCACGTCTGAGCATACTCTGCCACACTTATGGCAGCCAAAAGCGGTACAAAAGGGGGTGGTGATGGACGGAGCATCTGAATCAATCAAACACTCACACCCAGTCAAAAGATCTGGGTTTAATCCATCACCGTTCTTTAGCCCACTCTGCCACCCCAGTTCAGACATGGCTATATGCAAATCAGTCTGACCCTGTGCCTCATGGGAACAGTCCAGCCCAAACTGCCAAACCATGTCTTTCCCTGGACCAGAAACAAGCTTCCGAGGACCGGTTTCTGGCATTCCAGCCGTCTTCAGCACAGTTTGCGAGAATCCAGTGGCAAAGTGAGCAAAGGACTCACGTCTGAGCATACCCTGCCACACTAATGGCGGCCAAAAGCGGTACAAAAGGGGGTGGTGATGGACGGAGCATCTGAATCAATCAAACACTCACACCCATTCAAAAGATCTGGGTTTAATCCATCACCACCCCCTTTTGTACCTCTATTGGAACAGGATCAGGGCTGATTTATAGAAGGCCCCTCTCTGTAGTGGCACAGTGAGCTAACAAAGAAATACACTCGATTGCACCCTACAATAGTTACGAATAGCTGGCATTAATTTAAGAATTTCCCTCCACTTTTTGTAGGAAGCACCACCCAAAGGCACTGTTCATGTTGAAGCCACACTTGAGTAAACCCAGGAAAGGTAAATGTTTTGCAAACCAAAGAAAGTAAATTCCCTAGTTACCATGTGGAAGGAAGTGGATTATTAGTTGGGTTTGGTGGTAGCCCACCACAAGTAAAATGTCAGTATTCTTTTTAGATTGTGCAAAGGTTTAAGTAATTTAAAACGAAGCTCAAACCCTGCTAGCTATGGACCAGAGCAGGTAGGCATAACTTAAGAAAATGTGTAAAGCCTTTAGAAGTACCAATACAGTTAAAATGTCAGAAACACACCCCAGCAAATCCCACTCTAATTTATAAAAATATAGAATAGTTTAATAAACAAAAAGACGGTATAATGGAGAAAGGAATTTTTAAAGTTTAAATAAAAATTTAGCACCAAAAAGAACAAAGTGCTAACTGTGGGCAACTGGTTGTGCTAGATTCGACAAGGGTATGGTTGAGGCTGACCACGATGGAGTGCGTGTTGAATACAGGCCCATCTATATCAAAATCAAAGAGTTAACTTTGGACTTACACATTTTTCTGAGGAAAAGGTGGTCATTTATCAGTCATCAGTGCAGCAAGCAGCAAGCTGGACCCATGTTGGGGGTTCAAAGATGATGGATTACTGAGTACTGAGTACAAGGGTTACAGTGCAGTTGTGGACAAAGACATAAAGCTGCAAGCAGGTGAAGTCCTGCATCTGTGCCTAGGCACCTCATGATGTGGATTGACTTTGGCTCGATATAGCTCTAGGTGAAGCCCTCTACGTTCGAACTTGGAAAACATTTCTGGAAGTCAGATCTCCTTCAGGGGGAAAAACCAGCATGTTGGATCTGACTGGCAATTCAACATCAATGGCTTCAGTTTATTGTGGTCCCAATCTCTGGCCTGTTCTTCAGAGAAAATAAATGTGCAGGAAGTTTCTAACTCTGAGCTTTAGAAGTTTGGGCAGGAGGAGTAAACTATGACACTTATCTAAGGGCACCAGGACCTTACAGGTACCACTTAGTGGTCAGGACTCTCTACAGTAGAAGCTACCAACAGGGCCCAGGGCAGATCCAATTGGAACTGGCCAGCTGGGCTCTTAAGGAAAGTAGGCTTCTTCCAGCTGTGTGACTTTGGAGCTTAACAGGAGGTCAGCCAACTGATTTCGGGGGTCCTCTTCTGGTCCTGGGTACACCTGGGCACAGGTCCATTGTTAGGGTTCTCCTCCAGGTCACAATAGCAGCTGAAGTCCTTCTTCAGTCTTTCACATTTCCAGTAGTGCTCTGAAGAGAGCACAGGGAGTGCCACATTTATGCCGAGTACTAGCCTGTGGGTGGAGGAAATTCTTGTTCATTCCCTAACCAATCTGGTAAGAGTGTAAAAGTTCCCAGGGGTGACCCTCCCCCTTTTGCAGAACTTCCTATGTGTTTTAAAGTACATTATCCCCTCTTTACCAAAAACAAACATAGCAGAACCTTTCTTCCACTGTACAGGTCTGCCTGTGCCCACCAGAGGTTAGCTTTGATAATAGGCAAACCTTCTCTTGTGGCCATTACAAAGCAGTTCTGGGGTAGCTCCCTATCCCATTGGGTTTGGAGACAAGCTGGCTATGAAGACAAAAGGTAGGCAGACCTATGTGGATGCATCCTTTGAAGTTAGTTTTGTTCCTGGCCCAACCAAGATGGCCTCCTGTCAGCCACTGGTAGCCACTTCACACCTAATTAATGGGCCATACAGCACCTGGGTGACAATAAGCACTGGCAGAAGGACACATCTGTCTCAGACAGAAAAATGGCTTTCTAAAAGGAATTTTCAAAATAGTGATATAAAATCTGAGTTGAGCGTTAAGTTGGATTTTAAATTACCAGTAAGTAATAACTTTATTTCAACAACCAAATGCCATCAAAAGTCTTTACTATTAAAATGAGTCCTTGAAGCATTTTTCTAGCTGCTCCGAAACTGAAGCTAAGCATTATAAGGTATTATAAAGTAATCCAGTGCGTTCATAAGGGAGAGAACGCCTTGCCACAGTGAAAAGCATCTTTGAAGTTTTTCCCTGCCAGGCCATGTAAAACATAAAGTATACATGTTCTACTTTTTTAATACACCATTGTATTGGGAGTTTTAAAACTTCATACTCAGGCTGAAGGGGCAGGACGGGATACATATTTTGCTTTGTCATTTTAGTGGAGACACAATATGTATCGAAGGCTTCTAGTGACATTTAACGTACAGGCCCTGGGTACAATTTTGTACCATATATTAGGGAACAATACGTAAAAATATGTCAATCATGAGTGTAGCCAATTTGAACATGTTTCAAGGGTCACAGCCTATGCACCGGTGCCAGGTAAGCAGTGTCCCAGAGATCCAAGTTAGAAAACCAACAGCAGCAGTCTAGACAAAATGTGGTGGCCATACAAAACATTTCACTATTTTACACCATGTGAATGGTTGCAGAATATTTAAATAGGCTGTTCTTCCTTTTGATTGTTTATGAGGCCTTCTAGCTTTATTAATAAATACTTGTACTCTTAATCGTAGTTCTCCTTCTGTGGAACAAAAGGACAGCGTGAAGAAAGCTAGATTGTTAAAATTGAAGGGGGATGCCTTAGTATTCATATGAAAAAGTAGAAGATTGAACAGCTGATATGCACTCAATGTAAACAAATGATACAACAAAGTTCATACATAACATCAAAATATTCAATTTAGTGTGCACCTGAAGAGGAGGTACATCTGTTCATGCCTGAAATGCATTAGGACTTCATTATAATTTCTGGGATGTGTGCAATTGCTACTCATCGTATTTGATTGAAGTTCCCTTTAGGAGATCTATAAAGTTTGCTCAATAAAAGAAGAAGAATTCTTTGAGCCACCACCAGCACCTCTCGCAGTACTATTTGGATGCTGATTTTTGGATTTCTATTGTGTCTTTTTGCATTCACTCATTTGTGGTATCTGATCAATTGTACAGAAATATGTAATACATCTTTGGAGTGCTTATGAGTAGTGTACTTGAAAGCTATGACTATGGTCTTAGTCTTAATATGTGCAGTGACCAAGCCCCTACAAAGTTACAACAAATTAGGTTTTAGAATGGAATATGTTTATGTATAGAAGGTCAAACTTACCCTTAGTAACTTGGCACAAAGAGTGTGGCCTTCATCAGAGAAGTAGCATTTGGTACAGAAAGAGCAATATAAAAGCAACATTCCCGTTCAGAAATAAATTTGGTAAAATTTTGAAATCAACATAAGTAAAATGAATGGCATGTAGTAAAAACAATGACACCAACATGACTACAATCCGAAGTAGGGATCACAAGAGTGATACAAAAAGATAAAACATGTCCACAGAAAACTGTATAAAATAAAAAATACAATCTAATTCAGTGGGTTGTGGATCACCATGTCCTAGGCCAAAGCCAAATAAGATGGAGCAAGGTCAGATGAGAGGTGGGTGGTTCTGCCCAACCAAGATTTAAATGGAATAAGAGGTAGGTTCCATTTGTGGTAAACACATAATGGACTAAAGTTGTTCAAGGGTTGGCAGTTTATCACGCTAAAATGTCTTCTTTCATACAAAATTCAGTAAGTTCCTCCATGGTGTCCCAAAATTCCAAGGATCCAAAATTCCAAGGAAGGATCCTTGGATCCTTGGATACTAGGTCACAGCACAGTTTCATGTCGGAAAAGAGTTTCTGAATTTTAGGCAGCCCACAGCCAAAATGTCAGTTGCCAGTGGCCTTGATGGTTTCTCCAAGAGGATGCAGCTCCTTCTGTTTTTTGGTCCTTTCACATTTTCTCAGCCATAGGGTAATAGGTTCCACAGCTGGTAGGCCCCTTCTGGATATAGCTGGGGATTAGATCCAGAATATAGAGTATTAATTATGGTGCAGCAAGTCATAGCATCATAGCAAAAATAGTGATGCCTAAAATATTGACAGATTTAAGATTTAGCAACTTTATATTTATACTTACAAATATATACTTACCGCCATTATATTTTGTATGATGTTATTTTTCCTACAAGTTTCTTGTAGCACAATATTGCTGCAGTCAATATTCTGACTTAGAACCATACATGTATGTATCCTTTTACCGTTCTGAGCAAATAAGAGGCTGGCTCCTCTAGCCATCAGAGAAGCCTTTCAGATCCAAAGAATAAAGGCAATACCAGAGTCAGTCACTACACAGGTTATTTAATAGGGAAAGATATATTTTTCCTGCATACACTGCTCAGTCTTCTTCTCTCCTCTGTCTTTGCTGTTCTGTGCCTTTCATCAACTCTCATTAGGCAAACTAATATGATATTGCTTACATTCTCTGAACAAATCAAGTTAAAACTCCAAGACAGTATTTAAAAACTGCAAATATCAGGTTAGCCTAGAATTCCCTCTCTTTCCTTCATGACTCCTGCTTATGCCAAACCATCTATGGTTACTGGAAATAGAATCCCACACCTTTTAAGCACATCTTATTTTCCCACTTAGAGAGTTAGGCACCTCCAAGTCTCTGAGATCCCTTGTCTTCAAATAAGGCAAGTGTGATAAGACACCATTGACACAGGAAAAGCTTAAATCAATGTCAGATTACCTCCTTTACTAAGTGGGAAGTAGGTGTATCTGGGCTTAATTACGTGTGAGCCCTAATGGTCTCAACTTTAACAAGAGCGGAAATGCTAAAAGTGCAGGCTGGTGACTTAAAAGAAAGAACAAAACTGTGAACTTTACATTATATGAAATTGAAATATTTCTTTACTAATGTGTTTTTCATAACGATGTACATGCCACAAGAATCACTTGTTAGCGTGTCTCATAACTGTAATCTGAGAAATGGGTTTATATATTACACAATAGACAACTATGATTTTGGAACATACACTTAAGCATTTGGGACCTTTTACAAATATAAGAATATACTCAGCCTACATTTAAGATTGAAGAACTGTACAGCAGGGCCTAATTTTGAAAAGGCATAGTTACAGCTGACTTATAAAGTGCTCATCTAGAACTTTAAAAAGTGTGCATGGGCTCCGATTTTGCTGCCAATGGCCAAACCTTCCCCACAGGCTTCCATTGCTGTTTCACAGCTCACGTTGTAGGTGTTGGTCTAAATGCGAGTGGGAAAAGCTGCCACTGCAGTTCACATTTGGAAAGTGACATTTAAGCAGCTTGCAACATATGTGCACATTTTACTGCTGGTTTATAGGAATGTCAAATATGCCAACTGAATAAAAAATGGTTTCTATGTTGTAAACAAAGGTACAAGCTGTAGGAAACTCCCTAGGAATACATGACAGCGCAGAGGCCCAAATACAAACGATTCAGCCAAACGTATGTTGGTAAAAACAGAAAGAGATGGATTTTCGTCACTTATGTATTGATTACATGTTATGGCATGGTTTACGCTGTACCTTCAATTTCTTGCCAAGCAAAGTCCCATGGCACCTAATGTGCATTATATTTATTATTGGGTTTTCTATAAATTGAAGTACAACATGGGCAAGGTTTGAGAACCTCATTGTATTTTACATGGTGATCCAACATTTCACAATCATCAAGGGTAGTTAGAAGAAAGAAAAACATATATTCTTGTTGTGGGGATTCTGGTCATGCACAGAACTATGTGCAGGAAACCAGGAACTCAGTGAATTGTGGTGTACCAAAAATTCACCTCAGTACCCAGAACCCCTATCCGATTAGCATCAGTGTCTCATTTGTTCTCCGTCCTACCGCAAAGCTACTGATGATCAGACAACCCAGAACAAGTGACTTAGAATACTCTCAGAAATGGTGGGAATCAAGGACAATCTTTCGTTCATATGCTCATACAAGTTCACAACATGAATAATCAGAGACACGGTAAAGTTTAAAATGTATATTTTAACTACGTGCTCTAAGAAGCAGTATTTTGGCTAACATAAGCAGGCATATGACTGGAATTAAAAACAATCATCATTGTTACAATTCGATAAAGCACAAAAGGAGAAATAATATTATATTGAAACAGGTCATATAGCGCCTTGTGTACCTCCCCTGGCTCGGAGCTGACCCTGGACGGAACGCTATGCTCGCGGAGTGGTGTAGTTTAGGCAACTACGCACTACACAAATTGCACGTAGCATAGTGCAAAAATGCATAGCGGTTTTTTTTTACCTGCTCGCGGTCCAAAGCGTCAAGTTGGCGACCTCGAGCAGGCAAAATCACCATCCGGAAGAGACTTTTTCCTCTTTCGCGATCAGTAACATCAAGTTGCCGATCGTGGGCATGGAAAATAAACCTCCCAATGAGATTCTCAATGTGGGGATGTCAGGTTTCTCATTGCAAGTGGTCGCGTATGCTCGCGACCGCTCGCAATGAGAAACTACTAGTCTGCGTTGAGAAAGCTGCCTCTCGAGTACAAATCTACTCGAGCATCATAAAACGATCGCTTGCACTGTGCAAGATGCCGTTTGCAATGATTGCACAGTGTGGACAAGCATCCGGCACTGTGCAATCAGTGCGAACAGCATTTTCCCTACCGCACTAAGCAGTTCACATAGCTACGTAGCTACTATGTGAACTACGCCCAAGGTTACCCCATACCTCAAAGAACAGCTTAGGTGAATCACATCAAAGGATAAGCAAGCTCTCTGTAGATGGAAATGTTTTTCTCCAAGTGCCTGCAAACATGCATGCTGTGTAATATTAAAGGCACTCGAGTTCCAGCTATTCTCAAAGGATACATGTTGTGTCCAGAGTATAAACCGATCAACCTGAATCAACAGCATACATTGTTATTTGACCTTGAAGCCTGCAGCACAAAGTGTACAGACTGAGGTCGCCGTTTAAGTCTAGGGATGTGGAAAGCAGACCGTTCTCATGTGAAGAAAATCAAAAAGTTTAACTTACAAAAACAGATACATTTAGTGTTGTTTCCAAAAGCGGCAAAGTGTCAAAATGACGTTTAAACTTCTAATACGCTTATGCTTACATAGCAATGTGTGCAGGCAGAACCCGGCCTTCACTACACCCTCCTCTGGTTGGACCACGAGCAAAAAGGGAAACAATTTCGGAATGCAGAGTTCAAATTCGAGTGAAACAGAACCAAGATCAAATTTCGCCAAACAGCACATTTGAAAATGATATGTTCGAAGTAGTGAGGAGTAAAAAAATAAAAACCAAGAAGGGTGTACTGCCCAATATGGATCAAAAAATTGTAAAATGTAAAAAAAATCTGAATTCAGTATGTGCTCTTAGCTGGATAGCTGTCTTCAGTCCATCAGCGTGTAGAATACTCTCATGAATGGTGCGAATCATGAACACTTTTTCGTTTATATTCTCATACAAGTCCACAATATGAGTAATCAGAAACACAGTAAAGTTTAAAAAATGTATTTTAACTAAGTGCTATAAGATGCAGTATGTTGGCTAACATAAGCAGGCACATGATTAGAAATAAAACAATCATTATTATTACAATTCTATAAAATACAAAAGGAGGGGGGAGGAGCCAAGCTCGACATCGTGATGGCCGCACGGTAGCTCGGCTCTGCCGGCCTCCCTGCCCAAACTCGACTATCCTGGCACTCATCCTGCCCAAAAGAATAACAATTCATATGCGAAGTTCTGCAGACACTCGCCATCCATCCTGGTGGATCCGGCGCTCAGTGGATCCGCAGCGGCGTTTTCCCGGAAAGTGCGGCCTCTTCGGGGTGGAGACCGGGGCCTCGCCTTCTGCGAGTTGCCGGCATGGCGGTGTCGGCGGCGGCCTCGGGTGGAGGTTTGAGGCCGGCCGGAAGATGCCGATGTGCGAAGAGCCCAGAGGCAAATGAACGCGCCTGGGACTACCGTCCGGTGTTCCAGAGGTGGTGTGCGGCAAGCTGTGTGTGGGGGACGCCGTGCTGGTGGCTCCCCCCTTTGTTGCCATCCGGCCATTCTGGACTCCATCGCTCGGCGGCGGAGAGTGATTTCAGCTGAGAAGTGGCGCCCGCGGGTCCCCCTCTTTTGGTGGTCATTATTTCAGCACCGTGGGTGTTGTTTGTGCGCTTGAAGGGGATCCCGTGGGGGCCCTGCAGGTGAGCCCACCCCTGGATCTGGTTTCGAGGATACGACGCAACAGTTGCAAAATGGCGGCTGCTGTCAAGCCCTGTGGACCGCCCCGGGATGCCGATTCCTTGCCTTTGTGTTCCGCACTGGGCCTGTTCTGGTGGGAGCGAACCCACGATTGGTGACGTCCTGCAGGCGCTGAAGATTTGGCGGCTGGCCTTGGCCCAAGATTCTTGTGTACAAGACGAGGTGTTGACCGACATTGCTCCCGGATCGTCCTTTGGGGACGCGGATGGACCCGAGGTGGTCGTTGATTGTTCCCCGTTTTCTGGTGGGTGTAGCGACGATCCGATATGTAAGCGGATGGAACTGCTGGTGATCATTGACACTAGTATGCATAACTGCCATAAGCTCCTGCTTTGCCATCGGCAGAGGAGATCTCCTGGGTTGCTCCCATTGATTGTCCAGCGACTTTTCCACGGCCTTTTCTCATCACCTTGTTTTGTGCCCACTGCATCGACGTACATTGTGGCGTTAGTTAAGAATGGACTAGGATGAGCCCGGTTCTTACTCCGGAGGACTACTATTCGCTGCACAGAGATATGGACTGCCTCAAAATTGTGATAATGGTTGATTCTTTCATATTCATGGATATCCGAAAACCAGTCAGTTTCAATTTGGGTCTCGCTCTTGATTTCCGTGGGTGGGGGGCGGGGGCCGCGCTTCCTGCCACATGGTTCCTCTCCCCAGGCTCTTCTTTTTCTCTTTCTCTTTCTTTTTCTCTGTACCATCTTATTCTATATTTCGGGCTCATAATTAGGGAGACAGGCACGCTGCTGGGGGGGGTAGGCCGTAGCCTTCTGCAGGGGTGCAGGGTGGGGTGGGTGGATTAGGGTCTATTAGATAGTTACTTGTTTCTATGGCTCTTTTGTGTCCTTTCCTTGGGTCTCCACGGCTGTACGTATTCCCGCGGGGTGAGTTATTGGGGGGTAGGATTAAGTACCTGATGTACTATGATACCCACGGCTTTGTTTATCCTGAATTAGTTGCCCCGCCCTTGAGCACGTTTGCTATTCGCATTATTGATCGCCATTACCGCCGTGGGGCGGGTGGTCCCCCCTATTCCTTCCTTTCTTTTTCTTTTTCTTTTTAGTATCTTTGTTTTCTTATCTCCTGAGTTGGGTTGTATAATGATTGCAACTTTATCTGTCTCCCTGATGGTTTTACTATTGTGGGAATGCTGTTCAGCTTGTCCCTGGGTACGTGAGGTTGCGAGTGGACAGTACCATCGAGGACCTGTAAGTGAACCTATGGTTTGCATGCTTTGGACCTTTCTGATTACTGATCTGTGGATTTACTGATATGGTGTAGTTGGTTCTGTTCCCCGCCACGTACTCCAGGTCGTTACTTATACGACTGATCCTTTATTCTTTTAATATATAAAAATTAACCTCCTCTGATCCTATGTCGAGTGGTTCCATTTAGTGAGCAACATGGACTTGCAGCGTTAGGGGATATCGTCTAACCACTCCGTGCCTTTAATTGATAATGGTGCTTTCCAGTCTTGTTCCGTGGCCGGCCCCCGGGTTGTAGGCCCGTATTTGTATGCATCCATTTAATCAAATAAAGGTTTTCAAAAATAAAAAAAATAAAAAAATACAAAAGGAGAAATCATATTATAATGATAGTAGAAACAGGTCGTATAGCGCGTTGTGTCACACCCTCCCCTGGCTCGGAGCTAGGTTTTATAATAATAGAAGGTCTCTAGGTTTAAACAGGGAACCCCATACCTCAAAGCTTAGGTGAATTACATCAAAGGATCAGCAAGCTCTCTGTAGATGGAAAGGTTTTTCTCCAAATGCCTGCAAACATGCATGCAATGTAATATTAAAGGTACTCGAGTTTCAGCAATTTGCAGCTGGATGCATGTTGTGTGTAGAGCTTGGGCCGATGAACATGAATCAACAGCATACATTGATATTTGCTCTTGAAGCCTGCAGCACAACGTGTACAGATTGAGGTCGCCGTTTAAGTCTAGGGATGTGGAAAGCAGACCGTTCTCATGTGAAGAAAATCAAGCAGTTTAACTTTCAACAACAGATACATGTAGTGTTGTGTGCAAAAGTGGCAAAGTGGCAAAATGGTGTTTAAACTTCTAATACGCTTTTGCTAACATAGCAATGTGTGCAGGTAGAACCCGGCCTTCACTACATTCTTATATGCAATGCGTACACAGTATTTATTTTCACTAGTAGCCAAAGCATATTAATGTAACCACAAAACGAAGAGAATTGTTTTATTCCTGAACCTATGCACAGAGCGAATATTTTGTCAGGCACATCCAGTATTAGTCCTCAGCTGAGCAGAACCTGGTTTTCAAAGCAGACATGAAGAAAATATTAGGACAGAATTCCCTCACATGAGGGAAAGGAGACAATAATGAAGATGGAGGGCACAAGCATTTCCAAATTTTGGAAGCACAGCCACAGAATGTTTGCTTCAATGTACTTTTGTTAATAAAGTAGGAGTCATGAGGAAAAAAGTGTCAGAGTTGGATAGTTGGTGAGATCCTCTTGAAATCTTATGGTTCCATGTGATGTAGGGAGAATATTTAATGTGAAGGTGTTTGGGTAGAAGGCAAATAGCTTTCTGTATTGATCAGACGAATGATGGAGAGCAATCTTAGGAAGATCATCGAAGGAGTAATAGAGTTGAAGCGGTATGAATGGTAAGTTAAAGGAGGGGGTGGGTGAATTTTAAGAACACCAGTCTGAAAGGTGGTTTCATACACAAATTTAGAATAGGGGGTGCAAAATGTACTTCATTTGCTTTTGCATAATAATAAAAAAAATAAAAAAAATTGAAATGCAAAATATAAAGTGTGCCATTTAGCACTATATTTTAGTGCCTTATGTGACTCCAAATACATTTTGGAAATGAGGACACATTTTGTGCTAAATAATAGCATCAAAAACACAAGTACTGCAGGCAACATCTGCCCCCGTTCTAGTCATTCATGTTGTTTCCACACTCCTGTGCTATAATTTATCTATGAATGCAGCATAATTATGCAAAATAGCCTAATCTCATAATTTTGGGAATCTCCCGTAATGAGTGTAACATGAAATTTCAACTATTTACACTAATTAAGCCAATAAAACTGAAATATCACCTGGGTCTACTGGAGAAAGGATTGTGTATAAAAAGACGTTCCTTAAGTTAAAACTGGTATTATTCTACAGATTATTTGAGCTGCTGGTCGGCCTTTTTGGCCATGGTATTACAGTGTTTGTATACTTTGAGATGACTACATGGAATGAAACAGAGATAACTAGAACTTTAAATGACTATTTGTGTGTGTTCTAAAATGTTCCTAGTTTACATAGGTTCAAGGGTTTGAATCACTGTGTAGGAGAGATAAACTCTGTTTTGCTTCTGTTGAATTTTAAATGATGCACAGCCATCTACTGTTGCATGTAATCTAGTCATATCCATAAGATAAAGATAACTCATAATTGCAGGAGATCTTTTGGGATTAATTTGTGAAGTAAGATTCAAGCCAGTTCAGGATCCTGTATTTGATACTAATTCAGCCTGTGAAAAGCTGATGACAGAGTAGAATCATCTGACAGGAACTTCCAGTGTGCACAAAACATTTTCAGTGATATGCTGAATGGTTGATTCTGTTCAAGATGCAGCTATGTGTTCAGATAGGAGATGATTCACAAGATTATTGCCATTGAAAAGCTGTTTCAGTTTGTTCTTAAGATAATTCTCAATGTTTTTTGCTTTAAAAGAGAGGTCAGAAACTGGACGGAAGTTATTAATGTCATCTAGATCAGCAGGTGTTTTTTAAAGAGGAAAGATCAATCCAACTTTCAGGCAGACTGGATCACCCCATCAGAAAGGAAGCTATTGAAAAGGTTGGTTGAGTGTGGTTCTCAGAACGTTTTCAGGTCCTTGACTAGGGTAGCCAGTGCTTGATCTTAGAAATGATTGAATGCCAGCTTTATTGTTCGCAACTCTTTTACTGTCAGAAGCCCTCAAAGGAATGGAGATCTTACTTGCCAGGTTTAATATTTTCTATATTAATCATGGCCTGGCCGTTAACACTAGTAAATCTAAGTTTATGGCAATCCATCTGCACAGGCACTTTAGAGAGGTTTGAAGTGTGGAGGGAGTAAATCTTGCGAGAGTACTAGATTTTAATTATTTGGGAATTTGCCTATCTTGTGGTAACTCTTGAGCTAGCCAGAACACCAAGAGTATGCTCCTTTCTAACCATAGGGCAGTGGCCATAATGAGTTTTATATAAGACACCTCTTTTCACCCTGTATCACCAGTTTTTGAAATTTGAAGCATTGGTCTCCGCAGTATATGGATCAGAACGTTGGGGTCACAGTAATGTTGACCCATTAGGAGTAGTAGAAAACAAACGTCTGACGGTGCCACTAAAACTTCCCCAAAGTACTCCACTAATTTTCGAAATGGTCTGAATATGCAGTACATAACAGTCAAAGTAAGGCTTAAGCCAATTTTGTTCTGGCTGAGGATTTGGTTGACCAACAAACTGGAACCAAATAAGGTAGAACTTAGAGACATTTTGGGTACACAAAAAGGAGCTGTAACATTACCATGGCTGAAATATATAAAATGGACATTATCCAATCTGGGTCTGATTGATCTTTAAAACCAGCCAACAGCTATCACCTCTTATGTCAAATTGGTGAAGATGACGTTTTGGTATAGCAACGGGATGACATTAACTCAATCACAGTACCCTGGCACACTGACTAGGAGGTTCCTAGTGATCCAGCGGGATACCAACCTGCGAACATCTATCACCATATATTCACCTGGGCCCATAAACACACTCACTCATATAGGCTAGTCAATACCGCTGGGGTCAGGTTTTATAAGGGCTAAAATAATAGATCATTACCTATCAATTATCTAATCTATTACTGATCCAAAAGCCCTCTCTTCAATCAATGGATCTATTTTAGTTGAGTAGTAATTGATAATATGACATAGGTTCATTTACCCCTTTATCTTATCTTATTAAGTACCAACAGACTCAGGAAAGTTTTAAATGTTTATCTAATTATATCATATGAGCAAAACAAATTACAGTATTAATTCCATCTTTTCAAGAAAGTAAGATTGGTTTTCCCAAATTTAGTATTCTAATAGAATAAGATTTCACAACAACAAGTACCTCAGGAAAAGAGAGAATCCTCCTTGATTCTTCTGCGATCCTCTTCTAATTCTATTACCTCCTCGATTCTTCCACGATCTTCTCCTAATTATTTAGCTTTAAAATTCTAAGTCTACTTCTTCAGGTATTCGATCAGCATTCAGTCAGCATCTCGGTCTCTCAGCGTTTATCTTGCTGCAATAGCGTTAACTAATCTAACTAATGACCCCAAATATACTTTCCTAATGGCATGTACCATCCCTAAATGTTTCAACTTTACAAAACTCCTATTTCTGATTGGACGAACTGAGGGGATGATCATCACACCATACTAAGTTTTAATAATTTTCTTTAGTTCATTGTTTTAAGTTCCGGTCCAATAATTTGTTCTCCCAAACTTTATTTCCCACCCATTTTGCAAACTTCATAAACAACAATGTGTACATTTCACAGTTGTCCATTGAATCTTTAGGAAGTTCAGCTGGTTCCCAGGACATGTACTGAGAATGTCCTTGAACGAGTTTCAAGACTTGACCTCACTGTTTCTGGGTTGTCATCTATGAGCATGCGTGAGGAACCATGTGGGTGTTAGACTTTAGTATCGTTCAGAGGCCCAAATTCGAACTAATAGAGAGGTCAAAAGAAAAAGTATTATTTTCAAAATAAAATTATTTCACTGTACACCACCTATCTCTACTCTAATCCTATTTAATAATAAAGACTCTTCATGCATTAGCGTTTAGTATATAACTCGTTTTAGGTTCAGCAAAGCAGATGCTTAGCACGTGAGTTTCCAAGTGGCCATTTTAGAATCATTTGCGCAGAAGCAGAAATTTCTCTCCAAGCTTAAAGATGTCATGCAGCTGATGCATGCGCGATACAGTTTCCTGCGTTAGCAGCCATTTAAAGTCACAATCTGGTTACTTGTTAGTAAAACACATAGGCAAGCTTCTGTTTACTAAATATATATGAAATGTGGGCATATTAGTATCACAATACATTATTAATATTTCAGGATTATAAGAGAGGATTGCGTCTGAGCAAGTCTCTTTTATACGAGTCCTTGCTCCATCACTAGAGAAAAATCAATACTGACGTTTGATCCTTTTTTGTTGATGAGATTGATCCTTCATTCACTAAATCGCTCTACCTAGAATTTAGGTTGAGATCCCTACCACCTGCAAGTGTTACCAGCAAGTAGAAGGGCCCACCCAAAGGTTGCAAGCTTTACCCAGTGTTCAGGGAAGAAGAGACTTGTGAACATCTATTGTTTTTTGCCCAATTACATCAAGCAACTTGAGTACTGGATTATGCCTCTTTGCCGCTCCTTGGAAATTTGCCAAAACAGGGTGGCATTGAGACTTTGGTGGCTGGACACCAAATCCTACACTGTACTTCAAACACAAAGACCCTCAAATCTATCTGGCCTATTTGGTCTACCATTCTGACCCAGCTGGTCCCCTCTTAGTAAATTATGCTTGAAGTACTTTGAGCTAATTGCCGTGCTTAAAGTACTTTGGGCTAATGGCCCACAAACATCTACGCAATAACTTGAATAAATCTGTACATAACTTTAGTCATACCAAGCCTATATGGATTTGGAAAATGTCTATTTTTATTTATTTTTCCATCTATGATATTGTACTTTATCGTCCTGGGCTTAATGGGAATTAGAACATTGGAATGTTGGAAGCTCCATTGAAAACAATGGAGTGCTCTGGGCTTATAATGGCTGGTATAAGCCTGGAGCTCCAACATTCTAATGTTTCTTTGTTCACAGCTCTGGCTGTGAACAAAGGCTTCAGGGAGCCTGAGGGGATTCCAATCCCCTCACGCTTCCAAAAGGCTTTGTTTTTTTTGCTAGAACATTCTGTCCTCTAGTGACAGAATGTTCTAATAGCCTTATAGCCCTTGGTAGATGGACTATACCGTTATTAAAGTCCCTCTCCCTTGTTAAAGGCCCTCGCCTTTGGCTCGGGGCCTTTAACGCTGGAGAGGGCCTTTAAAAGCCGGTGGGCTATAAGGCTATATGAATTACTTACTTTCATGGAAAAAGTAAAATTAGTTTTTCCATTTTAATCCCAAATATCTGTTCTGTTAACCCACATTTGTAAACATTTTACAATTTGCCAAAGCACGTAGTCATATTTGTATCATATGTGAGCTTTTTGGGAAATTTTACACATGCACTTTTGATAAGTTGCTTGGATTCGGATATTACTTATTTGATATGCTATTTTTAATGAAAGAATGTATATTGCAACATGTTTATGCTGCTTTTAAGGTCCTTGGCCGAAAATAAGAGTTTTGAAACTAAACAAAACAATTGCATGATTTGATTTTGGATTTAGGGTTTAGAAATTGGGTCTAATCTACTTCTTTGAGCAGATGCCATTTATGGGAGGTCTGTCAATGCAAGGCAGGTAGGCAGTTCGAGGATTTTTAAAAGATAAAATATAATGCATTTAAATATTGTTTACTTTTCTGTCAAAAAAGTGTATACAATCCTTGTATTTCTTGCCAAAGATTTCCAGCAAACAGATGGAAGGGGGATTAGTATCTGTTGTATCTATTTCAAACACTTTCTGGACTAATTTTGCCATATTCATCTGTAATTTGATGAGGTTGATTTAGCTTCAAAGATATGTTGTTATGAAATCTGGCAAGGACCAACGGTTCTAAATTAACTATGTAGACATTTCAGTTCCAGGTCCATTCTTTTATTCTTATTTGTAATATTCTTCTTAAGGGGAGGAGGGGTAGTTATGCTAGGAAAAGGTAGTTTGTTGTTTTAGATATGAAGCTCATTGTCTCTGGGATACTGAAGATCATGTTGACTGAATTGGAGCATTCTAAAACGGAGGTTCTGAAAATAGTTCAGGGTCATTCCAACACAGCCCATAGATTTGGGTCATTGGTTTCCAGTAAGAGTCAGACACCAGGGTAAATGGAGGCAATGGCAACTTGGACATAGTTGGGATGTCATTAGACAAGTGGTCTGCATGATTCTTGTGCGTGGTGGGGCTTAGAGATTGCTACCACACTAATACCAAATCAGAGATGAGTTCACCGCTATAAGTCATTCACATTACTTCCTCTCTGGATTATTCTAAGCAGAGGCATCATAAAGGTAGCCAAATGCAAACACTCACTGCTTGTCAAAATTGTGCCTTCTTCATCTGCCATGGTGGTTCATGCCCGGCTTTCTCTCTTGCTGCACATTAGTTGGTTTCTCTGTTCTCATTTTGGTCTCCCTAAACTGTGCATTTGTTTTGTTGCTTCTCTTGCCTTTAGTCCCTTTTCAGGAGTTCTAGGTGCTCTCACTGAAACAATTTCCATGCCGCTCCTAGGAGAAGCAGTCTGCACATTCTGGAAGAGGTATCTGCAGGTGTATACAGAACAGACAGTGGGAGACGGAAAAAAGGATGGAAGGGATCAAGGTATCAATGTGCCAACAAACAGATAGCGTTTTTGGAACAATTAATGGTAATATGGCACAATACAATTATTAAATCAGTTGTTATGTATGGTTAAGTTTTGGTGAAAAACAAAAAACGAGCTGTTAATATACTACTATTATGGTTTACAAATGGGAGGTGAAGGCCTTTAAATTTTTGCAGCTTTCTTTCTTGGTTTGATGTGGTGTCCATGGGCACATTTTAATGAGTCACCCAGGGTCACTTTTAGTTGGTATTAGGTGGATTACCCAGGGTGTGATCAAAGGGGGAGGAGCTCTATGCTAAGTGAGGAACATGGGGAGAAATGTAAAAAAAAAAAGATCCTGGTACTTTAGGCACAATCGTATGCTAAACAAGAGAATTGAAAGTGTATAGGAGGGCTATTTGCTTAACTGTCATTTTAAAAGTTTGGCATAAATCGTGAATGTGCTGAGGAGAGGGTAAAAAGGTATACAGTTATGGGCCTGGCATTTCCTTTATACATTTTTAATAGGATTTTAATGTGATTCAATTAGGCTTTGGGAGAGACTATATCAAGAGCTGACCCCTGTCCTGGTATTTATAAAAATAACAGAATTTAAATCAACCATAGATCTAGGGGCTAGAAGGACAATGGAATCTTGCAAGCTAAGGATCTTAAAATCTTTTTTCATATTTATAAGGAGTATCTATACCTAGTATCACTCTGATTAAGGGATGGAATTATTGATTCGTCCTCACAGCAGTATTCATCCCCAAATTTAATAAGCTTAGAGCTAGACCTCTCAAAGCTATAGCTCAGAGATGATATCCAGAAGCTTAAGGGTAATAACATTGCTATACCAGATGGTTTTCTTGTGGAGAGTTATATATTATTGATCCATCCTCTAGACCCAAATCAAACTTTTCTAATGAATGACATCTAGGCAAGAAGCAAGTGCCCTCATAAATGGTCAGAACCAATGTAAAATGTATGCATGACAGTTAAATGAGGAAATGTGTACCCTTTATCAAAGTTACAAAATATACATTAAAATTGTGGTTAGTTATCATTAGTTTAGCGCACTCAACCAGATGAGCTTCATTATGAGTAGGCAAGGGTCTGAACATACCCAGCCTCTAATTAGCATGAAAGATTTGTCTGTAGAAAATAAAGACCTTTCACAGTCCCTATGGTTAATGCCACTAAGGTTTTCAATTGTGTCAACTGAACTTATCTATGAGAAATTTAGGACAAGATTGAGATCTGAGAGAGAGTGATCAATGCCCGTGCAGCACTGTTACATGAGACCCAAAGCTAGAATATTGATCAATTGTTGTCTGACTCATGAGATAGAGATAGGGAGTGATGCCAGGCAAGCTTATACCTGCCCTGTTTTTTTACATATTGAAGCCCTGGAATTTATATATTGAAGTGCTGGAAAGAAGGATACGTCAAGAATGGGATTACGCCCATTAGTGTTAGTTTTGAGCGGGCGTTAGCCCTCTCTGCTAATGACATAGTTGAGTTTCTGTCCAAGCCAGAAAAACATATTTGGTGTCAGGACAAAGTAGTCTCTCAATGTATAACAATATTGGGACCAAATCTGAGACCACGGTCTGACACTGTTCAGATCAGTCTCTCTCCAATTAATAAATAAAGTTACAAAATGACCTGGTTCACATAAACTTCACTAAGGTAATAGAACAAATAAACGCTTTTTGGAAAGGTTGAATCAAGAATAACACTCATATTTATTGGTAGGGTCAATTTTATAAAGATTTCTGTCTTTCCCAAATGTACTTTTCTATCAGAAAACATTGCAATCTATGTGTAGAATGATTATTTCAGTACAGTCCCAGATCTGATCAATAAATGAATGCAGGTGTTCATAAGGACCTACATTTGTATAGAAAAAACTCTTCATGGAATTAAGGAAAGAAAGGTGGGCATTACATGAGTTTAGTTATTCAATTGGGCTATCCTGATCAAATAAATGAGAGCCCTGGTAGCTACTGAAGGGAGTTTGGAGGTAATGGATTGTTAAAAATTTCACACACTCCAGAAAGAGGTTATATCTATAATTTCTCAGTTCTAGGGTGCTACAAAAAATTTAGCTGAAGGTTTTAATGGCTGTTCAATGCTATTGAACGATGTTAGAAAAAAGATAAAGATCCCCCAGGACGAAAAATATTCTGAAACTTTGGAGATCTCTGTACATTGCTTGGGTATTTCCAGGGTTCACTCAGTAAATTGTTGAGAGTATGAGACTTTCAGACCATATGCATTATAATTCGACCCTCAGATGGTATGAATAACTTTTTCTGAGACAGGCTTTCAATGTTTACATTGTTCAGTGTGGAGTAGGTTGATCAGTACCTGAAGTGATAAGGACGCAGAAACAGTTATATGAAAAAGTGATACCTTTGGGATATTGCCCCCCAAAAGAGCAATTAAAGTGGCATAAAATGGTCCAAGAAGAGAAGAGAGCTGTACTTGATAAGACCTGGGAAGCCCACTTGTTTAAGGATTATCATATTTTTGGTAATTACCCATTGACCTTCTACCTAAATTTGCACATCTATGTCAAATAGAAACCATTTCATCACAGTACAACAATGAACCATTACAGTCAGCAAAACAGGTGATCAATGTTGGTTTGTATGAGGTACCTGGCCTACAGTCCTTTCAGTAAGTCAACAATAAAATAATTTTGGAAGTGCTGGGTTTCTACATAGAGGTAGTGAAATTCTATACATAACATAATGTTGAGACAAAATGAGAAACGTTTTCAACTTCAACCTATTTTGTTGGCATGTGTGCAAATATGCAGTATTTAGAAGATGAGTAAACCCCCATCCACTGCCCTGCTTCAAGGCTCTTTGTAACTACAAGCATCATAACAGCTAGGGATGTTGGACCATGGGCAGCACATCCATGGTAGAAGGTTTTGTTATTGCTTAATCCAAGTTAAAAAGGCATTTACTGTAGTTAATGTAGGGTGAGTAGGTCTATTAAACACTCTATGAATCTTCTGTATGTAGTGTACAGTCAATGTGGATTTATCCTCTTTGTTGGTATACGTTAGCTACATTGTTCTGTTAGACAGCAAACAGAGACAGACACAGGGATTAAAACAAATTCCAAAATGACAACTCCTACGTAATTTATAAAAGGTCAATGCTTTGAATATACAGTAAAGGGAATATTTTGACTATGGGTGAATCACTCCCACACTGAAGGGTGAACATAGTACAATTGTACTAAAATCACCTATGATGAAATTGTTAGGTCCATTGATTATGGGAGCCTTGTAAACAAGTGAATAATTTTGATTTCTATCACACAATATCCATGTTGCCGATCCCTGTTGCCGAGATTGTCCAAACTCTTCTTTAAAATCATGCCAAATCAACTTGTT
Source organism: Lissotriton vulgaris (assembly GCF_964263255.1). Taxonomy (NCBI): domain Eukaryota; kingdom Metazoa; phylum Chordata; class Amphibia; order Caudata; family Salamandridae; genus Lissotriton; species Lissotriton vulgaris. The sequence goes on along the minus strand of NC_141700.1, from coordinate 427,226,904 downwards.
TATTTAAATTCCTGTATGGTAATAACACCGCTAAATTGTTTGTACTGAGCTGATTTGTACACCACACACTACCTAATACTATAGACGTTGATATTTAGTGACTGGTGATATCTAGTTACCATTGGTAGTAATCAGGGTTAATGCACTACATGCCATCAATTGAGGGTCTTGGGTTTGCCTATGAAAGTTCTTTGCATGAAATCCTTACCCACAAATATGTCTCCTCCCACCCCTACCTACTCAACCTTTTTTCTTTTATTTTCTCCTGTGGTTCCCCTACACAGATGACCTTTGTGTGCACTGTCTTTGGCAATATATTTACAATTAAACAATACTATCCATGCAAGTAAGCAACAAAAAAATGGTAACTGCAGTTACACTTTACCTAAAGTTTTGGTTCAATTCACCCTCATAATTTTAGCCAATTCACTAGGTCCAGTGCTGGGCGGTTCTCAACACCAGTCCTTTTGTTGAAACTTCTCCCTTACCTTTAATACCTGGGGCCACCATGTGAGCTTGATTCAGCACTTTCCTGATTTCTTTCCATTGAGGCATTTCTCAATGAGACAGACACCCTCTGTTAAAAATAAAACACAACAGGTCAGATGTATCAAAAAAATGTTTTGCGATTCCCTAATTGCGAATCTTTGCGATTCGCAATTAGGAAATTGCAAAATGACATGTATGAAAGTGTGTAGTACACTTTCTGCAATTCCTAAGGGGTCGCAAATGACCTACCTTATGAATTTTAATGAGGTAGATCGCAATTTGCGACCCCCTAGGAATCGCTAAAATCAAGGGGATGGTAACACGCTGGAGTCAGCAGACCATCATGTCCGTGATTGCCTTTAAATAAAGCAATCATTTTTTTAAATGCAGCCTGTTTTCCTTAAAGGAAAACGGGTTACATTTAAAAAAGAAAAAGAAAAAGTTTCTTTTCATTTTTTAAGAGTAGGCAGTGGTCCGTGGGACCAGTGCCTGCTCTTAAACAATGCATTTGCAAACATTCACAAAGGGGAAGGGGTCCCTTCGGGACCCACTCCCATTTGCGAATGGATTACCACCTACTTGAAATGGGTGGTAATATGCAAATGTTTTATGACCGCATTTATGCTCACTAAACATTCATACATACTGATGCAATTTGGTATTAGGAAGTGCCACCCCAAACACGCCCCTTCCTAATACCAAATCGCAAACCCAAATTGGGATTCGGTAACAGGTTACCGAATCACAGTTTGAGTTTGCTACATTTGAGACGCCTTTTCTGCGTTCACAAATGGGCCGATTCTGCGAATCGGCCCATTTGCGAACTGAAAAAGGCTTGATACATCTGCCCAAACAAGGCTGGAAGCCGACAGTCCAACTAGTGTTGAATGCACAATAGAAGGCAGCACAGCAAACGAATCAAAGAGAATTGTAATTTCAACAAGCCATGGCTCTCACTAGAAGGGTCAACTGGGGCAAAACCCTAAAATACATAGAATATTTAACCAGTATAAATATTTATAAGTTATGTAGTGGCGGTCACCACTGGGTAGTTATAATTAAGTCCGCTGTTTCATAGGAAACATGTTTTTTGTGCTGCTGATAATTTTTACCCTTTTTGAAGAATCTCCACTATGCCTTTTTTTTTAAACTGCTACTTTTTGACTATTTTGTGCATGGAAATTTGGGGCTACAGCAAAAACTTCTAAACGGAAATACGACAAATTTGGCAAGAAGCTACTTCTTGGTCCCTGCTTTTTGTTATTTGGTGTAAATCAGTTCAGTAGTTTTTGAGAAATTAAGGCTAAAAAATAATTGTATATCTTGATGGTTGGGTCCACAAGAGGCTCAAGAAACTCTTGTGGCAATGCCAATGTGCTCTGATTGGCCTATCAACTTTTATTTCCCATGGGCCATCTCGCTTCCGCAGTAGTCAGTCTCGGGACGAAGCAAGCGCCCCCATTGGCTGCTAAAAAAATGAGAAAAAAGTTGCTGGCAGTCATTGCAGGTTTCAGGGACTTAGTTCTCTGTCCTGAAGCAAAAAGAAAAATCATACAGAATAGATACCCTGACCCCCTAGGTCCATTGGAGGGATCCAGAGCGACTCCTGGGCCAAAAACAAAAAAAAGAATCAGCAAAAATTGCTGCGATTGCACAGAATTGAAGAAAAAACTGGCAGCAGGACCTCATTAATTAATTATAGGCCCCGGGAAGCTCACCCATGGGGCTGAATTCAATAATGGAGGGGGGCCATGTGGCATCCCTCCCTGAGCCCTGAAAGGGAGCCCAACCACAGGACAAAATTATGAAAAAAGGGGAGGGGGCTGCATGGCCCCCACTCCTTAAACTATTAAAGGTCCCAGGGAGACTACCCGTGTGCCAAAATTTCCATATAAGGGGAGGAGGGCTGAATGGCTGCCCTCTTTGAGCCGGGTGAGGCCCCAGCGACCCCATACCCCGGGCCAATTTCAGTAATGAAGGGGCAGGGGCCAAGCAGCCCCCGTCCATGAGCAATGAAAGGCTGAAATGCACCGGGGAGCTGACTGCCAGTACTGACTACTTTAATTAAGGGGAAATACTCTTCAAAAAAATGTGGACAGTGGACCACTTATGACACCTCATCAGCACCAATCCATATGTCACCAATATCAATTTTTGTGTTATCTATCAAATGGCGTGCAGTTTTCAAATACTCCCTGTCCCAAGAGTATATCCCAACAACTTAGGGAAAAATCAATAGTAAAACGAATTATGAAATGCACCGCTCCAACAGTCTGTTCTGCACCATATATCGGTGATAAAGTCTATATTCAAAAAACAAATGTTCCAAATAAGAGAACGCTGAGTCCGTAATTGCAAAAAAGTGTTCAGGATTGCTTTAATGTTCCAATTGAAAGACCAGCCAACGCGTTTTGTTCCGTCAAGCGGAACTTCTTCAGGGCGTAGTGGTAGTTGACAAATGTAGATGTTTGTAGATATTTCCTGAGCTGGGATCACGTGTTGCAATAAATATCTTAAACCTCTCTCTGGGATCTGACGTCTATAGTGAATCTCTAGGTGAGAGTAGCAAGTATATTGGTCACCTTATCGCTTCAAGAGAAAATGCTCATTTGGGAGAACCTCCTATTTCTTCATCCATGGTGACGATAAGTTGTTTGGTTTAATTTAATGTAGGGTATTGACCTTAAAGTATACGGTGTATGCGTTATTCACTGTCGCTTTATTAGTCTCTTAGGATCCCTATTCAGCTCCAAAACCACAGTTACATTAAGGTAGTTACCTGTCAGGGTCCCATTAGAATCCCCAGTCGGCGTCTCTGTGTTTCCCGCGCCGCACTTTTTTCAAGCAATATGGTGCAGAACAGACTGTTGGAGCGGTGCATTTCATAATTCGTTTTACTACTTTAATTAAGGGATGGGGTGCACCCTCCTCCCTAAGTAATTAATGGCCCTCGGGGACTCTACTAAGGGTGGGCGGGCAACTTCGCTACGCCCACGAAGTGGGCGTAGTGTTGCCTACTTCGCCCTTTGCAAAGTAGGTGAAGCAGGCAACACTACGCCCACTTCGGGGGTGTAGTGAAGTTGCCCGCCACCCGCCTCCCTCCTGCCCTCCCTAAATGCTTACATTAATATATAAAAGAATTATAAAACCACTTACCTTGTCCTGCTGCGTCCCCGGGGCTCCTGCTCATCATTGCGCCGCCGGCGCGTGCGTCTTGGATGCTACTGCGCATGCGCGGGCAGCCGCGCATGCGCCTTTCTCACTAGAAATGCGCGTGCCGCCGCGCGTGCGCATTAGCCTGTGGAGTGCTGGCTAGGGCTGCATGGGCCATCGAGCTCCCCTCGCATCCCCCAGCAATTATATGGTGGGTGCCCGGGGAGGGAACCAGGGCATCCACCTTTAGCACTTCAATCCCCAGGGGTTGTGGTACACGGGCCTAATAAGTCTTGGCTATAGGGGGGGGCACATGGCCCCCTCTACTGTAATTTAAAAAATTGCCCTTGGGGATAGGGTCCCCAGGGCCTAATGAGGCTTGAGGAGGGGGTACATGCCCCTCTTCACTTTAATTTAAAAAAAAAGCCTGGGAAATTGGCTCCCCTGGGCCTAATAAGGCTCACGGGGGTGGCCACTTGGTCCCCCTCTCCTTTAAAAAAAAAAAGGAAAAGGACCTGGTGGATGGGTGTCCCCAGGGCCTAACATAGCTCAGGAGAGGGGCCACAAGGCTCCCATCTCCTTTAAAAAACTTACTGTCCTGTGGTCACCCCCTTCAAGCCTGCACAGTGGGGAGTTGGCTTTACATATGGTAATAAAGTATTCCTTTACATTAAAAAATAAAAGAAATTCCCTGAAAACAAACAAAGGTTAAAGTAACATTATAGTTACTTGTGATACAAATATCTGTCAAAATGTATCTAATGAGCAGTTTGCAGGATCTACCTGAGGAAGGGTAGAATGTTCTTATGGAGAAGATATATATAATGCAAGGCTCATAATTCTCCTAAAATCCTGTATCCACTTACCAAGTCCAAACATGAAGTTGCACGTCTTGGAAATCTGCAAATGTACAACCCAAAGTTACAGGGCTGGCATATTGTTGAGTATGTGCAGAAACAATAATACTGTAATTCATAGGAGTATATGTGCATGATTCAAACAGAATTGCGGTTTTCACACCACAAATATCAAATACTCCTTCCATGATTATTTAGACTGGAGCTAAATGATTGTCACAGTAGAAAGATTACCTAGACAGTGTATTGACCCATGTCCTCAATGTTTATGAGTAAATGGTTTAATTGATTTCCCAAATGCCATTAAATATAAAAAGACTGCTTGGGTAATGTTCTGTGAAGAAAAGTTTGTAAATAGCTGGCAAAGATACAGTTGTATTTGGCAAAATTTGAGGGTGATAAGCAGATTGCCTAAGGCATGCAGAAAAAGGGAGACTAACACCTAGATTCCATATGAATTTTTACATTTAACCATATGTCACCAATATCAATTTTTGTGTTATCTATCAAATGGCGTGCAGTTTTCAAATACTCCCTGTCCCAAGAGTATATCCCAACAACTTAGGGAAAAATCAATAGTAAAACGAATTATGAAATGCACCGCTCCAACAGTCTGTTCTGCACCATATATCGGTGATAAAGTCTATATTCAAAAAAACAAATGTTCCAAATAAGAGAACGCTGAGTCCGTAATTGCAAAAAAGTGTTCAGGATTGCTTTAATGTTCCAATTAAAAGACCAGCCAACGCGTTTTGTTCCGTCAAGCGGAACTTCTTCAGGGCGTAGTGGTAGTTGACAAATGTAGATGTTTGTAGATATTTCCTGAGCTGGGATCACATGTTGCAATAAATATCTTAAACCTCTCTCTGGGATCTGACGTCTATAGTGAATCTCTAGGTGAGAGTAGCAAGTATATTGGTCACCTTATCGCTTCAAGAGAAAATGCTCATTTGGGAGAACCTCCTATTTCTTCATCCATGGTGACGATAAGTTGTTTGGTTTAATTTAATGTAGGGTATTGACCTTAAAGTATACGGTGTATGCGTTATTCACTGTCGCTTTATTAGTCTCTTAGGATCCCTATTCAGCTCCAAAACCACAGTTACATTAAGGTAGTTACCTGTCAGGGTCCCATTAGAATCCCCAGTCGGCGTCTCTGTGTTTCCCGCGCCGCACTTTTTTCAAGCAATATGGTGCAGAACAGACTGTTGGAGCGGTGCATTTCATAATTCGTTTTACTACTTTAATTAAGGGATGGGGTGCACCCTCCTCCCTAAGTAATTAATGGCCCTCGGGGACTCTACTAAGGGTGGGCGGGCAACTTCGCTACGCCCACGAAGTGGGCGTAGTGTTGCCTACTTCGCCCTTTGCAGAGTAGGTGAAGCAGGCAACACTACGCCCACTTCGGGGGTGTAGTGAAGTTGCCCGCCACCCGCCTCCCTCCTGCCCTCCCTAAATGCTTACATTAATATATAAAAGAATTATAAAACCACTTACCTTGTCCTGCTGCGTCCCCGGGGCTCCTGCTCATCATTGCGCCGCCGGCGCGTGCGTCTTGGATGCTACTGCGCATGCGCGGGCAGCCGCGCATGCGCCTTTCTCACTAGAAATGCGCGTGCCGCCGCGCGTGCGCATTAGCCTGTGGAGTGCTGGCTAGGGCTGCATGGGCCATCGAGCTCCCCTCGCATCCCCCAGCAATTATATGGTGGGTGCCCGGGGAGGGAACCAGGGCATCCACCTTTAGCACTTCAATCCCCAGGGGTTGTGGTACACGGGCCTAATAAGTCTTGGCTATAGGGGGGGGCACATGGCCCCCTCTACTGTAATTTAAAAAATTGCCCTTGGGGATAGGGTCCCCAGGGCCTAATGAGGCTTGAGGAGGGGGTACATGCCCCTCTTCACTTTGATTTTAAAAAAAAGCCTGGGAATTGGCTCCCCTGGGCCTAATAAGGCTCACGGGGGTGGCCACTTGGTCCCCCTCTCCTTTAAAAAACAAAAGGAAAAGGACCTGGTGGATGGGTGTCCCCAGGGCCTAACATAGCTCAGGAGAGGGGCCACAAGGCTCCCATCTCCTTTAAAAAACTTACTGTCCTGTGGTCACCCCCTTCAAGCCTGCACAGTGGGGAGTTGGCTTTACATATGGTAATAAAGTATTCCTTTACATTAAAAAATAAAAGAAATTCCCTGAAAACAAACAAAGGTTAAAGTAACATTATAGTTACTTGTGATACAAATATCTGTCAAAATGTATCTAATGAGCAGTTTGCAGGATCTACCTGAGGAAGGGTAGAATGTTCTTATGGAGAAGATATATATAATGCAAGGCTCATAATTCTCCTAAAATCCTGTATCCACTTACCAAGTCCAAACATGAAGTTGCACGTCTTGGAAATCTGCAAATGTACAACCCAAAGTTACAGGGCTGGCATATTGTTGAGTATGTGCAGAAACAATAATACTGTAATTCATAGGAGTATATGTGCATGATTCAAACAGAATTGCGGTTTTCACACCACAAATATCAAATACTCCTTCCATGATTATTTAGACTGGAGCTAAATGATTGTCACAGTAGAAAGATTACCTAGACAGTGTATTGACCCATGTCCTCAATGTTTATGAGTAAATGGTTTAATTGATTTCCCAAATGCCATTAAATATAAAAAGACTGCTTGGGTAATGTTCTGTGAAGAAAAGTTTGTAAATAGCTGGCAAAGATACAGTTGTATTTGGCAAAATTTGAGGGTGATAAGCAGATTGCCTAAGGCATGCAGAAAAAGGGAGACTAACACCTAGATTCCATATGAACTTTTACATTTAACCCCGTTTTAAACCTGAAAAAATTATGTTTTGGTGCCCTAGTCACAAACCATGGCTGGGCACCCCATTTCTAAGAAATTCTTTTACAAATGCATGCAGAGAGTTGGTTCACTAACCACTCAGTGCTGGTGTGTGAGTGGCCCTGAAAAGTGAGGGGGGCTGTGATGGTCCCCTGAACGGTGATGGCACACATATATATGTTTCAGGTCCCTTCCTGAAGACTGGCATACAGTGTGATCCTAAGCAGTTAGTGTAAATGTAGCCCCGACCATGCTGTCTACATAGGAACATATGAACATATGTGGTGATCATATGAATCATCTCACTTCTCAAAATACGTTGATCATACACAGATTCTAGAAACTTGGCACAAGACTGTGCTAAGATTTAAATTTCACTATAAATTATTTCTACAATTCAATTAATAAATATCATTTTTCTTGTTTCTAAAAATCTATTCATATACTCTTGGTGAGACTTTCCAAACATTAATATAGTCAATACAGCCAATGACATTAGAAAATTAAGATACATATAGCCCAACTCTCAATCAGTACAAATTAGAAAGACTATTTTTTTATGTATATTGACTAATTTTGAATATTATTACATCTAGAAAGTGATAAAACAATATGGTGAAATGGTCTCCAGATTTTCTGTAAAACTCCAGCTGATTTAATTCCTGCTTCTTGACAAGAACATTTGACAACACATAAGAGCTAAAATCAGTTACAGCAGAGGAGGCATTTATACATGGGAACTAATACAGGTATGCAGCTTCATCTTTTTCCAAGCCCCATTGCAGAGTATATTTCTTACGTCAAGCCTATACACCTTTAGAACATGGTCTAAACTCTTGAAAAAGGTAGAGATCTTTGCACAAATTGGAGAATGATCATTACCGGGGAATTTCAATGGTTTTGTATGAGTGAAATGTCCAGCTAACTATAACATGTGTGAAACCTATGGTTTTTTTCAGTGAATTTCTAAGGTTTTTTAAATGCTAATTCCTAACTATAACGTGGCTGAAACCTATGTTTTTTTCAGTGAATGGTTTTGTAAATGATCATTTTTAAATGTATTAATTGTTATATTTTTTTATACTGATTTACTACATTATTTTAAAGGATTTGTTTTTAGATATTTTATTTTTTTAATTACATTACATATCTTTAATATAAATTAAAACAAATTTTTAAAAAAATATTGAAATTGTAATTTTTTTTATTTTATATTTTTTTTATTTATATATATTTTATATAGCAGGCAAAACTCCACACTAAGAAGAATTTCCAAGTGAAACCAATCAATGTAGCCTATCAAAGGAAATTCAAGTTACTGTAAGTATGGTTAGAATTATTTTTCAGGATCAGTAGTGGGTTGAAAGAGGCAGCACTGAGGTCTCTCCTGATAACAGGTGAGTAAATCGGAATTAGTAGTTCGGCTGATTTTAGAGGATTTTTTTAAAGTTCCAACACTCCACACTTAGAAGATTTTCCAAGTGAAACCAGTCAATGTTAGCCTATGGAAGGAAATTTAAGTTACTGTAAGTATGGTTATGATTACTGTTCTGGATCAGTAGTGGGCTGAAAGATGCAGCACTGAGGTCTCTCCTGATAACAGGTGATTAAATCGGAATTCGTAGTTCGGCTGATTTTAGAGGAATTTTTTAAAGTTCCAACACTCCACACTTAGAAGATTTTCCAAGTGAAACCAGTCAATGTTAGTCTATGGAAGGAAATTCAAGCTACTGTAACTATAATTAGAATTACTTTTCAGGATCTGTAGTGGGCTGAAAGATGCAGCACTGAGGTCTCTCCTGATAACAGGTGAGTAAATCGGAATTCGTAGTTCGGCTGATTTTAGTGGAATATTTGCACGTTTCTAAAATAGACACTTAGAAACTTTTCTGTTGAAAACCACACAATAGATTCCTATGGAAGGAAATACAAGTTACTGGTAAGTACGCTTAGATTTACTTTGCAGGGTCCGTACTGGGCTCAAAGATGCAGCACTGACGTCTCTCGTGATAACAGGTGAGTAAATCGGAATTTGTTGTTCGGCTGATTTTAAAGGAATATTTTGCTCAATAGTGAAGGAAGGGGGCGGGGCCTGAGGTGACATGTGTGCTCTTCAATCCTGAGGTCCCCTGTGAGCCAACTAGCCCACCAGGTACCTCCAGTATGCGCCAGGTAGCTGGGTTGCAGAGAGGTGTTCAGAGGGCACACCCCTTTTTACAACACTCTGCAACGCAGCTCCGTAGCGATTACTGGAGGTACCTGTTGGACTAGTTGGCCCCTAGGGGACCTCTGGATTGAAGAGGAATTAATTCTCAACTTAAAACGCGCCACAGGGCATGTTTGCACACATATCACCTCAAGCCCCACCCCCTACCTTCACCACTGTACAAACGTGCCCCGTAGTGCGTTCTAAGTTGGGGGATTAAGTCCCCTTGCATACTGGGGGTCCCTGGGGGCCAACTAGCCCACCAGGAACCTCCAGTATGGCCCAGGGGGCAACGTTGCAGAGAGGTGTAAAAAGGGGCGTGGCCTCATTGAACCGCTCTGCAATGCAGCCCACAGTGCAATTGCAGAGGGGAAACTAATTCCCCGTTCATACTGGGGGTCCCTGGGGGCAACTAGCCCACCAGGAACCTCCAGTATGCACCAGAGGGCTGCGTTGCAGAGAGGTGTAATAAGGCCATGCCCCTTTTTACACCTCTCTGCAACGCAGCCCCCTGGTGCATTAGCAGAGGGGGAACTAATTCCCCTTGCTTACTGGGGGTCCCTGGAGGCCAACTAGCCCACCAGGAACCTCCAGTAAGCGCCAGGGGGCTGCGTTGCACAGAGGTGAAATGAGGCCATGCCCCATTTTACACGTCTCTGAAACGCAGCCCCCTGGCGCGTTTGCAGAGGGGGAACTAACTCTGCTTGCATACTAGGGATCTCTGTGGGCCAACTAGCCCACCGGGAACCTCCAGTATGCACCAGGAGGATGCGTTGCAGAGAGGTATTTTGTGGCCACGCCCCTTTTTACACCTCTCTGCAACGCAGCCCCCTGGCCCATACTGGAGGCTCCTGGTGGGCTAGTGGGCCCCCAAGGACCCCCAGTATGCAGGAGGAATTAGTTCCCCCTTTGCAAACGCGCTAGGGGACGCGTTTGCAGAGAGGTCCAATGAGGGGACGTGGCCTCCTCCTGATCCCGTTTCTTTTTTCAATTTACTTTTAAGAAGAGGGGCTGTGTAGCCCTCCTTCTTTTTCTTTTTTTTGGGCCCTAGGGGACCCCATCCCCCAGGGCCTGCCCCAATTTTTCATTTAAAAAAAGAAATCGGGAGGGGGCTGCGTTGCTCCCCTCCCAAGGCCATAGTCTGCCCGGGGGACCCCATCCCCCGGGGCATGGGCCTTTTTCTAAATACATTTTTTAATTAGGAGGGGGGCTACTTTGCCCCCCTCCTGTGGCCACTTTTGCCCCGGGGACCCCATCCCCAGTGGCCGGCCATTTCATTTATTTATTTATTTATAATTTTTTGGGGGGGAGGGGGCTCCGTGGCCTCCCTCCCAGGCCTCTTGTAGCCCCGGGGACCCCAGCCCCGGGGCTGGCCCACTCTGTTGGGGACCATGAAGGTGTTCCCAAGCCCCCAACGGTCCCTGTCAGCTCCCCCTGTCCTGCGGGAGCCGGCATTGCTTTTCTGCATGGGGAGCAGCTAACATGCTGCTCCCCATGCAGCGGGGGTGGTGGCCCCCAGAACTGGGGGGCCCCTCTGGGCCCCCCATTATTATAAAAAAAGAAGCCCCGGGGGGTGGTGGTCCCCGGTGCTGCGGGGGACCGTGAGCCCCCCGCATATGTAACGTGAAAGCCCTGGGGGGCGGCGGTCCCCGGGGCTGGGAGTCCCCTCTGGGCCCCCATCATGATAAACTAAAGTTCCCCCAGAATTTGCCCCCCCCCCTGGGTGCTAATTAACAAAAAAGCTGCTTTGTTTTTGTTTTTTCACGGGATACGTGTACCTACACGTATCCCGTGATTTATTTTTTTGCCTTGGGGGTCCTTGCAGGACCCCCTGAACAGGCCTAGGGGGTCAGGGTGTTTCTACCCTGCCCCCTTTTCGCGTTTTTCCCGTTTCTTTTTCTGTTTTCTTGTGCCTCGGTTCTACCGAGGCACAAGATGGCTGCCAACACTTCCTGATTTGGAGTGTTGACAGCCAATTAGCATAAAGTCCATGCTCGGGAGGGTATGCGTACTGTACGCGTACCGTACTTCGTCTATAGAAATAGATATAGATATATATATGCCACAACAACTCCTTCAAAAAAGAGCAGAGGCTACGTTAGGGGAAACACCATGGAGACATCTTTATTCTGACAAGTTTGCTCGGCGAATGCATTTCAGCTTCATTAAGCCTTCCTCAGCGCCCACCGTCATTAGCAGTTGTTTGATGCCAGCATGGTTTAAATATCCTGCCCTTTGCTGTTATGCTGTGTTCCACTCCGCCCCTAAGACTGAGTCCTTGCTCACCTGTTGCAGATTGCGTAGTGTGAGCAAACTGCAACTCCCAGAGTTCACCATTTCGTCCAGGTAAGTGATGCGGGGGGTGGAAAGAACATGCGGAGTTCAGGGCACCACATTGTCATCAAGTCCAGTCTGCTGGGTGCTGTCCGAATTCTTGTGCCCCCTTGGGTCCCCAGACCGCACAACCACAAAACCACCGGAAATGTCACGGCGGGGGCAAACATGCAATCACGATCACCCAGCGTAGAGTCAATGACCCCATCACCGCCCTTTCTCCTCCTGCGTTCTGTGGCGGGCCATGGCTCGTCCAATACCTTGGAAAGAAAACGCAGAAACAGTCCGTTTTAGCAACAGCCAGTGGTAGCCCGGCCACTTGAAATGCGGGGACCTCTGTTGCGTGCCTCTGGCTGACACGCTAAAAATGCCACAACAACTCCTTCAAGAAAGAGCAGAGGCCACGTTAGGGGAACCACCATGGAGACATCTTTATTCTGACAAGTTTGCTGGGCGAATGCATTTCAGCTTCGTTAAGCCTTCCTCAGCGCCCCTCCGCCCCCGGGTGCTAAGGTACAAGATGGCTACCAACACTTCCTGATTTGGAGTGTTGACAGCCAATTAGCATAAAGCTCATGCTCGGGAGGGTACGTGTACTGTACGCGTACCGTACTTCGTCTATAGAAATAGATATAGATATATGTAAGCCACAACAACTCCTTCAAAAAAGAACAGAGGCCACGTTAGGGGAAACACCATGGAGACATATTTATTCTGACAAGTTTGCTTGGCGAATGCATTTCAGCTTCATTAAGCCTTCCTCAGCACCCACAGTCATCAGCAGTTGTTTGACGCCAGGGTGGTTTAAATACCCTGCCCCTTGCTGTTACGCTGTGTTCCACTCCGCCCCTAAGACTAAGTCCTTGCTCACCTGTTGCAGATTGCGTAGTGTGAGCAAACTGCAACTGCCAGAGTTCACCATTTCGTCCAGGTAAGTGATGCGGGGGGTGGAAAGAATATACGGAGTTCAGGGCACCACGTTGTCATCAAGTCCAGTCTGCTGTGTGCTGTCTGAATTCTTGTGCCCCCTTGGGTCCCCAGAACGCACAACCACGCAACCACCGGAAATGTCACCGCGGGGGCAAACATGCAATCACGATCAATCAGCGTAGAGTCAATGACCCCATCACTGCCCTTTCTCCTCCTGCGTTCTGTGGCGGGCCATGGCTCATCCAATACCTTGGAAAGAAAACGCAGACCAGTCTGTTTCAGCAACAGCCAGTGATAGCCGGGCCACTTGAAATGCGGGGACCTCTGTTGCGTGCCTCTGGCTGACACGCTAAAAATGCCACAACAACTACTTCAAGAAAGAACAGAGGCCACGTTAGGGGAACCACCATGGAGACATCTTTATTCTGACAAGTTTGCTCGGCGAATGCATTTCAGCTTCGTTAAGCCTTCCTCAGCGCCCCCGGGGTGCTAATTAACAAAAAAGCTGTTTTTTTTTTTTCACGAGATACGCATACCTACACGTATCCCGTGATTTTTTTTTTGCCTTGGGGGTCCTTGCGGGACCCCCTGAACAGGCCTAGGGGGTCAGGGTGTTTCTACCCTGCCCCCTTTTCGCGTTTTTCCCGTTTCTTTTTCTGTTTTCTTGTGCCTTGGTTCTACCGAAGCACAAGATGGCTGCCAACACTTCCTGATTTGGAGTGTTGACAGCCAATTAGCATAAAGTCCATGCTCGGGAGGGTACGCGTACTGTACGCGTACCGTACTTCGTCTATAGAAATAGATATAGATATATATATGCAACAACAACTCCTTCAAAAAAGAGCAGAGGCTACGTTAGGGGAAACACCATGGAGACATCTTTATTCTGACAAGTTTGCTCGGCGAATGCATTTCAGCTTCATTAAGCCTTCCTCAGCGCCCACCGTCATTAGCAGTTGTTTGATGCCAGCATGGTTTAAATATCCTGCCCCTTGCTGTTACGCTGTGTTCCACTCCGCCCCTAAGACTGAGTCCTTGCTCACCTGTTGCAGATTGCATAATGTGAGCAAACTGCAACTCCCAGAGTTCACCATTTCGTCCAGGTAAGTGATGCGGAGGTGGAAAGAATATGCGGAGTTCAGGGCACTACGTTATCATCAAGTCCAGTCTGCTGTGTGCTGTCTGAATTCTTGTGCCCCCTTGGGTCCCCAGACCGCACAACCACAAAACCACCGGAAATGTCACGGTGGGGGCAAACATGCAATCACGATCACCCAGCATAGAGTCAATGACCCCATCACCGCCCTTTCTCCTCCTGCGTTCTGTGGCGGGCCATGGATCGTCCAATACCTTGGAAAGAAAACGCAGAAACAGTCCGTTTTAGCAACAGCCAGTGGTAGCCGGGCCACTTGAAATGCGGGGACCTCTGTTGCGTGCCTCTGGCTGACACGCTAAAAATGCCACAACAACTCCTTCAAGAAAGAGCAGAGGCCACGTATGGGGAAACACCATGGAGACATCTTTATTCTGACAAGTTTGCTCGGCGAATGCATTTCAGCTTCATTAAGCCTTCCTCAGCGCCCCCCCCCCCCGGTGCTAATTAACAAAAAAGCTGCTTTATTTTTTTTTCAGGGGATACGCGTACCTACACGTATCCCCTGATTATTTTTTTCGCCTTGGGGGTCCTTACGGGACCCCCTGAACAGGCCCACGGGGTCAGGGTGTTTCTACCCTGCCCCCTTTTCACGTTTTTCCCGTTTCTTTTTCTGTTTTCTTGTGCCTCGGTTCTACCGAGGTACAAGATGGCTGCCAACACTTCCTGATTTGGAGTGTTGACAGCCAATTAGCATAAAGCTCATGCTCGGGAGGGTACGTGTACTGTACGCGTACCGTACTTCGTCTATAGAAATAGATATAGATATATACATGCCACAACAACTCCTTCAAAAAAGAGCAGAGGCCACGTTAGGGGAAACACCATGGAGACATATTTATTCTGACAAGTTTGCTCGGCGAATGCATTTCAGCTTCATTAAGCCTTCCTCAGCACCCACAGTCATCAGCAGGTGTTTGACGCCAGGGTGGTTTAAATACCCTGCCCCTTGCTGTTACGCTGTGTTCCACTCCGCCCCTAAGACTGAGTCCTTGCTCACCTGTTGCAGATTGCGTAGTGTGAGCAAACTGCAACTCCCAGAGTTCACCATTTCTTCCGGGTAAGTGATGCGGGGGGTGGAAAGAATATGCGGAGTTCAGGGCACCACATTGTCATCAAGTCCAGTCTGCTGTGTGCTGTCTGAATTCTTGTGCCCCCTTGGGTCCCCAGACCGCACAACCACGCAACCACCGGAAATGTCACCGCGGGGGCAAACATGCAATCACGATCAGCCAGCGTAGAGTCAATGACCCCATCACCGCCCTTTCTCCTCCTGTGTTCTGTGGCGGGCCATGGCTCATCCAATACCTTGGAAAGAAAACGCAGACCAGTCCGTTTCAGCAACAGCCAGTGATAGCCGAGCCACTTGAAATGCGGGGACCACTGTTGCGTGCCTCTGGCTGACACGCTAAAAATGCCACAACAACTCCTTCAAGAAAGAGCAGAGGCCACGTTAGGGGAACCACCATGGAGACATCTTTATTCTGACAAGTTTGCTCGGCGAATGCATTTCAGCTTCGTTAAGCCTTCCTCAGCGCCCCCCAGGGTTCTAATTAACAAAAAAGCTGGGGTTTTTTTCACGAGATACGCGTACCTACACGTATCCCGTGATTTTGTTTTTGCCTTGGGGGTCCTTGCGGGACCCCCTGAACAGGCCTAGGGGGTGAGGGTGTTTCTACCCTGCCCCCTTTTCGCGTTTTCCCATTTCTTTTTCTGTTTTCTTGTGCCTCAGTTCTACCGAGGCACAAGATGGCTGCCAACACTTCCTGATTTGGAGTGTTGACAGCCAATTAGCATAAAGCTCGTGCTCGGGAGGGTACGCATACTGTACGCGTACCGTACTTCGTCTATAGAAATATATATATTTAAATATATATATGTATATTTGATATATTGATATATGTAAAAAATAGATTTTATTGTAAACAATATTTGTATGTTAGATATTTGTGATTTTAATAGTCAAGTAGGCGATATTTTTGTATTCAATTTTTAAAATTTTTATGTATGTGTAAATTCGTATTTGTAGGATCAATATTATGTCAGAGATCCATTGCTGCATCTTCTGATGTCAAATTACTGAGTCTCTAAACTGCTTGCCTACTTTTGGCAAGCTTCTCAGCTGCTGATATCCAACACACATATTCTTACTTTCCAATCTACACAGAGCACCTCAATTTTCTCTCTACCAAATACCATTGTTGTGCACCATACCGACTTCCTTACTTGCCAGGATATCACCTGGCACTCAAGGTCACTGTGTACCTTCCAGAGTAGGTGTTTCCTCGAGCACAGACTTCAGTGAGTATTGTTTGGTAGCACCTTTAGTGTCATTTTCCTTAAGCAATGCCCTTATCATGAACGTCCTGTAGCATGGCCCTCTATGTGATCTTCCTGCAGAAGTCCTTTCTGTCTGATGTTTATCCAGAAGTTCATTGTATGTCTATGCATATGTTTCAGGGCTACAGTATATAAAGTGGCTATGAAGGCAGAAGGTTCAAAGAGTTGGGGTGTGGATATCATAGCAGTTGCGAGAACGACTCAATGAGATAGAGGGTGGAAAAGAGAGAGGACCAAAAGTGGGGGGTCAAAATTAAATTGGTGTGGGTGTATTAAATGAGAGAACATTGCACATTTATGGCTCCTAAACATTGATGAAAAGATCATTAATTGTCTGAACCCCTATTACTTCAAAGATGGGTGCCCATGTGAAGGCTAAAATAACTTTTTTTATCTGAGTGAGGATTATCATCTCATGGTATGGGCCTACATATTTGCATAGTGGAAGCTGTCTGTGAGGATCAGCCTCTCCTATGTGTATATTGTCAGCAGAAATGGAGGAGCAGACAAGGGTACAGGCCACGCTTGCACCCTCCCCATGATGTCCATTTGCATTCTGTCAATTCTTTTTTATTGCAGCCTTTAAAAGTCAAGTGATCAATTGTAGGCATTTCTCAAATGCTTATGTATTGATAGAGGTCAGCTCCCCCTTTTTCACTGCCTTCAGAGTAATTCAAAATGATCAACAGTGAAAACCCTGCCTCATGTACGAGAGAAAGGGTGTGGGGAATCCTTCCAAATAGCTGTTTTGAGCTGTGACATACTGGTACCTCTGGGACGAGAGGAGGCATTGTGTCTGTTGTTGTTGGGGTGGGACTCCGACAACCAGCATCCATCTTGCTTATAACAGAGGAGAAGATTGTGATAACTCCTGCATGCCTGAGTGCTAATAAAGTGCCTTGTGATTCCCACGGCAAGGGACGCATGCAAGTCGCACCTGGACATGTGCCTGGGCAAAGACACAACAGAAAGAGGCAGGGCTGGGCCACCCCACCTGGTTTGATAGAAATAAGATTCACCATTGGCACTGCAAGGTACGATTTATAGTTGGATTGAGCAGAATTCTTGAGTGAAATATTATTTAAATTCTGTTGAACTCTGACATTCTCGTAATTATGGGTAAGAGGAAAGTCACAGCATGTAATGGAGGAAAAGAGCCCTCAAATAAGCTTGCTGCGTCCATCACCAACTATCTGTCTTCTGTTATGGGTACTATTGAATCAGAGATAGGCCGGTTTGAAGAAAGGATAGACGCTGCTAAATGCCTTTCTGCCCAACCCACCAATAGCAACGCAACCTCTAAAAATGGGTGGAGAAGAACTGTGGCCCTATTGCTAGCTCCCGCCCATTAGCACCAGACAATGATAGTGGGAATTGCACCCTAGTAATTCCTATGTGCATGCTAACACTTCAGTGGAGGTCTTGGAAGTGTTTGCTGATTTTCATCCTCAACTAAGTGCATTCCCCTTAAAGAAAGCTGGAAACACACCAAACCAGTGACAAGACGAAAAACAACCTCCAACACAACAACTGTCTCTCAGGATTCTATCTGCCCCCCCCCCCCACTTCCTAAGATCCAGGCGGAGAGCTTAAAGGCCCTACAACCGGACCTTCTCAACACTAATTGTCAAAGAACACTGTGATGGTCAGTTTGGTAAATTGCAGTCTATGTTGAACTTGCATTTGTATATTTTCATGCATTTTGAGAAGGAAAGAGAGAAATGTTTTGCTTTAATCCAACCTCTAATCAAACCTCCCCAAGCTCAGTCAGTGCCTGTGGAGGTCCTCTGGTGTATTTCTGTATTAGATAACCACGACCCCCGAAGAGCAATCTACTATGTTTTTCCCTTGGCTGACAGCCTGTTGTCAAAAGCATCCCATATTAACAATCCGGTCCCAGCCACCCATAGTAGCCACCTGTAGTATGTCTCAGCCTTATAATGTTTAGCGGTCCTAATCCCCAGAAGTCAGAATCTCTTTTTCTCTTAATGAACAGCAATTTTTTACACACCTTGATGTGTTCTATCTAGGACCCCGATCAATATTGTGACCTTATGCCGTTATACTGCTATAATCAATCCATACCCCTATAATGGCATAAACGATCAGAGCCATTTTTCAGAAACTCGTCTCTGCCATTAAAGTACATGACACAGCAGAAGCCACTATCTTAGATTCCTAGATTACACACTGAGTTCTTTCAACAGATAAAACCCCCAGCAACCTGGGAAAGCCCCGCTTGCTTTGTTTTTATTAGTAATAGAACTCTAATGAGCACTGTAAGAACGACCAGTTCTTAGTGACATCTTTATTGACGTCTTATGTCCAAAAACTTACGTCAAACAAGGCACCTTCCAGGTATAAATAATACCAACATTGCCTTAAGCAAGCACGATGGTGGTGGTGAATACAGGAGCAGAACAGCTGTCCCTTGCAGAGCCCAGCAGATGCGAGAAGCCCACGGACGCTGCCCCTCCTCCTCCTTGACGCTCTGAGAAAGACGCTGTCTTTTCTCCTGCCGAGAAAATCCAGCTCCGGCGTTTCCAGCCTACCCTTGCGGGTAACTGGAATATCGAGTCCTGAGGGGAGATACCAGACCTCCAACATTCTATTCCAGAGGTACGGTGTTGACTAAACCCTTAGAGAGAATTCTTGAAGCAAACCCTTGGCAAAACCAACTTAACTTAAACTGCTACTTACTTACTCCCTCCCAAGTATTAGGCTTAGGTCAGGTACACTGGGGTAGGCGTAGTTAGAAGCACCAGTTGAGGACGTTAGCTAAATGTATATATGAATGTATATATTTTATTCATTTTAACTATTGTATGGCTAAGAAACCATATCAATGCTTTTACAGTATTATTTCGCAATCCTCTTTTTACTGTACGCACTTTTTATAATAACAAGTCTTGCAATTGTGGCAATTCATTTCTCTTGCATGAGAAGAAAGACTGTTCAATAAATAATATCTTTTATTGAAAACGCCCGTCTCTCTATTCTCTGCATCCTGGTGAAAGTAATTCCTGCACAACTGACTGAGTAAAATAGCTGTCTCTTGTTTCACACGACTCTAGAGATTGACTCTTATTCTAAGGAGCAAAGTTGTCATGTTTATGCGGTTGTTGGAAAACTGAATCCCTTCTTGTCTGAGCCAGGGAAGCTGATCACTTCCTATTCAGTAAAGAAAGTTTCCAGTGACCTCTGAGCTAGTTGGTACAAACCCAATTAAGTCTAACATAGGCAGTAGAGACCTGGAAGACCGCACTTCTACATCTACACTGCTGTTTATGTTATTCCAATGCGCAGGGCCTATAGGGAAAATAGGAACTACACTACAACCTGACCCTGGAGTATATACTCCCTATGTTAATATTTTAGATAAATTTACGCCATTGCACACTAATAAGAGGGAGTCGTTGTTATACCTAAACCACAATCAAATTCATTGGCTCACAGCAAATTCAAGTTGTCCATGTGATGTTTTTAATTATATCCTGACAGTGAAGAGAGTCCCCTGGGTTGGTGATGAACTTAAATTTACCTTAGGCAATTGTATTGTAGTTAATTGTAAAAGTTACTTTTTGATGAGGAAAGTATTGGACACACTTGGAACCTGATAGGCATTCAGGGGAGATATAGAGCCTCACCTCTGGGTTTTTATTTTAAGCCAGGTTAAAATGACCAGACGGTCAATAGGAATATTCACAAAGAGATACCCAGCTTATTCCTAGTATTATTCCATCTATTCCTCTTTGTAACCTTTTGCTCGACTGAGATATCTTCTGTATATTGATTGACATTCAAAAGTGACTTCCCCCTCAATTTCGAATCCCTTTTCTCTATCATTTCTTCCTCTCACTCTTAATGAGGAAGAGGGTGTGGCCTAACGACTAGAGTGGTTGACCTCGAAGCTGGGAAACCAGGTTTGAGTTTCGGCAGGGACACTCAGCATCCTATGATTCTGAGTAAATCACTAAATCTCCCTGCACCTAAATAAATAAAAAATGAATGTGTCAGTCTGTAACGCAACTGGTACTCATGTAAAGAGCTCTGATACCTTTGGGTCTAGTTTGCGCTATATTAAACTCCACCAAAAAAATGTGGTTATGACCCTTTCGCTGGATACGGTTCACCTGCATTCGCAACTAAAATCTTCAAAATGAGACCCCAAAATTCGGGGACCTTTTTTCTTATATGCCCTATAATGTGTTAGCCTGGAATGTAGCAGGAATCTATTCTAAATTGTCAAATGAAGATTGAGTCTCCTTTATACAGGGATTCAAAATAATTTGCCTGCTAGAGTCTTGGGCCATAAAGAACTTCCATGTTGATGGTTTCCGCTCCTTTTGTGCTCCAGCAATTCCATCCCCCTCTGGGAGGGCTAAGGGGGGTGGCTGTTTTGATTTTGGTTAATTTTTCATCTCCCAAAGTAAAGTCTCTGTGGTTGTCCCCGTTTAAAATATTTATGTTGTCTGGTTTAGGCCAAACAGATTTGTTGATTATTAACTTTTTTAACAATTTATTTGACCCTCATTAGTCAAAAGTGATAGGCTTTCTATCTATTCAAATTGTAGAACTAAACTGTATTACAAAAACATGTTGTATGTCATGGGTTGGTGCCTTCAAGTGTACTTTGTGTCCTTTTAGTGGGTCTCCAGTCTGTGGTTTGGAGGACAATTTAAACCAGGAGGTGGCCCATATTAAGCACACAGTGTATGGGGATGCTAATAATCAGGTGCTATTTAACAACTATCTCCTCTTTCTAAGTGACTGTGGCTCCGAGCCCTTAAAATCTTGCCCAACCTTCACAAGTGGTGGTGCTCATAGCATTATTGATTTTATGTTGATTTCAAAAGTAAACATTTTTTAATTTAAAATTATACCTAATTGCATGAACGACCACAATCTCCTTATTTTGACTTTTAGTAATCATTAGTCAAGAGTGGCAAAGCTATGGAGGCACTTCCCATTCTTTTTTCAGCAAATAGAAGTCTTCTCATTAAGTGGGCCGCTGTTGAATCGTTCCATTTCTTGAAATCTATAGTGTACCAAAACCAAGACCAAGTGATTAAGTGTTCGCTTGACATACCTGCTAGTGTGATAATAGAGAGTTTTTCCAGGTTATGTCATGCAGTTTCTGTAGTGTTAACCTTAAAATTTAAGTCCCACACCCCACCCTCACAGTGTTGGTTTAACTTAGCTTGCTGATTATATAAAGCCATGCTCAGGGAGAAAAAATCAGAGAAACAGCATGGGCAGATCTCCTTACAGCAGGAAAATCAAGGGATTCAGGATTATTTTGTGATGTGTTCAATGGACCCCTGTTTACATCAGGACCCTCAACCAAGATTGATTGCCTAAATTCAGCAGATTCTTGAGTTTTTCACTTTTACCCACGTATTTGATTCTGAGAACTACCCCAGAAGACATTAAGATCTTTGGGGGGGTGACACACACTGAGAATAGTTTGTAAACATCTTTATTCTGCTGCATGTAAGACAGAACTCAATAGTCTAAACCTGCCTTCACTCACCTTTATAACACTTATGTCACAGGTGTATGATGTACAGTCTGAACCAAAAGAGTGCCAGTTTTTTTATTTACAAGATACTACATTGGGTGCCCCAGTGCCCACCCAGGGCTCCCACTGACCAACATGTTGGGGGCTGCAGGGGAATCTCCAGGGCCCCAGCGGCTGCAGCCAGGTTCCCGTATGGTATAGGAGCGGTTATTGCTCCCACCCAGAGAGAGCAGTTATTTTATGCATGCTCCCTCAAGTCAGAAGCAATATGTGCTTTGTTTCCCTGTCCGCATCAGTGCAAGCAGGGAAGCAAAATAAAAGTCTACTCCCAGCCAGTGGGATAATTTTTAAATCTCCTGCTGGCTAGGAGCAGACATATGTGTTTGCTCCCGTTGGGCGGGAGATTTAAAAATCCTCCCTCCAGAGGGGAGCAAACACATGTCTCACTGCCCACTGTAGTGAGGGCAGGGAAACTACTATTAAGTCCCAGGACTGAGCTCGCTGGGACACAGTAAGTAAATCGGCTCCTAGGAGAGGGGTTCCTTAGAGCCATTAAAGGCTCATGGAGTGGCAGTCATATGGCACCCCCTTCCATTTCATTAAATGTACATTTTGGCCCCAGGGAATGGGTGCCTGGGGACAAATTAGGCTGAGGTAGGGGGCCACATGCCCCTCTCCCTTCATATAATTGTACAACCCCAGGGGTTGGCCCCAGTGCCTAATTAGGCTCAGGGAAGGGGGCCAGGTGCCTCCTCCCTTTCAGTAATATGTGCTCTTCCACCCGGGCACTGACCCACCCCAGGTTATTTTTGGAAATGTGCTGAAGCCTGCACTTTAAACAAAACGTTGACACTGATTTGTGAATCCGCGTTTGTAGCAAACAAAATTAAGAAATGTGTTTGGCCCCATGTAGGATCTCTCTGGGACCCCACCACAAGCCAAAGGGGGTCATTGTAATCCTACCCTGCCCCCATATCTTTTTTGCGTTTTGCAGGACTCAGGACTCGAGTCCTAAGATGGCTGCAGCCACAGTGTTGTTGATGTGATGGCAGCCAATCAGATCTTTGATTGATCTCCTGGATCCACAGAGGCTCTGCGTCCCTAGATGTACACAATATTTTAGTACTAATTGCTTAAAAACTACTGAATGGATTTACAATAAATCACAAAAGCACTCTTTCTGGACCAAGATTTAGCTTTCTGCCAAATTTTGTGTAAATCCGTTCAGCAGCTTGAGCTGTAGCTGTGTAGAAAGTTCCTATGAAAAAATGAATGGAAACAGTTTGTGAGCATTAATTGCTCAAAAAGGATGGCATGGATTTACACTAGATGAGAAAGAGCACTCTTTCTGGACCAAGATCTAGCTTTTTGACAAACACAGCTAGCTGTGTCTAAAGGTCCTGTGGTAAAAATGAATGGGAAACATGTTTTGGGACCTACACTTTTTATCGGCCCCCTCCTGACAGATCACCTCAAAACTTTGGAAATTTTCATGGAAATTCATCAAAATATAATTACATATATGTATATATTAGCTGAACAAATCAATGATTAGAGGGACATTATAGTTAGGCTCAGATTTCACTTGTACATAGCCAGTAAAATTGCGCAGTTGTGGTTACCTCAGCTAACTATAACTTACGCCCCTGCAATGAACTGCTTATGATCTCACATAATACATATGACATCCCTCATGACATGGTCAGTGACATCACTGTTGACATCTGTGATGACATCATCCTGTGAGTGTAAGTATTTTCTAAGAGTTTATGATTGTTAAACATATATACTAAGCTACTACAAAAGTTAAGTTAGTATACTAGGTGTACTACTAATCAGTAATACTACTTCAAGTTCTGGTTTTGTGAGTGGCTGTATGAGTAAGTGGGTGTGTAAATGGATCTACGGATGTGTGAGTGGTTGAGTGAGTTCCTGCTTTGGTCTGTGAATGGGTATGTGAGTGTTGTTGGTGTTTGAGTGGGTACATGAAAGGTTTATAGGGGTGTGAGTAGGCATGTGAGATGTTCTGTGTATGATATTATCAGTGATGTCATTTGAGATATCATTAATCCTGGGCGTAGGACTACGCTACGCTCGCGTAGTTTGCACAACTATATCTACGCGAATTGCACATAGCACAGTGCAAAAACACGTGGCTAGCATTTCTTGCTTCATCACAGTCCTCAACGTCAAGTTGGCGACCGCGAGCGAGCAAAATGACATTCCAGCGAAACTTTTTCCTTGTTCACGTTCAGCAACATCAAGTTGCCGATCGTGAGCATGGAAAATTAACCACCCAGGTGAGATTCTCAATGTGGGGAGGTCAGGTTTCTCATTTTGAGTGGTCGCGTATGCTCGCGATGAGAAACTACCAGTCCGCATTAAGAAAACTGCTGCTCGAATACAAATCTACTAGAGCTGCAGAAAACTGTGCGGATTGCACTGTGCAAAATGCCGTTTGCAATGATTGCACAGTGCGGAGAAGCATCCGGCAATGTGCAATCAGTGCGAACAGCATTTTACCTACCCCACTACACAGTTCGCGTAGCTAAGCGTAGCTTGCGTAGTGCAAAGTTGAATTTGCGTAGCGTGACTACGCAAACTACGCCCAGGGTTAGATATCATCATTTGGATAAGTGCAGGAGCCTGTACTTCTTTTTTTCGTTGGGAGCCACAGATCCAGCACGTCTTCAGCAGATTTTTTTAATGCTTTCTTTGCCCGGTGGGGCACCCCATCAAGAGGTCTAAGGGGGTCAGGTTATTCCTACCCTGCCCCCTTCTCTTTTTTTAACATTTTTTTCGGGGACTCAGTTAAAGCCGAGTCCCATACTGGCTGCCAACACTTCCTGATTGAAGTATTGGCAGCCAATAAAATCTCAGCTTTTTCATCCCTATATAGAGAAATTGTTTTTTCTCGTTATATCTCAAACACTACTGAACGGATTTATGCCACTTTACAGAAAGGTCGCTTTCTGGACCAACAACTACCTTTCTGCCAAATTTGGTGTATTTCTGTTCAGCAGTTAGCGCTGTAGTCATGTCTAAAATCTCTGTGGGAATTAACATGGGGAAATGCATTTTGGACTCCCCTCTTTCTCAGCCCTCGCTTGACAGATCACCATTAAACTTTCAAGACAGCAGCTGAAGTGTGCATTGTTTAAGTTTAAAATTTTGCAAGAATTCGTCAAATGTCGCTAAGTTATTGGCAAAACAAAAAGCGCTCTTCCTATGGAAACTAGGTCCTGACTACCTACTGGTGACCACCAGCCACCAGTAGGTTTTATAAATATATCTATATATACATATATATATATATATAAATAGAAAAATATTCAGTCAGAACTGGAACCTGATATTAGGTGACCCGGTCATTGGCAATAAAGTGTTGAATAAACCACTCCTCACATTCAGAAAATCGATATCCATGGCTAGATCTTTGGTTAAAAATACTTTGGAACCCCAGATGTCTAATACTTGGAAGGCCCTAGGTAGGGGTTTCAAGAAATGCTCGCAATGCAAGGCATGCAGACATGGGATCAATAGGTCTCAATATATGTGCTCCAGTGGATTTTGAGAAATTAACGTTCAAAACAAGATATATATCTGTAACAGCGCTCCGGGCTGCGCTCCGGTCCGCTTACTTTTCGCGAAACGGAACTTTGCGATGCGAAGCTGATTGGCTCCCCGGTGTCTGTCAACATTCTAAACAGTCCGGAGCGGCCGCCATCTTATCTCTCGGTAGGATCGAGAGAGAAGAAGAGGTGAAAAACGAAGGGGGAATTTAATGAAAGGGGGCAAGGTATACCCCTCTTGACCCCCTAGGAATGTTGTTGGGGTTATTAAAGGGTCCCGTGGGGAAAATAAAAAAAAAATTATTTTTCACGGTAGAAGCGCTTCACGGGCCGCGAACTGGGCCGCAAACTGGTAGCGAAACGGGAATTCGCCATTTTGTGCTTCGTTTTAATTAAATTACTAGGTATAAGGGGGTGCGGGAGACGTATCCTAATCCCCTATGTTTTCTGAGGGTGGCTGAGGAGGCTCATATATGTTGATACATCTCTTCCAGCGGCTGTGCGTGAGCTTTTTTTTTTTTTGCTGCGTGACGTCTGTTAACGTTCGATTCGATGGAAATCAGGAAGTGTTGACCACCAATTTGTCAGTGCGATAAAATGTTTTGTTATAAATGAATCCTTATTGATAAACATTGTCTGCGCCATCTTGCCTTTTTTCCAATGCCACAATTTTGTCGTGCACGGCAGCCATTTTAGATGCCAGGCCGGTCCCAGGCTATCACCTAGCCCTGCGGATGTAGTTTATGGCCCCAGCTGTAGAGAATCCAGACATGCCAACCCTCCCGATTCAGGCGTGAGACTACTGATTTCAGTGCTAGTCTCCCGCCTCCCGATTTCTGCAAGCAAAAACCCGGGGGCATATTACCAACAACTAGCGATAATTTTTACTCTAACTTGTTTAGAGACAAAAATTATCGCAGCACATCGGCGATTTTTATCGCAGATAAACCTTGCTATTAGCAAGGTTTATCGCAAATGCGAAAAAAACGGCCGCAATGCATGAATATCGCTGAAAAGTCAGCGATATTCATGCATTATCGAGCAAATGCTCTTAGCCATGTTATCCACCTCCCATTGGATAACATGGCTAAGAACTGCTCAGGTCAGGTGTTAGCTTTTGGAGATATTCGCGTTGCCAGCAACTTGCCAGGCCAGGCAGTGTTCAACACTTGCATCACCCTTTCTCTGCCTGCTATTGCGCTCCATGCTTCGGAAAGGTAAGAAAAAGAACGTGCATTTGAGTTTGAAATGTCCGATCCTGTAGCAGTACACTTGCAAAGCCCACACATGACAATAACCCGATTCAAGGCCCCATTCACCCGATTTTTTAAAAATATATAGCACTCCAACAAAGTAGGATTATAAAACTTTATTAACTTTTAAATATAACGAACGGAACAAAAACTGTAACAAACATTTAAACATTTTTGACAAAAAAAAGCAACAATGGTCAGAAGCTGTCTTTTGTGCGAATAGTCCCGTGGCCATTCCACGAGCAGACATGGCAGCCGCTCCCCACCAGAAGCCTGCGGGAGTCGGGGGCCCCCAAGACTTTTGTAGAATCTTCACGGCTGAGGGGACGCTTTCGAGAATGGGACCCAAGCCCTATCAGGGAAGCGTCCGAGTTCCAAGGTGTCCCAGGACCATTTTAGTGGACCAGGCCCAAAACCGAAGAGCCGGCCGCCATTTTGAGAGTCCTGTGGCAGCCGCCTATCGCTGCACCGCAAGAGCGGGAGCAACTTAACTACATGGTGAGCGAGGCGCTGTAGTCGCAAGAGCGGGCGGTAAACAGCTGAATGGCGGAAGAGGCACAGTGTACCAAAAGCGGGCGGAATGGCAACTAAAACGGTAAAGGGGCGCCCCACTACAGCGTGTCTTCAGGTCAAACGGATTGTGGGACAAAGTCCAGAATAGAAGAGTCATCAAAAGGCAAAAAGTTCCGCCGGACCCCGGGAGCCGGCCGCCTATGTCGGGGGCGATCTCAGGCTACACCAGTGCTATAAGACTTGGGGAGGGGGTCGGAGCCAAGCGTCTTCTCCGAGTCCGTGCCATCACACCGCCCCTCGGGGGCCTCCGTCAAGCGGTTTAGGGAGTTACCATATAACATTGTTTTCAAATGCAGTCAGGTCCACAAACGACCCTCACTTACTTTGAGAATAGTGAAGCTGCAGTAGGTCGAAATAAGCTTCAGACAGTCTTACAAGCACTGCTTTTGTAAACATTTTTTGATTTTTTTGTATTTTTGCACAGTTTTAAATTATATTTTTGTTTTTGATGGAGGGGAAACAACAAAGCACAGGCATTGAAAAAGGCTCAAACTCAGAACTCTGAACTATGGCACCCAACATCCAGGACTTGCCATCTGGATCTTGGCGCCTTGTGCTGCTTCCGACCTATTCACACATCGGTCCACTACTGACATCATCTCATAAACCAACGTAATGTAAATAGTTATTTAATAAAATGTTTTACCCTGTTACTTTGCTGGTGTGTTGTCTATATTTTTAATATTTGCATAGGGTTTGTCGTTATTTTGGGCGGGGTGGGTGACAGAGCCGAGCTGTCTTGCAGCCCTCATGGTGTGGCGGTCAGTTCATCTCACTATTTTCGTATTTCTCATGAAGGGTTGTTCCTAATGTTTCTATTTTAGCGAGGTCAAAAAGAGATCCAATTAGTGGCCTACTGATTTTGCTCGATTACTTTTATTTTTTTACACGATTTTTCACGATTTTTCACTATCTGCAAAGACTAAACAGAGTATTGCGACTTTGTGCTTGTTTGTAAATAGAGAATGAACCAAAGAGAATCAATTGTAAAACAGTAAATGCTTGGATAACAATCAATCAAATGGAGAGACAAGCAGGCACGACGGATTACAACGGTTGTAAAGGCCTGCGTTAACTACTCTTCACTATCTGCAAAGAGAGAGTACTACTAAGAGAAAAGAGGGGAGGGGGGCAGCGTTCAAAGCACATCAGCGTGCATAAACACGAAAAAGTTTTTACCTATCACGTACTTGACATTTTACAGCTTTTGATATTTGCTATTAAAAAACCATTGAAATTCACAGAAAAAACGATAGGTTATAGGCCATATATAGTTAGGAATTTGCATTTACAAAACCTTATTTTACTCACACAAAACCATTGAAATTTCATATATAGTTAGTTCCACTAACTATACATCGCGCACCCGCAATCCACTGCTGATGATGTCACATATTACATCATTCATGACATGGTTAGTGACATCACTGATGACATCACTGATGACATCTCAAATGACATCACTGATGACATCTCAAATGACATCACTGATGACATCACTGATGACATCTCATTTGACATGACTGATCACATCACTGATGATATCATTCATGTGATAATACCATGAACCTCTTCAGACTCTAATATAACCTTAGATACAATCAGTGTAAACAGACAGTCACAGACTGTCACTCATCCATGGAGTTACTTACACACCTAGTCAGTTATGCAAAAAACAATCACACCTCCATTTTCTCAACTATACAGTTATACACACCTTACTTATTCAAACATATACTAACACATTTACTTTACTCTCTTATACAATCCCTGATACATGTTCACAATGATCCATACAGCCACTCACACATTCACTTGCTCTTATGCACAGTTATTTATATATGTCAACTCTCACATGTACTGTGTTTTACATATGTACTTACTTTGACATGTAGCACTGAGATATCCATTCACTCACTAATACACTCATGCACAGTCAACCGCCCATACAGTTGTTTGCACATGCACTTTTGAACCCATACATATAGTGAATCAACTACTCACACATCTATGTACAGAGTCACACACCTCCCAGCCACCCATACACACACACTCAGTTTCCCATACAAATACTTGGACAACCAATGAATAACCCATACAGTTACTCATATAGCTACTGATCAACATATGCAGCAGTTTGTAGAACAACAGATATAATGATGCACAAATTAAAACAGTTTAGTCACTAACCCATGCACTCAGTGAGACACATTTAATCACTCACTCATACAGTCAGTCATGCACCTACTAAATCCTTCATCCAGACACTTATACATCCACTCATTCTTTAATATGTAAGACATATTTTAACTTTACAGAAACATACAGTCACTGGATGTTGTCATCAGTGATGTCATTTGAGATGTCATCAGTGATGTCATTTGAGATGTCATCAGTGATGTCATCAGTGATGTCATTTGAGATGTCATCAGTGATGTCATCAGTGATGTCACTAACCATGTCATGAATGATGTAATATGTGACATCATCAGCAGTGGATTGCGGGTGCGCGATATATAGTTAGTGGAACTAACTATATATGAAATTTCAATGGTTTTGTGTGAGTAAAATAAGGTTTTGAAAAGGCTAATCCCTAACTATATATGGTCTATAACCAATGGTTTTTTCAGTGAATATATATATATATATATATATATATATATATATATATATATATATATTACCTACTGGCGGTCGCCAGTAGGTATATATAGTTAGGATTTTTTCTCTATGGGATTTTTGAAAATTCTATGTCTAATAACTTTGGCGTTTGTGTACGGAATTGGCTGAAATTTTCAGGAAAATGGAACATTTTGTTTCTGAGCAGGCCCTGACAATTTGGGGGGGTTTCATCAAGGGGGGGGCCGAGAAAAAAGGGGGGTCCCAAAACGCGTTTTTCCCATGTTAATTTCTATAGGGCGGTTGGCCTCACTTTTAGCTCGAACGGCTGAATGGATTTGCACGAAACTTGGCAAAATTGTAGGGACTGTTAGCCCGATGTGCCTTTGCTAGGTCTCAATATATGTGCTCCAGTGGATTTTGAGTAATTTAGGTTCAAAAAAAGATATATATCTGGGCGGAGCCTAACCACACGTCTGATCTGATTGGCTGTCAGCACTTCATCCAAGAAGTGTTGGCAGCCATCTTGGGACCAATATACATGATAGCACCTCATTAAAAAGCATTGTAGTTAATAGAGGGTTTTAGGACTTTAGTTACATTATAAATCATTTGTTGATGGTACCATAATCGTTTTAGGAATTGTGGTGGGTTCTAAGGTGATTTTACCATGTGAAAAAACCTACTGCTGTGATATCATGAATATTGTTTGAAAGAAAACTAATATCTCATGATTTTCCCACAGTGGTTTGGAAGGGGATCTATAAGCTAAACTGAAAGCATATTTTCTGTAAATTCACATTATCTTTCTCAGTCATGTGAAAATGAAGTCTGACATTCTCAGTAAAACATGTACATCCAACAAGGACAGAGACTGTCAGTTGATTCCTTTGTGTTCTACTGCAGCCTCCTAGAGTGTTCTAAAGAACAACTAGAGCGCTAACAGTCCTACTTATTACAAAGGTATGGCACACCTGAAGCCATCTTGATTGGAATAAAGTGGTAACTCTTAAAACATTTAATTTAAAAAGAAACAACATGAGGGGGTATATTTTGCCATAGAAAGTATGATTAGTGCTGCAGAATGAAAAATTAGGGCACATTTTGAGTGACTTCTCAAATCCTTTTCTATTTCATTAAAACATTCTGACATGCAGTCTCCCAAAATGGCCACCAGAGACAAAAGAGCCCAAATGTAGCCCAAATATCACCCAGATGTAGCCCAAGTATAGCCCAATGACAGAATGTCCCAGAGTGTTCTAAAGAACAACTAGAGCGCTAACAGTCCTACTTATTACAAAGGTATGGCACACCTGAAGCCATCTTGATTGGAATAAAGTGGTAACTCTTAAAACATTTAATTTAAAAAGAAACAACATGAGGGGGTATATTTTGCCATAGAAAGTATGATTAGTGCTGCAGAATGAAAAATTAGGGCACATTTTGAGTGACTTCTCAAATCCTTTTCTATTTCATTAAAACATTCTGACATGCAGTCTCCCAAAATGGCCACCAGAGACAAAAGAGCCCAAATGTAGCCCAAATATCACCCAGATGTAGCCCAAGTATAGCCCAATGACAGAATGTCCCAGAGTGTTCTAAAGAACAACTAGAGCGCTAACAGTCCTACTTATTACAAAGGTATAGCACACCTGGAGCCATCGTGATGGGAATAAAGTGGTAACTCTTAAAACATTTAATTTAAAAAGGAACAAAATGAGGGGGTATATTATGCAATAGAAGGTATTATTAGTGCTGCAGAAAGAAAAATTAGGGCACATTTTGAGTGACTTTTCAAATCCTCTTCTATTTCATTAAAAAATTCTGACATGCAGTCTCCCAAAATGGCCACCAGAGACAAAAGAGCCCAAATGTAGCCCAAATATCACCCAGATGTAGCCCAAGTATAGCCCAATGACAGAATGTCCCAGAGTGTTCTAAAGAACAACTAGAGCGCTAACAGTCCTACTTATTACAAAGGTATGGCACACCTGAAGCCATCTTGATTGGAATAAAGTGGTAACTCTTAAAACATTTAATTTAAAAAGGAACAAAATGAGGGGGTATATTTTGCCATATGAATTATGATTAGTGCTGCAGAAAGAAAAATTAGGGAACATTTTGAGTGACTTCTCAAACCCTCTTCAATTTCATTAAAAAATTCTGACATACAGTCTCCCAAGATGGCCACCAGAGACAAAAGAGCCTAAATGTAGCCCAAATATCACCCAGATGTACCCCAAGTATAGCCCAATGACAGAATGTCCCAGAGTGTTCTAAAGAACAACTAGAGCGCTAACAGTCTTACTTATGACAAAAGTATGGCACACCAGAAGCCATCTTGATTGGAATGAAGTGGTAAGTCTGAAAACACTCAATTTAAAAAGGAACAACATGAGGGGGTTAATTTTGCCATAGAAAGTATGATTAGTGCTTCAGAAAGAAAAATTAGGGATCATTTTGAGTGACTTCTCAAATCCTCTTCTATTTCATTAAAAAAATTCTGACATGCAGACTGAAACATGCACTTTGAATACCAGCAGCAGACGTCCCTGGTGAGCAGTAGCTTTACTACAGTGATCTAATGTGCAACTAGAGTGCTAACATTCAGAATTTATGGCAAATGTGTGACACATCTGAATGCCTTCTTGATGGAACCAAAGTAAACAAGCAATGAAAATGCAATAGATCTCGCCCTCGTTTAAGTTAAAGCCATTCTGTTTGTAATGAGGTGGCTTTTTAGCTTTGCTTTTATTAGTGTTTTTTCAACTTTCATGTAAATAACATGCATCTGTATGCATATAAGTATATGTATGCATGCATTTATGTTTGTATTTATATAGATATACAGATGATATATGTTTATATATGTATGTATATATATATATTCACTGAAAAAACCATAGGTTATAGACCATATATAGTTAGGAATTAGCATTTACAAAACCTTGAAAATTCACTGAAAAAACCATAGGTTATAGACCATATATAGTTAGGAATTAGCATTTACAAAACCTTGAAAATTCACTGAAAAAACCATAGGTTATAGACCATATATAGTTAGGAATTCGCATTTACAAAACCTTATTTTACTCACACAAAACCATTGAAATTCCATATATAGTTAGTTGCACTAACTATATATCGCGCACCTGCAATCCACTGCTGATGATGTCACATATTACATCATTCATGGCATGGTCAGTGACATCACTGATGACATCACTGATGACATCTCAAATGACATCACTGATGACCTCACTGATGACAACATCCAGTGACTGTATGTTTCTATAAAGTTAAAATATGTCTTACATATTGAAGAATGAGTGGATGTATAAGTGTCTGGATGAAGGATTTAGTAGGTGCATGACTGACTGTATGAGTGAGTGATTAAATGTGTCTCACTGAGTGCATGGGTTAGTGACTAAACTGTCTTAATTTGTGCATCATTATGTCTGTTGTTCTGTAAACTGTTGCATGTGTTGATAAGTAGCTATATGAGTGACTATATGGGTTATTGATTGTTTGCCCAAGTATTTGTATGGGAGACTGAGTGTGTGTGTGTGGGTGGCTGGGAGGTGTATGACTCTGTGCATAGATGTGTGAGCAGTTGATTCACTAGATGTATGGTTTCAAAAGTGCATGTGGAAACAGCTGTATGGGCGGTTGACTGTGTGCATGAGTGTATTGGTGAGTGAATGGATATCTCAGTGCTACATGTCAAAGTAAGTACATATGTAAAACACAGTACATGTGAGAGTTGACATATATAAATAACTGTGCATAAGAGCCAGTGAATGTGTGAGTGGCTGTATGGATCATTGTGAACTTGTATCAGGGATTGTATAAGAGAGTAAATATGTGTTAGTATATGTTTGAATATGTAAAGTTTTTATAACTGTATAGTTGAGGAAATGGAGGTGTGATTGATTCTTTGCATGACTGACTAGGTGTGTGAGTAACTCCATGGATGAGTGACAGTCTGTGAGTGTCTGTTTACACTGATTGTATCTAAGGTTATATTAGAGTCTGAAGAGGTTCATCGTATTATCACATGAATGATATCATCAGTGATGTGATCAGTAATGTCAAATGAGATGTCATCAGTGATGTCATCAGTGATGTCATTTGAGATGTCATCAGTGATGTCATTTGAGATGTCATCAGTGATGTCATCAGTGATGTCACTGACCATGTCATGAATGATGTAATATGTGACATCATCAGCAGTGGATTGCGGGTGCGCGATATATAGTTAGTGCAACTAACTATATATGGAATTTCAATGGTTTTGTGTGAGTAAAATAAGGTTTTGTAAATGCGAATTCCTAACTATATATGGTCTATAACCTATGTTTTTTTCAGTGAATATATATATATGTATGTATGTATATATATATATATATATATATATATATATATATATATATATATATATGTATATATATATTCACTGAAAAAACCATAGGTTTCACACCAGTTATAGTTAGCTGGAAATTTTACTGATATAAAACCATTGAAATTCCCACGTTATAGTTAGTCGGACTCACTATAACTTGCGCGTGCAATGCACTGCTGATGACATCACATATTACATCACTCATGACATGGTCAGTGACATCACTCATGACATCACTGATGACACCATCCAGTGAATGTGTGTCTTTCTGAAAAATAAATATGTTTTATATATGTATATGTAAAGGTCGATGGGAGAATAAATGTTTAAATAAAAGTCTAAATGGATGGTTTTAAAAAAAAAAAAATATTGAATTACTGGCTTATTAAGTGTATCTTAGTGAATACATATATTAGTGAGTAATGTTTAAATATTTAAATATATGTATCAGTGTTTCACTTTGTGTATAAGTGGCTGCATGGGTTGGTGAGTAGCTACATATGTGTGTATATGAGTTATTAGATGTTTTTTTAGTATCAATATAAGTGTCTGTATGATTTGGTGGGAGTGTTACTTAGCACATAGATGCATAAATGACTGACTCACTGTTTGTATGTGTTTTAAAGACAGCATATGTGCCGGACTGTATGGGTGAATGAGTGTGTATATGTATGTGTTAGTAAGTGAATGACTGTCTTACTAGTGTCTTTATCAGTAACTACATATGTTTTAATCTAGTATATGTGAGTATTGATGTATATAAGTGAGTATATATGAGAGTGAGAGATTGAAAGAATTCTTGTTTTAATAAGTATGTGTTTCTATAAGTGATTTTTTAAGAGAGTAAGTATGTGTAAGTTTCTTTAGAAGTAAGGTGGTAGAGTGTGTATAGCTGTATATGCTAAAAAATTGATGTTCAATAGTTTATTTGCATGTGTGAGTATGTGTATGAGCAACTTTTGGAAGACTGTCGGTGTGTTAACGGATGTATAGGTGTCTCACTACATATGATGAGTGAGTATATGTATGACTGACTATTTAGAACTGTTGATGAATGAGTGGATGTGTATATAAATGGTGGAATTACTGAATTGGTTGTTGCAACTGGTATAGATATCTTCACTTTTTTGAAAATATTAGTTTCTATTTTTGAATATGTGTTTCAAGGGTTACTTTACAGTGAAAGGAGGTCAGTCACTCTGTCACAAGGACGGTATCATCAGTGATGTCATGAGTGATGTCACTGACCATGTCATGAGTGATGTAATATGTGATGTCATCAGCAGTGCATTGCACGCGCAAGTTATAGTGAGTCCGACTAACTATAACGTGGGAATTTCAATGGTTTTATATCAGTAAAATTTCCAGCTAACTATAACTGGTGTGAAACCTATGGTTTTTTCAGTGAATTTAATAGGTTTTTTAAATGCTAATTCCTAACTATAACCGGTGTGAAACCTATGGTTTTTTCAGTGAATTTCATAGGTTTTTTAAATGCTAATTCCTAACTATAACTGGTGTGAAACCTATGGTTTTTTCAGTGAATTTCATAGGTTTTTTTAATGCTAATTCCTAACTTTTTATACAGACTCATACCTATGTGTTTTTTAGTGAATTGCTAAAGTATGTTTTTGTAAAAATGAACACTATAATGTATATTGAGATAATATTTTTAATTTAAAATATTTTTTTTTTATATTTCACTCTGGTGCGCTTTCGGTGCGCGCACCGGTGCGCGTACCGTCAGCGCACTAACAAAAAAAAAGAAAAAAAAAGAATGAAGGAGGGACTGTGTAATAGATAGTAAGACAGATAAAAAGTGTAAAAGGAAGTAACTGAGAAAAGAAAAATGAATAAGGGAGCAAAAGAAAGAAGAAATAGGAAGAAGACTAAAGCAGAGGTTAAGGGAGAATGTAAATGGATGTTGAAAGTAAAAAGAAGGACAGTTAAGTATGAGAATGACAGGTAGTGACGGAATCAGAGGAAAAGAATAGCAGTGATTGAGGGAAAGTAAATATCAGTGAATATAAGTAAAGAGGGGTGAAAGAGGGTACATGTAAGTGAATAAGGGAAACACATGGGGAGTAATAGAGAGAAAGAAGAGAGAGAGTAAAAGAAAGACAAAAGGAAGAACTAACTGAACTACAGTACAATGAGTGTGAAAGAAAAAAAAATGGAGAAAGAGAAAGAGGGTTAGGAAACTAAAGCAGTGGTACTAAGAGAATATGAAAAAGATAAAAAGTGGTGGAAGGAACAGAGGAAATGCAGATAGTTCCTATTAGATTAAGAAGTTGTGAATGAAGTGCAGTAAAGAAACAGCGATGAAAAAAGAGTGTAAATTAGTAAAGAGAGGTAAATAAGGGTGAAAAAGAAAATGAGTGTATAACAATGTGAACACAATATAAATTACACAATGCAAACTACACAATAACTTCTACAATATGTTACATTATTTATTTTTGCTGTTCTCAGAATATATTGAATTCCACTTAAATTAGTGAGTTCAAAGTCTTCATCATATAACAGCGGGAAAAAAAAAAACACAATCTAAAAGATTGTGTTTAAAAAAACCCATTCAAACATACATCTCATATATGTACACTAATCTTTGATTCACTTACTTTTCCATGAGGCCAAATAGAAGATAGTGAAGGTCCTTTTGGTGGAAAAAAAGTCTGCTGTTCCTTATAAGTTCCATTTCATCGACTTCCTTTGAAAAAAGATCTAAAAACATCATACCATACACAATCCTCACGGCCAATTTGTGTCTGATATATCGGTATTTTTTACTTTGAGATCCACTTAAAGTATCTACATGAGATAAATAATTTAAAATATTAGATTAACTAACTAACTAACTAACTTTTATTAACTATTCCCGTCTTCAAAGGCCAATTCCCTTTACTAAAACTTTGGTTTTAAAAACACTAGATAAGAATTTGTAGAGTCATAAGGCAAACGTTGTTTATAAGTTAAATGAGAATCATTGCAGTAACTCCATCCATTTTCAGATTTTAAGTAGCATGTATAATGTCCTGAGGTGGTCGAAGATCCATCATGATAAATAATAGCTTCAGTTGTAAAGGTCCTTCCAGAAATTGATAACTGAGAAGCCACAAAATTTTTGATAGAAGTTGTCAATTTAGTTCCATCAGGTCTACATCGTTGGAAAACTAAAATGATATACTGCTCATACCTTTGTATAAATAATGTGGACAGCATTGTACAGTTACATTGGGTACACACCATATTATGATCTGCTGCTTTAACTAGATTTTTAAAAGACACTGATTTACAGTCTGGTAAAGTCAAATATATAAATCTTTCAGTGTCTATTCTAGTAGTACTTGATAAACTACAATTGTGGCAGTCATGCTGCCATTGATAAGAAAGACTGAAAAGATTATCTACATCTACACCTTCATCTTCCAAAACACCAAACATATACATTAAAAATTCCTGACAATCCTGCTGAATGTTCTGTGAAAATTTATCTTGACCAGAACACAAATCTAAAACATTTCGAATTTCTGTTACACTTTCTATTTGTGGTGTACCACTGCTACATTTCTGAAACACAGAATTCAATAAACCACACAATCTTTGATCCCGATTTTCAACAATCTGTTCTTGTAAACTTTTAAGAAAAAAAAAAACATTAACCACTACATTAGCATAGCAGTTGACACCAGAACTATTTTCAAACTGAAATCCAACAACATTTTCTCCACAATTCTTTTTCTTCCTGTTTTCAATTACAGTTTTCTCTACTTTTTGTCTTTTTGCAACTACCTCACTACAATTATCCTCATTTCTTCTTTTTCGGCCTACCACACGTTTTTCAAACAGAGGATATTGAGGCAAATGTGGAGCATACTCTCTTCTTAACCTATTGTATTCTTTAACACAATCTAGATCTGCACAAATCTTTGTCTCATCACACGCAATCAAGTACAATCCTGATAAAGTTCTGACTCGAGATAATGCCACATATGCCATACCCTCTTTAAACACAGATCTTCCAATGTTCACCAAAGCACTATCTACACTTAAACCTTGAGATTTATGAATTGTCACCGCATACGCCAAACAAACAGGAAACTGTTTTCGGCGAACATATAAGTCTTTTACAAGTAAAAATCTAGCAGAACAACGACTTATTTGTTGTACTTGTTCAATGCCATCACATTTTATTTTTATAAATTCAATTCCATCTCTATTTCTGTAATTCACAAAATCAACAACATAACCCATTGCTCCATTTACCAGACCGCTTTCAACATTTAAATTCCTTCTCAAAATGATACGACAATTTAAACACACATTCAAAGTCTTTTCAAAACCAGCTGTTTTTGAAATACTTTTCTCCAATGAATGCAATTTAGTTTTCAAATTTTCTGACAAAACAGTTGTTGCACCCATATGCTCTATTTTATCTATTGCTTCCAGTTTCACAATCTCTTCATTTTCTAAGTCTAACATTTTTTGGTTGAAGATGGAACATTCTTGCAGAGTTGGCATCAAACATATCCCAGATTTCTTCTCAGTCATTTTTTTAAAAATATTCTCTGGAAGAATGTTTTCATTTGGATACAAATTTGAAATTAATCGACTATGCAAAGCTTTTTTCCCTTTCTCAGTCATTTTTCCAATTCTTACATCTTGTAGAATATTTTTATAATCTTCATCCTTGGCCTGTCGCATATTTTGAAGCAGTTCAGCATATTTAAAATTTAGCCATATATTAACATTTCCAATGCTTCCAAGGGACTTCCTGGTATCTTCATGCGTGAGCATTTTAAACACTGGTTGTCCTTTTACTGGAGTCAACTGCAATAGATCTCCAAAAACAATAATGTGTTTTCCTCCAAATAACACATCATAGTCTGTTTTAAGAATTTCTTGCATTCTCGAATGCACAAAAGCAAGCATTAGATTTGAGACCATGCTTACTTCATGTATGATAAGAAGTTTCATTTTCTTCAAGACTCTTGAAACTTCAGAACACGCATCTCCAGATAGCTTGTTGTAATGCAATTTATTATCATGTTCAACTGGCAGCATCAATAAACGATGTAGAGTAATCCCTTTAATGTTATGTGCTGCCAGACCAGTTGGAGCAGTTACAACACAAGACAGTGGTGAATCAGTCCTTTTCTGCAGATAACTTGCAACGGCTTTAATTAGAAAACTTTTTCCTGTCCCCGCTTCTCCACTTACGTACAATCGGACAGGGTCAAATAATATACATGAGCACTCTTTTTTCTCATGTCTGAATCCATGTTCAATCTGCTCTGTGACTTCATCATATATCTTTTTCTGCTCAATGTTTAGTTGCTTTACCAAATGTTCTAAGTTAACTCCATCCTCTTGAGCTTGTTCCATAGCTCTTTCCACCTCATCCATGGCAGTGGCAGCTTCATTTTGGATAATTGGTCCTCCTAGTGGATCCTGGCTCAATGAAGTAGAACTCTGACTATCTTGAGAACTGTTTCTAGCTATCTCTTCAGCAATTGTAGTTTCTTGCTCCATTTCTTCATTCAACATTTGCAGATAATTTAGAAAAATAGGACATTCTATGG
Organism: Lissotriton vulgaris; assembly: GCF_964263255.1. Lineage (NCBI taxonomy): Eukaryota > Metazoa > Chordata > Amphibia > Caudata > Salamandridae > Lissotriton > Lissotriton vulgaris. The sequence continues at coordinate 427,187,080 of NC_141700.1, read as the reverse complement.
TATCCTTAGTTGCATTAAAAGAGTCTTCATAACAGACAAAATCTCCAAGTAGTTCCTCTTCTGTACGCCATGGCTTAAAGAGTTGCAAAAGAGCTAAATAGTAAAATTCTCTTTTGTCTGGAACTTCACAACTCAATTTTCGATGATTAATCAAATGGCCTTTTTTCTGCTTCACTAGACATCCTTCATAGCCAATGAGTGCATATTTTCCATTATTGATATCTTCTGTGATGTTCCTCTTATAACTGTAGTTTTGAAGAACTTCATACAAACATGTGTTCTCAAGGTGAGTACTTCTATTTGGATAGTATGTATCCAACATATTAGTCTTCAAAATATCTGTACTGTTTGGTTCTTTTTCCGCCAAATATTCAATTTCTTGTACAGATTTCAAAACTCGGTTTCGTGTTACAGCAAGACCAAGACTCACCCAAATGATTGTTCTTGATTTGGCATAGAGACTTGCTGATGATAACCGATCAGAACATTCATATGCTCCAATTTCTCGATGCGACAACATCTTCAGACTGAAACTGTTTAATTTCTTGCTTAGACTCTTTTCATGTGAAATGTCCTCCCACATTTCCTTCAGTTCTGTCTTTTCTTTTTTGGTGATGTAAGATGTCACATATCGAGCCACAGCAATAGAGTTGTCAGCAACGAACTGAATATCCATGTTAGCATTCCACATGGACAAAATCACTGGGTTGTAATCATTGATGTACTTAGATTCTTCATTTCTTTTCAAATTATATGTATTTTTGGGAGATTTCCTCGTCACAGTATGTCGTAGAGATGACATCAAAATATTTACTCTTCCCTTAGAAATCACTGGTCGAGGAAATGCAAAACGACATTTCGTGTAGTACTTTTCCTTGTTTTTAAATTTTCGACGACAGTACTTTCCACAACGATGAGATTGAAAACGTAAAACTTGTTGCCTTAAATTGTTTTCTTCAGTAGATTTTGGAACAGCACATGTTGAATACTCTTCAATGAAACTCATCACTGTTTCATCTGAATCTGATCCAAATTTGGGTGCATCTTTAATCCACAACAACATATGTATATGAGGAGCACCTCTCGATTGATATTCCTTCCTCCAAAAGAAATCCAAAACCTCTCCAAGGGGAGGATTTTTTTTGTTGGTAATAAAAGACATCATAGCTTCAAATCTATGATTAAAATATCTGCAAACATTCACTGGATCTAAAGAACACAGTTCTCCTGGTGTTTTCAATTCTATATTTCGTATGTTTTCATTTGCCTCCCGTAGAAATTGAAGTAAATCGTCCCATGCATACTCAGCACAGCTAAGAGTGAGGAACCATGTAGGAGTTCCTAAGTTTCTTAGCATACATTTCAATTCTCCATGACGACGAAACCAATACTCGTTGGTTCCACGTTGACATGCCATGAGATTGATTAGCTGAGATTCCAAAATACTGTCTTGCAGATTAACTTTCTCCATAAAGTCCCTTGCACAAACATTCTGCAAATGAGGTCCACTTTTTAATATATGATTAACTGCATAAGAAAGCCCAGACAAATCACTTTCAAATAGTAGATGAAATAAATATGGAATGCATTGACGAAACCTTGGATCTTCTGCATATAATCTTAGAGTCCGGTATTCAGCTGCAGGAATTTGAACTGGTCGATCATCATATCGTCCACCACAACCTGTTGGAAATAATTGTGGAAAACAACGAGCTTCCAAACTTTCTTCCCATACACTAATGGGACTTCCTTTTGCTGCTTTCATTTGAAACAAGTCAATTGCATTTCCCATTACTTCTTTGGAATGCAAAGGATGAACAGTATAATGTTCATATATTTCTTCAGTTCTAGACACATCAACTTTTTCAATTTGACCAACTGAAGAATCACTATCTTCTTCTATAGCTGTTTCCTCTGCTCCAACACTTACATCTTTGTAGTACTCATTGTTTTTGACCAAATACAACGTTGCCTTCTTGACTTTTTTAACATCCACTAAATCTTGCCAAATTTTCTTACTCTTTGTTGGAACCCCATTAACTAGAATAACTAAAGGATCTTCTTCTACTCTTTCTACACCAATTGTATTAATATTTTTCTTTACATCTAGAGGCAAATAAACAACTCTTCCCTTTAATCCTCTCAGTAAATCTGATGGAGGCAATTTCCCTGTCTTAGGCTCCATGCGTACAATAGCCTGAAAAGGATGGACACATTGAATCAAAATAGATTCATAAGTATTTAGATCCATCAATTCAGAAGGAATATCTATCAACTGTAGATTATTATAAACTGCTCTAGCAGGCATTCTATTTTCATTTAATTTTTTCAAACAATAATTACAAATACGCTGATCCAAACTCAAATCAAAAGAATTCTCCACCAACAAATAACTTACAAAATCCTCCCATTGACTATTATTTTCCAATTCACTTTTTGCATATAAATCAACTAACCTGGTCTGAATTTTATAATGAGTCCGTCGACAACACACACAAGTTAAATTAGGCCTCTCACTTGATTTCACCTTAAACTTGATAATTTCCTCATCAAACTTTTCAATACTTGAAATTTGTCCATTATCTTCTGCATTACCATCCATTACTATATCTATTTCTACACTGTCCTCTTTGTTCCCAAAATAACAAAACTCAATTTCTTCACAAATAGTCTTCACATCCACTTCAGATCCATGCAAAAGAGCACTATTTAACTGTTTAAGCTTAAGTGCAGGACTTTTTGCATAATACAACTTCCTCACTAATTTCCTTACGTTATTATGATGCACTGCTAACATCCTAAAATGATGAAAAACACTCCGACAAACTTTTCTAGAAAGACAAGCTAGTGAATGCCCTTGCAAACCTGTGCTTTCTCTCACTCTGCAAGGATCTAACTCTTGCAGGATCTTCATTTTTTGTTTGAGACTTTTTTTTACTATATGTACGTAAGAAATTTCGAAGCAAATCGATTGATTCCTGTCGCACACTACAAATACTACTGCATTTCCATGTGTACACTGGACCCTTAGTACGTCTCCCTAAAACTTCATCAGCTAACACCTCTTCTGCATCTCTAGATACAAGTTTCTCTTTTTCCATCACACAACTATCTTTCACCTCATATGCACGACCACTGGTGTCAACTGCATGCACCAAATCATTTTCCTGAAAGTAACTCTCCTCATTGAAAAAAGGCTCAGAACTTGAACTATGCATCCATTCACCAGAAAATACTTCACAAAAATTACTCCGATTAATAATTCTTTTCCATCTACTGTTCGATTTGAAAACATCAATTGCCTTATTAAGTATCCTAATTCTATTGATTATTAAAATAAATACTTTTTTCTTAACTTCAAAAGCCTGATCAACAATCTTTTCTACACTTTTCTTTTTCTTGTAAAAAGCAGCTTTTAGTTTACTTTTCTTATCATTTTTTAGCAAATTTAAAACTACCCTATTGCGAAACATTCGCCTACGAATGTCCCTAAAAACATTTACCCTTCTATTGCTATCCATTCTCTTCTCTCCTGCTCCAATGGAAACATTTTTTGTGGGCTTCTCTTTCCTTTTTAGATTTGTTGACTTTTTCTGTATATTCACATTAGCAATATCATTTTTTTTCTACGACATATGTTACAAAGAAAAGACTTAATTGGCTTACCAGAAGCTTTTCTGGTGTTTTTTGAAGTACTTGTTGAAGAGGATTCCATAAACTCTGTTGTTGATGTTCTCCTTTTCCGTATGTTATTTTTGATATTTCTTTGCTTTGAAGGCATTTTTGCTTCCTTTTCAGAAGTTGATTTGAATCTGTTGTTCTGTTAAAAAAACACATGAAAGACCACTATTAGCAAACAACAAAGTAATGTTAAAAAGCAAACAATATATACAATAAATTGCAACATATTTAAGTTTATACAATAGCAACTCATGGCTTTATTTATAAAGGCCTTGCGCCACCAGTGCGTCACTTTTTACCCATGTTTAAAGTAATGCACCAGCTGCACATGGCAATCATAAATAAGGGCCAAATGCAAATACCAATCATTTGCACCCACAAATCGATTTTTGAATAACATGTAAGAAACACTGCGTAGAACCTAAGTACAACCACTCAATATCATCAAACAAAGTCAGGGTCTGATTTATAAAGGCCTTGCGCCACCAGTGCATCACTTATTACCCATGTTTAAAGTCATGCATCAGCTGCACATGGCAATCATAAATAAGGGCCAAATACATATACCAATCAATTGCACCCAAAAATCGATTTTTCAATAACATGTAAGAAACACTGCGCAGAACCTATGTACAACCACTCAATATCATCAAACAAAGTCAGGGCCTTATTTATGAAAGCCTTGCGCCACCAGTGCGTCACTTATCACCCATGTTTAAAGTCATGCATCAGCTGCACATGGCAATCATAAATAAGGGCCAAATACATATACCAATCAATTGCATCCAAAAATCGATTTTTGAATAACATGTAAGAAACACTGCGCAGAACCTAAGTACAACCACTCAATATCATCAAACAAAGTCAGGGTCTGATTTATAAAGGCCTTGCGCCACCAGTGCATCACTTATTACCCATGTTTAAAGTCATGGATCAGCTGCACATGGCAATCATAAATAAGGGCCAAATACATATACCAATCAATTGCACCCAAAAATCGATTTTTGAATAACATGTAAGAAACACTGCGCAGAACCTAAGTACAACCACTCAATATCATCAAACAAAGTCAGGGCCTTATTTATAAAAGCCTTGCGCCACCAGTGCGTCACTTATTACCCATGTTTAAAGTCATGCATCAGCTGCACATGGCAATCATAAATAAGGGCCAAATACATATACCAATCAATTGCACCCAAAAATCGATTTTTCAATAACATGTAAGAAACACTGCGCAGAACCTAAGTACAACCACTCAATATCATCAAACAAAGTCAGGGTCTGATTTATAAAGGCCTTGCGCCACCAGTGCATCACTTATTACCCATGTTTAAAGTCATGCATCAGCTGCACATGGCAATCATAAATAAGGGCCAAATACATATACCAATCAATTGCACCCAAAAATCGATTTTTCAATAACATGTAAGAAACACTGCGCAGAACCTATGTACAACCAATCAATATCATCAAACAAAGTCAGGGCCTTATTTATGAAAGCCTTGCGCCACCAGTGCGTCACTTATTACCCATGTTTAAAGTCATGCATCAGCTACACATGGCAATCATAAATAAGGGCCAAATACATATACCAATCAATTGCACCCAAAAATCGATTTTTCAATAACATGTAAGAAACACTGCGCAGAACCTAAGTACAACCACTCAATATCATCAAACAAAGTCAGGGTCTGATTTATAAAGGCCTTGCGCCACCAGTGCATCACTTATTACCCATGTTTAAAGTGATGCATCAGCTGCACATGGCAATCATAAAAAAAGGCCAAATAAAAATACCATTCATTTGCACCCAAAATCGATTTTTAAATAACATGTAAGAAACACTGCGCAGAACCTAAGTACAACCACTCAATATCATCAAACAAAGTCAGGGCCTTATTTATGAAAGCCTTGCGCCACCAGTGCGTCACTTATTACCCATGTTTAAAGTCATGCATCAGCTGCACATGGCAATCATAAATAAGGGCCAAATACATATACCAATCAATTGCACCCAAAAATCGATTTTTCAATAACATGTAAGAAACACTGCGCAGAACCTATGTACAACCAATCAATATCATCAAACAAAGTCAGGGCCTTATTTATGAAAGCCTTGCGCCACCAGTGCGTCACTTATTACCCATGTTTAAAGTCATGCATCAGCTACACATGGCAATCATAAATAAGGGCCAAATACATATACCAATCAATTGCACCCAAAAATCGATTTTTGAATAACATGTAAGAAACACTGCGCAGAACCTAAGTACAACCACTCAATATCATCAAACAAAGTCAGGGTCTGATTTATAAAGGCCTTGCGCCACCAGTGCATCACTTATTACCCATGTTTAAAGTCATGCATCAGCTGCACATGGCAATCATAAATAGGGGCCAAATACATATATCAATCAATTGCACCCAAAAAATCGATTTTTGAATAACATGTAAGAAACACTGCGCAGAACCTAAGTACAACCACTCAATATCATCAAACAAAGTCAGGGCCTTATTTATGAAAGCCTTGCGCCACCAGTGCGTCACTTATTACCCATGTTTAAAGTGATGCATCAGCTGCACATGGCAATCATAAATAAGGGCCAAATACATATACCAATCAATTGCACCCAAAAATCGATTTTTGAATAACATGTAAGAAACACTGCGCAGAACCTAAGTACAACCACTCAATATCATCAAACAAAGTCAGGGTCTGATTTATAAAGGCCTTGCGCCACCAGTGCATCACTTATTACCCATGTTTAAAGTGATGCATCAGCTGCACATGGCAATCATAAAAAAAGGCCAAATAAAAATACCAATCAATTGCACCCAAAAATCGATTTTTCAATAACATGTAAGAAACACTGCGCAGAACCTATGTACAACCAATCAATATCATCAAACAAAGTCAGGGCCTTATTTATGAAAGCCTTGCGCCACCAGTGCGTCACTTATTACCCATGTTTAAAGTCATGCATCAGCTGCACATGGCAATCATAAATAAGGGCCAAATACATATACCAATCAATTGCACCCAAAAATCGATTTTTCAATAACATGTAAGAAACACTGCGCAGAACCTATGTACAACCAATCAATATCATCAAACAAAGTCAGGGCCTTATTTATGAAAGCCTTGCGCCACCAGTGCGTCACTTATTACCCATGTTTAAAGTCATGCATCAGCTGCACATGGCAATCATAAATAAGGGCCAAATACATATACCAATCAATTGCACCCAAAAATCGATTTTTCAATAACATGTAAGAAACACTGCGCAGAACCTATGTACAACCAATCAATATCATCAAACAAAGTCAGGGCCTTATTTATGAAAGCCTTGCGCCACCAGTGCGTCACTTATTACCCATGTTTAAAGTCATGCATCAGCTACACATGGCAATCATAAATAAGGGCCAAATACATATACCAATCAATTGCATCCAAAAATCGATTTTTGAATAACATGTAAGAAACACTGCGCAGAACCTAAGTACAACCACTCAATATCATCAAACAAAGTCAGGGTCTGATTTATAAAGGCCTTGCGCCACCAGTGCATCACTTATTACCCATGTTTAAAGTCATGCATCAGCTGCACATGGCAATCATAAATAAGGGCCAAATACATATACCAATCAATTGCACCCAAAAATCGATTTTTCAATAACATGTAAGAAACACTGCGCAGAACCTATGTACAACCAATCAATATCATCAAACAAAGTCAGGGCCTTATTTATGAAAGCCTTGCGCCACCAGTGCGTCACTTATTACCCATGTTTAAAGTCATTCATCAGCTGCACATGGCAATCATAAATAAGGGCCAAATACATATACCAATCAATTGCACCCAAAAATCGATTTTTCAATAACATGTAAGAAACACTACGCAGAACCTATGTACAACCACTCAATATCATCAAACAAAGTCAGGGTCTCATTTATAAAGGCCTTGCGCCACCAGTGCATCACTTATTACCCATGTTTAAAGTGATGCATCAACTGCACATGGCAATCATAAAAAAGGCCAAATAAAAATACCATTCATTTGCACCCAAAATCGATTTTTAAATAACATGTAAGAAACACTGCGCAGGACTTATATACTAACATACAATTTCACTTCTAAAACATAACTATCTGCTTCCAAATATTCTCCATAGAGCAAATAAATCTCTATCTAAATTAAATGAATCATTACTTACCTTTACAAATGCTTTTGGAGATTGAAAACAGTGTCAGACACACACACCAATTTTTCTTTAGCAGAGGAAAAGGTGTGCTCTCAATACACTGAAACCAAGACTGGCATAGAAAATCTCTATCTTTGTACACATATGCCTTAATTCAACCAATGAAAACTCTTCCCTCACTATTTTCAAACCAACACCCATCCCCCTCTCAAACCTTTCTATCTGTTACCATAGCAACTCCCTCCTAACTGAACTGTAAGGTTCAAAAGTTTATCTTACAATGTTGCAAATTAACTCAGCAAGGATGTTTGACCTCTCAATACAGCAGCCTATACAGGGTATTTTTGCTTTTGGTGACTTTTTTTAAACCATTCAAATTGCTTCTTTCACACAACATAACCATGCACCCTAACTTTCAGTTTTCAACTATCTGAATCCACCAATCATTGCTTGTGATTCAAGAGCAGAGAAACTCCACAATTATTTTTTTGTGAACTCCTACTGTTCCAACTGCCATTTCATTCCCACACTTCATCTGACTGGACCAGAACCTTCTCACATCATGTACTCTGTTTGGATTATTGGACATAGCTACATCCACTGGGCTCAAAGGTATGCAGCTAGCAGAAATTTTCATAACCTTGATTTATCAAATGTGGAAATCAAGTGGATTGGCCACAGAGGATTAAAATGTCACCAATTGATACCATTGGTGAAAACCTTTTTGCATCTGCCAGAACCTGACCTTATAATTGTGCACTGTGGTGGAAACGATCTAGGCACATTAACTGGGGTAGGTCTGGAAATGCTTTTAAAGGACACCTTTCATCAATTGATGATACTTTTTCCCCACACTGCCTTGGTATATTCCAATATATGCCAAAGACAGAAATGGAACTGGTCCAACCAATTTGGTCCACAATTTGAGAAAGCACGGAAACATGTAAATAAATCTGTTTCTGCTTACATGAGAGACTATGGAATGGGTTCAATATACAATAATAACTTGCGTTACAACATGCAAGACATCTACAGAGGAGATGGAGTGCACTTCTCAGATGAGGGGAATAGAATATTCCTCCTGAATTTAAGAATGTGTATTGGAACCTACTTGTAGGTACCTAAATCAACCACAGAACCCAAAAGCTCTTCTCAGAGCTACCCTACCTCTGATCATTCAAAGCGTTTATTTTTTTCTAACTTTTTTCACTATTTTTCACCAAAGTACGCTTTCGGGTACGCTTAACGGTGCGCGCACCGGGCGCTCCCCCCGTGGAAAATTAAACATTTTTTTTTTTTTTTTTTACGTTTATGAGCCTCCTAAGCCCCCCTCAGAAAACCGAGAGGGTCAAGAAGTCTCTACAGTGCCCCCTTCTACCCATACCGAACATTGTTTACCCTCCATCTTGTGTCTCGATTGTACCGAAACACAAAATGGAGGACTCCTGTAACGCTGCCGGTGCGCGTAAAGGAGCGCGCACCGGTAAGCACACGATAAAAAAAGGTGGGAAAGCAATTTACAAAAAAACCACTGGAGACACTTTCATCAAATATAGAATAGGCCCTACTACATCGCAGTCCCTACCATTTGCCCAAATTTGGTGAAATTCCATTGAGACATTTAGGCTACAGGCCTGTCTAAATATCCTGAGGTAAATTACATGACAAAAACACACTTGTAATGTTAGAATTTACAACCAATTAAAAAGTATCTTTCATTTTCCACGATTATTTCCTGACGTTTGATTGGTTAAGTACAAGAATATATATAAAAGAAGAGAGGGAAACACAGCCATTTTGACTACTGCTTCCAGAAGTACATTTGAAAACAAATTTCACTGACAACTTCAACTGATTTCTCTAAGGTAAGTTCTAATTATGGAAGTATATTGTACACTTTAAGTTAATTTCTGAAAAAATATTCTGTTAGTGATATGCTATCCCTCTTTAATAGTTAGAGATAGAGATAGACTTCTCTGTAATAGTTATGGATTGAGTTAGGCTTCTCTGGTATACAGTACCCTAACTCTACTAATATAGTTAATTTGTATGCAATTTTCAGAAAGAAAATGGAAGGAGAATATCAGGCAAATGATACTTCTATCAAAGTAAAGGTGGAAAAACCAGAAGATCAAAAAAAAGAAGTTGATTTCATGGATGACTCTTTGGATGAACAGTTTATAGAATGTTTGGAAGAAATGGAATCATGTACATATAATTATGAGGAAATTCCGGACAATATTATGTTAGAAATTTTATTAAATTATGAAAAAGAATCAGAGGAATACATTTATCTTTAATAATTTCAAATTGTTTCAGACAATATTCTTTTTTATGTGTAATTCATAAAATATTACCAAAAATGTTTAAAATATAAAGTGAGACTTATAGTATACTGTTCAACTATTTTTCTGTTACATAGTAAGTTTACTCATAGTTACTACCTTTCTCCCACTATATTATCTCATATGAATATTTTACACCTCATTTTCATAAGTGAGCAGGATAGACTACTCATGATCCCCTAGAAATTCTCAGGGAGTGCTTAAAAGATCTGTTTCTCCTTTCCAGACAGACTATGTTATGAATTCCATATACCACAAAAACATACAATAACAACATGCAAGATATCTACAGAGGAGATGGTGTACATTAAATGAAAGTCTCTGCATTGGTACCTACATGTAGGTACTTACATAAAATAAAAAAAAACAATTAATAAACATACAATTTTTTAAGGTGATTATTTTTCCATAGTACCCTCCTTGGAGCGCTTCCCCCGCGAAAAACGCAAAAAAAATTTTTTTTTTGAGGCCCCGCGGGGCCCTTTAATGGCCCCCATATCAAACCTAGGGGGTCAGGGGGGGTCTACCCTGCCCCCTTATGGTCAATTCCACCCTTTGTTTTTGCCACCTCTTATGACTAGATTTTACCGATAGACAAGATGGCGGCCGCTCCGGACTGTTTAGAATGTTTACAGACAACTGAGAGCCAATCAGCTTTCTGCGCGCAAGTCGCGTGTCGCGCCTGGAGCGCTCACTGGTGCGCGTACCGGAGCGCGGCTACAGATATATATATTTTTTTGGACGTTAATTTCTCAAAATCCACTGAAGCACATATCTTGAGACATAGCAAAGGCGCATCGGGCTACCAGTCCCTACAATTTTGCCAAGTTTGGTGGAAATCCATTCAGCCGTTCGGGCTAAAAGTGAAATCGACCGCCCTATGGAAATTAACATGGGGAAAACGCGTTTTGGGACCCCCCTTTTATCTCGGCCCCCGCTTAACGTATCCCCCCAAACTTTCAGGGAAGGACCGGAACCCCGCGAGGCCATTTTCAGGAAATTTTCAGGCAGATTCGTCAACCGGCGCCAAAGTTATTCCAAATAGAATTTTGAGATTTAACATTGAAAAAAATCCTAACTATAACTACCTACTGGCGACCGCCAGTAGGTAATATATATATATATATATATATATAATATATATATATATATATATATATATATATATATATATATATATATATATATACATATATATATATATATATATATATATATATATATATATATATATATATACATATATATATATATATATATATTCCAGCTCCAAAGTACCCAACGTACAAAGGAGCACCCGGACCTCAGCTGCACACAAGGAGCCTTGAATGGTAAGCACACCTCCAGCCTCCAGCACAACGATATCCTTTAGCTGTTCAGACTGCCTTGGATGCCTGAAGCATTTCGAAGTGTCCCCACTTCTCTTCAGAGGCTTTGGCAGTTATGAAGGAGCGCTTGAGGCACCACACCCCTTCTTGCTTAGATGCACGCCCTGGATGGGACTTCTGGGACTTATAGTGCCTCACGTTGCGCTAATGTTCAGTCGGTAACTTTTCAAGCCCACAGATGGGCCTCGCTGTGTGGAATACGTGCAGAATCCATACGCTGCTGTCCCATGTTCTCGGCCCGTAGTCAAGACCGCATGGCCCCCGATTCTTTCAGGGTGGTGCTCCTTCCGCGGCAAGGGTCGCCGTGTAAATATTCCAGCTCCAAAGTACCCAACGTACAAAGGAGCACCCGGACCTCAGCTGCACACAAGGAGCCTTGAATGGTAAGCACGCCTCCAGCACAACTATATCCTTTAACTGTTCAGACTGCCTTGGATGCCTGACGCGTTTCGAAGTGTTCCCACTTCTCTTCAGAGGCTTTGGCCATCCATTTAGACACTTATTTACACATTTATTCTTCCATCGACCTTTAGATACACATATATAAAACATATATATTTTTCAGAAAGACACACATTTACTGGAGGATGTCGTCAGTGATGTCATCAGTGATGTCATTTGAGATGTCATCAGTGATGTCATGAGTGATGTCACTGACCATGTCATGAGTGATGTAATATGTGACGTCATCAGCAGTGCATTGTGGGCGCGCCAGTTATAGTTAGCCGAACTAACTATAACGGGGGAATTTCAATGGTTTTTTATGAGTGAAATGTCCAGTTAACTATAACATGTGTGAAACCTGTGGTTTTTAGTATATTTCTAAGGTTTTTAAAATGCTAATTCCTAACTATAACATGCGTGAAACCTATGGTTTTTTCAGTGAATTTCTAAGGTTTTTAAATGCTAATTTCTAACTATAACATGGCTGAAACTTATGTTTTTTTCAGTGAATTTCAAAGGTTTTGTAAATGATAATTTTTAAATGTATTAATTGTTATATTTTTTTATACTGATTTACTACAATATTTTAAATTATTTATTTTTAGATATTTTATTTTTTTAAATTACATTACATATTTTTAATATAAATCGAACAAAATGTTTTTTTTAAATATTAAAATTGTAATATTTTTGTTTTTATTTAATATTTTTTTTAATTAATATATATTTTATATATCAGGCAAGGATATCCTATGGAAGAAAATTCAAGTTACTGGTAAGTACAGTTAAATATACTTTTCAGGAATAGTAGTGAGCTAGATTGGGAAATTAATTCCTCTTCAACCCTGAGGTCCCCTGTGAGCCAACTAGCCCACCATGTACCTCCAGTATGCGCCAGGCAGCTGTTTTGTAGAGAGGTGTTCAAAGGGCACGCCCCCTTTTTACAACACTCTCAACACAGCTCAGTGGCGCTTACTGGAGATACCTGTTGGGCTAGTTGCCCCCTAGGGGACCTCTGGATTGAAGAGGAATTAATTCTCAACTTAAAACGCGCCACAGGGCATGTTTGCACACATATCACCTCAAGCCCCACCCCCTACCTTCACCACTGTGCAAACGCGCCCTGTAGAGTGTTCTAAGTTGGGGGATTAAGTCCCCTTGCATACTGGGGTCCCTGGAGGCCAACTAGTTTACCAGGAACCTCCAGTATGCACCAGGAGGCTGCGTTGCAGAGAGGTGTAATGAGGCCACACCCCTTTCTACACCTCTCTGAAACACAGCCCCCGGGCGTGTTTGCAGGTGGGGAACTAATTCCCCTTGCATACTGGGGGGTCCCTGGGGCCCAACTTGCCCACCAAGAATCTCCAGTATGCGCCAGGGGCCTGCATTGCAGAGAGGTGTAATGAGGCCACGCCCCTTTTTACACCTCTCTGCAACGCAGCCCTCGGGCGCGTTTGCAGAGGGGGAACTAATTCCCCTTGCATACTGGGAGTCCATGGGTGCTAACTAGCCCACCTGGAACCTCCAGTATGCGCCAGGGGGCTGCATAGCAGAGAGGTGTAATGAGGCCACGCCCCTTTTTACACCTCTCTGCAACACAGTACACAGGCACGTTTGCAGAGGAGGAACTAATTCCCCTTGCATACTGGGGTCCCTGGGGGGCAACTAGCCCACCAAGAACCTCCAGTATGTGCCAGGGGGCTGCATTGCAGAGAGGTGTAATGAGGCCATGCCCCTTTTTTACACCTCTCTGCAATGCAGCACCCTGGAGCTTTTTCAGAGGGGGACCTAATTCCCCTTGCATACTGGAGATCCCTGGGGGCCAACTAGCCCACCAGGAGCCTTCAGTATGCGCCAGGGGGCTGGGTTGCTTAGCCCCAGGGGATGGCGGTCCCTGGGGCAGTGTGGGGAGGATTTGCCCCCCCCACACTTCTTTTTCACTATGCCCCCGGGATTTGGTCCCCCCAGGGGGTAATTTGAAAAAAAGCAGACAGGGTTTTTAGAAAAAACGATTTTGGGCCTTGGGGGTCCTTGTGGGACAACCTTAGCAGGCCTAGGGGGTCAGGGTGTTTCTACCCTGCCCCCTTTTTGGGTTCTACACATTTGTTTTTCCCCTTGCATACTGGGGGTCCCTGGGGCCCAACTTGCCAACCAGGAATCTCCAGTATGCGCCAGGGGGCTACATTGCAGAGAGGTGTAATGAGGCCACGCCCCTTTTTACACCTCTCTGCAACGCAGCCCTCGGGCCCGTTTGCAGAGGGGGAACTAATTCCCCTTGCATACCAGGGGTCCAATGGGGCCAACTAGCCCACCAAGAACCTCCAGTATGCGCCAGGGGGCTGCATTGCAGAGAGGTTTAATGGGGCCACGCCCCTTTTAACACCTCTTTGCAACGCAGCCCCCTGGCGCGTTTTTAGAGGGGGAACTAATTCCCCTTGCATACTGGGGGTCCATGGGTGCCAACTAGCCCACCTGGAACCTCCAGTATGCGCCAGGGGGCTGCATTGCAGAGAGGTGTAATGAGGCCACGCCCCTTTTTACACCTCTCTGCAACGCAGCCCACGGGCACATTTGCAGAGGGGGAACTAATTCCCCTTGCATACTGGGGTCCCTGGGGGCCAACTAGCCCACCAAGAACCTCCAGTATGTGCCAGGGGGCTGCATTGCAGAGATGTGTAATAAGGCCACGCCCCTTTTTACACCTCTCTGCAATGCAGCCCACTGGCACGTTTGCAGAGGGGGAACTAATTCCCCTTGCATACTGGGGTCCCTGGGGGCCAACTAGCCCACCAAGAACCTCCAGTATGTGCCAGGGGGCGGCATTGCAGAGAGGTGTAATGAGGCCACGCCCCTTTTTTACACCTCTCTGCAATGCAGCCCCCTGGAGCTTTTTCAGAGGGGGAACTAATTCCCCTTGCATACTGGAGGTCCCTGGGGGCCAACTAGCCCACCAGGAGCCTTCAGTATGCGCCAGGGGGCTGGGTTGCTTAGCCCCCGGGGGTGGCGGTCCCTGGGGCAGTGTAGGGAGGATTGGGGCCACCCCACACTTCTTTTTCACTATGCCCCTGGGATTTGGTCCCCCCGGGGGTAATTTGAAAAAAAGAAGACAGGGTTTTAAAAAATAAGATTTTGGGCCTTGGGGGGTCCTTGTGGGACAAACTTAGCAGGCCTAGGGGTTCAGGGTGTTTCTACCCTGCCCCTTTTTTGCGTTCTACACATTTGTTTTTCTGCTTTCTTGTGATTCAGTCTGCCGAGGCACAAGATGGCTGCCAACACTTTCTGGTTTGGAGTATTGACAGACAGTTGACAGCCAATCAGCATGCAGCTCGTGCTCGGAAAGGTACACGTACATACGCATATGGTACGCGGACCTGTACGTGTATGATACGTGTACGGTTGGTGCCTATAGATATATATATGATTTTACTTATGATTTTCTCAGGAACTAACAAATGGATTTACACCATTTAACAAAAGCATGATCTGCGAACCAAACTCTACCTTTTTGCCAAATTTGGTGTGATTCCGTTCAGCCGTTCGGCTGTAGCCCTGGCTAAAGGTGCTATGGAAAAATGCATGGGGAAAACATGTTTTGGGACCCCATTTTTTCTCAGCCCCTACTTCACGAATCACCCCTAAACTTTCAGGGAAGGAGCGGTACAGGCCATTTTTTGGAGAAATTCGCGAAGATTCGTCCACCGGCGCCAAAGTTAATCCAAATAGAATGTCGCGGATTTCCTATGCAAATATATATATATATATATATATATATATATATATATATATATATATATATATATATATATATATATATATATATATATATATATATATATATATATATACAGCCTCGAGCTCTGATGCAAACCTAGGCACTGGAATCATCCATTTTTGGCATTTTATAGATGATGTGATTTTAATTTGGCAAGGGACTAAAGCTAGTGCAGAACTACTTGTGAAGAGTATTAGCATAACTATGCTCAATTTAGAATTTACTGCTACAATTAGCCAAGAAAGGGTTGAATTCCTGGATGCGGAAGTTTATATTTCTGAGAATGTCATTCAAACTAAACTCCACAGGAAGAGCACATCAGGCAATTCAACCCTACATGCCTCCAGTTCCCATCCCCGCCACTTAATCAAGAGCATTCCCTATGGGGAGTTTTTAAGAATTCCGCGTATTTGCAGCAATGAGAAGGATCAGGGCGATGTTTAAACGAGTCATTTCACAGATTTTTGAATCGCGGTTACAGAGACTGATCTTAAGAATGCTCTTACAAGATGTTTTTAAAATCTGAAGCCTGGCTACAAGTGACTAATACAGGAAATGTGCCATTGATGGGCAATGTTGCCCCCATGAAAGAGGATCCGACAGTTAGATTAATTACGACTTATAGTAGTCATGAAAAAAAGATTCGAAATATCCTTAAGTCTAACTGGCCTATATTGAAGACGGATATTACTTTGGCACCCTTACTGAGTGAGGTCCCCTGTATCACGTTTCGAAGGGCACCCTCAATGAGGGATGTTCTGGTCAAGACCAGTCCCGAGGTAGAGAAATCTTCTAATTGGTTCTCCAATCACACAGGCTTTTTTAAATGCAGTTCATGCAGAGCCTGTAAGTTCGGAGTTAACAACAAGGAGTACCATGATGCTTTTAGTCAAGAAGCTATTAAAATCAAAGGTTTGTTCACCTGTAAAACAGATTATGCTGTGCATTTTTTAAAGTGTACTTGCAATTTGCAGTACATTGGGAGCAGTAAGCTCCAGGCCTACAACCTCATCTTGCAACATCTAAGAGCAATTGTTAACTCCGACCCCAGCTATACATTGGCACGTCACTTCAAATTTGTGCATCAAAATTATCTCAAGGATTTGAGTTATTTTGTTATTGATGTGGTCCCAAGTTCTAAGACAGGTGGGCATAGGGAACGTAAACGTAGACAATTGGAGAGCCATTATATCTTACTCCTCGATACCAAGATTCCGAATGGTCTTAACACGGGAAGATTTATACAATTTTTTATGAAATTTGTATGAATATTTATAGAATATTTATCATCATATTTATTTTATATATATCAAATATTCGGATTTCTGTAACAGCACTCAATTTTTTATTACATTTAAAAAAAAACAAATTTGTTGGGGGCAGGCCTGCTCCCTTTATATCATCTATATTGTTTACAGTTCGATTTCAAATAGCTGTTATTCTGCTGAATGAATTTCAAGCTCTAATTTTTGTACTATGAATTTTATTCAGGTCTCCTTTTTCTATATTTTATCAGATTTTAACTAGTTTTTCTATTGTTTTCAGTTTTTTATCTGGTGGAGATGTGGCAGAAGGGCTTTGAAGGTTAATTAGTGGGCATGGGTAATAACAAATTGAGAGAGAGGGTAAAGGGCACTCTTGGTCCCCCTAGTCAATAGTATTAAACAACTAAAGAGTGTCGTAAAGAATAGGTGTATGAACACTAGACACAGAGAAGGAAGAATCACCCTGAATGAGTCACATTGGAAATCAGTGGGGATTTTTCAGGAAGCCCTCACTCACCACCCTGGGTGGTGACATGCTTCATTATCGGGCCCACCAGGAGACGCCGAATGCCTCCCTGGTGTGCTGCAACACCAGATTACTGCGGAGCTGGTTCTTCGTGGCAAGGGTGTCGAAAAGAAATGTGAGTTAAAAATATCAAAAACTGTACCATGCAAAAACTTTATTCAATGGTCAGTTTGACATAGATAAAATATGTGTGGGAAAACTACCAGTTAATGACTTGTTTGTTTCCACTTAAAGTGGGGTCAACATGTTTCTGCCCATCTATGAGTCATTTACTGGGCTTTCATCAGGACCGTAAGATAGTGTACCTCGGCGGTATGGGCACGCTAAGGCCCACCCTTACCTGAGGACGTGAAAGTTAAAAGCAGGTGTTGAAAAATATTAAGTGCAAAAAACAAACCATAAGTGGTAGGATACCTTCAAGTTAGAGGTACCTCTACAGTCTGAAAGGCAAAAGGACATACAGACAAGAAAGACAAACAACACATAGTTAGTGCAATCCATCTCAAGGGTTTTCTGCAGAGAGAAATCTCTGTGTGGACGTGCTAAGGACTAGTAAACAAGTGATTTTTGGTGCCATAAAAGGTATTTTAGTGCAAAAAAATGCTGTTCTCAAGGGTAGCCCAGCGTAGAAACATGCACTATGTCATGTAGAAATGGCCGTTGGTCCGATTGGCTAATAATACATCACTCGTGGTTAAGCGATCAAAATGCCCAAATGCGGGGCAAATGGTGATGTCTGAAAACGTCAAGAAAAGAATTATTACTGACAAATACTGGGTAGGATTCTCACTTGTGATTTACAAGATCCACACCCCATGGGTCTCGGGAGGGGGTGGAGGCGACAATGGCACACCCTGTAAAGAAATATTAAAAAATGGCAAAATCGGGATTAGGCTCAAAGGAGGAAAGAGGCTCACAGATTACTTATCTGATTCATGGTGAAAGTGGTTAGAAGGTCTTACGCCCGCAACGCCTGTCATCCGTTCAGCACCTAGCGTCTCCTGCTACCGGACCCCGTGGATGTGGGGCCGGGAGCGGAGAACGCTGAAGAATAGAGCTGTCAGGGCATGGTTAGCCGGAATTAGCGGGATGGCCAATCAGGGCTCGGGCTTAGAAACGAGGCTTGAGGAGGCAGCCAATCGGGCGAAGGCTTCAGAATGAGGCTTGAATTCGGAGCACATGGGTTTTAAGGACAAATCAATTAGCCCGACCAGAAGGAGGCTTGGAACACAGGTCAAGGGGGTTCTCATTGAGGAAATAAACTTTATTGGTATCAACAATGATGCTTAGAAAGCTTCATGAAGTGCTGTGAAAAGCAGAAAAAGGGTGAGATGTATGGAAATGCCCCATTCAGAATTACAGAATAAAGCAGCACTTGTTGGGAGCAGAATGGATCGGATTACAGAACAGTTTATAAAGTTTGCTAAAGTGCCCAAGGTACAGGTATGGGTAGACAGGATTGTTTATTAGTTTTTACAAAGTCATTGACGCTTGAGGACTGAACTCCAAGGAATTTGATCATTGAGGCCATTTATGTGGGTCCCCAATCTATATACCCAACGTTGTTCCTTCTGAAAAAGGATGTTGGTAGTGTTTCTCTCAGTTGTGATTTGCTCTATTATGGTCCATTGGAGATCATTTGGAGTGTGGTTGTGTTGGAGAAAGTTTTCACTCATCTTAGTTGTGACTTTGCGACATCTGATGTTGCTGCGATGTTCGCAGATTCGTTGTTTTACCTTGCGGGTAGTCATTCCAACATATCTCTTAAGGCACGGACACGTGATCAAATAGACCACATTGGTGGGGTTGCAATTAGTGTGTGTCCTCTGAGTCCATATCTTACCAGGTTCCAAAGAAAGTTCTTTGGTGTGTGTGGTCAGATAACACACACTGCAATTAGAGCAGGGGTAATGCCCGATGATCTGTGGTAACCCCCATACGCTGGTGATGGATCTCTCTGCGTGCGAGTTTGACACTGCTACTTTCGGACGCGTATGTACCAAGGAGTCTTTGAGGCTCCTACCTTTTTTGAAAGAAAAGAGGGGTTTGTCCCAGGTCCTCTTGTTACTTGTCACTATCTTCCAATGTTTATTAATGGATTTTTTATGGCGTCTGATAGACAGCTGTAAGTGGTCACACGCGTGAGGGGTATCTCTGTGGGTTCTCTGATGTTATCCTCTAGGAATATTAAAAAATGGTGAAATCGGGATTAGGCTCAAAGGAGGGAAGAGGCTCACAGATTACTTATCTGATTCATGGTGAAAGTGGTGAGAAGGTCTTATGCCCGCAACGCCTGTCACCCGTTCAGCACCTAGCGTCTCCTGCTACCGGACCCCGTGGATGTGGGGCCGGGAGCGAAGAACGCTGAAGAATGGAGCTGACAGGGCGTGGTTAGCCGGAATTAGCGGGATGGCCAATCCGGGCTCTGGCTTAGAAACGAGGCTTGAGGAGGCAGCCAATCGGGCGAAGGCTTCAGAATGAGGCTTGAATGGCCCACCACCACTTTTCTTTCCACATCAGCCGCCATTTCCGATGACCACACACCCCAAAGAACTTTCTTTGGAACCTGGTAAGATATGGACTCAGAGGACACACACTAACTGCAACTCCACCAATGTGGTCTTTTTGATCACGTGTCCGTGCCTTAAGAGATATGTTGGAATGACTACCCACAAGGTAAAACAACGAATCTGCGAACATCGCAGCAACATCAGATGTCGCAAAGTCACAACTAAGATGAGTGAACACTTTCTCCAACACAACCACACTCCAAATGATCTCCAATGGACCATAATAGAGCAAATCACAACTGAGAGAAACACTACCATAATCCTTTTTGAGAACGAATAACGTTGGGTATATAGATTGGGGACCCACATAAATGGCCTCACATGACCAAATTCCTTGGAGTTCAGTCCTCAAGCGTCAATGACTTTGTAAAAACTAATAAACAATCCTTTCTACCCATACCTGTACCTTGGGCACTCTAGCAAACTTCATAAGCTGTTCTGTAATCCGATCCATTCTGCTCCCAACAAGTGCTGCTTTATTATGTAATTCATGCCGGTTCCGTTCTTACCCTTTAAAAGCCTGGTGCTAGCGGATGTCTGAGTGCGTCTTTGTTCCGGTTGGGAACTTTAGAGCTTTCATTTTTTACGCGGCGTCCCTGGCCGCGAAAGACGCACCACCCTACTAAGGTTGGGGGCCACGGGCTCTATAGTTCACAGAGCCACTATGTGGGACATCTGCTTGGGATATTGAACGGTACCCATATGCGGAGGCCCATCTGTGGGCTCTGAACTTTTTGGCAACAGCAATGTTTACGTGCACCCATTAGGGTAGAGTTCGCTGATCCAGACCACAACACATACAAGTCAATACGCTCAACAGAGCAGCCCATTGAAGGGTGACATTTTTCCTTGTGTGTGTATGGGTCAGAACAGCACGAAAGACTTTCGAAGCCTCTGATGAAGTGCGGCAGCACAGAAACGCGTCAGGCATGCATATCTCGACACAAAAGCTGTTATTTGCATCGGCATGCCGGTTCCATTCTTACCCTTTAAAAGCCTGGTGCTAGCGGATGTCTGAGTGCATCTTTGTTCCGGTTGGGAACTTTAGAGCTTTCATTTTTTACGCGGCGTCCCCGGCCGCGAAAGACGCACCACCCTACTAAGGTTGGGGGCCACGGGCTCTGTAGTTCACAGAGCCACTATGGGGACATCTGCTTGGGATATTGAACGGCACCCACATGCGGAGGCCCATCTGTGGGCTCTGAACTTTTTGGCAACAGCAATATTTACGTGCACCCAATAGGGTAGAGTTCGCTGATCCAGACTACAACACCCAAAAGTCATTATGCTCAACAGAGCAGCCCATCGAAGGGTGA
This sequence comes from Lissotriton vulgaris, assembly GCF_964263255.1. NCBI lineage: Eukaryota > Metazoa > Chordata > Amphibia > Caudata > Salamandridae > Lissotriton > Lissotriton vulgaris. The sequence continues at coordinate 427,165,570 of NC_141700.1, read as the reverse complement.
CATTTTTCCCTGTGTGTGTATGTGTCAGAACAGCATGAAAGACTGTCAAAGCCTCAGATGAAGTGCGGCAGCACAGAAACGCGTCAGGCATGCATAACTCGACACGAAAGCTGTTATTTGCATCGGCATGCCGGTTCCGCTCTTATCCTTAAAAGCATGGTGCTAGCGGATGTCTGTGTGCGTCTTTGTTCTGGTGGGGAACTTTGGAGCTTATATATATCGCATACCACAATCCCAGGATGCACCATACATCCGATCATAGACGCCCACCAGAGGGCTTGAATAAAATGGGAGAAAAGATGGTGGTATGATGATGATGCCATTGCAGAAGCCTCTGATGAAAGTCGTAGATCGACTGAAACGCGTAAGGACTGCAAATCAATAAACATCGTTAAACCTTACTGCAGGTGTGCGGCTCGTTGCTTTCCGAACAGGAAGGAGTGGAGAAAATATATATAAATATATATATATATATATATACACACACACACACATATATATATTACCTACTGGCGGTCGCCAGTAGGTATATATAGTTAGGATTTTTTCTCTATGGGATTTTTGAAAATTCTATGTCTAATAACTTTGGCGTTTGTGGACGGAATTGGCTGAAATTTTCAGGAAAATTGAACATTTTGTTTCTGAGCAGCCCCTGACAATTTGGGGGGGTTTCATCAAGGGGGGGCCGAGAAAAAAGGGGGGTCCCAAAACGCGTTTTTCCCATGTTAATTTCCATAGGGCGGTTGGCCTCACTTTTAGCTCGAACGGCTGAATGGATTTGCACGAAACTTGGCAAAATTGTAGGGACTGTTAGCCCGATGTGCCTTTGCTAGGTCTCAATATATGTGCTCCAGTGGATTTTGAGTAATTTAGGTTCAAAAAAAGATATATATCTGGGCGGAGCCTAACCACACATCTGATCTGATTGGCTGTCAGCACTTCATCCAAGAAGTGTTGGCAGCCATCTTGGGACCAATATACATGATAGCACCTCATTAAAAAGCATTGTAGTTAATAGAGGGTTTTAGGACTTTAGTTACATTATAAATCATTTGTTGATGGTACCATACTCGTTTTAGGAATTGTGGTGGGTTCTAAGGTGATTTTACCATGTGAAAAAACCTTCTGCTGTGATATCATGAATATTGTTTGAAAGAAAACTAATATCTCATGATTTTCCCACAGTGGTTTGGAAGGGGATCTATAAGCTAAACTGAAGGCATATTTTCTGTAAATTCACATTATCTTTCTCAGTCATGTGAAAATGAAGTCTGACATTCTCAGTAAAACATGTACATCCAACAAGGACAGAGACTGTCAGTTGATTCCTTTGTGTTCTACTGCAGCCTCCTAGAGTGTTCTAAAGAACAACTAGAGCGCTAACAGTCCTACTTATTACAAAGGTATGGCACACCTGAAGCCATCTTGATTGGAATAAAGTGGTAACTCTTAAAACATTTAATTTAAAAAGAAACAACATGAGGGGGTATATTTTGCCATAGAAAGTATGATTAGTGCTGCAGAATGAAAAATTAGGGCACATTTTGAGTGACTTCTCAAATCCTTTTCTATTTCATTAAAACGTTCTGACATGCAGTCTCCCAAAATGGCCACCAGAGACAAAAGAGCCCAAATGTAGCCCAAATATCACCCAGATGTAGCCCAAGTATAGCCCAATGACAGAATGTCCCAGAGTGTTCTAAAGAACAACTAGAGCGCTAACAGTCCTACTTATTACAAAGGTATAGCACACCTGGAGCCATCGTGATGGGAATAAAGTGGTAACTCTTAAAACATTTAATTTAAAAAGGAACAAAATGAGGGGGTATATTATGCAATAGAAGGTATTATTAGTGCTGCAGAAAGAAAAATTAGGGCACATTTTGAGTGACTTTTCAAATCCTCTTCTATTTCATTAAAAAATTCTGACATGCAGTCTCCCAAAATGGCCATCAGAGACAAAAGAGCCCAAATGTAGCCCAAATATCACCCAGATGTAGCCCAAGTATAGCCCAATGACAGAATGTCCCAGAGTGTTCTAAAGAACAACTAGAGCGCTAACAGTCCTACTTATTACAAAGGTATGGCACACCTGAAACCATCTTGATTGGAATAAAGTGGTAACTCTTAAAACATTTAATTTAAAAAGGAACAAAATGAGGGGGTATATTTTGCCATATGAATTATGATTAGTGCTGCAGAAAGAAAAATTAGGGCACATTTTGAGTGACTTCTCAAACCCTCTTCAATTTCATTAAAAAATTCTGACATACAGTCTCCCAAGATGGCCACCAGAGACAAAAGAGCCTAAATGTAGCCCAAATATCACCCAGATGTACCCCAAGTATAGCCCAATGACAGAATGTCCCAGAGTGATCTAAAGAACAACTAGAGCGCTAACAGTCTTACTTATGACAAAAGTATGGCACACCAGAAGCCATCTTGATTGGAATGAAGTGGTAAGTCTGAAAACACTCAATTTAAAAAGGAACAACATGAGGGGGTTAATTTTGCCATAGAAAGTATGATTAGTGCTTCAGAAAGAAAAATTAGGGATCATTTTGAGTGACTTCTCAAATCCTCTTCTATTTCATTAAAAAAATTCTGACATGCAGACTGAAACATGCACTTTGAATACCAGCAGCAGACGTCCCTGGTGAGCAGTAGCTTTACTACAGTGATCTAATGTGCAACTAGAGTGCTAACATTCAGAATTTATGGCAAATGTGTGACACATCTGAATGCCTTCTTGATGGAACCAAAGTAAACAAGCATTGAAAATGCAATAGATCTCGCCCTCGTTTAAGTTAAAGCCATTCTGTTTGTAATGAGGTGGCTTTTTAGCTTTGCTTTTATTAGTGTTTTTTCAACTTTCATGTAAATAACATGCATCTGTATGCATATAAGTATATGTATGCATGCATTTATGTTTGTATTTATATAGATATACAGATGATATATGTTTATATATGTATGTATATATATATATATTCACTGAAAAAACCATAGGCTATAGACCATATATAGTTAGGAATTAGCATTTACAAAACCTTGAAAATTCACTGAAAAAACCATAGGTTATAGACCATATATAGTTAGGAATTAGCATTTACAAAACCTTGAAAATTCACTGAAAAAACCATAGGTTATAGACCATATATAGTTAGGAATTCGCATTTACAAAACTTTATTTTACTCACACAAAACCATTGAAATTCCATATATAGTTAGTTGCACTAACTATATATTGCGCACCCGCAATCCACTGCTGATGATGTCACATATTACATCATTCATGACATGGTCAGTGACATCACTGATGACATCACTGATGACATCTCAAATGACATCACTGATGACATCACTGATGACAACATCCAGTGACTGTATGTTTCTGTAAAGTTAAAATATGTCTTACATATTGAAGAATGAGTGGATGTATAAGTGTCTGGATGAAGGATTTAATAGGTGCATGACTGACTGTATGAGTGAGTGATTAAATGTGTCTCACTGAGTGCATGGGTTAGTGACTAAACTGTCTTAATTTGTGCATCATTATGTCTGTTGTTCTGTAAACTGTTGCATGTGTTGATAAGTAGCTATATGAGTAACTATATGGGTTATTGATTGGTTGCCCAAGTATTTGTATGGGAGACTGAGTGTGTGTGTGGGTGGCTGGGAGGTGTATGACTCTGTGCATAGATGTGTGAGCAGTTGATTCACTAGATGTATGGTTTCAAAAGTGCATGTGGAAACAGCTGTATGGGCGGTTGACTGTGTGCATGAGTGTATTGGTGAGTGAATGGATATCTCAGTGCTACATGTCAAAGTAAGTACATATGTAAAACACAGTACATGTGAGAGTTGACATATATAAATAACTGTGCATAAGAGCCAGTGAATGTGTGAGTGGCTGTATGGATCATTGTGAACTTGTATCAGGGATTGTATAAGAGAGTAAATATGT